>NC_089513.1:66588682-67188682 GCF_036850995.1 Saccopteryx leptura | reverse complement strand
ACACCTTTACCTCTGGTGACATTGCTCCCTGTGCCCGCAGCCACCCAAGGCCTGTCCATTCTACCTCCTCTGTCCTTCCCCTGCCATGACCTCAGCTGGTCTCCCTGTGTCTTAATTTTGTGTAAAGTGGTAGATGGTTCAGATTGTTGAATGGTTTCCTCATTATTTACAGATTAAAGTAGATCCTCAGCATTTATAATCTGTGTCCAGTTTCTGTTACCTGCTTACTTCCATCTTGTATTAGATTGTAACTTCCTTGAGTGTGTGTGTGGGGGGGGGCACTAGCATCTTTGCATTCCTCACAATATTGTGGTCCTAACTGCTTAGTGAATAGTTGTTGACTTAATGAGGTAGACCTAGGCCGGTTCTTGGCCTGGCAATTTGGTATGCTTTGCCAGTATTAAAATTAATTACTCTGTGAAGTAGGAGTAATAAGATTATTTTGGTGTGCTAATAATTCACACATTGTTATTTTAATGTAGTGAGAATTCATACACTTCTCCAGTGATATTAATTTCAATTAATAAGATTTTCAGCTATTACATGCCATTGTTCTGGGTTCCTGTAGACTTATCTTTTTTCCAGAAGGGAATTAACAGAATTGAGATCTAGTAAGAGCATAAACACTAGGTTTTGGATATTTATGGTAGTGGAGAGTAAAAATGAGCAACCAATGATTTCTTGTTAGCAATTTGATGCTAAGTCAAAATTTTATCATCTTTACCTTGTATAAATAAGTCTATAGTTAGGATCATTTATGATGCTCAAGATGTACCAATGATTTATGAACCACCCTAGGGAATAGTGTAATGGGTATAATCTTACACTTGGTTTTGTTTTAATTTGCAAATTTTTAAAGTTGTCTTTAATCTAGAGTTTTGATGGATACATCGAAACATGGTAAAAGTTAGGTGTTACCTGCCTGACCTGGTGGTGGCGCAGTGGATAGAGCGTCGGACTGGGATGCCGAAGGACCCAGGTTCGAGACCCCGAGGTCTCCAGCTTGAGTGCGGGCTCATCTGGTTTGAGCGAGGCTCACCAGCTTGGACCCAAGGTCGCTGGCTCCAGCAAGGGGTTGCTCAGCCTGCTGAAGGCCCGCGGTCAAGGCACATGTGAGAAAGCAAACAATGAACAACTAAGGTGTTGCAACGCGCAATGAAAAACTAATGATTAATGCTTCTCATCTCTCTCTGTTACTGTCTGTCTGTCCCTGTCTATCCCTCTCTCTGACTCACTCTCTGTCTCTGTAAAAAATAAATAAATAAATAAAAATTAAAAAAAAAAACAGGTGTTACCAGTCGAAACATGTTTAATAAAAATATATCATAAAAGCTTTTTATTAATTTATTGGGGTGACATCGGTTAATAAGATCATATGTGCTTTAGGTGTACATTTCTATGATACATCATATATATATTGCATTGTGTGCCCACCACCCAAAGTCAAATCATCTTCTATCACCATATAATCATACAATCGACCCCCTTCAAGACAAGCTTCTTAGACTTATTGTTGGATACATTTTTTGTGCCTGATTAAATATTTAAAATAGGCTTTATTTAATATCTCAGTAAGTTTCACTAACTTCACTTTTTTTGTGTTCATTTATTCTTTCTTTTAAAATGTAAGATATACTTCACATACAGTAGAATTTGCCCTTTCATAGCATATAATTTAGTGGCTTTGGTTTATTCACAAAGTTCTGTAACTATCACCAATCTATACTTCCTGAACGTTTTTATCTCCCCAAAATGAAGTGCGTGTCCATTAATAGCCACTTCCCTTTCTTCTGTCTGCCAAGCCCCTAGCAACTACTAAACTAATTTCTGGCTTTTATGGACGTTTCTGTTCTGGACCTTTCCTATGGATCTGTACAAAACATGACCTTGTGTGTCTGGGCTTCTTTCACTTAGCATGTTTTCAGGGTTCATCCACGTTGTAGCATGTATCAGTTCTTCATTTGTTTTATAGCTGAATAATAGTCCATAGTATGGCTTATCACGTTGTTCCATTCATCCGTCGATGAACATTTGGATGTTCTGCTTTTTGACTATGATAAATGATGCTGTTGTGAACATTTGCATGCAGGTTTTTATGTGACTGTTTTCTGTTCCCTTGGGTGTGTACAAAGCGGCAGAATTGCTGGGTAACATGACAACTCTTATGTTTAACCATCTGAGAAACTGCTAGACTGTTGCCCACAGTGGCTGCCATATCTTCTTGCATTCCCACCAGCAGTGCCTGAGGAGTCTAGTTTGTCACCAACACTTGTTATCTGTCCTTTTGATTAGAGACATTCCAGTGGGTGAGAAAGGGTCTCTGAGAATTTTCTTGTTGCATAGTATTAAATTAGATGAAGTTAATAGTTATTTTCTAGTTTATAGCAAAGTAACTAAACTTTCATTTTTCTTCTAGAACTGCTATTAAAGCATTGAAACCTGCTATTAATTACTTATACTAGCTCCAGATACAAAAAATTATATAGTTCTTTTTAAAAAATTACATGTATTCGTGTTTCATAATTGTTTCTGGTACTCTACCACCTAACTAGATTTGAGAAGTATTTTTATATATTTAAGGCAAAGTATTTAGCTCATCGAGCATTGCTTTTGCTTTTATAGTTACTGTTGATTATAAAAGACCAGTTCTTTAGTCAGTATATTCACACTGATTCTAATAGGTTTAATGGTGTAATTTAAATAGCACTTCAAGCCTTTCCTTTAAAAAATGTGCAAATGTAGCATTTTAGTGGGAATACATAAATGGATAGTGGAAGCTGGAGTGACTAAAAATGAAAACAAGCTCTAACAGGAATATGTCTTGTGCTAGTTTGGGTAGTATTCACTACATCTTCGGTAGGCAGAGACTTGGAAAGAATTAGTCTTAATGCTCTTAATAATTCTCTTCAGTTGGTCTTAGTTAGAGCCAAGAACTTACTTTCAAGGTGGTAGCCCACCGAAAAGGCTATTAGAGTTCTTTGAATGATTTCCTGAGTTTTTTGTTGATTTTCTCTGTAAGCATATCTAGCTAATTTGACTAATTTTTTCAAATATTTCTTGAGGGTGTGTCAAAGAATAAGGATTAAGTTTAATATTAGAATAGGGTCCCAGGCTGACCTGTGTTGGCGCAGTGGATAGAGTGTTGACCTGGAAATGCTGAGGTCGCCGGTTCAAAACCCTAGGCTTGCCTGGTCAAAGCACATATGGGAGTTGATGCTTCCTGCTCTTCCCCCTCTTCTGTCTGTCTGTCTTTCTGTCTCTCTCTCTCTCCTCTAAAATGAATAAATAAATAAAAATAATTTTAAAAAGAAGAAGAAGAAGAAAAAAAAAAGAATAGGGTCCCAGATTACGCCAGTAATGATCTTTCTCTTCCCAGGTCTCTGCTGGGGTTGAAGTCACTGCATGGTCTCACTGTGTTCTGCTGTCACATTACTTATCGCCAGTGTTCTGCGGCTTTAAGAGCAGACTTGTCAGATGTTCTTTTACATAACGGGCAGGAAAGCTAGCTTTAATTGATAAATAACCCGCATAGGGTGGTCCTTCTGTATTCTTTCCCAATCTGTTGATCAGGGTGATGTCCTTCCTGCAAACTAACATCATCACCCCCCGGGGTGGCTGGGATGTGCCTGCTTAGAATAATAAGTTTTTATATAGGTAACCCTAATTTTTTTTTTTAACACAATGATTTATGGTATTATGATCGAAGTGAATTTAATTGTTAACATTAGTTGCTTAAAAGAAAAAGAGTATTTTGCAGTATTTGGTGGCAACAGTGTGACTTATTGGATGGGGGGGGTGGTCAATGGTAACAGATGGATGGGCCAAACAAGATGGATAAGAAAGCGCTGATCACAACTGATGATGAGAGTGACTTCACGTGGCCTGGCCGGTGACGTGTACATTGAGTTCCCTTGTTCCGCTTTACGTTGGGCAGGAAATAAATCCTTTGTAAGTGTAGTGTTGTGTGTGTGTGTGTGTGTGTGTGTGTGTGTGTGTGTGTGTGTGTAGGCTTCAGTCCTTAAGTTACATAATGGTAAGATAAAACACAAGATAATTCTTAGAAGATTTTGTAGCTGGATCTGTATTTTCCATCATAACATTTAGAGATTATAATTTCATTCAGAACACCCTGAAGATTTGGGGTAAAATGTATGCCATTATATATTTTTTAATCGATTCACTTAATATCAACATTCAATTTGCTAATTTTTTTGAAATTTTTATTATATTTAATTCTGAGAAATTTCCATGTTACAATTAAGTAATCCCACGTGGCAGTGTCCACCGACTGGACAGGGCGGCTCTGGAGGGATGTGACAGAGAGCTCTTGGCTTTGTCACCCGCCCCCCTTGGTGGCTCTGCACAGCGGGGTTCACTCAATTTTCCTCCAGGGCCACGACTAACCCGGTGAACCCGTGCCAGATTAGCCAGTCCAAGATCTTCCCGGAAGCCAGGCAAATGGCCGAGCATCCGTCTCTGTCCAGGTGGACCCAGGAGCTGCTGGTGGCCGTGTTTTTGGCGTGGGAGTGGGAGAAGCAGAGGAGGCTAGTCTGGCTCCTTGAGGAGCAGCAGCCACAGCAGCAAAGGAGCTGCCCGGTGGACCATTCATCAGCCTCCCTCACAACAGCAGCTGTGGCCCTCTTGGATGAAGCGCGCTCAGCATTCTTAAATGGGTCACAGTGGGGATCCTGTTTACATAGATATATATGCATTTTAAAAGTAGGGAGATACATGCAACAAAATGTTTGCAAAGGTGTTTCAGGCCTGGCGCAGGGCGGCCAGGGGCTGCAGACTGGTGGGTTTGTGGGTGCCGGAAGGCGTGCCAAAGCGGTCTCCCCGTTTGCTAATGTTTTAAAAAAGAATGAGGTCTGCCTACATTAAGTGAAATAGGCCTAGCATTTGCATCGGAGGAGGCTATTTTTATTAAATTTTGTTATCAGGATTATGCCAATCTTTGAGCTGATAAACTTTCTGTAAGGATTATGTGTTATTTTAGGCTTTAATCTCTATAAATGATCTCACCCTAAATGACTTTGAGGATATATAAATAATTGACTATTTTCCTGATGTCTGTTTGGGTCTTTTAGATAGTTCTTATGTTCTAGAATTATTTTTGGTAATTTATATTTTTCTAAAAAAGAGTCAAGCCACAGTAGATTTTTAAATCTTTAAAAAAGCAGTGTACACAGTATTAAGTATATTTTTAAAAATCGGCTCATATGCAGTTATATCACCCTTCATTTCTGATGCTTCAGAGGGCTTACTTTTTGATACTAAGTGTTCCTGAAAAGGTCACCGTGAAGATCACCACAGGAACCATGTTATACTTGAGATTTTTGCCCCTCTTAAAGAAATAGACACCAGTTTAGGGAGTTTTGTGTTTTTTCCCTAAGGTGGACTTGGGCAGTGCCGTTGGGCAGGTATGTTCCCCTGGGGAATATAGCACAAAGGGAAGGAAACGGTCCCGAATAGCAAGTTTCCCTGTATGACGGGATTGTGGGTTGCTTTTATTCTCTAGCATTGTTTTTTTTTTTCTTCTCTATTTTTGTACATTTTATGTAGAGGAAATAAACATATAGCAGAAGCAAACCTGATCTTAATTGCCAGTGGCGGTGTGTCTACATTTGTTCTTTCTCTCTGCCGCCTGCCTCCCATCACCAGTCCCCCGACTGGTTATGCAAAATGAGGATGGACGGATAATGGTTGTTCCTGATTACTTCCTTAGCTCTCAACAGGGATCTGAAAAATTCCATTTCATAAGAACAGCCAATTACAGACATACTAAAATGACCACTTTTTGCTCTGGAAGGATATTCTTATGAGAAGAGAGAGAGAGATATCAGTGTTTTTCTTTCCTGAGCTGTAGAAGTGTCAGCTGTTGATGCCTTCTTTTGCTGCAAAGAGAGGATCTTGCTTACTTCCCCGACCTACCTTGAAGGAAAGGAGAGGAGTGGGAACCAGGAAGGTGAATGGGGCACAGTTAGCACCAAGTGCAGTAATGTTCCTAGTCTGGAGATCTAGAGAGGAATTTTTAGGAAGGCAGGGTATGTAGCCACAGGGTGTTCTGTTTGGGAATGAAGATGCAGGGAAGTCATTGGGCATCAGTTCATTTTGGGGGTTTTGAAGTAAATGACTGCCTCATTGCAAAATTTTAATCTGGAATCTTTTCTGAAAATTCATAACCTCGCTAAAAGATCTCTTTGTAACTGTTCCATTAGGACGTCATTGGTAGCCAAGTACAAATGTGGGAACTCTATTGGGTTTGTTTCTGTGCATACAACACACACGCAGAAATTTCACTGTTCCCTGAACCTTTTATTTTTTAATGAGTTGACCTTTTTTTTGTATATTGTTAAAGAGAGTTCTGATGGAAATGCATTACTCTGAGTTTGCACTGACAATAAAGGTGGTGTCATTTTATTTCATTTTAAAGAATACATTAAAGCCTTTTTTCAGAGCCTTAAGACAGGACAGTCTCTAAGCAGAGACTGCTTGAATAATATTTTAAAATGACAAAAGGAGAGTCACAAACACCGTAGTTGGTTTGTATATTCTTTTCTCTGTTGACTTGAGTAGGATTAAACCCCCTCTCGGGGGTCTGCCTGTTCCGCAGAACGGCACAGACCAAAAAGTAAGGAGGTTAAAGTAAGGTGAAGGAGGAACAAGAAAAATAGGACAAAAGAAAACATGAGATTAGAACGATTCAGTGAAGAAATTTTACTGAAGGACACAAAGACTAATACGGATGGAATTCTTACTTTGATTATTCATTATCCAGCAAGTGAAAGTGGAATCAATAGATAGTTGGCAAACTGATACATTCTGCTTTGTGTGAAACAGCCAGTGCCTTGTAAGTAGGCTATTGAATGTTATAAGTATAGAAGCACAAATATAGGTGTAAGTTATAGCTTCCCTGTGGGAAGGCAGCCAGCTCAGCCTTGCTGGTATGTTTCCTGGTCCTGCCCTCGACTTGTAGGGTCTGATTGGAGCCAACAGTTGATTAATCGAAAACGCTAGTTAAGGTAGAGAGTTAAACAAAAGTTGACAAATACAGTCTGTGAACATATTGTTTTCAATTAAAAGCACATACTATACAGGGTTGGGCAAAAGTAGGTTAATATAATAGGTATAATATAATAGATAAAATAAATAATAGATAATACAATAATTAAGAAATGCAAAATCTGTTTTGTGTATTCACAACCGTAAACCTACTTTTGCCCATGACTGTACATTAGTATCTTTTGATGTGAAGTTTTGTTCTTTTCATTGAGTCTGGGACTGACTGGGGACTGCTCTCATCTTTCTTGCATCAACGACTTACAATGCTGACCTCCTGTTTTCAATTTCAATTTCCATAAAATAGACCAGGAACCGAGACATTTACAAAGCAAACTGAATACGCAATCCTCCTTGATGTTTATGGTTTTAAATAAGAATTTCTCTTTTCTAATTTTCAGAGATTTACCTCTCCAAAGAGTTTGATGTCTTCCCAGAACATTCCTTATTTTAGATTTCACAGAGATACTTTTTTGCATTCACATTTCACAATATTTAATTTTGCAATCACCAACTGTCATGAAAGGATGCAAGTGAACGCATGCATATATGTATTTTAACTTGGGAAAACAGAACATGACAGCATACTGCTAATGGAGGAGTGTGTTGATTCAAGCATTTAGCTAGCTTTGGCTAACTGGGTATTTTTTAACGAGGAAATGGAGAGCAAGGCCGTAAATACAGCCCACTTGGGGAGTGTCTATTGTGTTTTATTTAGCTAATGCCTATATTCTTCTTTAGGGACTGTACTAGACCCTATGGTTACGACTTTTAACAGTAATCTTTGGTGAGGCAAGCTGTTAAGGAGCTAAATATACACAAGCTAGCATGGGAGAAGAGAAACAGACCGGCAGTCTGACTTCAGAGCTCTGGGCTTGATGGCTGTGTTCTCTACAGCTCCCCCTGTGGGAAGAACTAGCCTACTGCTCTGTGTCCACGATACAGCAAGTAGATAAGAAATGAAGCATAGAAAATAATATAATAATTTTGATTTGTTCTCTATATTAAATAGAGTATATCTTCTTTGCAGATATCTCTGGAAGAATTACCAAAACTGATCTTTTAGGCTAACAGTACGGCAGTAAATTAGTAAGAACAGAAATTATGCAAACCATTTATGCAGACAAAATCCAAATACCGTAGAATTATGAATTAATAGCAACATTAAAAACCAGTTTGGCTGATAATTGTTATTTGGGAGGAAGTCTTTGCTTGTTGACTAGGTATCAGAGTCTTCTTCCTCGTAGGGACAGCTCAGGCAGGCTGGACCCTGATTCAGTTCCTGAGGACAAGGAAGGGTGACGTCATTTAGGTGCTGGGTCGGACTAACAAATATGTCCACACATTTTTATTTCACTTGGTAGCCATGTGGCTATGGACAAGTTACCTAACCTTTCCTGTCCCAGTTACCTCGTTATAAAACAGGGATTAGTGGTTGTCACACAGAATTTCTATGAGGATTAAATCAAGTCATGAAGCGTTCTTAGAACAGGCTGATTTGGGGGAGGAAGAAACTTTACCCTCCCAGGTTCTATCGGCTGGTCTAATAATTAAATCAACACGAGCCAGATTAACAGGAGAAAATAACTGAATTTAATGACGTACATACGTACGGGAACCCCACGTACGTAAGTTCAGAGGTAGAAACGTAGAATGAGGTGTGTATGGCATTCTGAGTCAGGCGACTTGGGGTTTCAGAGGGGAGGAGGGTCACTGCGGGACCATAGAAGAGCAGATGTTCAGTAATTAGTTGTTTGCGCCGCCTATAGATAGGTCATAAAAAGTTATTTCTGGCGATAACACTTCTTATGGGCAAGGCCCTTAATTTATGTCCTATAAGGGGGAGGTAAAAGCTTCTTGCGAGCCTGCAGGGTCTCAACTGCCTTCAGGTAAAAAGAATGCGTGTGCAGCGTGGCCCGTGGGGAGGTCTGTTCTCAACCCCTGCAGTGGTGTATAGCAAATGCTCAATAAAGGATAGCCACCATCCCCCTTATCATCGATGGGAAAGGGGAATAAAGAGGTCGTTGTCGGAAACGTGGCCTGGGAGATGACCTTGAGATAATGCAGTGTTGGCAATTACGTACAGAAAGAAGTAGGAGAGCCAGGGAAGGCCTAAGTGAGAATTAATGTATGGTCTAGAATAGTTATAGTTCTGGGCTCTACCTCTTATTCACTTAAAGCTAACTTGTGGCTTAAAGTAGAAGTACAAAATAAGCTTAAAAAAAGAAATAATAAAAATGACATAGAAGCTGATAAAATTAGAGAATAGAAATACAGTGTGGTAAATATGAGAATGGACATTAACATTTTTTTCCAACTTTATTGAGGTATAACTGACAAATTATATATAAATATATTACCGGTGTACAATGTGATGTTTTGATATATGTATACATTGTGAAATGGTTACCACAATCAAACTAACATCTAACACCTCACATGCTTGTCATTTTATGTGTGTGGTGGGAACATTTAAGATGATGCTTATAGCACATGTCATGTGTACAGTACAGTGTTAACTGTCGTCACCATGCTGTGCATTAGATCTCCAGGACTTAGTTATCCTGTAGAACTGAAACTTGATACCCTTTGACCACGTCTTCCCATTTCCCCACTCCTCCACCCAGACTGGATGTTTTGAAATATCCCAATAAAACCCAGGAATATGTAGCAAACCTAGTTAAGAAGAAACGAAAGAGGGAAATGGTTTTAAAAACTAAAAAAAAGTATGATATGTTGGAAAGATCTTAAAAATTATATGAGACTGCTATGCAGAGTTTTGTGGTAATACGTTTGTAAATCTGGATGAAATCTAAATTATCCTAGCAAATATAGATGGATATCTACTAGAGAGGTAGAAGAATCTGATTGTGTCATGCATCTGTTCGAGATTCCCTTCAATAGCTTCCCACTGTTCTCAAGACAAAGACGCAAACATTCAACTTGCCTTCAGCTCCCCTGTGATCTGCCCTGGGCCCTCCCCTTCGGCTCCTGCGCCCCAGCACCTCGCCATCTTCTTTCCATTCATCTGACAGACACGCCCCTTTTCACACAAGGGTCTCTGCACATCCTATCTGTTTTCCTTGGGCTGCCGTTACCCTTGTTTTGATGTTAATAGCCATTTGTCTTTAGGGTTTCAACTCAAAATTTCACACCCGTGGGGAAACGGCTCCTTCATCTTCACAGACTAGGTTTGGTTCCCGATGCCATATGTTCTCATGGTTTCTTATACCTCTTCTTCTTATTTAACTCTGTGAACAATCACTTCGGAGTATTTGTTTCTTTGTCCCCAGCCAGACTGCACTCTTTGAGGACAGCCTTGATGGCTGTCTTGTGTGCCATTGAACACCAGTGCCTGGTGAATAGATGGATACCCAGTCAATATCTGTGTAGTCAAATAACATTTTTTGTTTCTTCTTTAATTATGAGAATTACAAACCCATTCTGTCAAACAAAATTAAACCCAAGCCAAATGGTCTTATGAACAAATTCTGCCAAACTTTCTAAGAGATAATTTTCTATATTAAACTGTCTCATAGTATACCTGTATATACATAGAAAGCTAAGCAGTTCATTCTGACCCGGTATAAATTTGACAAAACACCTGAAAGTATTGATAGTATTATAGACCTAGTTCAGTCATGGGAAAAGCCAATATAAAATTCAAGCAGATCAGCCTCAACAGGAACAATATGTTATCTAATCAGATAGAGTTTATTCATTGAATAAAAAAAGTGAGTGGATGTTAAGTCAAATATAAAAAAACTATGTGATTATCTTAACTGATGCTAGAAAAGTTTGATAAAACTCAGTATTCATTTTTATTATCTTTAATCAGTTGAAGACTACTTTAGTTAAAAAAGGAAAAAGAATTTCTCTCCAAACCAATAGCCAATATCATGCTATATGATGAAATGCTAGAGACCTTTTTCTGTAAATAGAATAAAACAAAGGCTCACTAATACCACCATTATTTAGCCCTTCTTGTTGTTTCTCAGTTCTGGACAATGCAGTAGAAATCAGGAAAACCCTTTACTTACTATGTAAGTATGGTTTATTAGAAAAGACAGGAGAAAGAACACATGGACAGCCAGACAAAGAGGGTGCATGTGGCGAGATCTGGAAGGGTCCCATGCAGGAGGCCTGTCCCATGGAGTTGGGAGTCACCGCTCTCTGGGCACATGGATGTTTACACCAACCTGGGAGCCCTCCAAACCCTGTCATTTAGAGTTTTTTGTGAAAGTTCCATTATGTAAGCATGATTAATTAAATCTTTGGTCAATCTCCAGGCTGTAACGGTCTGGGTGGAGTTGAATGTTCCACCCTCTAGTCACATGGTTGGTTCCCTTGGCAGTCAGCTCCCACCCTGTAGCTGTTGAGAGACTTGGGACAGTCATCTCTGTAACCTCAATTCAAGTATGCTCAAAAGGGGCTCATGGATAACAAAAGATTCCAGGGGTTTTAGAAGCTCTGTGACACACACACACACACACACACACACTCCTTGGAAAAGACTGTAATGCGGGGAAAATGAAAGGCATCAGGAAAAGAGGAAGAACCATAAATGAGATGGGCTGACTCCATGGAAGAAGCCAGGGCCATGAGTCTCCAGGAGCTGAGCAGGCTGCTGAGGACAGACGCTGTGGCCACCACTCATTCAATGGCCCGCCTGGAGCAGAGCCTACTCAGTGGCAACTAACACACACACCCCCCTTTTGTTTTTTTGTTTGTAAAGGAGGTAGGTGGACTGAATGATTCCTCAAGTTCCTTTTTTTTTTTTTTTTTTTTTTTTTTACAGAGACAGAGAGAGAGTCAGAGAGAGGGATAGACAGGGACAGACAGGAACAGAGAGAGATGAGAAGCATCAATCATCAGTTTTTTGTTGCAACACCTTAGTTGTTCATTGATTGCTTTCTCATATGTGCCTTGACCGGGGGCCTTCAGCAGACCGAGTAACCCCTTTCTCAAGCCAGTGACCTTGGTGGTGAGCTTTTTTATTTTTTATTTATTTATTTATATTTTGCTCAAGCTGGCGACCTCAGGGTCTCGAACCTGGATCCTTCTGCTTCCCAGTCCGATGCTCTATCCATTGTGCCACCGCCTGGTCAGGCTTGTTTTTAAAATCTGTGACCCTTTTAACCTGAACCCTTGTGCTATTGGGTTGCTGAGAAACTCTCTGTGTTTCTCTCTATATAGAAAGACAGAGTGGTGCTTTTATATCCTTCAGTCCTTGCTCCTTTTTAAAAATCACTAAAGCTCCAGAGTTTGGCAAGGGAGGGGTTAATATTAGGGAAAGGGTGGCAATTCAGGGGACTAGAGTTTATCCCAGCAGCTGGTTTGGGAGGCAGAAAACAGTTTCAAATGACGAAGAATGACCAGAATGTAATCTGAGTAGGAATCTGGACATACTTTTCTTTTGTCCACTAATTGAGGAATTTAATGGGGGTTGTGCCCCAGAAATTGGTTTCAAATTATTCATGTAAGTCAGGAGAGAAAGTAGAATTTGATCTGCTACCTTTTATAGATAGCAGTGGCTTTGTCTTGTAGGTAGATGGATATAAAAATTTTAAAGGCATTAAAAAAGAAAAGATGCAGACGACAGCTCTTACCCTTCGGGCCCTATCTGAAAGAGAAAAGCATGCTCAAAAGAAAGTGCCCAAAGCTTTTGTTTTCATTATCTAAAAAGCAGGGTTATTTTTTATGGTTTTAAGTTTCAAGCTAGTATTGATAGTTGGGTTACAGATGTTTTAACTTTGACCTGTGCTTGTTTTTGTTTTTGTTTTTTTTGTTTGTTTTTTCTGTGCTTGTTTTTAAGGATGGTAACTGGCTTTATATGCATATACTTAAATCAAAATTATACTAATTTGGCGAAGCATAAAATACTAGTATTATTCATGGGTTTTGATTAATGTATCCCTTTTTATGAATCTGCTTCATAAGATTTGTTTTGCATTGCCTTTCCCTCAAGGGTTCAAAAGAAGAGATGTTTTGAGTATTTTCATTACACTAGAGTAGCGCTGTTGAAATACCCATTTGACCCATGGAGATTAAACGTATTAATGCTGATAGTCTATTTGAGTCTGAGACTGTCTGACTATAATGGTAATGGATTGGTGCAGACATGTCTGTTCCTTATCCAGTAAGGACTGTTGAGCACGTGTGGAAGTGGAGGGCATGTGCTGACCTCTGTTTCTTATCTCATCCTCAAGGAGTATATGGTAACTTACATGGATTCCTTTTCTTTGTCTATAAGGCCACTATTTTTTGACTATCTAGTAAGTGGTGGGAACATGGTGGCAAATAAGATCGTTTCTACCCTTGAGCAGATTGCAGAGGGAGGTAGATAGATAATAAACATGTCCATAAATAAGATAATTTTAATCATCAGGAAGATAATATCAGTAACTAAGGAGACGATAAAATAGGTGTTGATTGATTGGTGAAGGCATGAGGTGTGGCAACAGCTGTTTCACCAGAGTCAGAGAAAGCTTCACCGAAGAGGTGACCTTCGACTGTCTATCTATTCAAAGACCGAGACCTGAAGGATGGTGAGGAAACCATGAAAGGACCTACTGTATTGACTTCCCGGCAGAAAGAACTACAAGGTGACAATAAACTTGGTATGTTCAAGGACAGAAAGGAGGCCACTGGGGCTGAAGAACAGTGAGCCAAAGAAGAAGAGTAGTAAGAGAGAAGGCTGGAGAAGCAACCAGGGCCAGGTCACACAGAGACCTGCAGGCCGCAGGAGGAGTTTGGATTTTTAACAATGTAACAGAGGCCCTTTTGAAGAGTTTTCCAGAGTGAGATGTTCATCGTGTGTGTGGAAGACAGTCAAGAGGACAGCAGAGTGGAGATAGACCATGCAGGACACTGGTATAGGCTGAGGCAGTGGTCGGCAGACTGCGGCTCGCGAGCCACATGCGGCTCTTTGGCCAACTTAGGAGTACCCTAGTTAAGTTAATAACAATGTACCTACCTGTATAGTTTAAGTTTAAAAAATTGGCTCTCAAAAGAATTTTCAATCTGTTGATACTTGGCTCTGTTGACTAATGAGTTTGCTGATCACTGGCTAAGGGGTAGATGGAGGTGGTTTAGATTGGCTGGTGGCAGTGGAGATTCAGGATATACTTTGGTGGGAAAGCCAGTAGAACTTGACGGATAGATTGGAAAGGTGTGAAAAGAAGAGACAAGGATGACTGTCAGTTTTTGGCCTTAGTAATTAAGTGCATAGTGCTACTGTTTACTGAATTGGACAAGTCTTGAAGTCAGGTGTGTAGGTGTGGGTTGAGAACACTCTGTTGGGGCCATATTAACCCTCCGTATATCAAGGAAAATGGTAATCATTTATCTCTCAATCCATCACACCAGTTTGACTTCCAATTTTTATATTTTTTGTTATTTTACAAATTTTTTGTGTGCATACTTTTTAAAATTAAATTTATTGGTGTGATATTGGTTGATAAGATTATATAGGTGTCAGGTATACATTTCTATGATACATGATCTCTGTACATGGAATAAATCTACTCTGCTGTGTGCAGGTTTTTGCATGGACATCAGTTTCAGCTCGTTTTTAGGTAAATACCAAGGAGTATGATTGCTGGATCCTAGGTAAAAGTATGTTTAATTTTGTCAAAATTCTCCAAGCTGTCTTCCAAAGTGGCCGAACCATGTTGCATTCCCACAAGTGATGCGTGGATTTACTGTTGCTCCACATCCTCACCAGCATTTGGTGTTGTCAGTGTTCTGGATTTTGGCTGTTCTCACAGGTGTGTCGCGGTATCTTATTTGAATTTGCATTTTTCTCATGATATGACATTGAACATCTTTTCATATGCTTTCATGCCATGTGTACATCTTCTGTGGTGAGGGGCCTGTTAAGGTCTTTGGCCTGTTTGTAATTGAGTTGTTTTTTTACTATTGAGTTTTAAAAGTTCTTTGTATGTTTTGGGTAACAGTCCTTTAACAACTATGTCTTTGCAAATATTTTCTCTCAGTCTGTGGCTTGTCTCTTCATCATCTTGACAGTGTCTTTCACGGAGCAGAACTCTTTAATTTTAATTTAGTCAATGCTCTTCTTCAACCTGATCAATTCTTCATTTCATGGGTTGAGCCATCACCAAACCTCAAGGTCATCTGTTTTCTCCTGTGTTTTAGGAGGTTTACAGTTCTCCCTGTAGCAATTAGGTCTGTGATTCAATTTGATTTAAAATTTGTGGGGGGTATAAGATGTGTCTAGACTCGTTTTTTTCATGTAGATATCTAATTACTGCAGCACTACTTGTTTAAAAGACTTATCTATGGTATTGCCTTTGCTTCTTTCTCAGGAATCAGAGACTATATTTGTGTGGGTCTATTTCTGGGCCTTCTGTTCTGGCCCATTGATCTATTTGTCTGTTCTTTTGCCAATACTAGACTGACTTGATTACTGTAGTTTTATAGTAAGTCTTGAAGTTAAGTAGTGTCAGTCCCTGAACTTTGTTCTTGTCCTTCGATATTGTGTTTGTTGGCTATTCTGGATCTTTTGCCTGTCCATAGAAATTTTAGAATCAATTTTTCAATATCCACAAAATAACTTGCTGGGATCAAACTCAAATTTTTCTTCTGTTTTCCTGCATCTGAAGGTATATACATATTCAAAATAGGAAAAACCCTTTAATACAGTTAATTGCTCATCAACCTTTATTCATAAACCTGACTTATTGAAGAAATACTGATTTAAGATTTCAGTTACATCTCTAATAAGCTTGGCTTATCATTACTTCTGGCTCTTCCATTTTCATTGTCAAAAGGCAATACTTTTGAAAACTTTGATTTTGTTGAAGAAAGGGAAACCATTTTCTTTTTTTTTTTAGATTTATAAATTCCAATTAGAGTGATCAAACCAATAAATTTTTTCATTTTGTCAACCTGTGTTTATTGGTGCCAATTCAAACACCAATAGGAATTCCCAGTTTGGGGTGTGGTGAAGAGGAAACTTGGTTTCATGCAGACAGCTCAGTGGGAATACAGTGTGGCTGTGGAACAGCTCCCCAGTTCTATATCAGGGCTGTGAAAACAGTGTGGCTATGAGACCTTGCCTGCCTGCTCTCCTCCACTCACCTCCAGCCAGGGACACGGGTCTTCAGTGGAGAGTGTACTTCCTGAGCCCGAGGGGAGCTGGCTTGTACAGACAGAAGTCCCCGTCCCTGTCCCTGATTGGTCAGAATAGAGCCACCCTGATTGGTCAGAGCTGTGAAGCTTCCAGTCGCATGGGGAAAGCCTCGGTCCTGTTGATGAATTGGACTCCAGGATATCCTATATAAGGGCTTGCTCAGATGACAGAAACACAGTGCAGACAGGCAGTTGAGTGCAGAGGCAGGCAGCCAATCACAGAGGCTTCACCCGGAAGTGCAGTTTACATGAGAGGCCGCTGTGCAGAAATGGCTACTAAGCTCTGTTTTTAAAAAATTTGAGCCCAGTGAGCCACCAGGAGCCCTTCTTCATAGGTGTCTTTTTTCCCCCTGCACAGGCTTCACAGCTTCACAATTTCTGTCATCTGTTTCCTCCTCATACACTTTTGTAAAAACTCCTGCCTCTTAGCACATACTTACCTATGAATTTTATCAAGTAATTCTGCTGCACATACATAGTGAAAGGTGAAAGAGTAACATCAGACATCCTTTTGGGTAAAAGGGACAGTCCAGGTTCTTGTTATAACATATTACTCGATGAAGTCCTTTTTTAATTGACTACAAATCTCATATATTCTTTTTGTCCTTAAAAAAGTATATTGTAGCCCTGGCCGGTTGGCTCAGCGGTAGAGCGTCGGCCTAGCGTGCGGAGGATCCGGGTTCGATTCCCGGCCAGGGCACACAGGAGAAGCGCCCATTTGCTTCTCCACCCTTCTGCTGCGCTTTCCTCTCTGTCTCTCTCTTCCCCTCCCGCAGCCAAGGCTCCATTGGAGCAAAGATGGCCCGGGCGCTGGGGATGGCTCTGTGGCCTCTAACTCAGACGCTAGAGTGGCTCTGGTCGCAACATGGCGACGCCCAGGAGGGGCAGAGCATCGCCCCCTGGTGGGCAGAGCGTCGCCCCATGGTGGGCGTGCTGGGTGGATCCCGGTCGGGCGCATGCGGGAGTCTGTCTGACTGTCTCTCCCTGTTTCCAGCTTCAGAAAAATGAAAAAAAAAAAAAAAGTATATTGTACACTCATTTGCTTCTTTGATATAGAAAAATTCATCTAGGATTGTCAAACTGAAGATGTATAATGTGAAATTTTACTACCTGATTCTTTACATTCAGCATCTAATAATTATGAAATATCTTCCTCTGTCAGTTCTCTTTGCCATATGGGTGGAAAAATTAAATGTTCTGAATTTTTATTTTCTTCTTCTTTTCCAAGTGAGAGGAGGGGAAATAGAGAGACAGACTCCCACATGCACCCCATCTGTGATCCACCTGGCAACCCCTGTCTTGGGCGGATGCTCCACCCAACTGGGGCCATGTTCTCAACTGAGCTGTGGCAGAGGCTCCATGGTGCCAACCTCAGCACCTGGGGCCAACTTGCTCAAACCAGTTGAGCCATGGCTGGGGGAGAGAGAGGGAGAACAGAGGAAGGAAGGGATGAGCAGATGGTTGCTTCTCCTGTATGCCCTGACCAGGAATTGAACCTGGGACATCCACATGCAGGACCGATGCTCTGCCACTGAGCCAACCAGCCAGGGCCTCATGTTCTGAATTCTTAACTTCACTAGCTTAAAAGTTTGTTAGGATATGTGCAATAAAGTGTTTGCAGTCTTATTTTCTCTAAGAAAGTTGCTATGGATGTCATAATTGTTGCATATTGAACAAATATTTATACTTTTGGTATGATATTCAGATAACAATTTAGCATGGAAAGAAAAATAAACAACCAAGAATACCGGGGTGGTGTCTTCAGGCTTATTTTGAAAGATGAGGCAATACTTTGGGTAATGTGATAAAAACCATGAGGGATGGTACATTAGTACATTATCCTTCTAGGCAATTTCATTGTTCTTATATTCTTTGATTACTTTTTAGTATAGTTGGAAATGATTGATAAGTAATGTGGAAATTATTTCCAGGATGATAACCTTAGCAAAAGATTTCAAAATAATGGAAAAACAAAGTCACTGAGGCTCCATAATATATATGAGATCTATAAGAGTCCAGTTGACCTATACGGTCATTCTAAGTAAAACAAATTTTATTCTATTTTTTAAAAGTAAATTTTCTCTTGGTTCTTTGGTAGAACTCTTAATAAAAAAAAAAAAGATGGGGAATTCTAGTCCTTACAAGTGGCTCAAAACAAATTCAGAGATAAAACTTGCATCTAGTAGACACTGATGGTATTACCAAGAATTAAATTTCAAATCTTGTTAGACATTCGAGTGGAGATGTGGAATAGTGCTTTTCTCTGAGTCTGTAGCTCCCAGGAGAGGTCCAGGCTCGAGATTTCAGTCTGAGAGTCATCAACACATATAGTTTTTAAAGCCTTGGGTCTAGATGGGATCACCTGGAAGGGAGTATAATGATTTTTTTTTTAAGTGAGAGGAGGGGAGATAGTGAGACACACTCCTACATGTGCCCCGGCTGGGATCCATCTAGTAACCCCATCTGGGGCCGATGCTTGATTCAACTGAGCTATTTTTAGCTCCTGAGGTTGATGCTTGGACCAACCTAACTATCCTCTGCTTGTGGGGCCAATTGAGCCACTGGCTGTGGAAGGGGAAGAGGTAGAGAAAGGGGGAGAGAAGCAGATGGTCACTTCTCACGTGTGCCCTGATGGGGATCAAGCCTGGGACGTCCATACGCTGGGCCAACACTATCCACTGAGCCACCAGCCAGGGCTGAGACTATAAATTGAAAAGAGGAAAAAGCCAAGAATAGACTCCTGTGGCACACTAGGCTTTAGTTGTCTGGTAAAGGAAAAAGCTACTGGAAGGATGTAGCCAGTGAGGTAGGAACCTGTGATATCATTTAGAGAAGAGTGTTTTAAGTAATCAGTTGGGTCAAAGATTGCTAAGAATAATTTTTTAAAGTGAGATCAGAGAGGTTTTTAAAAATAGGGATCATTGATGACCTTGAGAAGAGCTGTTTTGTTGAAGTAGTGGAAACAGAAGCCTGTTCGTAAATGGATTGAATTGAGGAAGAAGAGATAAAAAATATAAAGGCAACTTTTTCAGTAGACTTTGCTGTGAAGAGAAAGCAGAGAAATGGTAGTTGGTAGGGGTTTCTTTTGATCCACTTTAGGGGACTGAGAGGAATTCGTAGAGTACCTAGAATTGGAGGCATGAGCCAGGGAGATGTCGTACCTTAAATGAACATATTAGGGCTCTGCATTAACATTCTCATGTTAATACTCACTAGAAAGGGGCATAGCAGCCCCTAGTCAAGGTCTCTCTCCTTCTCTCTTTCTCTCTCTCTCTCTTTTTTTTTTTTTTTTTTTGTATTTTTCTGAAGTTGGAAATGGGGAGAGACAGACAGACTCCCGCATGCGGCCGACCGGGATCCACCCGGCACGCCCACCAGGGGGCGACGCTCTGCCCTCCAGGGGGGCGATGCTCTGCCCCTCTGGGGGGTTGCTCTGTTGCAACCAGAGCCACTCTAGCGCCTGGGGCAAAGGCCAAGGAGCCATCCCCAGCGCCCGGGCCATCTTTTCTCCAATGGGGCCTCACTGCGGGAGGGGAAGAGAGAGACAGAACGGAAGGAGAGGGGGAGGGGTGGAGAAGCAGATGGGCGCCTCTCCTGTGTGCTCTGGCCGGGAATCAAACCCGGGACTTCTGCACGCCAGGCTGACGCTCTACCACTGAGCCAGCCGGCCAGGGCCTCTCTTTCTCTTTTGATGATAAAAAAATTCTGCTAGGATTTTTACTTTCCTTTTGCCTATTAGAGACTAAAAACACTGACTACTGGCCTTCCAGTCTGATTTTATGATGCAATAAATAGGGAAAAATTGACATCTTTGTTAATCAAATCTCAGTTTTCTGGGCCACATTTAATATTTTAGGGAATGTATTCGTGCCATCTAGATTTCCTTATCTCTTGGGGCTTATACGAACTGTAATAATTGCTCTCTGATAAGATGAATAGAAATAGTATTAAATTTAGAAAAGTCTAAAATTTTAATTTAGTTATTGTTTTTATATGTGAATGTTGTTTAGAATTATGAAGAAAAACATCCTGAAAAATATTTTGAGTTATAATGAGTTAAAATAGAAGAAACGTCTTAAAAACCTTTACTGTAGCAACTGATTTACTAAAATATCCATCGAATGGGTCAATTTGGAAGAGTTAGAACTTGTAGTTAAAATACTATTTTGGATACCATTTGTTTCCTTAAAACGTGTTTCTCCAGAGAGTTAGGGTTATAGCCTTACACTGTAAGTTGACTCTGATCACTTTAGATAGTTTTCTTAATTATGTGCTTTAGATTTGGAATATGATTTTTTTTTAAATATTTGGGATACGTAGGTGTGCCAATTTCATAAGTTTTATGACTTGGGTCAAAATAACTTCTTTACAGCTTGCCATCTTTAGTCTTCATTTTACTTATTTTGTGTAAAAATCTTAATCCTCTGAGTTATATGTCATAACTCAATTTGTAAACTTGCGTAATAAGACTTTTTTGGAAGAATTTTAAGGGATGTTCCGGGAACTTAATGGGAGTTCAATACAGATGTCTTTTGGCACCTGAAATTTTCATGGTTGGTTTCCACTAAATGAGATTGTTGGATGCAGGAAATATTTAGTTAGCAACATTGTCAAAAGTCTCTGTAGACTGCCCAGGTCGGTTGGCTCAGCGGTAGAGCGTCGGCCTGGCGTGCGGGAGACCCGGGTTCGATTCCCGGCCAGGGCACATAGGAAAAGCGCCCATTTGCTTCTCCATTTCCCCCCCCCCCCCCTTCCTCTCTGTCTCTTTCTTCCCCTCCTGCAGCCAAGGCTCCATTGGAGCAAAGATGGCCCGGGCGCTGGGGATGGCTCCTTGGCCTCTGCCCCAGGCACTAGAGTGGCAGAGCGACGCCCCTGAGGGGCAAAGCATCGCCCCCTGGTGGGCAGAGCGTCGCCCCTGGTGGGCGTGCCGGGTGGTCGGGCGCATGCGGGAGTCTGTCTGACTGTCTCTCCCCGTTTCCAGCTTCAGAAAAATACAAAAAAAAAAAAAAAGTCTCTTTAGACTAATTTCCAAACCTAGTCTCTCAAGCTCTAAAGAAGTAAGATCTCAAAATTTCTTAAAGTCAAGTATTTAAAAGTTCTTAGGTGCTAGTGATAACATGGTCAGTTAATCTTATTTGAGATAATGTTTTCAAAACTGTTATTTCACATCAGTGTGCTCATTAATGTGTATTTTAACGTTTAGCGTCCTGGACTGAAGACAGAACTTCTCAGATCCTCCCCTCCTTCCTCTCATTTCAACGCTGACTTCTTTCTTCCTTACTCTCGTCACAAGTTGAAGGAGAAGAGGCTTCTTCCAACAACTCCCGTGTAGCCTCCTCCAGTGCTAATATACATAGGATCCCTGTCCAAGACCTGGCCAATTTCATGTCTTCAGTAGTCTTGAGCGATTTATTGTTGTCCTAATCAACCCTCCGAAGCTCCTGACCTTTTCTCGTGGGAAACCCTTTACCTGTCTTCTCTTTAGCCCTGCAGGGTCCTGTACAATAGTTTCTAACCACAAATGGCGTGGAGCACTTAAAAAATTTTGCCTGTTCTGTCAAGCCTGCTTGTGAGCCTAGTCCATGAAGTTCTAAATTTTTATTATAATCTTTTTCAGCTCTAAAATTTTTTTACTGCCTTTTTTAAACATTATTTTTATTTATTCATTTTAGAGAAGAGCGATAGAGAGAGAGAGAGAGAGAGAAGGGGGGAGGAGCAGGAAGCATCAACTCCCATATGTGCCTTGACTGGGCAAGCCCAGGGTTTTGCACCGGCGACCTCAGCATTCCAGGTCGATGCTTGAGCCACTGCGCCACCACAGGTCAGGCTCAGCTCTAAAATTTTTATTTGATTATTTTCCCCCCAACTTTTGGATGTAAAAAAAATTTTTTAACCTGAGAATTTCAGATTTTAAAGATGAGAACTACCAATAACCCCTGACCTCTAATTTATCAGTTGACTAGACTCAGCCACACTTGTTCTCTCTCTGTATGCGAATCCTTTTTTGTCCCTGACTGTTTGAGAATAAATCACAGACATTGTATCTCTTCTTCCTTAAATATTTTCGTGATTCCCACCCCCAAACATGTATTTCCCAAGAACAAGGATTTCTACTACATAGCATAATTATCACCCTCGAGAATTTAATATAGATATATCACTTCATGTAATACAGTCCATATTTAAGTTTTCCCAAGTGTCCCAATAAAATCCTTTATGACTGACCCACCCCTGGTCAATATCACATATTGCATTCAGTTGTCAAGTCTCTTTGGTCTCCTTTATTTTATTTTAATTTTTTGTGACAGAGACAGAGAGTCAGAGAGAAGGACAGATAGGGACAGACAGATAGGAAGGGTGAGAGATGAGAAGCATCAATTCTTTGTTGTGGCACCTTAGTTGTTCATTAACTGCTTTCTCATATGTGCCTTTATTGGGGGGCTACAGCAGACTGAGAGACCACTTGCTCAAGTCAGTGACCTTGGGGTCAAGCTGGTGAGCCTTGCTCAAACCAAATGAGCCCATGCTCAAGCTGGCAACCTTGGGGTCTCGAACCTGGGTCCTCAGCATCCCAGTCTGGCGCTCTGTCCAGTGCACCACCGCCTGGTCTCCTTTAAATTAGAATAATTTTTCAGCTTTAGGGAGTGGAAAGGGGTCTGCCTTGGTATTGACGCCTTTGGGTTCTAGGTCCGTTGTTTTGCAGAATTGCAGAATGTTCCTCATGATTAGTTTGGGATTACACATTTTGGCAAGAATGTATTAGGAAGTCATGAAGTCTGTCTCATTGGTGATGTTAAGTTTGATTATTTCATTAAGGTGAAAATGCTTATAAAAATCTCTAAATAAGTAATGGTCCATACATGTTAAATGATGTATCAGAGTATCTTTCTCTAGGATATAAAACTTGGCAGAAACTCAGTCATTTTCCAGTACTAGAGTCATTTCAAGGCGAAGGATTCAAAAGTACTGTTCACAATTTATGCGTGTCACTGACAGCTTCATCAGCGCGTCCGTCACAAACAACTCTGCTTTAGTTAGTTTTGAATTTTGATTGCTCAGGCCAAAACTCTTGAGTGTGAGCTGGTGTGAGTACTTTTATATACTTAAAACAAATGTGTGGGTTTTCTTAATAATACTTTAAACTAGGTAGGTTCTGTTTATTTACTTGTTTTTGTTAATTTTAAGAATGATGGATCCCAGATCTGCTGTGCTAGTTTAAATATATCCTCAAAATAAGGCCAAACATTAAAACACAAACAATTCAGACATTTATGTTGGAAAGAATCTTCATAGTTTTTGTTAGTGTTTTAATTTCCCTGGTTTTTCTTAGGCATTAATTCTTATAAAGTACCTCTTAGAGACCATCTGGTCTGCAGGCAGATGCTCCATTTACTTCAATATACAAAACAATTGGAGGCTGTATCACTTGCTGAGTGATTGGAAACAACACTAAATACATGGATTAAGAAAATCATAAGGGTCTAAATCTTTTAAAGCCCCATTTGCCAGGCTCTTATAAAAATGCAGTAGTTAGGAAGGCGAGCTCCTCACGCTGCTTGCAAGGTGTTTCGTTTGTAGGCTTGCAAAGAGCGTGGTGTTTGGTTTTGGTTTGGCTTTGGAGGATGCTGTACCTTCCTTTTAATGCTATCTTATTGTGCATTTTAGAACCTTGTAAGTCTATGAAGGCAAGACATACGTAGTAGGAACTAACCCCGAGGAGGATCACCCTGTTTATGCACCATCATTGATTTCACAAGCAGATACACTGAGGACATTCAGGGCTAAAGTGTGTGTTTGTTATCGGGGATATGAAGTCCGTTATCTCTAGTTGCTTCCAGACTAGCAGAAGAGACAAAGGTATAAGCAAATCCTTGTGATAAATTATCTCCAATAATGCATCAGAGAAAATACAGAAACACAACAGAGCTCAGCTAACTGCCACATGAAAGCAACGCTGTATTATGACTCCATAAATCAAAACAGTTGACATCATTAGGCTTGCTGTGATTCATAGAGGTCTTTGATTTTGGCAGATGGTTGTGACACACGGTACTATGGCATTCCTAGGTTTTCTTTAATATTCCAGATAGCCTGACCTGTGGTGGCGCAGTGGATAAAGCGTCAACCTGGAACACTGAGGTCGCCGGTTCGAAACCCTGCACTTGTCTGGTTAAGGCACATGTGGGAGTTGATGCTTCCTGCTCCTCCCCCCTTTCTCTCTCTCTCTCCTCTCTAAAATGAATAAATTTTAAAAAAAAGTAAACATGTATATCTAAAAAAGAAAATATTCCAGATAAATCTGACTAGTGGTTTTGAGGCTTTTTTTTTTTTTTTTTTTTTTTTCTTTTTTTATTTCTATTTTTTTAACAGAGACAGAGAGAGGGATAGACAGGGACAGACAGAAACGAAGAGATGGGAAGCATCAATCACTAGTCTCTCGCAGCGCGTTGTGACACCTTAGTTGTTCATTGATTGCTTTCTCATATGTGCCTTGACCATGGGCCTTCAGCAGACCGAGTAACCCCCTGCTCGAGCCAGCGACCCTGGGTCCAAGCTGGCGAGCTTTTGCTCAAACCAGATGAGCCCGGGCTCAAGCTGGCGACCTCAGGGTCCTGAACCTGGGTCCTCGACATCCCAGTCCGACGCTCTATCCACTGCGCCACCGCCTGGTCAGGCGGTTTTGAGGCTTTTAATGGTTAAAATTATTCATCAACTTTTAACTTTATTTACCTTTACCTGATACTTATTTTAGCCTCATAGTCTGATAAGGGAATTATGCTCAAAGAGTTAATTTTTGGCTTTTTTTTTTTTTTTTTGCCAGTTCATGCTTTTTATGATTTTTAAATATTGCAACTTTAATTTTGAACAAAAGCAAATTTTCAGATTGATAATATACCTTAATTGATTTCTACATCAATTTAAAATTAGCTGAAGTTTGTCTTGGCCAAGGGTAAGGTTTCTGATCGTTAAAAATGTAATTATACTGTTCTCTTGTTCCGGAAGATGTCGCATGTTTTTTATTTTGAGGTTAGAATTAGGAATTGGGTGTGGTGATAGATGGATAAATGTTTTCAATGTTCACTGCCTATGAAGTCTTCCCATGTGTTAAGTGTGACCGTCAGCGTGAAGTAAATAAGTCAGTAAGCACAGTACTCCCCAGCCCCGAGTCGGAGTCGGCAACGTCTCAGAGTTCCGCAGGAGGAGCAAACCCAGGCTGCACCCGAAGAAGCATCGATCATCAGTTTCTTGTCTATTTTGTGAGCATTTTATTTCATAGTTATTGATCTGTGACTCTTACTGTTATCATGATTGTGTTTTACTGAGGAAGTTTTCCTTATTTTGGAAATCCCCTTGAACCAATTTTCAATCGTTTATATTTTCAAGATGTTTCAATGTTTAGTGTTTACAGTTTTCTACATTTTTGCTCAGTCTTGGACCAGTACTGATTACCAAAGTTAAGATGACCATTAATAAGCAAGTAAATTTGCCAGCTGGACACATTTTTTAAAAGTTAATTTTTATCTAGGCCAGATTACCCTTCAAGATATGTGATCTATTGCCTGAGGCTTCTTAGATCTCTTCTAAAATGTATTATATGCCTGACTTGAATATTATATTATCTAGGTAAAACAATGTGATTAGAGCTTAACTGATTGAACCAGATTTAAGAAAACAGTGCTAAATTTTCTTTTTATCTTTTTCAATCTTCAGCTTGGTTAACGTCTATAATTTGCAGTTTTCCCAGTTACTGTATAGTTTCTATGCACTAGAATTTCTTAAAATAGATCTTGAATAGCATTTTCACTGCACAGTAGTTTTCTGTCTGTAGTCAATATATTTGTATATTCAAATATATGCATGTATACACTATATATCTTACTATTTACTGTGGCTTTAAGGCCAAAAGTTGTGTTTTCTTTATCTTTGTATTTTTCTTTTTTTTTTTTCTTTTCTTTTTTTTGTTGTTGTATTTTTCTGAAGCTGGAAACGGGGAGGCAGTCAGACAGACTCCCGCATGCGCCCGACCGGGATCCACCCAGCATGCCCACCAGGGGGCGATGCTCTGCCCATCAGGGGCGTCGCTCTGCCACAATCAGAGCCATTCTAGCGCTTGAGGCAGAGGCCACAGAGCCATCCTCAGTGCCCGGGCCAACTTTGCTCCAATGGAGCCTTGGCTGTGGGAGGGGAAGAGAGAGACAGAGAGGAAGGAGGGGGGGTGTGGAGAAGCAGATGGGTGCTTCTCCTGTGTGCCCTGCCGGAAATCGAACCTGGGACTCCCGCACGCCAGGCCGATGCTCTACCACTGAGCCAACCGGCCAGGACCATCTTTGTATTTCTAATACCTGGCATAAAATAGATATTCATTGGAGGGAAATGAGGAAGGAAATGAATAATCTTTAGGTACTAAGAACATCACGGTTAAATTACCCAGTCTGAGGACCATTCTTTTCTATATTTGCTTAGTTTGGTTATTTCAACAGGAATATGAAAGATACATATGACTCAGAGTGAAATGAATAGAAGCTTCTGGAAAATAAGGTCTAGAGAAGTAATAAGTATGTCATCATTGGAAATGAGTAAGCAGAGGTTGAATTTTGTTTTTGTTGTTGCTGTGATGTTGAAGAGGAGAGTCCTTATGATGTATAGAAAGTTGAAGGTGATATCTGGCTTCTCTTTAATCTTCAAATTTCTGTGAAAAGCCTAGTACTTTAATAATTAGAATGTCAATATTTTGCAGCATAATAACTAGAGTCAAAAGAACCAGGTTTAAAAAAAATGTGGGTTGGTTATAAGAATAGAATTTAAAGATTTCTCATAATTTATGTGGGAGGGAAGAAGCTTTGATATTTAAGTAGAAATCATCCTCTAGAGAATGTTCTTGGCCCTGGCCAGTTGGGTCAGTGGTAGAGCATCAGCCCTGTGTGTGGATGTCCCAGGTTCGATTCCAAGTTAGGGCACACAGGAGAAGGACCCATCTGCTTCTCCACCCTTCCCCCTTTTGTTTCTCTCTCTCTCTCTCTCTCTCTCTCTCTTTCTCTCTCTTTCTCTCTTCCCCTCCTGCAGCCATGGCTTGACTGGAGTGAGTTGGCCCTGGGTGCTGAGGATGGCTCCATGGCCTCCACCTCAAGTGCTAAGAAGAGCTCGGCTGCTGAGCAACAGAGCAATAGCCCCAGATGGGCAGAGCATCACCCCCTCGTGGGCTTGCTGAGTGGATCCCAGTCCAGGCACTGAGTGCATGCAGGGGTCTGTCTCTCTGCCTCCCCTTCTCTTGCTGAATTAAAAAGAGAGAGAGAATGTTCTTAATTAAATAGGAAATCTAGAACCTGACAAGGAAAAAAAAAGACTTTTGGCTATATAAAAGTTAAAACATATATGGTAAATAGAACATAAAATTAATAATCCACAGCAAATTTGGAAAATAAAATATTTGCAATAGAGATATCAGATAAGTGTTTGTATCTATAATATGCAAAGAGCTCTTACAATTTGATAAGAAGACAACCAAATAGAAAAATGGGCAACAGATATGAATAGGCAATTGTAGAAGAGCAAATTCGGATGGACAATGATATTTCAAAAGACAGTGAAACTTATTTGGAGTCAATAAAATACAAATTAAAATGACACCTAACCAACACTTTACGTCCACACCATTGACAAAAATTGAAATGACCGAAAACATCTGTTACTTGGGATGGGGATATAGGAAGTTTTGGAATACATTGCTGATGAAAATATGAGTTGTTGTTGCCTTTTTTTGAAAGGCAATCTGGCATCTATTCAGATAGAAAGTATATATATTCTATGCCTGAGAAATTCCACTTCAGGAAATCTAGCCCTAAATAATAAAAGCACTGGTAGGTACAAGGATGTTTATTTCAGGACTGTTTATAATATCAAAAATTACAAACTAAACTATTTCTATTAATAGTTTGTAAATTAGAGTATAAATAAATTATAGTGTATAGACTATTGCATCATCATTAAAAACAGCATTATATGAGCTAAATTAGAGGACTTTCCCTGCCATGTTGTTGAATGAGGAAAGAAATATGTACAGAAGTATATGTGAATATGTCCTGTTTTTTTGTAGAACAAATAACCAAAAAGTCCTGTTTATAAGTTTAGGTATGAGTTTGAGTACCTGCACATTGATATATTCATAAGATAGTATTAGCATGTAGAACATAGAAGATGAATACTACTTAACATGTTTTTGAGGAATGATAATAAAGCATCAGGATGAGGAAGAAAAAAGGGGCAATTAGATGTGAGCCTGGAACTCAAGGAGAAAGTCAAAACTCAAGATCTAAATTTGAGAGTCCACACTGTAAAGGTGATATCAGATGCCAACAAAAATCATGGCTAGCCTCTCAGCATTTGCTGGTATTTTGCCATATATTTGTATCAGTATCTTCTTTGCCTTAGCAAGAGCAAAGCAATATGTTTTATAATATTTTCTGCTTCAACCAGCTTATAGGAAAACATATTAATTGATGCTTGTGGGAAGCTTTTATTTATTCAACAAATATTTATTTGAGCACCTGCTTTGTGGCAGGCATTGTTGTAGTCCCTACAATGGTAAGTAAGACATGCAAGGTATTTGACATAATAAATACATATATGGTAGATCACACAAATACTTGGAAGAAAATAAGGCATTTAGAGGGGACAAAAGAAACAGGGCAGGGGATGGGAGAGGAGGACGAGTGAGTCCACTGCATAGGGTAGGGTAGGGTAGTTGGGAAAGATTTCTCTTAGACGAGGTGTGTTTTGACCAAAGATCTGAACGAAATGAATCTAGCCAGGTGGATAAATGGGAGAAGAGCCCGGAAGCCCTGAGGCCAGAATTGGTTTGGCATATTCTAGAAGCAGAAGACCAGAGAGACTAAGGCAGAGAGAGTGAGGGGAAAGTGGGACTGGATGAGTTTGTCCATTATTACTCATGTAAAGAAATTGGATTTTCATCTGGTTGTTATGGGAAGTGATTGGAGGGTTATGAACGTTGGAGATGAGCTCATTTGCATTTAGAAGAACTGGCTCTGGGGCATGGAGGAGGAGCAATGAAGACTCCGACTGGTGAAGGCAAGAGATGATGCCGTCTCTATTAACAAGACAGTAATGGAGGCAGTGAGGAAGGGGTCAGATTTCAGATCGATTTGAAAGGGAGAGGGAATGGAATATGAAAGTTATGAAAGGTTGTATATATTTTAGTTGAGTCTACTTTGGAATCACATAAAACAAATACTTTAGAATTTGACTACTGTAGACTTTAATACCTTCAGCCTTAACAGAGTAAGAGAACCCTTAGGGCAGTGGTTCTCAAAGTGTGCGCCAGGGCGCACTGGTGTGCCCTAGAATGTTTCCAGGTGCGCCCTATGGTATTCCAGAGAATTATGTGCCTGTTGGGGACCACAAAACCAATAGGGTTTTTGGAGTTTAAATTTTTGGGGGACAGAGGTGTGGAGAATTGGCTGTAAACTGACAGTTTGCCCAATCCCCCACCTCACTTGCCTGATTAGGTTGCTAAAGGCTATTAAGCTGTGGTGCTGGATTGTTTACACTACCCTCCATGTCCCTGGGAAAGACTAGAGGCAAGTTTCTTCTATCCTTTGTTTGGTGTAAAGTTAAGATGATATGTAAGGTGGGGGTTTTGGATTGATGATTAAGCATAAGGAATTGTCTCTTGAAGCCTTTTGGATTTCTATAAAAGAATATGTGGCAATATCTAAAAAAGCTTTGAACATTTTACTACAGTTTTCAACATCCTATTTATGTGAATTAGGATTTTCTACGCCTCAACACAATTAAGAGTAAAAAGAGAGGAATTCTTCAATGTATTGATGAGGAAATGAGAGTTTGCCTCTCAAATAGATGCCCAAACATTGAAGAAATCGCTAGGACACATCAGGCTCATGTTTCTCATAAACACAAAAATAAAAAACTTAACACATTCATGCTGGGATCTGCTGAATTTACTAAATTTTACTAAGAATGAATGTATCTATATATATAAAAAGATAACTTTTTGTCACTTTTTATTTTTTAGCCCCTCTCTTTTACAAATTCTAAAAAGCATAACTCAAAAACAGTAACATAAAACTTTTTTTAATGTCAGAATAAATTTAATTTTGTCGTATTTATTTCATTTAATTACCATAAAAGCACACTTGGACTTTATATTTTTTTCTTTAACATTTGACTGAATCATTATAACATATTTCTCAGAAATTTGTATATAGTGCGCCTACAATTATTTGTAGGATTTTAAATGCGCCCTGACTTCAAAAAGTTTGAGAACCACTGGTTTAGGGTATTAAAAAGCAAAGCAGATAAATAAAAGGGAGGATTAATAATTTAAACTTATCTTTTTTGTAAATTTCAAAGCAATTACAAGTCCCCTCCAAACTTCACAGTCGTGTTTGTTGTAGTTCATAATGGTTCTAGATCACTCCAGGGTTTTGCTTTTTCTGTTCTTTCAGAACTTGCTTTGGCTCTCAGTGTTGTTGTGTTGGAATGGGAGTAAGTGGTGCGGTAATGAAGACTATTTATAAACTTGTCATGTGCAAAGTATTGATTTAAGTGCTTGGGAGGCGGGGTCCACCCCAAGGTGTGCCTCAGTAGTATGCAGAGGACTTTGAGCTAAAGGCAGTTTTAGCTTCAGGCTCAAGAGAAACTTCTGACCTCCCACAACCCTTAAAGACCTAGAAGAATTTAAATTAGAGGACTAGAGGGTATCAGATAACCTCTTTTGAACTGCTCTTAGGGGAGGGCAAACTTGTTTACTAAAGGTCTGCTCTTCTTATCTTCCCATGATGACCTTTTGAGGTCCCTAAGGCACCTTACCTTACCGCATCCCTAGCTGGTACTGACCTTTTAGGGCCTCAAAGGCATCTCACCGCATCCCGAGCTCCGAATGTCTTACATACCTCAGTCCCCCTTTCTATCTCAGAGACTCTCTTGTGTGAGGTCTCGGAATCGCATACGTGGGGTTCCCATGCGCACGATATTAAATTTGATTTTCTCTCATCAATCTGCTTCCTGTTGATTTGATTATTCTGCCAGCCAAAAGAACCAGAGGCAGGAAAGGGGAACTTTTTTACTCTTCCCTACCGTGCTTTTCACATATTAAATCCTTTAATTCCCAAACAGCCCTGTGAGGTAGCTGCTGGTCTTGTGCCCACTTCACCTGTGAGGAAGCATCTAGCATACACGCATTTCAATAGCCTCTTCATTGTGGCAGGTTGTGTTTTATGCTGTCCCGAACCCTACTTGTGACGGGATGGCATTTATGTTTTGCTTTTTCACTAGCCTTTTTTATTCTTATATTTTACACGGTGTTGAAAAACTAATTTGAGGAGTGAGGATGCCTTATAATTATGTAAAATGTGCCTTTTTCTTTTATACTTCTATTGAGAATATCCTGTTGACTTGTTTTCCCCCTCAGACTACCCAAATGTCTTCAAACTTACCATGCTTTTTAAAAGTATCTCTCAGATGACATCTCACATGCAGAAGTTGCATAAAAATCTTTCTACAGATAAATGTAGGCCCCATGCTGCTTAGGTTTTATATCCCCAGGGCCCGGCACAATACTTAGCGCACAGATGTTCGATAAATGTTAATGAATGATTGAATGGGCAGACCTGTTTCTCTTGGGAGTATGGTATAATTTTTATCTCCTAAAGAAAGACAAGTTTACTTTAGAGACAGTTTAACCACCCCAGTGGGAAGAAAGATATTACCGCCCAGTATTTACCTGGTAGCCTTACCAAAAACCCTGGCCCTCTGGACGATCAGTACTCCACTGCCAGAAGTTGGCACTGTGCCTGGCCAAGCCTAGGTCATGTTTCTTTCTAATAGATGTATTATTTTATTGATTGATTTTAGGGTTTGTTGTTCCACTTACTTACACATTCATTGACTTCTTGTCTGCGCCCTGACAGGGGAGCGAACCCACAACCTTGGCCTAGCGGACACCGTTCCAACCAGTTGAGCTGCCCTGCCAGGGCTCATGTTTCCTTCTAATGCTACGCAGGCAGATTCTGGAAGGAAGCTTGAGCAAACCAGCACGGTATCTATCATTGTCCACCACAAAGAATAATTAGGATTTAAAGCAAGTCTCCTCTCTCTTAACCCCTGTTAATTTGTGGAAAAGTGCAAATTAAAAAAAAAAAAAAGTGGGATGTAAACATGGGAAATATGCATTTACTAATACTTTTGTTAAAGGGGAAAGAGAGAGACCCTGTGAAGCAATTGGAAGATGCATCTTAAGGGTGAGAACCTCTTTGTTTTTCCATGTAGGAGTCTTAATCTCTCCGGCCAGAGGGCTGGGACCAGGCTGTGTTTGTAGGCATTGCTATAGGCCCTCTGGTGCTAAAATTTTCCACTGTTTTCCTCACAGAAGCAAAGCTCATCAGAGTGGTAAGTAAATGCAGTTTGAAGCTATCACAACTCACCTTGTTAGTTGAACTTGCTGGGGGCGGTTATCACAGTTCCCAGTCAGCCCAGCTGGTTTCTGATAACGGTGTTGAAGGTGTGAGAAAGAAGGGAATTAGCTAGAGAACTGTTTGGGAGAGTGTGCGTGCTGTTATGCTCTGCTCCCTTTAATGCTGGTGAGCATCTGAGTGTTACCCCTTGTCCCTTTAAATGCACCGATGTCACACTTCTCCCAATGTAGAGAGGATTCCCTAATGGAAGAATGGAGTCGGAGCAAGAGGAAACATCTAAGCCTTATTGATCCGTGTTCCTACATCACTCCTCCCACTGTGAAAGTGATTGATTTAAAAACAGCAACACCATTGAAGAGCCTTTGTTGGATGTTGGCATTGCTGTTTCAAAACAGGAAAACAATGATGCATAAATAATGGAGAAAGTATTTTTCTTGATTTTTTTCTCCTACAACTGTGTGGGAAGAAATTACACAAAATGAGTAAATTATGTTATAATTTATCAACAACTCCCATTTTCACTTAGGCAACTCTTAACATTAAGCAAGGGCTTTTTTTGTGAGAACTTTGCTATTACATTTGCATATTTACCATAATTCTTTGATCTCTTTGATAGAAATGTTTGTTCTTAAATTACTTGAGATCTAGAAATTTTTTCTAACCCAAAACAACAAAACCATATACACACAGGCATTAGAAAAAAAAGACACAGAACACCACAATTATTTACACATCCCACTATTTATCAACCCTAAATTAAATGACTTTATGGTTATTTTTGCCTATTTATTATGAATTCTATCAGCTGAAATTAGGACAAAGTTTCAGTTTAAGTCACGAATGAATACTATTCAATTATCTTTTCATGTAAATTAAGTCGTTACCAGTTTCTGTGGTGTGAGAATGAGCATGCTATGGTAAAAGTAATTCTTAAAGGTTGCCTATGAAGTCTTTTGTGTATCATTATTTATTAGTTATGGTCCCTATTTTTGCTCAATAGATAAAAATGCAAGTATTGAGCTTTTAAAATATATATATATATATATATATATATATATATATATATATATATATACATTGCTCACAAAAATTAGGGGATATTTTATCACTTCATATTTATTTTGAAATGTCCCCTAATTTTTATGAGCAGTATATATATATAAAAACCATAATCTCCTGCATATTCTTGGTTTTGTCACTGCTTCTTAGGTAACAGAAACTTAAGTATTTGATAAGATGTTCCTAAACATGATACAGAAGAACAATAAGCACTAAGCTAAACAGACATTTAAAATAAACTTAATAAAATAAACTAGGTCTTGACTAACTTGTTTTCTTCTCTATTTGGGACCGTAGTCTTTACCCCCATGACATTTCAAGTATGTAAATGTGCACATGGTTCAGATCACCAAATATCTGTATGATCTTTTCAGTATTATTTGAATCTATCCTTTCTACTGATAACTTCATCTTTCACTAAGACTAAAACGTCAATTGGGATCCTTCTGGAAATTTCTCCACACTTTGTTTTGCTTTCACATTGTTGCCAGGCTGTCTTCCTTAAAGGCAAGTCTTGGTCACTTCACACTCTGACCTCACCATCTCTGACACCTTGAATGTGCAGTGGAAAATTCTAAGCTCCAGCATGACATTTAAGTCCCTCAACATTTCGGCCTCAGCCAAACATGCTAGTTTCATAACCGGCCTGTTCACCCTTCCCAGCCACCATAGTGGGAAGCCACATTGGACTGCTGGTTCATGGTTCCACACTTGTCTTCATGACCCCATCTTTACACGCACTGTTTGCCTGAGTGTTATTCTCTTATTTGGCTGTTCAGATGTCCTTTGATTTCTCTAGGACACTACATCCTTATAACACGTGTCCAGCCTGACCTGTGGTGGCACAATGGATAAAGCATTGACCTGAAACATTGAGGTCACCGATTTGAAACCCTGGTCTTGCTTGGTCAAGGCACATGTGGGAGTTGATGCTTCCTGCTCCTCCCCTTCTCTCTCTTTCTGTGTTTCTTGCCTCTCTAAAATGAATAAATAAAACCTAAAAAATATCCCACAAAAAACCGTGTGTCCAGATCGCTGTTATAACACCGGTACTTCACCGTATGATGAATTGTTTGTGTCTTTCCCACTAGATTAGGGACTCTTTAGAGGTGTGGACTAGTCATTTTTTTTGTAAATTCACCCTCTGTACCCATTGTGGTGCCTGGCACATAGTAGATGTTTCATATACCTTTGGATGTTGAATTGGAGACAGATAAAAGAGTTTTAATATTTTTTCCCCCAAAAGAATTTGTTTCAACTGTAAAACTGTGTAAGGAATATAGAGTATTCTCTGTTCATCACATTTTTCCAAGGTAGGACCTGTTTAAAATATTCTGGTAGTTTTGCTGTACGTGTGAGGAAATATCCTCAAAGCATGATATATAAAACTTTATTAAAATTTACCTGGTAACATTTAAAACGGCGTTAAATATAAATACATATTACAGGAGAGTGATCATATACAAACACAACTGGGAAAGACAGAAAGGGGATAGACATTTTTAAATCGTGCAAACTTAAAAATAATTTTTTTCAATTATATTCAATATTTAGTGTAAGTTTCAGGTGCAGAGCATAGTGGTTAGACAATCATACTTGACAGAGTGTCCCCCTCCCTAATATTTCCAGTACCCACCTGGCACCCCACATACTTACGGCAATATTATTGACTATGTTCACTACGCTGGACTTTATATCCCTGGGAGTGTTCTGTAACTACCAATCTGTACTTCTCAATCCCTTCACTATTTTACCCAGCCCCTCAACACCCACCCTGTCTATCTGTTCTCGGTATCTAGGAGTCTGTTTCTGTTTGGTTTGTTTATGTTTTTTAGATTCCACGAAAAAATAAAGTGAGATTATAAGGTATTTGTCTTTGTTTGACTGATTTATAAATATTTTACTGTGCATGATATGCTCTATGTCCATCCATGCTGTCACAAATGGTAAGGTTTTACTCTTTTTTTTTTACGACTAATACTCCATTATGGTTTTGTTTTTTGTTTTTTTTTCAGAGAGAGAGAGGGATAGACAGGGACAGACAGACAGGAACGGAGAGAGATGAGAATCATCAATCATTAGTTTTTCGTTGCGACACCTTAGTTGTTCATTGATTGCTTTCTCATATGTGCCTTGACCACGGGCCTTCAGTAGACCAAGTAACCCCTTGCTGGAGCCAGCAACCTTGGGTTCAAGCTGGTGGGTTTTTGCTCAAACCAGATGAGCCCGCGCTCAAGCTGGCGACCTCGGGGTCTCAAACCTGGGTCCTCTGCATCCCAGTCCAGTGCTCTATCCACCGCACCACCGCCTGGTCAGGCTCCATTATGTATTTGTACCACCACTTTCTTATTCATTCATCTATTGATGGGCACTTGGGTTGCTTTTATATCTTGGCCATTGTAAATAATGCTGCAATGAACATTGGGGTGCACATATCCTCACACCCAGAAGTGGAATTGCTGGGTCATTTTTAATTTTTTTGAGGAACCTCCATACTGTTTTCCACAGTGGCTGTACCAGTCTGCATTCCCACCAGCAGTGCAGGAGGGTTCCCTTTTCTCCACATCCTCGCCAATACTTGTTTGTTGATTTATTGATGATAGCCATTCTGACAGGTGTGAGGTGATATCTCATTGTGGTTGTAATTTGCACTTTTCTGTGATTAGTGACATTGAGCATCTTTTCATATGTCTACTGGCCATCTGTATGTCCTCTTCAAAGTAGTGTCTACTTAGGTCCTCAACCCATTTTGAAATCGGATTGTTTGTTTCGGTGGTGTTGAGTTGTATGAGTTTTTACACATTTTGGATATTACCCTTTATTGAATGTGTCATTGTTCTCCCATTCAGTGGGCTGTCTTTGTTTTGTTCATGGTTTTCCTTGCTGTGCAAAAACTTTTTAGTTTGATGTAGTCCCTTTTATTATTTTGTTTCCCTTGCCTGAGAAACTATATTAGGGGGAAAATGTTACTAAGAGAAATGTCGGAGATTTTGCTGCCTATGTTTTCTTCTGGGAGTTTTATGGTTTCAAATCTTACATTTAAGTCTTGAATCCATTTTGAGTTTATTCCTATATATGGTGTAAGAAGGTAGTCTAGTTTCATTTTTTGCATGTATCTGTCCAATTTTCCCCAAACCATTTATTGACTAGACTATCTTTACCCCACTGAATGTTCTTGCATCCTGTGTCTAATATTAATTGACCATATAGGTGTGGGTTGATTTCTGGGCTCTCTGTTCTGTTCCATTGATCTATATGTCTGTTTTTTTCCCCAGTACCGTGCTCAAACTCTTAAATTAGATCTACATTTGTGCTTCTCTGAGTTATTTGCATGAATTCTTTTAGGCTTGAATAGAAGAGTGGTCAGGTCAGAGTACCAAATGCTGATTACTTGGAAGCCTGTCAGTTGATGCAGCTGGATTGAGTGTGTCCATGCTTGGAGGGGAAAAAAATCAATTTTGCTTTATATCATCTGGTTTGCTGCTTCCCTTTTCTTCAGTCAGCAACGAGCCCGTTTCAGATTTAAATGTAAGTCTGACTGAACTTGAGTATCTGCCATGCAAATGTTACGGCTGTGTTTTTTCATTTTGATGTCACTGGGTGATCAGTTAGAAGATTTTGATTCAGGAAATGGAGCTGTTTTTTCTGCCTCCACAAGGTAATTACAGATCGATTACATTTTTGTATTGTATCTGCATGAAAATAGACCTATCGCTGCATCAAAAATTTGGCATATCACTACATTGAACGATTGCATTCATCAGGCAAATATTTATATTAATATTTACCTTGCACACAGAAACACCCACAAAAAAATGACCAAAACATCTTTACTTAAGTAAAGTCAAGTTAAATCAAATGTCACAAATAGTATTGAAGGAGAAAAGAAAGCCACTCTCCAGCGTACAACCTGATCAGTATGTATTATATTATTGAGCTCTAAGGAACAGCTTCATCCTGTTGCTATGGACATGAGAGCCAGCCGTCAGCATCTATCGAAGGCCCTACCTCACACAGACTGGGCATCCAATGAGTGTTTAAGGGAATGCATGGCTGCGAATTTTGATTATTTTAATATTTTAATAGCCAAAATGGTACTACCTTTCTCACCTACTATCTTCCTTAGTTTTTGCCAAAAATATAAGGAAGTTCTTTATTTGAAGTTAAGTTAGAGTATTTTGCTCTAAATGTTTTTCTTTTATTTTTTGATTTCTAAAACTCAGTAGTAGAATTGATCATTTTATTAGGTCAGTGGTTCTCAAAGTGTGCGCCAGGGCGCACTGGTGTGGCCTAGAAGATTTCCAGGTGTACCCTATGGTGTTCCAGAGAAATATGTGCCTGTTGGGGACCACAAAACCAACAGGGATTTTGGAGTTTAGATTTTTGGGGGACAGAGGTGTGGGGAATTGGCTGTAAGCTGACAGTCTACCCATCCCCCCACCTCACTTGCCTGATCAGGTTGCAAAAGGCTGTTAAGCTGTGGTGCTGGATTGTTTACACTAGCCCCCATGTTCCCTGGAAAGACTGGAGGCAAGTTTCTTCTATCCTTTGTTTGGTGTAAAGTTAGATGATACTTATGGTGGGGGTTTTCTGCATTCAACACAATTAAGAGTAAAAAGAGAGGAATTCTTCAATGTATTGACGAAGAAATGAGAGTTTGCCTTTCAAATACATGTTCAAACATTGAAGAAATCGCTAGGACACATCAGGTTCATGTTTCTCATAAACACAAGGATGAAAAAACTTAACACATTTGTGTCGGGACCTGCCAAATTTACTAAACCTTACTAAGAACGTATCTATCTATCTATCTATCTATCTATCTATATATATATATATATAGAGAGAGAGAGAGATAACCTTTTGTCATTTTTTAATTTTTTAACCCCTTTTTTACGAATTCTAAAAAGCACAACTCAAAAAATGTAACATAAAAATGTTTTTTAATGTCAGAATAAATTTAATTTTGTATTTATTTCATTTAATTACTATAAAAGCACGCTTGGACTTTATATTTTTTTCTTTAATATTTGACTGAATTATTATAACATATTTCTCAGAAATTTGTATATAGTGTGCCTACAATTATTTGTAGGATTTTTTTTAATTTTTTTTAATTTTATAGGGACAGAGAGAGAGTCAGATAGAGGGATAGATAGGGACAGACAGACAGGAATGGAGAGAGATGAGAAGCATCAATCATCAGTTTTTCGTTGCGACACCGTAGTTGTTCATTGATTGCTTTCTCATATGTGCCATGACCACGGACCTTCAGCAGACTGAGTAACCCCCCGCTCGAGTCAGTGACCTTGGGTCCATGCTAGTGAGCTTTTTGCTCAAGCCAGATGAGCCCACGCTCAAGCTGGCAACCCCAGGGTCTTTAACCTGGGTCCTTCCGCATCCCAGTCCGACACTCTATCCACTGCGCCACTGCCTGGTCAGGCTATTTGTAGGATTTTAAATGCATCCCAACTTCAAAAAGTTTGAGAACCACTGTGTTAGGTAGTAACAGGAAATGGAGTGAAAATAATTTTCTAAAAAAGTCACGTATTAATTGTCTAGGCAGCCTTGGCTAGGCCTTTCATCTTTCTCTTATTTTTTTTTTTTTTAATTTATTTTTTTTTTGTGCCTCAGTTTTTTGTATAGTACTATTAAAGGATTGAAGCAGAAATCTGAAAGATTTCTTACTGGTAGTTTTAAGTGCCTCATTATTTTATGAAAATGAATAAGAAGATGTTTAATGAATCTGATATTAACCTATAAATTAAGTAGTTTTGTCACAATGGAATTTTAATTAATTGAGGAAAAGGTCACCATTTAGGAGCATTGCTCACCAAGGGACAGCAAATTGGGGCTTTAAAATAATCATAGTGAGGTATAAACTACCTTTCACAGGCTAGTTAGAATTAATCAAGTACAAGAATGGAAGAAGATTTAATTATTTGAAAGGTATTGAGGGAGTTGAGGTAAATGGGAAAGGCATGACTTAATTTAAAATTACGGTAGCATCACTGAGAATTTTTTTCTCCATTACACTGTCCGCAGACCTCCTCGGGAAGGGTGAGAGAGGCTGGAATTCCTGCCTTAAATTTCCTGCCCTTGTGAAAAAACTTTCTCTTTTGTCTCCTTTATTTCCCTTTAAATTTGGAGGTCACTTAGTATTTTAAGCGGAAAAAGACAATAATTTTAATTTAACAATACTTTGGCCAAACAAATCCCACATTTAAAATCAATAAAATAATTATTCTTAGGATAAAAATGACTCATATGTATTTGTGGGACTAAGGGTTCATCCTAAAGGAAAAAACATTTTCTATATGTCAAGTGTTAGATTTCTAAATCAGAGTCATACTTTGCAGAGGTGTAAGCACATTAATCGTCTGTTCTGAGAAATAAAAGACTGAGAAATGAAATGTTAAGATCTCTCTTTATTTGGTGTAATTGTAAATCGCAGGCCTTGAAGAGAACATCATTAACTGTTACTGCAGCCAGCACTCAAAGATTTAAACATTTTTGCATGTTTAAAACTGAGGGAGAGAACTTTCTTCAAAGCCATCCCCAGCACTGTGTTCTTTTAATTCTGTCTCAAAAAAAAAAAAAAAAAAAAAAATGGTTCCTTTTGTAAGGAAGAGGAATGAAAAGATGCCAGGGGGTCGTCATGTTTAAGATTTTTAAAGCCTGCTCCTTTTATTCTGTCCTCTCCAGAGTGGTCTGCTTAATGGTGATGCAAAACATTTGCTCTCCTGTAGCTCCCTACAGCCACAGATCCGCCATCCAGACATAGAACTTACCTCCAGGATATGAGAGAGGGCAAGAATAAGACTACAATGTAGAATCCGAAGAGCAAGCGAGAGAGGCATTTTCAGACTAATCAATTCTGTCATCCAGTGTTCTGGGTCAGTGCCCTAATTGCCACCCTTAGCCTGGTATTTTTAAGCATACATTATGCATCTTTATATGTAAGTCCAATGTGGGTTAGAGCAGAGCTTTTCAGATAGATGTTGATTTTGGTCTCTACATGAAAGTTTCCCTTCTGTAGAACTTCATAGAGGCAGGATGAAAGAGGAGAAGGAGAAAACCATTTCTGTTAGTTAGGAACGTCATTACTTTAAATTTCACATTGTAACTAAAGTTTTTCTTTGTGATATTCAAAAGGGAGCTGACATTTTTTGAATGCATTCTCTGTGTCAGCCAGCCAGTATGCTAAATAAACCTTTTTTTACATGATTATGTCACTATCTCGTGTAAACATCCCTATAGAATAGCTATTATCTTTATTTACAGATAAGAAAAGTGAGGGACCAGAGATAAGTAAAGCACTTTCCCAGCTAGGAAATAAATGGCAGAGGCTGGATTCAAAATCACATTTATCTGCTACTCCCAGTGTTTCCCTTCTGTCAGAGTGGGTCAGAAACAGAACTCTGGTCCTTCCAATACCCTTTCTCCTAACCCTTTAATGCAGGGGTCGGGAACCTTTTTGGCTGAGAGCCATGAACACCACATATTTTAAAATGTAATTCCGTGAGAGCCATACAATGACCCGTGTACATTATGCATTATCCAATAAAAATTTGGTGTTGTCCCGGAGGACAGCTGTGATTGGCTCTAGCCACCCAGAACCATGAACATGAGCAGTAGGAAATGAATGGATTGTAATACGTGAGAATGTTTTATATTTTTAACGTTATTATCATTTTTTTATTAAAGATTTGTCTGTGAGCCAGATGCAGCCATCAAAAGAGCCACATCTGGCTTGCGAGCCATAGGTTCCCAACCCCTGCTTTAATGGTTCCTCTTTGCCTGTGAGGCTTTTCTTCGACTGTCTTACCCTCCATACCTCTGACGTTGACCACTCCCTCTCTTGTGCCCCCAGATCTGTCTTACTGGCTTCTGTCATAACACCAGTAACACAGCTTTGATATTACTCCCAGAGTGCAGAAACCATGTCTGTCTGTCCTCGGGGTTGGCTTATTCATGTTGACTTACTCATGAATAAGTGTATGAGTGAAGCCTTAGACTAATGGCTGTAGTTCAACTTGACTGGTTTCTTGTGTTTTGATATTTCTTTGTGTGTGGCTTTATAAATTAGCAACCAGATTTTTAAATTTATAGAAGTGGTCGCTTTATATATAAAATATACCTGTATTATGCATTCTATTGTATGATATATAATATATTACATATATTTTACATATTAAAATGTAAAATTTACAGCCTGACCTGTGGTGGCGCAGTGGATAAAGCCTCGACCTGGAAATGCTGAGGTCGCGGGATCGAAACCTTGGGCTTGCCTGGTCAAAGCACATACGGGAGTTGATGCATCCAGCTCCTCCCCCCTTCTCTCTCTCTCTGTCTCTCCTCTCTGTCTCTCTAAAAATGAATAAATAAATAAAAAAATTAATAAAAAAAAGTAAAATTTACATAAAAATATATGTTATATATATGCAGAGTAGTTAAAATTACATCAGAAAGCTTTCTGTGCTTTTTTCTTATATGTGTACATATAGTACCATAATAGCATAATTATTGGTATCTTAAGCTTGGTTGTTTGATTAGCTATTGAAGCACATCTCCGACCCCCACCCCTGCTCCCATTTATTTGTTGGCTCTGTTCATACTGTGGTTTAAAGTTTTGGCAAAGCACCTGATCTTTCTGTAGCTAGCAGAGTATTTCAAAGTGAAATTGTTATGAAGCTTGTTAGGTCAAATATATTTTCCTGTGATAGATAAAAATGAGTATTGTGTATTGCCTCTCAAGAGAATGCAAACCTAACCATTTTAACTTTAAAAAGTAATTATATTTATTTAGAACATTATTTAAGGCCCTGGCTGGTTGGCTCAGCGGTAGAGCGTCGGCCTAGCGTGCAGAGGATCTGGGTTCGATTCCCGGCCAGGGCACACAGGAGAAGCGTCCATTTGCTTCTCCACCCCTCTGCCACACTTTCCTCTCTGTCTCTCTCTTCCCCTCCCGCAGCCAAGGCTCCATTGGAGCAAAGATGGCCCGGGCGCTGGGGATGGCTCTGTGGCCTCTGCCTCAGGCGCTAGAGTGGCTCTGGTCGCAACATGGCGACGCCCAGGATGGGCAGAGCATCGCCCCCTGGTGGGCAGAGCGTCGCCCCTGGTGGGCGTGCCGGGTGGATCCCGGTCGGGCGCATGTGGGAGTCTGTCTGACTGTCTCTCCCTGTTTCCAGCTTCAGAAAAATGAAAGAAAAAAAAAAAAAAAAAAAGAACATTATTTAATATTTTGCATAAACTATGCTTTTCCTAAAGATGAATATCTAAGAGTTCTTGTCTTTGCTTATTTATAAATGGAGATATATAAAGCACAAGACAGCTAAACAATTTTTGAATATATACTGTCCCAAATTTTATATCTTCAGAGCAATGACTAACTAGCTGTGTTTCCCCATTCCTATGAGGTACCCATCATTTTAGGAGAAAGGGGGCAATTGATGCTTTCTGCCATCGCCTTAATCCTGTCTATGAAACAGAAACACAGCCTCAGGATATTTTTCTTTAGTAATTTCTGAAGTCCTGGCTGGGTAGATCAGTTGGTTGGAGCATTGTCCCTGATACACCATGGTTGTGGGTCTGATTCCGGTCCCAACACATACGAGAATCAACCGATGAATACATAAATGGAACAACAAATCAGTGGTGCGCTCTCTCTCACTCTCTCTCTCAAATTAATTTTAAAAGTAATCTCTGAGCTTCAGAAACCTGGTCTAGAGGTGTGTCTTTTGGGGTTGATACAAACTTTTTGATGGTGAGGTAGAATAGAAATGAGATTTAAGAATAATTCCATTACTTTGGAGGCTTGAGACATAATTCAGAGCTTAAAGTATGATTGAATTTCTCATAATTAATTATCTTTTTGCTTCCTTACCCCATGAGGGAAGCTGAGATTAACCATTGGTTAGAAGAAGTACTATAAAACACAGTCCAAAGTAAATTTCTTTTTGTTATGACTTTTTACAGGAATGTGCTAAATGTTTGATTGTGTTTATTGTCCCCTAGTACTGGGACTGCTACCGGCCATGGCAGGCCTATGCCTCACAGGTCAGGGGTTTGCTGGGAGCACTCACAGACGCAGTGTGGAGCCCGGCTCCTCGCTGATCTCTTACTGCAGAGGGAAAGGCACATGGCACCCCTGGAGGGAGCCTGGCCCAAGCTCCGAGTGGAGTCACAGAGGAGCCCCCAATTCCTCCAGCACCGAGTTATGATGACATGTGTGAAGTATTGTCCACCAGGGGAGCTCATTAGAGACCTAGTGCCCAGTTTTTATGGGGGCTGATCACGCGTGTACCCTCTGTTTGCAGGTACCAGAGTTCCAGACTCCCCAGAGGGGGAAGCAGATAGTCGGCATGAACCACCCTGCTTTCCCAAATGGTTTAGGCACATGAGCCATTCTTATTAGGGGATGGTGGGAACCCTCCCGAAATGCAAGTTCCCAGGGACGAGCCATGGGCCAGTTTGAGAGAAGGTCTTTCTAAGGATAGAGTCTCAGGTCGGCTGTGTTAAATTCTTCTCTGCACACTTGCAATTTAACTTGAGTGGCAAATTTGTCTATCATAATTATTATAGCTTTGGAAGATGATAAGTTCATGCCTGTTTTATTATATGATAACTAATTTCTATGGTTTAAAATTAATATAGACATAGTTCATATTTTAATGCTACAAGCATATTAACTTTTGGATCTGACATTATTTGTTAAATAGAAATAAAAGATTACATGTAACAGAGTGATCACAATATAAATGAATGCTTTGAGACTTGATTTTCCTCAGTTCTTGTGTAAGTTAGTTTTATAACTTGTGTAGGTTCAGCAGACATTGGAGTGCCCACTGTATAGCTATCTTTATTTTCTATGCTAGGGATGTAGAATTGAACCAGGCATGGTGACTTCCCTGAAGAAGCTCATATTCTAACAAAAGTGATAGAAATATAAACAAATAATGTTTATAAATCAACATAGGCAACATTATTTTGTTTATTAAATTGTATTTTATGAGGTTTTATTTGTTTTTATTTATTGATTTAAGAGAGAGAGAGAAAGGGAGGGAGGGAAAAAGAGAAAAACATTGACTTGTTGTTCACTTACTTATGCATTCATTGGTTGATTCTTGTATGTGCCCTGACCAGGGATTGAACCTGCAACCTTGGTGTATCAAGATGACACTAACCAACAGAGCTATTAGGCCAGGGTTCATAACAGGTTTTAAAATACACATCATTTGTTACTATGTATGTGTCTTTGTGTATTCTGTGGACACTACTGTGTAATCTTAAGGCTTCTTTCTTTCATGTCCTATTCAGATTTCTGGGTTATTGTGCTAGAAAAGGAAAGGTGTGTTTGATTAAACCGTTCTTGGCTCTGATCAAACACTGTTCTGGAGCCTACTTACAGCCTCCACAGACATTTTAGTAACTGAGTTTAAGAAAAATTTTACATTTAGTGGCTAATCTTAATGTTCAGTACTAGTAGTAACCATATTTCGATTTTACATGAAAAGAAAGTATCATTGTTCCCTGTGTCAGACATTCAGTCTGCCCTTTTCCTCCCATGTCTAGTCTTGAATGACCAAGTTATCAATCAGGTTTTCCTTCTTTCATGTTTTCATTTCCCTCTTTGATTTGACCACCTTTACATAATTTACCTCTGGTCAATACTCCTCTGAGATGGTTGTTCCAGTCGGTCGCCTGTGCTAGTACCAGCTTCCCAGCTGTCCAGAAGAGGACAAGCCGGGAAATCAGAGAGCCTGGCTCTGCACCTGGGACTTGACTTACTCCCCTTCCCCTTCATTTTAAACCCCTGAATTCCTGCAGGGCCAGATGAGCCTCTTCCGGTTAGTGGCATATTTCATTATAATTGAGTGCTTGCCTTCACCTCCTGTCCTCTTAGAGGCTGTTTGTTTGTTTGTTTTACCTCAGTGGTACAACTAAGTTGTGTGACTTAGAGGAAGTTACTTAACCTCTCAGGGCCTCAGGCTACCTGTCTATAAAATGGGAATAATAATAGTAAGTACTCTAGTTAGACTCACAGGGGTGTTGTAAGGATTGAGTATTAAATGTAAATATCCTAGAAGTGTTGAGCCTGTATTAACTGAGTAAATATTAGCTATTTCTCCCCAACATTTTTTAAAGTTCAAACCTACAAAAACGTGAAGTCAGTGACTCTATCGATATACTCTTTGTTAAGACAAATTTTAACCTATGCCAAATTTGCTTTGAGTCTCGTGTGTGTGTGCGCGTGTGTGTGTGTGAGACTTTTTAAAAAAACTATTTGGAAGTTGTACATATTATGTTCTCATGATGTAACATATCTTTTCGGGTTGTATCTCCTGAGAATGAGGACATTTTCCTACATAAACCAATGACCATTTTCACAGTCAAGAAATGTAAGGATGAGACTAAAGTATTTATATATAATATGCAGGCTATGTTCAGATTTCCCTAATTGTTCCAAAAATGGCCTTTATAGCTTTTTTCCATTTTTTTCTATCTTTTTCAACATCCAAGATCCAATCAAGAATTACATTTGCTTTACTTGTCCTGGCTCCTGAGTCTGTTAATTTAAACCACTCTTCCTGCTTTTTTGTTCCTTTTTATTTTTTCTTTCCTTTCATGGCATTTTGACGAGTCTAGTCAATTCTTTTGTAATGTTCTTTTGAAAACTGTGTATAGAGATGAAAAGATAGCAGACTTTGTTAAATTATATTTTCTCGCTATAGTCTTCACTTAGCTGTTCCAGGTCAAAGTTTGGAGAAGATAAATGAATTCTGGAGATAATTTGAGTAATATGGGAGATCATTAAAAGTTAAATAAACATTTTGAGTAGAATATTCCAGAAGATAAGATTTATTAGATTTATAAAGAAAAAAATTCGATTGGACTAAGGGGGTTGTATTATTTAACAAAGGCTTTCAGTTCTGTTGCGTTTTATTAATTCCCCAATATTTATTGAGCTCTTGCTGTGCTGTCCCTGGTCTCCTAACACTTATAATCCAGGGAGTGAAACAGACAAGTGATTAGGAGTTAAAGAACAGTGTGATAGCATATGTTTATTTGATAAGGGGATTACAGGGCCCTAAGGAATTAAGTCAGAGAGGCAGCTAACTTAGAATTGGGAGATAGGAGACTTCAAAGCAATGGTATTCACACACGGACATGGCCAAAGGGTTGAAGGGTGTGTAAGAAGTAGCCAGGCCGGGGCTACTCTTTCTGGAGAAAGAGTGTTCCAGGGAGAAAAAGCATCTCATACGGAGCCCAAGGAGGAAAACATAAGCTTGAGGGATGTAAGAATGATCAGTGAGTATGGAGTATGGAGTATGGAGAGGGAGCTGTAGAGGAATTGAGGCTGGAGATGAGGTTGGGAAGAAAGCTGGAGGCTTTGTAAGCCAAATAAATGGGTTTGGGTGATATTCTTTTTTTTTTTTTCTTACAGGGACAGAGAGAGAGAGTCAGAGAGAGGGATAGATAGGGACAGACAGACAGGAATGGAGAGAGATGAGAAGCATCAATCATCAGTTTTTTTGTTGCGACACCTTAGTTGTTCATTGATTGCTTTCTCATATGTGCCTTGACCGGGGGGCCTTCAGCAGACCGAGTAATTCCTTGCTGGATCCAGCGACCTTGGGTCCAAGCTGGTGAGCTTTTTGCTCAAGCCAGATGAGCCCGTGTTCAAGCTGGCGACCTCGGGGTCTCAAACCTGGGTCCTTCTGCATCCCAGTCTGTCGCTCTATTCACTGCGCCACCTACTGGTCAGGCGTGGGTGATATTCTTAGTTTAGTTGGAAGCCACTGGAAGGTTGTACATGAAAGTAGAGATGTGGTATAATCAGATGTGTCCTTTAGGGAAATCATCCTGGCTGAATGTATGGCCAGTAGCCACAACCACCATCACAGCCACCTGGCCCATGTAGGTTCGCATTTGATTGGGACAGACGGTAATAAAACAACGGAGCCAAGAACTGGAGGGCCATTACCTTTAATCCTAGCTTGCACCGGGCGAGCAAGAAATACACACAGTGGGAAAACACTTCCCTTTCCATTCAGGGCTCCCAAAGCCACTGACTCATCTGAGTTTCCTAGAATCAAAGTTTTCTACCTCACCAGCTTTATTCACCTCTGTTCCCCATCTCCTTCTCTTTGCTCAAACTCTGCACAAACTGGCTTCTCCTTCAGCACTCCGCCATCTTGGCTGCTTCTCCTCTCCTCCACGTGGCCTTTCTCTGCTCTTCTCCAGCATGGGTTCCTCTGCCCCATTTTATAGTGTAGAAATCAAAACCTTTAATCCAATATATAAACAAAGAAGTCTCTGATACAAAGTCACTTATCTGAGGCATAATGGGATTCCTCAGCAGAGTACACCGCCCCACATCATGCAACAGTCAAGGGTGTGGGGAAAAGCTTAGTCTTAAAACTAAGCCTTAGGCTATAACGACCCTGCCTGCTTACAGCCTGTCCCCCACACCCAATGCAAACTATAAGCGAGCAACCATATATATATGTATATATGTTTATATCATATTTACAAACTTATTTGACCAACACTAAATCAGTTATTTCATTAGGGGTGCTAATTCTATCATTCCGTCTACAGCTGTGAGCTGGCATTCTTAGGTAAAGAACTTTCCCTCTTCTGCTAGAGATCAACAATCATTCTGTTCCCAAAAAGCAGAATAAATGCTTAATTCTTTACTTTTAATGAGAAGTTTTGAGATCAGGGAGTTTTATAGTCTCCCTCCCAATTGATGAATTTGTTTTTTCTCTCTCTCTCTCTTTACAGTATCATTATAGACTCATGGATTTTCATTAATTCAATTAGTTGTAATCTGTTATAACTATTTTTCTTATTGATGCTCACATTGTCTCAAATGGCTGGTGAGAACCTCTGAAAGCAAGTGTTCTGGTGCCCTTTTGACAGCCCTTTATTAGTTTTCCCTTTACTTTCCAGAAGAACATAATGGCCTGCACTTTCCCTGCCCCAGATCTGCAACCAGTCATTTCTCCAAGGAGCTCTGGTTCCATTAATAGAGAAGGGAATCTAGAAAGCAAGATCTGAGTATTGGAGATGTTCATTGCTACTAGGATGTCATTAGCTCTGGTGGATATAAATAGTATGTCTATAATACATATTTTTCTAATTACATTGATATCTATACTGCTCACAAGAATTAGGGGATCCTAGAACGTGCAGATACTCCAGTACTTAAAGCCTTTTGTATAGTTCATTTTCACCAATGAAATAAAAGTTGGTTTTGCATCTCATTTGCATAATCGAACAACTTTCTTTGACTTGTCGTTTACTTTTCTGATGTTCTTGTTTAATAAAAAAACAAATGCTTCTTTTTTTATCGTTCATATTCATTTTGAAATATCCCCTAATTTTTGTGAGCAGTGTATGTATGTATTTTTTAAGCCATGACTTCATGTTGATACCTATGCAAATTTAACACTACAATTCTAATATTGTACCTTCTGTCTTTCACTAAGCATGTGATTCCTAATCACATTTACATAATTACCTATTTGTTTTGTCCTTTAGTACAGATAAAATAGGTGCAAGATTATAAAAACTAATACCAATGCTATAACCATTTTGTGAAATTGGAGATTTCTTTTCAATTTTTGTTATCCTTAGACTATATCCCAGTAAGGATGGAAGTCAGAATATTACGTTCACAAATGACTTTAAATATATTTTTGTCTTTAGATGCTCATATTACCAACCTGATAATGCAGTTAATTCTCATTTGTTTTTCTCTGTGTTAAGGTTTGCCTATTGATTTTTTTTTTTCTTTTACAGAGACAGAGAGTCAGAGAGAGGGATAGATAGGGACAGACAGACAGGAAGGGAGAGAGATGAGAAGCATCAATCGTTAGTTTTTCGTTGCGACACCTTAGTTGTTCATTGATTGCTTTCTCATATGTGCCTTGACCACGGGCCTTCAGCAGACCAAGTGACCTCTTGCTCAAGCCAGCGACCTTGGATCCAAGCTGGTGAGCCTTGCTTAAACCAGATGAGCCTGCGCTCAAGCTGGCGACCTCGGGGTCTCGAACCTGGGTCCTTTCTCATCCCAGTCCAACGCTTTATCCACTGCGCCACCACCTGGTCAGGCTGCCTATTGACTTTATTATTTAGTTTTATTCTCTTGAATGTAGAAATCATTTGTATGGTTCAGAAGTCAAACTATATTAAAAAGTATACTTAATGAGAATCAACCAATGAACAACTAAAGTGACGCAACTACAAGTTGATGCTTCTCATCTCTCTCCCTTCCTGTCTCTCTCTGTCTCTCTTTGTCTCTCTCTAAAAAAAAGGTATACTTAGAGTTTTATTTCTGTTTTCTATCTCTGCCCCTCCTTTAGTCCTTTGAGGATTTTGACCATAGGTTGCGATTTTTATTTATTTCTGGTTTAGGCTCTTAGTATTTCTGTTTGCTGTTATGTAACTATAACCCTCCCTGCCCCTGTGTCTCTTCCACCCCGATTATATAATTTAACACCCACAGTGGCGTACCTATTGCGTTTGATACTTAGAGCAGGTAATTCCTCTTCTATATGATAAAATTATTTTAAATAATAGCTATGAAATAAAATGAAATATAATAATGATAGAAGAAATATAAACATGAAATATTTTCTTTTATTGAACATTGGAATATATAATCGTGCTAGTAAAAATGAATTTTAAAAAGTCATGATACAAAATGTTTACCAAAACATCTCCACCAGAAAATTCCTCTTAGATTTCTATTATATTTTATTTAAAACAAGACTCCTTGTTTTTTCTTCTGCAAAACTGACAGAAAATGACTGAACGATCCGGGTCGGGGACATGCTGTGATCCGCAGGTTACGACCAGGTGTTCAGACAAACATCGCCCTCTGGCTTCTTCCAGTCGTGTGAGCGGCACCTTTTGTTGTCTCTCCTGGCATTCTTCAGAATCTGATTCTTTTTTCTATGTAACTGTCTGTTTCCTTATGTTATATTGTTGTAGAGCTAATGACCTTGACCACAGCTTCCGTGCACTGTTCTTTAAATAACTGTTTTTAAAACTGCATTATACTATTATTGATTGTTCAAGACTGATTCCGGCTGTCTGCAAATATTTTTGTGTCTGATTAACTCATCTAACACTTCCTACCAGGAAAAACAATAAAACAAAAAAGATAACCTAGAAAAGAGAAATAGTGCACAGCTGTCATTGTTTAGAATATGTTGCTTAAATGGAATATATCACAAGGGGTAGAGACAAAATTGTGCTCAAATGGAGCTTGAAACATTTCAAAACACTACAGACGACTTCTGAAATGAATGGGCGGAGCTGAGTCCGTGTATACCAGGGGCCAAACTGGGAGTTCCCCAGGTTAAGTTCCATAAATTATTTAATATTTAAGGAATAAGTAATAAAAATATCTACTATGAAGCTTGCTTACATGTTATTAAGATTCAACAGCAACCATGACAACTACTTAGACTTAGTAGCAATGAAAGAGTATTTTCAGGGAGTATTTTATTGCTGACATTTATTTTAGAATCGCTGGCACATGATGATGAGAAGCAGTTCAACCTTTTGTTTTACTTTGTAAATTCTCTGTGGACAGTACCCCCCTTATTGTTAAGCACGTGGCTGGTCTGTTTCCACCACTCCATCCTGACAGGTATGCCAGTGCACCCACCACCAACGTATAGAACTGCGTGTGCTTCACAACCTCACCAATGGTGTTGAGTGTTTCCTCTGTCTGGTGGGTGAGAAATGGCATCTCAGTGTGGATTTAATCAGCATTCATCTGATTATGGGAGAAGTTGGATATCTTCTTTTTTGTGTTTTATTTTTTAATTTTTTTTTATTTTTTACAGGGACAGAGAGAGAGAGTCAGAGAGAGGGATAGACAGGGACAGACAGGAATGGAGAGAAATGAGAAGCATCAATCATCAGTTTTTCGTTTTGACACCTTAGTTGTTCATTGATTGCTTTCTCATCTGTGCCTTCAGCAGACCGAGTGACCCCTTGCTCGAGCCAGTGATCTTGGGTCCAAGCTGGCGAGCTTTTTGCTCAAACCAGATGAGTCCGCGCTCAAACTGGCTACCTCGGGGTCTTGAACCTGGGTCCTCCGCATCCCAATCCGACGCTCTATCCACTGCGCCACCGCCTGGTCAGGCTGGATATCTTCTTTTATTTTTTTAATATCTTCTCATATGTTTAAAGGTCATCATGTTTCTTTTCCTGTGAACTGTCTAGTCATTTATTTTGCCAATTTTCTTCTTAATGGCTTTCCTCTCTCTCTCTTCAATTTCTAAAAAACAAGTTCTGTATTTAAACAGAGATTGTATTGGAAAGAAAAGGCTGGGCACCATCTTTGACTCAACTGATCTTACTTTGAGGAAGCCGTACTCTATGGCCTGATGTTAACAGAAAGCCTGTTTCCCCCTTTAAGGCAGCCGATGCCTACACACAGGTGTTGCAGCCGCATTGAGAAACTGAGACATCCTTACTGTATGAACCTGGTCAACTCATGACTTGGGAAGCGATGCTTCTCAAATTGGACACTACAGCCTTACCTATTTTTGTACATTTGGAATACCTCATAAAATTTTTTGGAAGATAAAATTTTGTAAGAACAATTCTTTGAAACCACTGCTATAAAGTAAGGGTTGTTCTTTTAAATTGTGTAATATACCATTATTCAATGACAGATATATAATTAAAAGTCAATTAGGAATCATTAATTTAACAAGATCAGTTAAATTATTTTCTTCACTGAATTGACTAGGTAATTTAATTAAAGTGGTTCTTATATGCGTATAGCTTACTGTTTAATGATTATTCATATTTTGTAAGAAAAGTGGTACATTTCATTTTTATAGTCAACTGTGAATCTTTTTGTATCTCAGTTTTTCATTAAATTTTTATGCTATAAATGTACATAGCCTCCCAGAAATAGAACTGAACATGAAACTTTATTTCCATATCTGCAAATTCCTTTTTAGTCAGCATTAATGTGCATATCTTTGCCTTTTATATTATAAACAAGTATACCTATGTGTTTATGTTTGGGCTTTATCTAGATTTGTTCTGGTTTTAATTGTAAAAATAGCAACAACACTTAAGACAAAAACTTAAGGCACAGTCACCCATAGTCTTACCACTAGCAACTATTTGTTTTTGGTTTTTTGGGATTTTTTTTGCCAATTGTCTTATTTTTTAAGATCTTGTCTAGAGTCCTCACATGAACTCTTCTAAAGCTTTTATAACTAAGAATACTGTTCAATAGTAGTTTTTGTGATCTGTTGGTCTCTCTTGCATAAGACAGAAAGTAGTATTCTTCAAGAGTAGCAAATGTGGACTTGATTTTAATTTTAGATTTAAAATTTAACGAAGTATGCGACATTTACTGAGGTTAAGATATAATGAATCATTCTTTTTTGAGAGTTTAGAGGCATTTATTCCAACCGTGTGTGTTATCAAAGTGTCTCATGCCAGTTCCAAGGTGCTATAATCATATTGTTATGAAGGGATATATTTTTGAGGAGCCAACAAGGAGCATTGATGTTAGCCTTGAACTTACCACAAAGTTTTCCAACCTATTTGTGACCAATTTCTGCTTCTCTGTGGAGCAGTAAACTTGGACTTTCCACCATGAAAAATAACACAGCCTGTGTACTGTGCCCACTTCCCTTGTCTCTACTGGCCTTCTTACCCCGCCTGTATTTCTCACGTGTCACCGGTTTGCTGCTTTATCACAGGAACAGTAGTATAATATTGTATTTCCCTCCAGCAGCTTGAAATGATAACATTTTCTTGTAGCTTCAGTCGCATAGTTCTGCATTATTCCTGCCATTGCTCTCTGAAAAAAAGGCAGTTAGATGAATAAAATAATCTTTAACCCACCACAAGTCTGACTTTTTTTTTTAGTATTTTTTATTTATTTATTTATTCATTTTTAGAGAGGAGAGGGAGAGACAGAGAGAGGAGAGACAGAGAGAGAGAAGGGGGGAGGAGCTGGAAGCATCAACTCCCATGTGTGCCTTGACCAGGCAAGCCCAGGGTTTGGAACCGGCGACCTCAGCGTTCCAGGTCGACGCTTTATGCACTGCGCCACCACAGGTCGGGCACAAGTCTGACTTTTGATTGCCAAGAAAATGGAGTACAGATATCACGCATCTTTCACCATGGAGTTTTCTTAATCTCTCTTAATTTTGACTCTAAATAATAGGTGTTTATTTTTCTTTTGGGAAGCTTAGAGACTCAAGCAAAAAAATTAAACTTGTGTCCTTGCAATGCCGTTGTCCTTTTTCTTGAAACAGGGTGAGCCTTTCAATTTTCAGTCCCATTTCTTTAAAACGTTTTCCATTCTCTTGGGCTGCACTCCTTGTTTATTGATTGTTTCGTGTGTTCTCTTTTCTCCGCCAGGGAGTCCTGTCATTTGAAGTTTGAGTTAGAGTACCCTGCACATCTGCAAGCACTCGCTTCATGTCTTGGTCAATTTCTTATCTTCGTTCAGTGCATGTTTCTTGAGTCCTCTTTGCCCACCTGATTTTCTGCTACTTGAGTCTCCGGTGACTGCTTCTGCCAGTATTAATGGTTTGTGGCTAAGTCCATTCTCTGCTGGTCGTAGTGCCCTCTGACTCTTCCCCAGTCTCCGTAGTCCACATTGTTGCCAGAATGATCCATCTAAATAAAACACAAGCCTGGCTATGTCATTCCCCTGGTAAAATTGTTAGTGACTTCTTTACTATGGAGTAATATTCTAACCTTTTAGTGTCGTAAGTAAAGGCGGCTGTTACCTGAGCTGCCTCCCTCTCTTGTCTTATAATCCAGTGCCTCTGTGCTCTTACCTTCCCCCACTCGTGCTCTTCCCCACCCAGAATGCCCACGGTGCCCCATCCCACTGTCCCACCCCATCCGCACTCCCAGCCTAGACCAACTGCCTTTCCCCACCAAACACAAGTATTCAATAGTTCTCTCCCCTTGGCCACACCGTCTTGTGCAGCTAGTAAATGCTCTGAACCGGCTTTTGTACTGACTTGTTTATACTTGCCTGTGACACCATGAGCCCAGGGCAGGTACTGTATTATGAGTTTTATAACCTCAACACTAGCTCAGTGCTTGGTGTTTTGTTTTTTTACCCTCGTCTTTTTTTTTTTTTTTTTTTTTTTAACTTTAAGGGAGAGGCTGACCACTATTATGTGATCTTTTTTCTTTGTTATGGGAAATATTTTTTTCTGGAGTCAGATTAGTTCTTTTCTTCCAGTGTATGTTCTCTTGTATGTAATTTACTAAACCATAAGATATGGTCTTACAGCACCTTATCCTAAACCACCAGATAGTATGTAGTACCTGGGTCAGGGTTCAGGAACCAGTTCTGTATATCAGTGGTCACCAACCCCCAGGCCGCGGACCGGTACCGATCCACAGAGAAAGAATAAATAACTTACATTATTTTCGTTTTATTTATATTTAGGTCTGAACAAGATTTTATTTTTAAAAAATGACCAGATTCCCTCTGTTACATCGTCTAAGACTCACTCTTGACGCTTGTCTCAGTCACGTGATACATTTATCCAGCCCACCCTAAAGGCCGGTCTGTGAAAATATTTTCTGACATTAAACCGGTCCGTGGCCCAAAAAAGGTTGGGGACCACTGCTGTATATGACCTGTTGGATACCCAATCACCGTCCATTTCAGTAATCAGATTACAGGCTGCTTTCTCTAGCCTGATTGGTCTCGAGCCTGGGGGGGGGGGGGTGCTCTAGCCTTGACAACGTGTTCCCAGGTGTGCAGCCCTGACATTTGAAAGCCGCTGTACTCAGCCAGGGCGATCTTCCTCTCCTGTTATTGTTCACCTCCAAGATTATATTGCACTTTAAATTTTTTTTTTTTTTACAGGGACAAGAGAGAGAGAGTCAGAGAGAGGAATAGACAGGGACAGACAGGAACAGAGAGAGATGAGAAGCATCAATCATCAGTTTTCAATTGCGAGACCGTAGTTGTTCACTGATTGCTTTCTCATATGTGCCTTGACCGTGGGCCTTCAGCAGACCGAGTAACCCCTTGCTTGAGCCAGCAACCTTGGGTCCAAGCTGGTGAGCTTTGCTCAAACCAGATGAGCCCATACTCAAGCTGGCGACCTCGGGGTCTCGAACCTGGGTCCTCTGCATCTCAGTCTGACACTCTATCCACTGTGCCACCGCCTGGTCAGGCGCACTTTAATTCTTAAACATGTAGAAAAAAAGGGGGGGAAAGGCTTTATAGATTTCTAAAAAAATGATATGCTTTTGTTGTTGTTTTCAAACTTTATAGAAAATTACAAAGATGAGGGTAAGTTTTTTTCAAGCATCTTGCCATTCACAGAAGCATACGTTAGAATATGTTATTGCGTGCACACACTTGAGAGACATGTACCTATTTCATGAATGACACTTTGCACTAAATGCTCCCTCTGTTTTACTCAGCAATACTTTGACTCCACTAGGCATTACTAATTGAAGATGCTTTCCATCGTTTTTAATTTACTCACAGTTCCCTATAGTTGAACATTTAAATTCCTTATAATGTGTTAATAAACATTCATCTCTTTTTTTTACATTAATGTGTTAATATAACTTTAGAAGAGCTCCTTTGTGTTGCCATGATGCCTTTCAGAAGCGGTGTACCAACCTGCATCCCCATCGGGCGTGGACGGAATCACCCACTGTGCACATCTCCACCAGGGCTAGATTTTTGTCAGTTACACCTGTGAGCTAAAGACTCCCAACTCGGAGCTTTAAATTCAGATCTCATGACATTTCCACATGGTGTCTGGCTCACTAGCATCTCACATAACATACCCCAAACCATAACCCCATTTTCTGCCTCAATTCCCAACCATGTTTCTTCCCTTTCTATAGCTTTCCTTTTCAAGGGACTAAAATTCACCTCCTTATTCAAGTTAGAAACCTAAAGTACCTTTTTTGTTTCTTTTTCTCTGAATTTTTATATCCTGTATATCACCAAGGTTTATGGGCTCTAGTCACAATATCATGGACATCCAAATACAAGGAGGCCTTGTTAAGCTATCCCACAATCGTGTGAGACACATTTGATTGCACATTTGATTAGGCAGTATGAATCTCAACTTTTTTTTTTTTTTTTTACAGGGACAGAGAGAGAGTCAGAGAGAGGGATAGATAAGGACAGACAGACAGGAATGGAGAGATGAGAAGCATCAATCATCAGTTTTTCATTGCGACACCTTAGTTGTTCATTGATTGCTTTCTCATATGTGCCTTGACCGTGGGCCTTCAGCAGACCGAGTAACCCCTTGCTCGAGCCAGTGACCTTGGGTCCAAACTGGTGAGCTTTGATCAAACCAGATGAGCCCTCGCTCAAGCTGGCAACCTCGGGGTCTCGAATCTGGGTCCTTCCGCATCACAGTCTATCCACTGCGCCACCACCTGGTCAGGCATGAATCTCAACTTTTAAGGATGTAATCAGAGTTCTACTTCTGATATTTATTACACATATATTCAGAAATACTGCTTTTCCCACTGTTTTGTGTAAAAATTTTGGGCAGACTCTCCAACATGCATCCTTGGTGTCTCACTGACACTGGAATGAGTCAGCCCAGTTCCCTAGATGCTCCCCCTCCCTCCATCTGAGTTGTTCGGCTATTGTATTTTCTAAAAATCTGTGTATAATGCTGTCCCAGCCACAAGTACAATTAGGGCAGAATTTTTTTTGCTCACTTTTTCTGTTGTCATCAATTCATGTTCTCATAGCCTCAGCTTGGACCAACTCGCATTTTTCAAGAGATCATTAGAAGACTGCTTGACAGGGACATGGACCGCTTGCCGTTGTGAAAGACCCCATGGAATAATTACTGAGTCTTCTCCCTTTATTTGCTTCCACCCTTTCTTATCAGTCGTGTCAGATTATCTTTTTAAACAGTAGTTGTTGGTTCAGGCTAACATGTCTTCTCCAGACAGTCCTCTGTATGTTTTTCTTTCTTTATGGTAAAATAATATCTAGATCATTCTGCAACCTGAGATCTTACAAGGTTCAAATATAAGACAGCGTATAAGACAGCGCCCTCTAGCCTGAGCAGGCGGTGGTGCAGTGGATAGAGCATCGGATTGGGACGCAGAGGACCCAGGTTCGATACCCCAAGGTCACCAGCTTGAGCACAGGGTCTCTGGCTTGAGCAAGGGGTCACCCGGTCTGCTGTAGCCCCCCAGTCAAGGTACATATGAGAAAGCAATCAATGAATAACTAAGGTGCCACAATGAAAAATTGATGCTTCGCATCTCTCTCCCTTCCTGTCTGTCTGTCCATATCTGTCCATCTCTCTGACTCTCTCTCTCTGTTCCTGTCAAAAAAAAAAAGACAGTGCCTTCTACTAAGGATAGTGTGTGGTATGCAAACCCTTCATATATGTGAGTTATCCAGTGACTCTCAGTCCATCCATTTTTCTTCTCCACCAGCATTTCTGATCTAAATCCTCTCTCTCAGACAGTGGTCCTCACCTTGGAATTGCATGCCCCATAGCTAGGGTCCCTCCCCTGTATTGTCACACAAAGTCACCTTTTGAATATGCCAGTCTAATCTTGCTACTTCTCTGCTCAGTGCTATTTCTCCTACTTACCTGGGTACCACTTGGCTCTTACCATTAGCACATGACCTCTCCATCCTGATGTAGAGGCAAGCCTCCTCTATTTTAGCTATTCAGATGTCTGAGGAGGTAGGGGGGACGGGGGAGTTAGAGCCAAGGACAGCGACATTTGAGGAGATGTTGCTGTTTCTCTTAGAATCTTCCTGTCTTCTGCTCCTAGGAGTCAGGAGCAGCAGCTCACACACCTTTTGTTTTGTAGATCAACATGTATCTTTAGTCCACTCTCAAAGTCACTCTGGTGGCACCTTTGAAGTGGGTTTACCTGCTGACAGTACACCTCCTAGTTAAGGACCTTGGAGAGAAGAAAAATGGTGGGGCTTGGCCAGTGAGTTCTGCCTTCAACCCTCCCTGCCCTCCCACAGCCCACACAAGCCCGGGACGTCATGGGCGCCCTTGTGAGCATTTTGTACTCAGAGTCTGCAAAACGTGCTGTGCTTATGAGCTGGAGCAGCAGTTTTCAACTGGTGTGCCGCAAGGATTTTTAAAACATGCAGTACCCAACTACTTAGTCAGGGGCACTGACCTCTTTGCCCTTAGATTGTCAAATAACAAAAAATGAAGACAGCCAATGCAACCATAGCCATCCAGTGTGAATAAATCAAAATTATACCTACGGTGTTTTTTTTGTTGTTTTATTGGTCAGATTGGTAAAGAATGGTTTTTTTGTTGTTGTGCCGCAGGATTTTAGTTTATGGGCGCCGTGCGATGAGAAAGGATAACCATCTCTGAGCTGGAGCACGAACACTGTGTGTCCGCCTCCAGCATTTTCTCAGTGTGGTCCAAACTGTTCTTTATTCTTTGGAGTTGATATTTGAATGGACAGAGATTCATTTTACCTGTTTTCTATTATTTCTTTTCATTGTGTTCTGTACTGGAGAGAGAGCTTTTTGTAAAAGTGACTTATAGTGCCATGTTGCCCAGGAGACTCTCTTCCGGTTCTGTTGTTTATTTGTTTTTAATTAATTTTAGAGAAAGAGGGAAAGAGGGAGGGACAGATAGGGACAGACAGACAGGAAGGAAGAGAGATGAGAAGCATCAGTTCTTCGTTGCAGCTACTTAGTCTCCTTAGTTGTTCGTTGATTGCTTTCTCATATGTGCCTTGACCGGGGCTACAGCAGAGCAAGTGACTCCTTGCTAAAGCCAGCAACCTTTGGAATCAGGCCAGCAACCAGGGGATCATGTCTATGATCCCACACTCAAGCCAGCAACCCCACACTCAAGCTGGCAACCTCAGGGTTTTGAACCTGGGCTCTCAGCGTCCCAGTCTGACTCTATCTATTGCATCACAGCCTGGTCAGGCTCCACTTATCTATGTATTCATTGGCTGAGTCTTGTAAATGCCCTGCCAAGGGATCAAACCCGCAACCTTGGCATGTTGGGCGGAACCCACAACCTTGGCATGTCTGGAGGAAGCTTTAAACAATTGAGTTACCCAGCCAGGGTTCTTCCAGTTCTTTGAACTGAAACTTAGTACTGTACTATAAAGCTACATAAGGACCTTTGGATGTATAATATAGTTTTAGGACCTTTCCCACCGTTTTAGAAAATTTCTAAGAATTAGTATAAATTCTTACATTGAAAAGCTATCAGAGAAAAAGAAACTGAAGTTGCTTGTTTAAGTGGTTCATTATCACAGTCTACTGCTTAAACCCAGAGGTTGACATTGTTTACCTAACGATGCATCTTAAATACAGTCTGGCCTGACCAGGCAGTGGCGCAGTGGATAGAGTGTCAGCCTGGGATGCAGAGGACCCAGGTTCGAAACCCCAAGGTCACTGGCTTGAGCACAGGCTCATTCAGCTTGAGTGCAGGCTCCCAGCTTGAGTGTGGGGTCACTGGCTTGAATGTAGGGTCATAGACATGACCCCATGGTGGCTGGCTTGAGCCCAAAGGTTGCTGGTTTGAAGCCCAAGGTCACTGGCTTGAACCCAAGGTCTCTGACTTGAGCAAGGGCTCACTGGCTCAGCAGGAGCCCCTGGTCTAGGCACATAGGAGAAAGAAATCAATGAACAACAAAGGTGCCACAACTATGAGCTGATGTTTCTCATCTCTCTCCCTTCCTTTCTGTCTGTCTGTCTCTCTTATCTTGCTAATAATACAATCTGAATTCTCTAATTGTCATTTATTTTTCCCGGTGAGCCTTCTAATCAAGAACATCCGTGTTCCCTTTCTGTTGCCTCCTTATCTCTGTAACGCAACATCACTGACATCTTCCACCTCAAGTCCTGACTTTGCACTTGATCTAAGCCAAAAGGCTGAGAAGCGAGGAAGCACATAACTTTGATTTGCAAAGACTACTGAGCCCAGTTACTGTGTTTTCAGGGGAAATGACAGGGCCCCACAGATGGGTCTGTACCCTCTTGTCAAAACAGCGAAGTTTTAACACTGTGATTCGGGCCCCAGTGTGCCAACCAGGCTCTGGTTAATCGGCATCATGACAGCTTTGCTAATGATACTGAACAAGGGTATCTCAAAGAAAAAAAATTATAAACAGCCTCAGGTTAGCACTTTAAAAATACTGTTTTCCTTAAGTAGTAAATCTACCTGATCCCATCCAATAAAAGCTTTGAAAAGCAAAGGACCTACTTTGGATGATTTAGTCCTTATTTTTTCCACTCTGTTCTGCTAGGAAGGTGCATCTCATGTTGTTCTTCCTGACGTATGGCTTTTGAAGGGAAAATTTTGTTGCGCGTCTTTCCTAGAATAATGCTTTTCATCTTCATTTTAAAATGTAGATCCTAGTTCTGTAGCTTGTTCATCAGCTGGAGTCTCAGTTAAAAGTAAATTGGTTGCAGTTTAACCGAGCTCTGGTGACAGGAAGACTTAGTAAAACCAAGAGGAGGAAAACCTACACACGTTCCGCTTTCACCTAGAACTTTGGCAAGCTTTTTGTCACTCTTCATCCTGATGGGTCATTATGTCAGGTATCCTTTCCTGCTAATAACCTTTGAAGGGCACAGCCTTTGAAAGAGTGTTTTTTCTCATTATAGTAGTAGGTTTTTCAATGTAGAAAATTTGAAAATATAAAAACCATGAAGAGAAAGGTTTTTAAAGAAAAAAAAAAAGGGCTTTTAAAAATCACCCAGTAATTATACCCTGCACTAATATTTCAGGTATTATGAAGTATTTAAGGATGAGTTTGCTCTATGTACGTCCCTTACGTATCTTCATTTGCATATCCTCAGGTATGTTTTCATTTAGGGTCACACCAAATATTCTGTTCTGTGACCTTTCTTCATTTAAAATGTCATGAGCCTTTGATCACATTGTGATAGTCAAAATATTACTTTTAATGGTCTGCTGACTGAAAGCGTTTTTGTGTTTTTGAGGAGTAGAATACATGTATTTTCCTGAGATGCATTCTATTAAAAACCCAGTCGTTACAGCAGTCACACTATTTAGTGTCATTCTGGTTACAGCAGTCACACTATTTAGTGTCGTTCTGGTGTGTCTTAAGAGAAGTGTTTGTTCAACCTCATGCTGGGTAGTGTGGGCGATGCTGTGCGGAGACAAGCAGGAGTTGCTCCTGGTTTACACAGGTCTGAGACGCGGGGGAGGGGAGGCTGTGTCCCACGCGGGTGGTCAGCGTACCGGCCTTTTGCCCTAACTGTCCTTACGCGCGCACAGTGCCTGACAGATGGAGCAGACACAAAACTGGAACCCAGGGGACATGGCTGAGTGTGGAGGTCGTCAGGGCAGGGCAGGTGCTGACAGGACTGGGTGGGGGTGTCAATAGAACATCCGTCCTTACGGCAGCGTCTTCCTCCAGAGCACCCGCTCTCTTTCTTTGTGACTCAGATCCCTGACCACGCATCCGAGTCTTTAGAGAAATGATGTTTATTTGCAAATACGTCCTACACAGACATGTTTGCATTATTTACACAAATAAGCACCATAAAACAATTTTTAAATATACCACATGATCATGGGTTTTATTTTCTTATAATGTTTATATAATGAAGCAATTTCCATGCTGCATTACCATTGAAATCTACATGCAACTGACAATCTTAGGCTTTTAGGAGTGGATACTTTAGTTCAGTAGGGTCAGGGGCTTCTCCAGTGTGGAGGCTTCCCAAATGAGCGGGTCCCTTCTTCAGTTATACTCCCAATTCTTTTGAGTGTAAGTCCATTAAAAATAATAATAGGCAAGGAAGAGAGAGAAGGAAGAAAAGAAGGAAAAAATAAGGGAAGGCTTAAAAAATCTCCCCAGAGTATACAGGGCAGGAACCAGGTGTGCCGTCGTAGACTTGACTTTAAACTGCCGGTGGGCCTGACCTGTGGTGGCGCAGTGGATAAAGCGTTGACCTGGAACGCTGAGGTTGCTGGTTTGAAACCCTGGGCTTGCCCAGTCAAGGCACATATGGGAGTTGATGCTTCCTGCTCCTACCCCCTCCTCTCTCTCTCTCTCTACTCCTATTCTAAAATGAATAAATAAAAAATAAAAATAACTAAACTGCTGGTGATGTAGGACCCAGAGCAGTAGATGAAGCTGACTTGTGTGTTTATGGTGTCTGCTTCTGGGAACCAAAGGGGAACAGACACCTCTGTTTTTACCAGGCACTGTTGTCATAATTTACGATGTAGACCAGGGGTAGTCAACCCTTTTATACCTACCACCCACTTTTGTATCTCTATTAGTAGTAAAATTTTCTAACCACCCACCGGTTCCACAGTAATGGTGATTTATAAAGTAGGGAAGTAACTTTACTTTATAAAATTTATAAAGCAGAGTTACAGCAAGTTAAAGCATATAATAATAATTACTTACCAAGTACTTTATGTCAGATTTTTGCTAAATTTGGCAGAATAAATCTTTATAAAACAACTTACTATAGTTAAATCTATCTTTTTATGTATACTTTGGTTGCTCCACTACTGCCCACCATGAAAGCTGGAACGCCCCCTAGTGGGTGATAGGGACCAGATTGACTACCACTGATGTAGACAAAGAATGTGACCTCTGACAGAGAAAGACAAATACAGTCATTTAAATGTGGGATTTAACAAAGCGGAAGTCATAGAAATAGAGACTAGTTGGCGGTTGCAGGGACTAAGGAGGGGGAGAGTGGGTAATGCTGGCCGAAGGTACAGACCTCCAGCTGTAAGATGGGTGAGTCCGGGGGTCTAATGTACAGCATGGTGACTGTAGTAACAATAGTGCATTATTTACTTGAAAGTTGTTAAGAGACTAGATCTTAAATGTTATCACCATATGCACAAAAAATGGTATTATGTCAGGGGATGGAGGTGCAAACCAACCTATTGTGGTCATCATTCTGCAGTATATACATGTAGCACATCATCACGTTGTACACCTTCAATTACATACATTGTGTGTCAGTAACATCTCAGTGAAGCTGGGGAGTGAAAACAAACAAATGTGATCTCCATTAATAGACTTTCTCCTCACTGGTGAGGTGGCAGCAGAATTTTGCAGAAGGTAGCAATATGGCTTGATTGTTTTAGTTTGTTTCTTCAATTTAACTCGGAAGACGACTAAAAGATGACCACTTTTCAAAACTGAAATGGCTTCACGAAAATTCAGAGTATTTTTTTTTATATGTGCCACATCTTCTTTATCCAGTCTTCTATTCTTTTTTTTTTTTTTTACAGTGATGAAAGCCTTTAAGCAAACTCTTAGCCAATACAGCAAGAATCCATAAAAGAGTAGTGTCCCTAACATGTTCACCAAGTCCAAGTTGGCCCCAACACCATGCCAAATCCCTGAAAAATGCAACCCAACCACAGTTCAGTCTGTTAGGAGCTGTCACAGGGAGCAGGAGTCCAGGAAAAGTCCACATCCAGGAAAAGTCCGCATGGCACTGGAATTGTTGTCACAATTCTATACTTTGCAGCTCACGTCCAAGTCCCAATGACCGCTGCTTCTAGCTAGTAATGATTCAGGTAGACTGGAAAAGCCATCTGCAGCATGCGTGGATATGGAGCTTCTATTCTCTTCTGCCTGGAGAGATGAGACCAGGTTGCTTTTCCCTGGAGCTCTGTGACTGTGGCTTGGTAAAGAGAACCTTGGGATACACTAAGCTGGGTGGCAAAGGTAGATTCATAATCGAAGTTGACAAATGGGGGAAAGAGAGCTCTAAATTAGGAGTAGGTCCCAGCCTGAAATATGAGTGGGGCATTGAGGTAGGAGGAATAAAGGAAACACTATATATTAAACAAAGCGACAGAAAATAGGACTATCAACACCCACAACAGAAATCTTCAAGGGAAGAATAAAAAACCTGACTATTCAGGCAAAACATAGTTAAGTGGCCCTTGTGCAAATGAGATCAGTTTACCTGCTTCTTGGAAGAAATACCCTAGGCTCGTCCACAGTGTCATAGATGGGGCCGACGGACCTGGGCACTTTCAGCCTTCCGTGGCAAATCCCAGCATTCTGGGCAAGGTTAGGTCATAGGTGGCTGGAGCAGGGCTGGAAGAGACTGAACCCTCCCTTAGAGGAGCGAGGGGGAAGCCTACCTTCCAGTGTCCCTGTTTCCTCACAACAGAGGCATGTAAGTCTGGCAGGCTTTAGCTCAATGACCTTCCTTTCCACTATTGAAGCAGGACCCAGATGGCATCCTGTGAGACCCCTTTGGGGCGTTGGAGCCTTTAAGGGCATATCCTAAAAGCTGGTAGTTCCCCTGATCTCTATTGGGCTTTTTCTGCTTCTTGGTATCTTAAAAGCCATGCTCAGAAGATCTCGCTGAGGGGTTTGAGGATCCCCATCCTCCTATATAAATCTTTTCCATATGTCTGGAGCTATTTGGAAAAAGACAAAACAGTGTTATTAGCTGGATCAAATAAAGAAGGTAGTAGTTTGCAGGAGAAAAAGATTTGGCGTCTCCTGTTCATCAGCATTCCAAAGAAACTAAAAATTTTTTTAAAAAGCACGATATGGTAGACCCGTAGGAGTTCCAGGATATGACTATTCCCTTTTAATTTTTTTTAAATTGACCTTAAAATATTTGCTGGGTACACTTTAATAATACCTTAACTTTAAAGATTGTAAGAATGACAAAATACAGTAAATGCTTTTGCTCCATATGTAGGAGCATTTTCAGTTTAACCAGTTTAGGAAATCCAATAATAGAACAATGCATACAGACAATGCGCTATAATATGCTTAGCAGCCTTTCCTGTTCTGACAGAGGTTACTATAAATCCAGAATATGTATCCACTGTAACGTGGACATAGGACTGTTTGCCAAATGAAGGTATATGAGTAACATCCATTTGCCAAAGTTGTCCTGGTAGGGGTCCTTGAGAGAATCCAGAGTATTTAATGCTTTTCCAATTTGAGACTGACAAAGCATTATATGAATTAGTTTTAAACTTCATTAAGTTCCTATTTTCCTATAATGAGAGTGGCAGACTTAAAGAATGTTGTAGATGTGGCTCCTCTAAGTTATTTTTGTAATGAGTGTTGTTGTTTTTAATTTAAGTGAGAGAAAGGAAGACAGACTCCTGCATATACCCTGACCGGGATCCACTAGCAATCCCATAAGGGGATGATGCACAAGTATCAAGCTATTTTTAGTGCCTGAGGCTGATGCACTACAGTGGAGATGTCCTCAGCGCCTGGGGCCAATGCACTCAAATCAATTGAGCCATGACTGTGGGAGGAGAAAAGAAAGACAGGGAGAGGGAAGGGGGAGAAAAGCAGATGGTCACTTCTCCTGTGTGCCCTGACAGGGAATCAAACCTGGAACTTCTACATGCTGGGTTGATGCTCTACCACTGAGCCAACTGGCCAAGGCTGATCTTCTAAGTTTATAGTGTTAAATATGCTCTTACAGACAGAATAAGGATAATGAATGACATTTGAATACAAATGTGGAATATAGAGGCAACCAGTAAGAATATATCCATAGTTGTTAGCTTATAGCAGTTAGGAAGGGCCTTGGTATCAGACCTCAGCTAGTTGATGTTCTCTTATTTATTTATTTATTTGAGGGGGGGGGGGGTGAAGGGAAGGAGAGATGAGAAGCATTAACTAGTTGATTCACTTTTGTTGTTTATTGATTACTTCTCACACGTGCCTTAACCAGGGGCTCAAGTCGAGCCAGTGACCCCTTGCTCAAGCCAGTGACCTGGGCTTCATTTCAGGCCAGTGACCTTTGGGCTCAATCCAACGACCTTGGGATCATGCCCATGATCCCACACTCAAGCCAGTGACACCATGCTCTAGCCGATGACCTTGGGGTTTCAAACAGGGGCCCTCAGCATCCTGGGCCAGTGCTCAATCTACTGCACCACCACTGGTCAGGCTAGTTGATGTTCTTTTACATTATTGTTAAAAGTTCTACTGAACCCACTGGTGCCTGGGACTCTTGTCCCAGCTTGTGTGAACTCTTTTTTTCCTAAGAACCAGCTCTACTGGATTTTCCTCAGTTCCTCTAAGCACTGTGTTCTTCCCACCTCATGTAGTAGCACCTGTGGGTGTCCTGCTCCCCTTCCCCCCCCTTCCCTATCTGGCTCCCATTTATTCTTAGGTTACAGCTGCAATAGGACTTTCTCAGTGAGTCTTCCCGGACTCCTGACCGAGAATCTAGATTACAGATTTCCACAGCGCTGTGGACTTCTCTTTCATAATGCTCCCTTGTTGGAAATTTCTACTTTATTCATTGATTGCTTTTTCATATGTGCCTTGACCGCGGGCCTTCAGCAGACCGAGTAACCCCTTGCTGGAGCCAGCGACCTTAGGTTCAAGCTGGTGAGCTTTTGTTCACACCAGATGAGCCCGCGCTCAAGCTGGCGACCTTGGGGTCTCGAACCTGGGTCCTCTGCATCCCAGTCCGACACTCTATCCACTGCGCCACCACCTGGTCAGGCGGAAATTTCTACTTTAATGTTCATCTTTCACTCAAGGCTTTAAGTTCCCGCTTAGGGGTACTCTCATTCACTGCTCTACCCCCAAGTGCCTACTCAAGACTCAGTAAATAATTGTTTATACAATGGTGGTGAGTGCTTCATGGAAGGGTATGCTCTTATGAAAGAACTCTTAAAAGCTTGTATTCCTTTTTTTTGTGACAGAGAGAGGGACAGATAGGGACAGAAAGACAGACAGGAAGGTAGAGAGATGAGAAGTGTCTTTGTTTGCGGTTCCTTAGTTGTTCATTGATTGCTTTCTCATATGTGCCTTGATCCAGGGGCTACAGCACAGCAAGTGACCCCTTGCTCAAGCCAGCGACCTTGGGTTTCAAGCCAGCGACCTTTGACCTCAAGCCAGCTACCATGGGGTCATGTCTCAAGCCAGTGACCCTGTGCTCAAGCTGGTGAACCCACACTCAAGCCAGATGAGCCCGTGCTCAAGCCAGCGACCTCAGGGTTTCAAACCTGGGTCCTGTGCGTCTCAGTTTGATGCTCTATCCATTGCACCACTGCCTGGTCAGGCAAGGCTTACCTCTTATAAGCTTATGCAGGAAAATAAATTCTTCAAAAGATGTGGACGGATGGATAGGTGGATGTGTGGGTGGACGGATGGATGGATGGACAGACAGATGGGTGGACAGATGGACAGACAGATGGATGGGGCAGGCATTCCAGCCCAACATTTACAGCGGGGGTCTGGAGCCAGATGGACCTGTTTCAGGTCCCAGGTCTGCTACTTTTAGTGATATAACTTTGGCCAAGTTACTTACTGGCTCTCTACCTCATATCCTTATGTGTAAAAGAATAACAACACCTATTCATGAGTGAAAACATATAGCTTATAATATGTATGATATGATAATGCTAATACTAAAATAACAGTCCTGGGCATCAGTGTTCTCTTTCTAGTCCCCATTGTCTCTCATTTCTCCATCTGCCCCCCAGAAAAAGCAGGAGAAGGTGGTTTTTTCCTGTTTTAGACTTTGTTATCCCTAGTGGACCTAGAAGACAGTAGATTCACATGGTTAATTTAGCCTTATTTTATATTTCAGGAGAGCCAGAGACCACTTGTGAATACATTTTAAAATACTAATAAAGAATAGAATTTGAAGATTTGACATATAAACTACAGTGGTATCTTGAGATACAAACAGACCAACATATGATTTTTTTTTTTTTTTTTAAGATACGAACTATGACTCGGTCCATATTTTTGTTCAAGATCTGAGCGAAATTCCGAGATACGAGTCATGAGTCGGGAAGCTGCTGCTAGTTGGCGCGTTGGTGCACGGGTCCAGTGTCATTAGTTTGATATACAAGTTGACTGACTTACAACCTCGGTTACAGAATGAATTAAATTTGTATCTCAAGGTACCACTGTATAATTAAAATTTACTTTTAAAGACTTAGTTCATTGTTTTAGTGAAGAATTTATTTTAGTATTTGGACAGAGTCAAAGTCAATTTCATTGTTTAAGAAACATCGTTTGGGCCTGACCTGTGGCGGCGCAGTGGGATAAAGCCTAGATTTGGAACACTGAGGTCGCCGGTTCAAAACCCCAGGCTTACCTGGTCAAGGCACATATGGGAGTTTATGCTTCCTGCTCCTCCCCCTTCTCTCTCTCTCTCCTTCTTTCCCTCTCTCTCCTCTCTGAAAATTGAATAAAGTCTTAAAAAAAAAAAAAAAAAAAATCGTTTGCCTGACCAGGCGGTGGCGCAGTGGATAGAGCGTCGGACTGGGATACAGAGGACCCGGGTTCGAGACCCCGAGGTTGCCAGCTTGAGTGCGGGCTCATCTGGTTTGATGAAAAGCCCACCAGCTTGAACCCAAGGTCGCTGGCTCCAGCAAGGGGTTACTCGGTCTGCTGAAGGCCTGCAGTCAAGGCACATATGAGAAAGCAATCAATGAACAACTAAGGTGTTGCAACGTGCAATGAAAAACTAATGATTGATGCTTCTCATCTATCTCTGTTCCTGTCTCTCTGTCCCTGTCTATCCCTCTCTCTGACTCACTCTCTGTCTCTGTAAAAAAAAAAAAGATAATAAGTAGAAATTTTAAAAAAATGTAAAAAAAAAGAAAGAAACATCGTTTAAGATAGAGTTGTGCAGAGATTTTCAGCCCTTTTCATCTCATGGCACACATAAACTAGTTACTAAAATTCTGCAGTGCACCAAAGAATAAAATTTTTTGGTGATCCGATAAAAAATAGGTATAATTTTGATTTAAAAGAAAAATCATAACAGTAATTACCTACCCTTTTTGCTCCAAAGTGACTTTCAAATAGAAAAATCAGGTTTTTATACTTGTGTATAAAGATTTCTGGTACCAAGAATTAACCAAGCAGATGCAACTTTATTATGTGACGTGACCAATAAGATGCAACTTTATTATATGACCTGTATATTTATGGTTCAAGACAGGGCAGTCACACCAGATGGCTGTTGCTGTGCTGGCTGTTGTCAGTTTTTTATTTGACAATCTAAGGTTAAAGAGGTCATTGCCCCTGACTGACAAGTCAAGTAATTCATGTTTTAAAAAGTCTTGTGGTGCACCGGTTGAAAATCGCTGATACCGACTATTAAAGAGTGCTGTAGTGGTGAAGTGAATGAGTGTTCTGATATTTCAGGTATCCGAGCTGTGGAGGGTCAAATGAACAATTAAAAATACAAAATTAAGCTGATTCACTGCTTTCATGTGCTAGATACTGGGAATTAACCTGTAAAACAAACCATGGCCTTGACTCTCAAATTACAAACTTTTGTTTAACAATGCATAAGATATTTTTAAGTAACTTTTGTGTCTTAGGATACATTTTAATATGAAGTGTGTAGATACTGATTATCTAGGAAAGTCCTGTTCAAAGACCTTTCACAGTGGACTACAGTTCAGTTAATTTTGGTTTAGGGACGCCCTGCCTTAGGCCAAGAAGCCAGCGTGGAGTTCAGCTTACAGGTGTCACTTGAACCATTCTATGCTACGGCGCTCAGGAGGTGGCGGAAGAGTCAAAAACCGCACCGCTCTTCCGTGTCTAGGTCTGACGGGAAAGGACTAGTTGGTAACATTGGCTGTGTTGAGCTAGTTAGATTGGACAGTTGATTGGGGAAAGTCACTAAGCCATCCTTGAGTCGTGGTAAGGAAGAGAACTGAGGCATGGTCATGTCCATACTTTGCCTTTGAGGAAAAAAGTTCATAGTATCCACAGGTATGGCTGCAAGACTAGTGATCTCTAAAAGAAGAAGTACATGAAGAAATCCTTGAGGGTGCACAGAATGCTCGGAGCAGCTCGGGTTTTCTAAAAGATGTGTATGATTGACAGCTGGAAGGAGACATAATTGCATTTATACAGTGCTAAGCAGACTGTGAGAAATAACTATTTAGGGGTTTTCTTCTCTTTAGGCCAAAGCTTACAAGGAGCTATGCCACTTCAGTGAGCACGGAGAGCTTTCAAGGTTGTGTTTGTCACAAGAGACAGGATGGAAGAGGTAGTCCTGGCTGAGTTACTCAGTGGACAGAGTGTCAGCCCGGCATGCGAGGTCGTGGGTTTGATCCCCATGCAGGGCACGGAAGAAAAGCAACCAATCAGTGCACAACTAAGTAAAACAATGAGTCTTTGCTTCTCTCTCTTTTGGTCTCTCTTTCTTTCTTTCTCTCTCTCTCTCTCTCTGTCTCTCTCTCTTTCCCTCCCCTCTGTCACTCTCTCTGTTCCTTACTCTCTCTCTTCCTCTTTCTCTCAAATCAATGGGGAAAAAAACCCAGGAAAAAGTAGGCTTACTATCAGAAGATATTGTTAATGTTAGCTGATTATAGCCAAAGTCAGATAGCATACATAAAATTAGCAGTAAGCAATGTGACCAGCAATAAGCAGATGATTGGATCAATACCATTCTTACTAGCTTCCAGAATCTCAAGCTAGGAGAATTATTTTTCCAACAGTAAAAGGTAAAACAACCCAAAACAGGAGAAATTAAATTTTAAAAAGATTAGGAGATTATAAGAATATCATTTACTTGAAACGAATTTAAGTTTTTAGGACTCAATTGAATTGGCTCACAGGAGTTGAAGGGACTCTCAGATAGGACCTCAGGGTTGTTGTCAGTATTCTTTGAGAAATCACGGAGATTGTCGAAGTACCAGGAGAATGAAGAGAAACGAATGTCCTAGTTTTCAAAAGGACCTAAAGTAGGTTGTGAAAATGCAAGTCTGCTTCCCTAACTTTATTTATATTTTCAATTGCAGATTACTTTCAATACGATTTTGCATTAATTTCAGGAACATAGAGTAGTATGAGACAAGGCTGGTTCTCTCTGTTGGGGTTCTCTTCCATAGCATTGATTGACAGTCCTTTCCCCAGAATGTCACATCTCATGAGCCTTAATGGTCCTAATGACCCCCCTGATGCTTCCAGTACCCCCCGGCACTGTACATGGTCATTACAATATTATTGACTGTATTCCTTGTGTGGTACTCCACGTCGCCGGGACTACGTATTCTATAACCACCAATCTACTTCCCAACCCCTCTCCTTCTCCAGCGCCCCTCCCCTCTGCAGCCACCGGTCTGCTCTTTGTGTCAGGAGTCTGTTTCAGTTTCAGTCATTTATCTTGTTCTTTAGATCCCACATAGAAGTGAAATCATATGATATATGTCTTTCTCTTCACTTCCCTAAATTTAAATTGTGGCAGAATTTGAAGAGATTAAAAAATATATAATATTGTGTTTAGAAAAGATTGGGATGATCACCATGAATCCATGTGAATTTATAAGAATAAGACATGTCAAACAGACCTCATTTTTTCTTTTTTTGACTTTATAATTACTGGATTAGAGAATACTAAAGGCATGTCTAGCTTGACTTTAGCAAGTGGTTGGTAAAGTCTCCTAGACTATCCTTATAGGAAGTACGGTGACATGTTGGTGTTTAGACTGATTGACAGTTGCTCATGTGGCCACACCTATGCTGGCAAGCCACAGGGTTGTTCTAAATCATAATCAGTGACTCCATACCCCGATTCCACAAGGAGAACGAATGATGAATATTAATCAGCATGTAATTCAGAAAGTATGAATTTGTAGTTATGAGTTCTTTTGACTAAGAATTTATATATTGAAACCTGAGTGCCTGGATTTATTTATGTGATTGAAGTTTTCTTTATAGACCTTTCCTCACCTGAGCTGTATTTGTAAGATATATAGATCTATTTTTAAGTTTCATAAATCAACTTGACTTATAAATCATAGAACAATCTCAACACTCAAAGCAAAGGTTGGCTGTGCGAGAATGCTATTCGGAAGCATCTTTTTCCTTATTTGTTTCACAACAATTGCATTAACTTCCAGCAGATGTGCTTCCTACCCTTGGAATACCAAGTGAATGTGTAACTCACTGAACAGAAGGCAGAGGTTCACATACAAGTGGATAGTGTAGATTACACTGCGGGAACTGCGAGATGATGTTCTTGTTGACCCTTCAGTAATTTTAGTCATCTGCCTGTTCAAGATATTTGTACTTTAAAAAAATTTCATAGAATCATACCAAAGAGAGAACAGTAACATCCTTTCCCCTGAGGAAATTCTTTCTGTTTCCTGAGGCAAGGGAGTCTGTGATGACTGCTATAGCTAATACAGTTTACTATTCATTCTTAATCTCAAAGAATGCCAACGCATATAGTTTGTTAACCTTTTATAAATGACGTTTCATTGATATTTGTAATATTTTATCTCCAACCTCAATCAAGCATGATAGTCACTGGCTCGTTGGCTCAGTGGATCGAGTGTCAGCCTGGTTCCAAACATCTCGGGTTCAATCCCCAGTCAGGGCACACATGAGCAGCGACCATCTGCTTCTCTTCCACTCCCTCTCCCCCTTCCCTCTCCCCCTTCCCTCTCCCTCCTCCCTCTCGCCTCCTCTCCAGTCAGTTGTCAGAGCGCAGGCCCTGGGCACTGAGGATAGCTCGGTTGATTTGAGCACTGGCCCCAGACGAGGGTTGTGGGGAGTGGATCCCGGTCGGGGTGCATGTGGGAGACTGTGTCACTATCTCCCTTCCTCGCACTTAAAAAAAAAAAGCATGATAATGCTTTTTGACTAGTTGCACGTGTTAAATAAACATTATCACTCTCATGAGATTGTCCCTCTTTTCTTTGTAACTGCTCAGTCAACATCCAGAAACCCCGTGGAAGTTGAGGGTGAAGACTGAAAGGGCAGTTTTCCAGCCTGAGAATGGGAGGTTTTCTTCTTTAAATCTGGGTGGCTTTCTGCTCTAACTGGCCTCGCAGTCTAAGACCTCGCAGACCCTTGAAACAGGACCTGAGCTGTTTTAACTCCATTTTCTCTTAAAAAAAACCCTCATGCTATGATTTATGATCTATGATTTTTATTATGGCTTTGACTTTAATTATATCTAATTTAATGGTTGCTATTTTTATAGATGAAAATTCAATCTGGTTTCTTAGTATTTTAGAGTTACCTCTGTGACTTATATCACATCTTATAGTAAAGCTTCAAATTAAAAAATAACAAAGAAGAAAATCTTAAATTAAAAAGTATTGAATCACGTTGTCTTCTTTAAGTATGCAGGCGTTATCCTTTATCCAAATTAAATAGATTCCTGGAAATATGTCAGGTAACAGATTTTTAGATATTAGAGCCTGTATTATATTCTTTTAAATGGGAAAAAAACGATGCATTCTCTGCCTATTAAAAAACCCTAAGTAAACTCCCACAAATAAGACTGAAACGCTTTTAAGCACCTATGTAACAACCTACCAGATTTTTGCATATTTACTAGAAAGCATTTGAAACACACACCCCTTGCCTAATTTTTAGAATACGTAATAAACCCATTATCGGGTATGTTTTTATTCAGTAAACAGTGAGGCTGTGCAACATTGATTATGAATTAGGGTTTTCTTCAACTTAGGAGCAAACAAGTGCTATAATATAAGTAAGTGAAATAATAAGATTCCATCTAGATTGGACTCCAGTCAGTGGGGCCCCTGAATGCCTGGCAGAGGCAGCTTGGGGGATTAGGGAGTCTTCCAGATCCCTTTCAGGGTCTCTCCTTCATCATGACAGTTCCGGCTTCCTCAGCGTCTGGTTTTGGCAGAACAGGGACTTCTTGGCTTGTGTGTATTAGTTTAGGATCTAAATATTATCTCTAACTTTAGGAGGACTCTGATTTCCTGATTATATTAACACCCTTTCCTAAGGGTTATGTTTATTTATAAATATGAAAAGAGCAAAAGAGGGGATTAGAAATGTTATACTATGGAATACTGCGTAGTTAAAAGAATGAATGGATCTATAGTAACCTTTTAATTCATCTAACCTTGTCATAACTGTGCTGTTCAAATAAAGCAAAGAGTGTCTTTTAATCAACTATTTTTCTTTTAGTAATCTAAATTAGATTAGCGTTGCTCTTTTCTAATTATCTGCAGTCCTATCTACTGAGAAGTATTTGATTGCTTTGTGTTTAATTTTAAGTTCAACCTTTACTACAAATTTGCTGCTCTCAGATTTCTTCAATCTCCTATTTTTCTGCTTACTATTTCTTGGAGATGCCCCTAATATTTCCTTATACCTCTTATTTCCCCCACAAATAAGAATATTTCAGTCTTATTCACATTGTATCAAGGAGTTAAGTAAGTGCACAGAAAGTGCCTGTTCAATTTAGTGATTAGCAGAAGATACCGAGGGTCCCTTTGGCCTTTTTGAAGATGAGAGAGATGGTCCAATACGTGGCTGGAGCATATCTGGGGGGGGGGGGGGGAGTTTGGGTCAAAGATGGCCAGAGCCAGAACATACAGGGCCTTCTAGACCCTGTTTAGAACTTTGGATTTTATTCCAAGTGCAACAAGGATTCGTTGGGTGGCGCTAAACAGAGTCGTGACTCTCTGCTTATATTTTATTTTATTTTTTTATTTTTTTTTTGGTATTTTTTCTGAAGCTGGAAACGGGGAGAGACAGTCAGTCAGACAGACTCCCGCATGCACCCAACCGGGATCCACCCGGCACGCCCACCAGGGGCGAAGCTCTGCCCACCAGGGGGCGATGCTCTGCCCCTCCGGGGCGTCACTCTGCTGCGACCAGAGCCACTCTAGCGCCTGGGGCAGAGGCCAAGGAGCCATCCCCAGCGCCTGGGCCATCTTTGCTCCAATGGAGCCTTGGCTGCGGGAGGGGAAGAGAGAGACAGAGAGGAAGGAGGTGGGGGTGGAGAAGCAAATGGGCGCTTATCCTGTGTGCCCTGGCCGGGAATCGAACCCGGGTCCCCCGCACGCCAGGCCGACGCTCTACTGCTGAGCCAACCGGCCAGGGCCTCTGCTTATATTTTAAATCTCACTCTGGCATCTGGATGAATGGTGGGAGCAGGAAGGAAGCAAGAATGGACCCAGGAGACCAACGAGAAGGCTATTGGAGAGTTCCAAATGAGAGGTGCTGGTGGCCGAGGTTAGGGTTGCAATGGAAGTGAGGGAAATGGACAGGAAGGGAGATGTTTTGGAGGCAGGATTGACAAAAGTTGCTAATGGATTGGATCTGGGAGTAGAAGTGAAAGAAGAAATCAAGGAGGACTTCTGGTGTTTGAGTTTATTCTACTGGGTCAGGGCTACTGTTTTATTTTCTAAGATGGGGAAAACCAGAGGAGACAGAAACTTTGGGGAAGGGTGGAATGAAGAGTTCTGTTTTTCGGCTGTCTGAAATTTGAGGTGCTTATGTGATGTGTAAATACATCTGACTATATGTGAACAAGTTTGTTGGGTTTGGAGCTTGGTGTAGATAGGTCAGGAAGAGAGGCATCGTAAGAATTTGGAAGTTATCAGTATAGAGATGGTATTTAAAGCCATGGGACTGAGTGAAACTACTTTGTATATTTGTCATCTCCCTCTCCTACATTGTAAAATCACACCCCCGTTACATCTATCTATTTTAATTATAGTGCCATTAGTAATTTGGTGTTATCTTGTTTTTAGTAAAATATTCTGCTTTCGTTTTATGGTTTAAGGGTATTTGATCACTAGCCTATATGCATATTTAACTAGAGTCTAACAGTTACGTGTTTTGTCTTCTGTTGTTTTCTTTTGTAGGCAAAGTCATTAATAAAGATTTGCGACATTACCTGAGTCTTCAGTTTCAGAAAGGATCCATTGACCACAAGCTGCAGCAAGTGATCAGAGACAACCTCTACTTGAGAACCATTCCATGTGAGTAGGAAATGGAATAGAAGAAATGAGGCCGAGACATCCTTATGTAACCAATCCAACATCTAGAAATAATTCAGTGGAGTGTCTCAGATGAAATTGTGAAGTCTGAGTCAGGCCACTAGGATGCAACAAAAAGTTGGATAAGAAGAAAAATTTTCAGAGGACTTTCAGGGGTTTTGTTTTCAAAGCAGAAAAACCAGACGATTCTATATTGTGACTTTAAGAAGTCACTAGACTTTAAAAACTTAAGATTATGTATGTGTTGCTAACTAGATTTTACTCTTATAAGTCAATTTCTGCAGCCTATGCAGTAATAAGACTTCTTTGATCGCAATGCCTGTACACTGAGACAGTTTTGTGTTACTTACTAGGATGTTACTGATTTTAAAGTCTGCCCCTTCCCCGCAGGAAAAAGGGGAGAAAAAGGCGGTGCCTTCTCTTTGCTAATCCATTTTGAATGTTTACGGGGATGTTGGTGCTTCTGTTCCCGTCTTAATATTGAATAGTTTTCATGGGACCTGGCTGTTGCTGTAACGGTGTTTTGGTTATGGAGTTTTTTGTTTTTGTTTTTGTTTTTTTTGGTTTTTTTTACAGAGACAGAGAGTCAGAGAGAGGGATAGATGGGGACAGACAGACAGGAACAGAGAGATGAGAAGCATCAGTCATTAGTTTTCGTTGCGCATTGCAACACCTTAGTTGTTCATTGATTGCCTTCTCATACGTGCCTTGACCGTGGGCCTTCAGCAGACCGAGTAACCCCTTGCTCGAGACAGCAACCTTGGGCTCAAGCTGGTGAGCTTTGCTCAAACCAGATGAGCCCGCGCTCAAGCTGGTGACCTTGGGGTCTTGAACCTGGGTCTTCCGCATCCCAGTCCAATGCTCTATCCACTGCATCACCGCCCAGTCAAGCGGTTATGGAGGTTTTTATAAAACCCTTAAGAAGAAATCTTGTGTGCTTAAGTGTTAGCTTTAGTTAGTGCAGGTCTGGTGAATAAAGAAAGCAGCAAACAATAAAAGGACGGAGAAGGACATTCTGGTTTGCTTTCCTTTTCAGTATATTTGTCTCCTTGCGGTTACCAGCTTTTATAATGGCTCTGAAATTCTTGATTTCTTTTTCTTGTTATGTAATCTTACACAATGGCCAGTCCATTACCAATCTTTTCTAATTAAACTTCTTCGTTATCTATCCCTCCAAGCTGCTTCAGACCCTCACCCTTTCTTGCATGGACTTAAAAAAATATATAAACAAAACCATAGCATTATGTAGCGGCAAGGAGCTAGGTAAAACTGAGCGCAAGGTCCTGGTTCTAGAGCCTTCCCACTGCTTCACTTGGTGAGTTACTTAATCTTCGAGCCTCAGCATCTCTTTGTCTAAAATGGGAATGAGACTCATACCGTTGCTATTCAAACTAAAGTGAAGACATGAATGCAAGCTACCTGGCCTGCTGTAGGCACTCACGCAGTGTTTGTGTTCCCCAATCTAACTCCCACAAGTCCCGTCTCCCATGTCACCTCTGTCACCTCAGTCTAGCCTGTCTAGAGTCCTTTCCATGGTGTAAAATATTTTGCATTTTGCTTTCAAACCTGACCTCGTCTGTGATTCCCCCCTGTGATCTGCCCTGTCAGGTTTCTGAGTCGGAACTCCTGCCGCTGTTCTCTGCGTTTGCCGGCTCGAGCCTTGTCCCTCTTCTCCTTTGTCTCCCGGAGCCTCCTTGTGGCCAGTGTGACACTTTCTCTCTATGTATTGGCGTCCTCAATAGCTTGACTCTGTTTCCTCGTGGCTTTTTGTTTGTTTTACCCACGTACAAGTCTTTTATCTAAAAGCTTTCCACCGTGTAGTCTATTTTATTTGATCTCTCTCTTTTTACAAAGGTTTGTATCTTTATTCTAATGGCAACCATTATTTTATATAATACCCTGTTCCTCCTCCCTGCTGTGATCAATTGCAAATTACCTTGTCTCTTCTAACCCCTCCCTATTCCTCTTCCTCCACCTGACTTAGCATAATATCTTTTTACCCCCAACAAATGTGAGGTCATCGGCAGGTGTATTCTACTTTGCATATGCTGTCCTCTCACCATATTTTGCTATTTGAGCCATATCTATATTGGCAAAGTAAAGAGCCATTAAATACTGCGCTCTCCCCACATAACCATCATTTATTTATTATGTGGGTAGTTTAATCTAACCATCGACCCATAGTATTGTGTCTTCAGTGACCGTGGTTGTCTTCAGTGATGCTTGTCCTCCACTAGACCCCCCACGGAGGGCTCAGAGCATCACTGGGAGCAGTTCGCGTATGGTTTTTATACTTCAGCGTTTGTTTGGACAGATATGAAATCTTGGGCTCATTGTCTTTCCGTGTCTATCTTAATTCTGTTAGTCAGTTAGATAATGGTCTTCTGCTGTAACGCCTTGCTCTTCTAAAGTCAGAAAGCAGCCTGATTTGCTTTTCCTCGGAGGGAGCTCGGCGTGTTGTCGGCATGGGGTGTCGTCTTGGAAAGCATTGTCTCTGCCTCCCAGCCTGAGAGCCCTCTCCTCCTGGTTAGAACAAGTTAATAAAAACACAGCTGTGCGTTCGGCTGCCCGCTGCCACTTTTCCATGGATATTCTTTGTCATTTACTCCTGTCCCAGTTTTGCAGTTTCTCCTCAGTGTGAGGTTTTGTCCTAGAAAGGAGCTGCCATTTATGTCGTCTTCATCCAGAGGGTGCAAACCGCTGCAGCCTTTCAGATCCTAACAGGACCTCTTCACTTACGCGCTGAAGTGGCTACAACCCCATCTGATCTCTGAATATGACTCTTTACTGAAAGATACCAGAGCTTCTTGGAGAAAATTCTGATTTCAGGCCTGGGGCCAGGGAATACAAGATGAGGTTGGGACAGCTAATTGTACCATAAAGTATATAAAGGCATAAAAATTTATGGGGACCTATCTGAAGGACTTAAAAAAAAAGCCACCTAGAGAGTTTCCATTGACGAAATCTGAGGCAATTAGAGCAAAGAAATAAATGCAAGAGCGAGAATAAATGTACAGCGGCCAGGCGCTGTGTTACAGACAGAACCGGACCGTGGTCCCGGGAGAAGAGGGAAGGGACCACGCACAGCAGAGTCCCAGGATTTCCTTGACTCTCTGCCTGGATACAGTTTCTGGGCCGCGGCTGGGGGTGGAGGCGCCATGCAGAGCACAGCAGACTCTTGAGTGGAGGGGACAGAAGGTTGAGGTCAGAGGCACCTGGAATTCACAGGAAGGTGTCAGAGAGGAGAGAGCTCAAGCAGTCTACAGAAGTGTCCCCGTCTGTTCTGTTGCTGAACACTAAGCCGAGAATGTGTCGCCTTCCACATGGCCAGGCAAGGAACTCTGGGAGCGGGCGCTTAACGATTCCCGGGAGCGGGAGAAATCCGAGCTCCAGCCAGCCTGAGTGGAAGAGCTCAGGAGGCTGGTGGCTTACCTGCAGGGCTAACAGAGCCGGAGACGAGCTCCTCCAGGCCTGCCCTAACAGGGCTTAATTAAGCAACCGCAAAGGATCAAGCGAATATGCATGTAACTTAACTGGTAGCAAAAACAAAGAAAGGAAGTTTCCAGTGTCTTTTTATTTTTTTATTTTTGGCTCCTGCCTGCAGAAAGCTACTCAGCAAGTTTCAGCAGCAGACTTGTCGGCTTCCCAGAGGCTGGTGGGTGGCGCCTCTGTCGGGGCCCCGAAGCCAAATGAGCAGCACGTTCCCAGGTGGCGTCAGGAGTTCCCCAGGGCACCAGCTGCCTGCCTCTGTTTCCTGACGTGTTCCATGGCCACCCCAGTTGGCTCCCCATGTTTTAGCACTCTGCCCTGCAAGTGGTTTTTTTCCAGTGGGTTTGTGGCAAGTTCAGCTAGTGTCCCAGCTGGTTTTCTAGTAAGTTAAAAACACCCAGCACCACCACCACTACCAGCACCACCACCACAAGGAGCTTGCTGGAGATTTTTTTTTTTTTTTTTTTTTTTTGTATTTTTCTGAAGCTGGAAATGGGGAGAGACAGTCAGACAGACTCCCGCATGCGCCCGACCAGGATCCACCCGGCACGCCCACCAGGGGCGATGCTCTGCCCACCAGAGGGCGATGCTCTGCCCCTCCGGGGAGTCGCTCTGCTGACCAGAGCCACTCTAGCGCCTGGGGCAGAGGCCAAGGAGCCATCCCCAGCGCCCGGGCCATCTTTGCTCCAATGGAGCCTTGGCTGCGGGAGGGGAAGAGAGGGACAGAGAGGAAGGAGAGGGGGAGGGGTGGAGAAGCAGATGGGCGCTTCTCCTGTGTGCCCTGGCCGGGAATCGAACCCAGGACTTCTGCACGCCAGGCCAACGCTCTACCACTGAGCCAACCAGCCAGGGCGTTAATTCTTTATGTTAAGCTGTCCTTGTTCAGATTGCCATGTGGCTTCTCTCTGCTGTTGGGACCCTGGCTGATACAGAATTGGTACTGGCAGTGGTCCCAGGACACTGACCCGGCAAGAAGGAGTTTTAGAATGGGTTTGGGTTGTGTTCTTCAGCGTAGTGCAGTGTCAAGCTCCTCCAGTGGAAGGACGGTGTTTGTAATTGATGATGAGAAGTGGCATCGCAGTTTAATCACAGTGTAATTGGTGGTCGATTGTGATAAAGTGCCAGCTGAACCAGGTACCTTGAGACCCAAAATGACTGTGGCATGTGACCATTATGGCAATAATAATGGCTGCAAACACCGGGCTGAGGGTGCCTCTCGTGTACTCCACGTGCTTAAAGAGAGGAAATGGTGGTATGGAATCAGCCGGTTTGTTATTATCGTGTACTCCTATAACAAGGTTATAATAACACTAAAATTACCTGACAGTGACATTTGCAAATAAATAAATAACCTTAAAAGAAGGGAGCATTAATACAATAAAAAGAATTTTAAAATTTGAAAGCTCTTACCACACACACTATTTGAATTTTTCAAGCCGAAAATGAAAATTGAAAGCACACGAAGTATCAGTTACTGATGGTCTTATCTCTGTTGCGTAACAGATAATCCAGACGTAGAAAAAATTTCTTGTGTTTGCATTGCTAGACCTCACATTGAAAGTGTGGATCGAAGAGCATCTTTCAACTGAGCACCAGTCCCTGGTCATTCCTATAAGCCTGTTTTCTTTTTTAAGGATGAAAATACTCGTCTCCTTGCCCAGATTTTGGTTTTGCCTTTGAAATCTTTTCCTCCTGATTTTAGAATTCAGGTTGGAGCATCCCTCGTCAACCTTCACATCCTCTCTTTGCATATCTTCTGTTGAAGTATTTGCAAAGCACTGAAACACGTAGCAAATACTCCCAACAGTGGAAAATGCCGGAGAGCACTGTTGAACAGTATTCAAATAACATTCAGAACTCCTAATAAGGCTAATGTCAGTACACAGAATCACATGTCAAAACTGTCAATTCTGAGGGCTTATTTAGCTTTCAAAAGTTGTGATTTTTTTGAATATCACTCATAGAAATTATATGGAGTATAAATGTGTATAATCTTAATAATATTGTTTTTGCAAGAAAGACCCACCATTAGAAGCGGGGCCTTGACCACACATTTAAAGCGTGGGAACAGCTACAAGGAAGACTGAGCAGATGGTGACCACCGCCCCCACGCAGTTCTGTCCTGGTCCCTGAAAATGTCAACTTTAACATTTGCTTCTACTTTACAGTGTTGCCTGTTTTTGCTTTCAGTTGATGTCTACAGATTCCTTCAAACCTATAACATCTCTGCATCAAATTGTTAACATTTAATTCTCACAGGAGAATTATAGTATGTTTTTCTCATTTTCCTTGTCAGCGGTGATGGTTCCTAAAACTCATAGAATTGTGCTGTTAGAATTAGTGAATTCTATTGTAGGTAAATTATATCTGAATTCAGTGACCCAATAAATTTCCACAATTGTATTTTTATCCCATCCACAATATGAAAGCTCACAAAAAGATATTATTTATAATAGCATAAAAATATTTGAAATACTTGGAAATTAATCCTTAAAGAAGTACAGAGATCTCTACCAGGTTAATGAAGGGACATTAAAGATCTAAATATATTGGCAGAGAATTCTTGCTCACCGATTAAAGACTTAGTTCTCTGCAAATTGGTTAGTAGATTCACTCTAATTCCATAAAAATTCCAGCTTTTTTAGCCTGTTTATCTGGTACCAGAATTTATATGGAAAGGCTACAAAGAGAAAAAACCATTTCAGGGGACTTGCTGTCCTATAGCTCAAGATTTACCACGAAAATGTAATAATTCCAACACTGATGATGGTGCAGGAATGGCCAGAGGGGGAGCGATGGTGGGAGGCAGTCCAGGGTCAGATACCCAGTCTTACACAGACATTCCGGGCAGGTTTCTCTGACGGAAGCGCTGTGGCTGAACAGAAGGCACATAACTGACGGCTTAATAAAGCGTGGTGAGCAGCCGTTTGGTAAAAAGGAAAGTGGGCAACTACCTCCCCTCAGCCACCCCCCAAAAAAACTATTTTAGTGCATTGAAGTATTGAGTATGAAAGGCAAAGCTATAATTTTTATTTTATTTTATAAAGAATACAGGCTATCCTCACGGTCTTGGAAAAGATCTTCAAGACACCAAAAACATTAGCTATAAAGGAAAGGATTGATAAATCTGATAACATAAAAATGAAAACAAACTTCTGTCATCAAAAGGCTATTAAAAAAAGTGGAAAGAAAATACAGATTGGAGAAAGATACTGTCTGTTCTGCAACAGCGTTTGTTTCTATGCAATTAAGCCCGTATGTCGTTGGTAAACAGCAGGAGAATGATGTCAGTGTGACTGAGGTAGTGCTGGATTTATTCCGTTCTCCCGAACAGGCTCATGGCTTGCATCCTCAAGTAGCAGCAAGCCAGCACAGAAGAGGCGGACACAGCTGAGTGACGCAGGCTACGCAGGACGCCCATTCAGCTCAGTGTGGCTTCTCTTCTTGTGTGAACGCGTACTTTATCTTAAAATTGTTCATCGCGCATTTGCCTCATCTTCCCTGTCCAGTAGCCTCGACGCTCCCTTGGTCCCCTTTCTGTCAAGCCAGCTTTTCATTTTTTTTCTTTTTCTTTTTAAAGACTAAATATTTTACTTACTCTAGTATTTGTAATTAGGAATGTAACTAGCTTTTCAGCTGTATTAGTATTTTTAATTAAAATTGTTATTGATTTAGTGGTATTAGTTGCCATAGGTTTTGAGAGTTCAACCCTGATTCTGTGTTTTCTCATCATCTCTCTTTCTGGCGCATGATTTTGCAGAAAGCACGGTTTCACATTTTAGCAGAAACACCCCATTCACAACACATATATCTGCTGTGCTTCGGCAGGACTGAGACAGTTTTTTCTCATTTTGACCTCTGTACAATTGAGATGCATCTTATAATAGATGGAATCTTTCGATTATAATAGCAAAGTTTTTTTTCTTTTTTGGGGGGGCAATAAAGTAATGGTATATTTTATTTTTAATTTTTATTTCTTTTTAAAATTTTTATTTATTTCAGAGACAGAGCTAGAGTCAGAGAGAGGGATAGACAGGGACAGACAGGAACGGAAAGAGATGAGAAGCATCAATCATCAGTTTTTCGTTGCAACACCTTAGTTGTTCATTGATTGCTTTCTCATATGTGCCTTGACTGTGGGCCTTCAGCAGACCGAGTAACCCCTTGCTGGAGCCAGCGACCTTGGGTCCAAGCTGGTGAGCTTTTTGCTCACACCAGATGAGCCCGCGCTCAAGCTGGCGACCTCGGGGTCTCGAACCTGGGTCCTTCTGCCTCCCAGTCCGACGCTCTATCCACTGCTCCACCGCCTGGTCAGACAATAATGGTACATTTTAGAACCTGGTGTTTCCTTACATTTGATGAAATACTGTAGTATCCAGAGAGTAAAGAACTACAAAGCAAATTGAAAAGGACAAGCAACCCAGGTGAGAAGTGGCAAGAAGACTTGTTAATCACTTCACAACAGAAGAAATCTCTATGGCTAGTAAACAGATGAACAGGAATGTTTTATCTCATAAGGCAGTTGCTCAGTAAATACCCAAGATGCCTTCACATACTTAGCATGTTGACAGAAGTTTAAAAACCTGGTAAGTGTTGGTGTGGACATGAAAGGATGCATGTGGTATGATTCCCTTCACATGAAGTTACAATACAGGCACAACTAAACTGTGTTGCTTAGAAATGCGCTGTTTGGGGGCTTGGAGGAGAGGAGTAAAGAGGGACAAATATACGGTGACAGAAAATGGCTTGACTTTGGGTGATGGGCACAGAACAGAACCATTCAAATGCTATAGAATTGTTCACCTGAAACCTATGTACTCTTATTGATCAATGCCACCCCATTAAATTTAATTTTTTAAATAAAATTTCTTTAAATACATTGTTTATTTAGTAAAAAAAATTTTAATAAAAGAAGAAACCATCACCAATGTAAAGTTGGTGGCTACCTTTGGGAGTGGAGAAAGGGAGGGAGAGAGGTGTGATTGGAGGTGTACGAAGGGGCCTTTGGTATAATGGTAACGTCCTGTTTCTTTACCTGGATGGTTTGCTTTCTTATAACTTGTTTAACTTTACATACACATTTTATGTACTCTTCTGTGGATTTCAGAATAAACTTTAAAGGGGGAACAATCAGGCATGTCAAATGTCGTTGATAGGTCAGGTGATAGGAGGCCGGAGTCGCCACCACTGGAGGTTAAGCCAGGTGGAGACTACTGATGAACATAGCTGATTGTCTCAGTGGAATGGTCAGGCCAAGGGTCTGACAGGCCTGGGCTCCAGAGAGCATTAATGAGAGGAGAGGTTTGGAGATGGTGAGTCAACGGAACTTGTTGGAGAAATTTTTATGTAAAAAGGAAAAATAGGCCCTGGCCGGTTGGCTCAGCGGTAGAGCATCGGTCTGGCGTGCGGGGGACCCGGGTTCGATTCCCGGCCAGGGCACATAGGAGAAGCGCCCATTTGCTTCTCCACCCCCCGCCTTCCTCTCTGTCTCTCTCTTCCCCTCCCGCAGCTGAGGCTCCATTGGAGCAAAGATGGCCCGGGCGCTGGGGATGGCTCCTTGGCCTCTGCCCCAGGCGCTAGAGTGGCTCTGGTAGCGGCAGAGCAACGCCCTCTGGTGGGCAGAGCGTCGCCCCTGGTGGGCGTGCTGGGTGGACCCCGGTCGGGCGCATGTGGGAGTTTGTCTGACTGTCTCTCCCCGTTTCCAGCTTCAGAAAAATACAAAGAAAAAAAAAAAAGGAAAAATAGAGTGCCAACTGGAGGGGATGTAGAAAGCTTTCTATTAAATATGTAGAGCATCAAGATAATATAAAGGTAAATTTTCTGCAATGTTGAAGGCAGTGGGGTGTAGGATAAGGGAAGGGAGAGAACTTTTTAGGTACATGCGATGTTATTTAGGGGAAGGAAGTGAAAACATATACTATTTATATTTGTAAAGAAAATTAACATTAAAGCTACTTTGTGAGTCTGGAAATATGTATGCTGGGATGACACAGAACATTTCATAGTTACCGATGGGAAGGAGCACAAACACCATCTTGCTCACCACCACTTTGCAGAAAGAGAATGAAACCCAGAGGGATTAAGTGCCTGCTTAAAATTTTAACATTAATAGTAATCTTATTCCTTGGGTCAGTACTCTTTTTATAGTATTATCTATAATATGGTTTGCTCTTATATTGGGTTTTATATAATCATTAGATTTTATTTTTTTTTATTTTTTATTTTTTTAGTAATTTTTTTTTATTTTAATTTTAATTTTATTTATTCATTTTTAGAGAGGAGAGAGAGAGAGGGAGAGAGAGGAGAGAGAGAAGGGGGAGGAGCTGGAAGCATCAACTCCCATATGTGCCTTGACCAGGCAAGCCCAGGGTTTCGAACCGGCGACCTCAGCATTTCCAGGTCGACGCTTTATCCACTGCGCCACCACAGGTCAGGCAATCATTAGATTTTATAGTAAAGTTTATTTGGATAATATTTCAGTTAGCTTTTTCTGCATAACAGATCACCCTAGAATTTGATGACTTAAAATAACCTTCATAGGCCCTGGCCGGTTGGCTCAGTGGTAGAGTGTCGGCCTGGCGTGCAGGAGTCCCAGGTTCGATTCTCTGCCAGGGCACACAGGAGAAGCGCCCATCTGCTTCTCCACCCCTCACCCTCTTCTTCCTCTCTGTCTCTCTCTCCCCTCCCACAGCCAAAGCTCCATTGGAGCAAAAAGTTGGCCTGGGCGCTGAGGATGGCTCCATGGCCTCTGCCTCAGGCACTAGAATGGCTCTGGTTACAGCAGAGCAATGCCCCCTGGTGGGCATGCCGGGTGGATCCTGGTCAGGCACATGCGGGAGTCTGACTGCCTCCCCATTTCCAACTTCAGATAAATACAAAAATAAATAACTAACCTTCATATGCTATTTCTCATGATTCCATGAGTTGGCTGAGCTCAACTGGGATCCCTCATGTAGTCATTGGTAGCTCAACTGGGATTGGAGGAACTAGGATGGCCTCACTCACCCGTCTGGGGCCTTGATGTTATTTGTTGGCTTGGATCTCATCATTCAGTAGTCTAGACTAGACTTCCATACATGGTAGTAGGAGCATTCCAGGGCAGCCAAGATGGAAGTCTCTACTCTTGAACTTATACCTCATATCTTTCACATTAAATTATTCAAAGCAAGTCAAAAATCCAGTCCAAATTCAAGAGGTGAAACAACAGGCCCCATCTCTTGATAGAATGAGGTAAAAAATATTGTGGCCATGTTTTTCATCTATTATAGATAATTATACACTTTAAATTTAATCACTGAATTTGTCTTCTGATGTTAAGTTTTACTTAATATGGAGCTAAAAGCTGTTGATTTGGAGGAATCTAACAATGTAGCTTTAGTTAATGTGAGAAACAAATTTGACAACAAAAAGTGCTATGTTTGAAAAAGATGTTTTTTTCAGATTTGTATCTTTTGTGTAAAACAAAAAGAAATGTTCATTTTTTATAAAAATATGGGGGGGGGGGCAGAATTCATTGAATATAATCTTTGTTGCTTAGAATGTTGGCTTAACCATTATATATTTATATCATTACCATTAATGTTTTATCATCATGTTTGTAAATTTTTTCACATTGCAGACTATAATAGAATGTAATACAATTAAAAAATAAGAGCAATTACTAATTTCCCATGAATTAACTTATAATAATAGTGATTGCCAAACAGTGTTAATTACATTGCTATAAAATTTTACTTAATTTGCCTGACAAGGCGGTGGTGCAGTGGATAGAGTGTCAGACTGGGACACAGAGGACCCAAGTTCGAAACCCTGAGGTCACCAGCTTGAGCACAAGCTCATCTGGTTTGAGCAAGGTTCACTAGCTTGAGCCCTAGGTCGCTGGCTTGAGCAAGGGGTCTCTCGGTCTGCTGGAGCCCCCCAGTCAAGGCACATATGAGAAAGCAATCAATGAACAACTAAGGTGCCGCAACGAAGAATCGATGCTTCTCATCTCTCTCCCTTTCGGTCTGTCACACACACAAAATTTAATTTACTCAACAACTATCTATATTGTGTACCTGTTCTGATTCTCACACTGTGCCAAGACTTGGGGGCTCTTAGTCTGAACCATGTAGACATGGTCCCTGCATACTGTCATACCCTAGATGGGAACAGACAGGGTTCTTTACAGAAACTCTGAGCCAGGACCTGAAGGGTGAGTAGCAGTTAGCTGAGGTAAGGGGGGGAAAGGGAATAGGACGTCTTCCAGGGAAGAGAACGGCTTGGTCAAAGGCCTTGGAGGTAAGTGCGTGCAAGGAGCATTAAAATAATTGGAAAACAATCTATCAAGCTAACGCCTTCAATGTGGAAGGAGTGCGGCAAGAGTGAAACTGGGAAGATAGAGTCTGGGTTTTATGCTGAGGTTCATGGAAACTGGATGGTTTTAGAGTTTTTTCTTAGATTATTATTTTAGGAAAGTCACTGACAGCAGTTTGGGTAAGGAATATAGCCAGGGAGAAGACAGGGTTGATGCACGGGACCAACAATACAGACTACACCTAGATAATGATATGAATTGGGTGAGTGTGGGAATGAAGAAAAGTATATAAACCCCAGAGACGTTTGGAGATGGAATCAGCCAGATTTGGTGACTGGATGGGGAGGCAGACCCCAAAGTGATGACCAGGTTTCTGGCTTGGAGCGCCCTCCATGAACGGGGCAGATTTAGGGAGGCCCCTTGCACGAGACTTGCTGCAACATCCCAGCTCTATTTCCGGGTTAAATACCTGTATCTCTTTTTCATATTCTTTAGCACTTGAAACAACATTTTTTAATGTTTCATAAAAGTATCAATTTTTTTTTTTTAACAGAGAGAAAGAGTCCGAGAGAGGGATAGATAGGGACAGACGGGAACGGAGAGAGATGAGAAGCATCAATCATCAGTTTTTCATTGCGGCACCTTAGTTGTTCATTGATTGCTTTCTCATATGTGCCTTGACTGGGGGCCTTCAGCAGACTGAGTAACCCCTTGCTCGAGCAGTGACCTTGGGTCCAAGCTGGTGAGCTTTGCTCAAACCAGATGAGCCCGCGCTCAAGCTGGCAACCTCGGGGTCTCGAACCTGAGTCCTTCCACATCCCAGTCCGATGCTCTATCCACTGCGCCATCGCCTGGTCAGGCTAAAAGTATCGATTCTTGTTCAGTAAAATTAAAAGGGAGAAATCTGGATTTCTTGGTCTGAATGAAAGATTTTTACAGTTGACTTTTGAACAACACAGGCTTGAACTGCACAGACCCACTTATGTGCAGATTTTTTTCCAGTAAATATACAGTCAGCCATCCATATCCCCAGGTTTTGTGTTGGGATTTAACCAACCGTGAATTAAAAACAGTATCTTTGATCTGCAGTTGGGAGTTTAGAGATGTGGAGGGCTGACTATATGCATTGTTTTACAACATTTTATATAAGGAACTTGAGTATCCATTGACTTGGGTGTCCACAAGGTGTGCTGCAACCAACCCCCAGGATACTGAAGGATGGCTGTAGTTAAGTTTTGGGGGAGTGAAAAGTTATACGCAGATTTTCAACTGTGTATCCGGGGTCGGTGCCTCTAATCCCCACGCTGTTCAAGGGTCAATTGTACTTGAGCCTGAATCTCTTAGTAGATAGAGATTTAGTGCTCTGTTGCTGAATTTCATTAAACAGTTTACTTACTGCTTAATTCTTACAAATTACTTGAAGAGAATAATGGCTAAGAAGCAATATGTGAATATTGAAAGGCTTTTTATTCGTTTGTCTAAAATACTTTCAAGATTAATATTTGTCCAAGTTTTAAAAATAAGATTCATTAAAAGAATTACACTTTTCTTTTCTCTTTTAATTGTCCTTCAGGCCTCTAGTAAGTACAATGTTGGTTTCTTTTCTTTCTGGAAGAAAAAAAAGACCTAAGATAGCTATATAAAAATAAAGTCTATCATTGGTGGATCATTTTAAGTAATGATCATTGAAGTTTAAAAGGAGAATGAACTGTTGTGCCTTGGAAAGTTAAGATCTTTTTGACACTAAAATTGTGTGGGTTTTGTAGCTTTGAATTTCACAGCTATCTCTAGATTTTATTGAAATATGTTGACTCATCCTACATTTATTGTTCTGCTTTCACTGAGGAATGTTAACTCGCCTCAAATTTTCTGATCCTCATTCTAGTAGGTACAGTGTATTCAATGGTCAGTTTGTCCCCGGTGTTCTCTATGGACTGTGTGTTCTATTATTTGTGATATTTTTTAAGTCTAAAAGCACTTTACAACCTATTTTTTTTTCTTGTTTTCTTTCCTTAGGCACCACAAGGGCCCCCAGGGATGGGGAAGTACCAGGGGTGGACTATAATTTCATTTCTGTTGAACAGTTCAAAGCCCTGGAGGAGAGTGGAGCATTATTAGAAAGTGGAACGTATGATGGTATGTCCCCAAATGTTGACAATCGCAACCCAGGAAACTATCAGAATGACCAGAATTATTTCAGAGGGAATTTGATCAGTAAAATACTCAATTTGACAAAAAAGTTTTTTCTCTCGGTTTTGGAGAAATTTTTTCTTTTAATCAAGACATTTGTAATTTACTAGTTAAAATAGGATTAAACAGTAAGCAAAAGAATTACATTGTATTATGAAGTTGATTATGAACAATATGCTGGAATTATTCAAATTAGCTAATTTGCATATTTTGTAGTAATTCCCATTCATTATATGAACTCAGCAAGTATTTGTAGATTGTTTTCTATTTGTAATTGAGAATTCAAATACTGAACATTTTAAAAAATCTATACCTTAGCTAGCTTGGAGAAAAGAATATAGATTGAGGGGGACATCAACACAGAGTAATTGGTTTCCTTTTCAGTCTCTTGACCTACTTGATTCTAGAACGTACAGATTTAAGATCAAGTCCAGTTTTTAAATGATTCTGTTAGATCCTTTTGTTCCCCTTATTTAACACTCTTCCCTGGCAAGGTCCATGCTCATAGCATTGCTTCATCATGCTACTGTAATTGTCTTTTTTCACACGCTCAGGGAAGGCTCACATCATGTCTTTCTTACTCAATGTTATCTTCACTGCCTAGAGATGAGGTTCAATACATACCTCAGCTTGATTTCAACATATCCAAATATGTGTATGTGTTCTGTCTGAAAGAGTAAGTCTGCATAATTTCTCTCTTTAGTCGCAGCACGAGTTCAAAATGCTGGAGTGGTCACTTACTTCCTTTTTCTCACAGTTCCCGTCCACTCTGTTACCAAATCTAGTTACTTCTTCCTGTGTCACAGCCTCTCAGTGCCCCTCTTCTCGCCTCATCACCTCCTGGTAGGCCCACTGAACTAGCTCACGTCTCGGCTGTTGAGTTGGTACCATTGTTTCCATTTCTTCTCTCTCTCTACACTCTGTCCTGCCCATTGGTCCCCTGCTGCCCTCTCAAGCACAGCTCTGGGCATGTCTCTCTCCTCTTCAGAATCTTCAGTGATTTTTTTTGCCTGCTAAGTTCAAGCCAACTACCCTTTGTGGACTTAGCTCCAACAAATTCATTCATTCATTCCTTTTTTCATTCATTCAACCTATGTGTAAGTACCTCTATGTGCCCAACATTATCAGAGGGTCCGGAGATACTGTGATGAACAATATTGAGATGATACTGCCTTAGTAAATCCTGTATCCTTGTGGGGAAGGCAGTCACAACAAACAGGGTAACTATAAATTGAGATGATATGAGGGAAACCAAAAAATGAGATTCAAGAAAAATAATAGGAATATCTTATTTACATAAGGTGGCCAGTGAAGATTTTTCAGAGGAAATGACAGCTACTTATTTTTTACTTTATGCAAATAGCCCACTCTCTTCTGCCTCCCTCTTAATGGCAGCCATCCCGATGTGTTTCATATGCATGCTTTTGTTTGCATGTGTTCTTGAAAAATGTGTGTCATGTGCGTGTATTTACTATTTACATCTGGTCTGTGTTCTAGATTTCATTCAGTTTTAACTGTTTTCACTTACTACTTTGTTTTTAGTTCATCCATGTGGCTACGCTGTATTCGCATGTTGCTATACTATACTTGCATGTACCTCATTGCTTTTTAACTGCTGCACAGTATTTTATAATGAAGCCACTGCATCTTACTTAACCACTCTCCTAGTGATGGACTTCCAGATTGCCTCCCGTACCCACCACCACCAAGAAAGTTACAGCACACATTCTCCCATGTGTCTGTGCAGTCTATACCCAAAGCATAGAACTGTTGGGTTGTATACCCATCTGATGAAGTACTTTCAGATAGCTAGCTCTGCCTACTCGGTCCCCACCAGCAGGGCAGGAGGCTTTGCTTCCTGTCGCAGCCGTAGTAATGACTGTGCATTCTCAACACCACTTGGCATTATCCAGCTTTGTAATTTTGCCAGTTTGATGGCTGTAGAAGTGGCATCTCATTTAAATTTTAGTTTCTCTGGAAGACAGGGAGTTTGAGCACCTTGTTAGGTTTTTGGACTTCTGCAAATGGTCTATTTGTCTGTTTTGTTTTGTTTTTTCTTAAATGGCATCTCAGTCACTTCAGTTTGCAGACATTTTTTAGTCATTTAGATACCTATTTAGGTATTAACCCCTTATCGGGTATAGATATTTTCTCTCATTCTTTCACCTAATCACCTTGTCCTGTGTTTCTTCAGTAAACAGAAACCCTTAATTTTCATCTATCAGCTTTATCACTGTTTTCCTTATGATCTGCACTTTGGAAGTTTTGTCTGCGAAGTCTTTCTCTGCCCTTAGGTCACAAAGATATTCTCCTACTTTTTCTTTAGTGAAGGATAAGAACAAATTAGGTATATGATAAAGAGGCATACTGTGTGATATTAATGACCGTGTGCTCAAGTCAGAGAAAATGCAAATTGAAATAACAATCACACGCCATTTCACATCCATCACAGTGACAGGAATTTTGAAGTCTGATAATTGAGGGAAATGGAAACTCCCATGCACAGCTGGTGAGAGTATCAAATGATACCATCCCTTTGGAGAACATCTTGACAATAGCTTGTAAATTCAGAGATGCACACAGTGTGACCCAGCGGTCCCCTCTCGGATGCCTGCTCTAGGGAAGCCCTCGTCTGTGTGCATGTATGGACAGTACCAGAGTTGTCGCTAAGGCAGTATTTAAAACAGCGAGAAGATGGAAACAACTCTCTTCTAATAGGGGAATGAGTAAAATACATTTTTACTTGTTCATGAAAATAGACTATTCTTCAGCAGTTAAATGAACCAGAATCTACGTGTCAACAGGAATAAGTCTTAGAAATAGAATAGTATAAAAAATGGTTGCAGATGGACACATACAGTATACTGTTTAAAAACAAGATATGGAAATAGTAAAAGAACACTTAATGATGTTTTATGAACAGTAGTGTATTTATACATTATGTAAGCTTATGCATATGTCCTCTATGAATACATACTAACTTCAGGGTAACTCAGAGGGAGAGAGTGGGAAGGACAGACAGGAATTTAGGGCGTTACTAGTATCTATGGTAGTTCTATTGTACAAATGAAAACACTTTCAGAAAAGAAAAAAAAAAAGAGAAAAATGAAAATCTTCAAAACACCTTCAAAAGGATGAAAAAATTTTTCTGTTACTATACAGTCAGGGCTCACAAACTTTCTCATTTTATACCTTACTGTAATCTGCAATCTTTTTTTTTTAATAAATTTTTATTAATTTTAATGGGGTGACATCAATAAATCAAGGTCCATATATTCAAAGAAAACATGTCCAGGTTATCTTGTCATTCAATTCTGTTGCATACCCATCACCCAAAGTCAGATTGTCCTCTGTCACCTTCTATCTAGTTTTCTTTGTGCCCCTCCTTCTCCCCCCCTCCCCCTTTCCCTCCTTCCCTCCTTCCCTCCTTCTGCCCCCCATAACCACCACACTCTTGTCCATGTCTCTTAGTCTCGTTTTTATGTCCCACCAATGTGTGGAATCCTGCAGTTCTTGTTTTTTTCTGATTTACTTATTTCACTCCGTATAATGTTATCAAGATCCCACCATTTTGTTGTAAGTGATCTGATGTCATCATTTCTTATGGCTGAATAGTATACCATGGTGTATATGTGCCACATCTTCTTTATCCAGTCTTCTATTTTTTTTTTTACAGTGATTAAAGCCTTTAAGCAAACTCTTGGCCAATACAGCAAGATGACAATTGCAATCTTAATATTTACCAACAACTCCAGAAAAAAATAAAGGACCTTATTCACTTATAAGCAATGCTTATTAAAACCAATAATTTTTTTAAATGAGGAAACTGCAAGAATTTATTAAGAATTCCTAAAATCTTATCAATGATTATGGATACCAATCACAATATCCTGAATTTTTAAAATTTTCACCCTCAAAAAAAAGTTGAACTTCCTAGAACTAGTTAATAATTACTAGGAATACACACTAGGAATTACTAGGAATAAAATGTGTTTCTATAAAAATATCATCCTTAGAAAAACTGGACTTTTGATTTTTGACATCCAAATTCCACGGTAGTGTGAGTATTGAATATAACGCAAAATACCTAGAGCATCCTTTCCCCCAGCCAAACCTTGATTTGGGGCATTTCTCTGCCCTTTGCTCTAGAGAAGTGCGAACTGGCTTTTTCATCAGTTACTTGCTTTACTTCCGGGTCAGAAAGTTTGCTGAGATCCGCTTAGTCTGTTTTACGAACCTTTGCATCCGTCTTCCTGACAGGAGTATCTCCATTTCAAACATGGATTTGAAAGCAAAGGAGTAGTGGAGTGTGGGGGAGGCAAGATATAGTTGAAAAGCTTTTTAGTTTGATTCCACCGTTTTGTCTTGAGTATTTTAATAACAATACCGCCTTAAGTCAGATTTCCAAAAGATTCATTTTAATACTTTTCCCTTCAAAGCATGCCCGGCCTAAGGTAAACTATGTTATTTGTAGATTTGCCTCAATGTTATGATCAACAACCCATGCTTTTTTCAGTCAGGAAAAATAATCTATTCCTTGCCCCATTAATTTACCTTATGAGAATGAGCACCTTAATTACCTCCTTAGGAGCCAAGGAACTTGATTAGAAAAATGTGATTTAAAAAATAAAAGGTCTTAAGCGTTTTACTCCATAATCATATTTATCTTTCTGTAACATAAGCGTAGTGATTGATAGCAGGTCAAAACAAGCAGGAGCCACACACTGTTACCGTAGCTAGATCTACTGAGCACTTTCCCATTGTATCTGGCTGCCTAATGAGAGCTCCGTGACAAATGGAGACGACACTCAATTGTTTTCATTCTATTCTGGAACATTTATTTTAACTGCGAAAATTACTGATCCTCAAGACTTACCATATTAAAGCATTCCTTTCTTTCCTGAGAGTAAGCCAATATTGAATTATGCTAATAAAGTCTCTATTTGTCCAACAAATTGTCAGATAAAGTGATATAATGAGAATCTCAGGAAAACTTTTCAGAAATCACTTACATAAATAGCCTACATTTCAACACAGCCTGGTTGGTTCTTAGCTTTATCCTTTGCCCACAGATTTCCTCCTTTCATAACAGAGTTGGTTATGTTACACTCAGAATGAAATTACTGGAGTTTGTTTCCCCCTTCCTTCCACTTGTATGCCAGTGAGGCTCACACGAGAGCAGTAATGCACTTAAAGTCACAAAGTCGTCCCTTTTCTGGAAGCTATGCAAAAAAGGCGGATCTGTTAGAATAAATAAGCTATCCACATAAAGTCCTGGATATCCTGGCTTTAGTACAAATAGTGTTAAAATGTTAGAAAATACATGATGAGGGGCACTTGGAAATTAGTTATTTTTGCTCTTTCTGCCCCCTTCTCTTCCAAGAAGTGTTTTCACCTCCTTTTGGTAGGTTATTAAAAAACTCTGGTATAACAGATAACAGGGCAGAGACAGACACTAGATCGTATTGTTCTGATTCTCAAGTCAACATTGGTATTTAGAGCTACTGTTTGTTTTGTTCACCCCAGGAAATTTCTATGGGACTCCCAAGCCTCCAGCAGAGCCCAGCCCTTTCCAGCCCGATCCTGTCGATCAGGTCCTCTTTGATAATGAGTTTGACACAGAATCCCAAAGAAAACGCACAACATCTGTCAGCAAGATGGAAAGAATGGACAGCTCTCTTCCTGAAGAGGAGGAAGAGGAAGACAAGGAAGCTGTTAACGGCACTGGAAATGCAGGTTTGTAAATAAATGGACAGCATCTAAGTGACCTTCCAGGTTGACTCTTACTTGACATGGAATTGGAAGTAGTAACATTTTTCACCAAGCATACAGAGAGTAAGTGATGGGATTCTAATACTTTCTGGTGAAGGTTTTGCGGAACAAAATGTGTCATTGGTGATCATCTCGTAAGTTGAAGTGAGTTGCCCCAAGTGGCCATTTTGATAAATCAGTAATAAGCTGTCATCAGTAATCATGTAAGATGACGCTACCCTCCTACTTAAAAGATTTAAGATTCATTTTTGATGCTAGAATATGGAAGTGTTGTTGGCCTATGTCCTGCTTTATAAGATGTGGACAAAATGTAGATGTTATAAGAGACAACCTTGGCCCTGGCCAGTTGGCTTAGTGGTAGAGTGTTGGCCCAGGGTGTGGAAGTCCCGGGTTCAATTTCCAGCCAGGGCACACAGGAGAAGCGACCATCTACTTCTCCATCCTTACCCCTTCTCCTTTCTCTCTGTCTGATTCTTCCCCTCCCACAGCCAAAGCTCCATTGGAGCAAAGTTGGCCCGGGCACTAAGGATGGCTCCAGGGCCTCCACCTCAGATGCTAGAATGGCTCCCGTTGTAATAGAGTGACGCCCCAGATGGGCAGAGCATCAGTCCCTGATGGGCATGCTGGGTGGATCCTGGTCGGGCGCATGCAGGAGTCTGTCCCTCTGCCTCCCTGCTTCTCACTTCAGTAAAATACAGTAAAAATAAATAAATAAATAAATAAATAAATAAATAAATAAATAAATAAATAAGACAACCTTCAACTAAAACAAAGTATGAAGATTTTGAAATACGCTAGTACACATTATCAGGTTATTAGGTTTGTTAGCACTACTTTGACTTTAAATTCAGAATCACTCAAAGAAAATTTTGAAATGCAACTCTCATATTTTTCATTAAATGCAACACCCCGAGACATATACTGTTGGAGAATCTTCTTCCTTCGAGCACCCCTACATCTGTGCCTGGGAGACTTAGGTTAGTCATTGAGAGTCTGAGGAAGACACCACAGAAACACAGCAGAACTCATTTCAGTGCTGGGTATGGTAATAATTCCATTCCAAATACTACAAAGAAGCTTCATAAGGGTTGGAATTTTTGCTTGTTTTATTCATTGTTTTATCCCTTGTACCATAAACAATGCCTGGCACAAAGTAGGAACTAAAAATACATATACTGCTCCCAAAAATTAGGGGATCAGGGAACATGCAGATACTCCAGTACTTTCAGCCTTTTGTATAGTGCATTTTCACCAATGAAATAACAGTTGGGTTTGCATCTCATTTGCATAACAGAACAACTTTCTTTGACTTGTCGTTTGCTTTTCTGATGTTCTTGTTTAATAATAAAAAAAAAATCAGCCTGACCAGGCGGTGGCACAGTGGATAGAGCGTCGGACTGGGATGTGGAGGACCCAGGTTCGAGACCCTGAGGTCGCCAGCTTGAGCACGGGCCCATCTGGTTTGAGCAAGGCTCACCAGCTTGGACCCAAGGTCGCTGGCTCGAGCAAGGGGTTACTCAGTCTGCTGAAGGCCTATGGTCAAGGCACATATGAAAAAGCAATCAGTGGACAACTACGGTCTCGCAACAAAAAACTGATGATTGATGCTTCTCATCTCTCTCCGTTCCTGTCTGTCTGTCCCTATCTATTCCTCTCTCTGACTCTCTCTCTGTCTCTGTAATAAAAAAAAAAAATCAAATGCTCTTATCGCTTCATATTCATTTTGAAATATGCCCTAATTTTTGTGAGCAGTGTATTTTACTAGTACCCTGTAACTAAATGACTTTGATCACATCCCCAGACTTGGAGAACCCGTTCCCGTCTTGATATTTTCCTTTATCCATCATTAAAATTTACTATATATTCTGTATTTATTGTTTGACTACAGTCATCCCTTGCATCTCCCTCAAGAGTGAGTCCCATATTCTAGTCATCTCACATTGTTATGCCACATGATATGTTTGATGTTTAATGTGTTACTTCAGTGTGTTTGGGTAAAAACAAGTCTAAAAAGTTTTAGGTAAATTTGCATCCCATTTTTTAGGGGTTGTGAAGGAAAACCATCCTATCGTAGAGCCTCTTGATGTTGGTGCCAGCTTTGCTTACCCACAAAATTTAAGTCTGTTAACATTTTTAAATGCTTAAGACTGGGATGAGAGACCGTGAACTTGTCCCAGTGTGGGAACTCATGTTCTTGAGTAGGTAGGGAAGCGGGACAGGGCTGGGGCAGGGATGGGAGTGAGGGACGGAGAAAGGGGGTAAGTTGAAGGATTAAAGGATTATAGAGCTTGGTTGGATAAGGGATGGATGGGTGTAAGTACTATAAAGATAAGGAATGCAGGAGAATGTATCTGAGGCCTCCTCTAAGAGTCTCTGAGGCACTGATTGCAGTCGGGAGTTACTACAGTTGTGTTATCCTTTAAGTTCTAGAAACGAGCTTCAAGTGCATGAATTGTGCACTCTCTAGCTCAGTGGTACTCAACCTTTCTAATGCCGTGACCCCGCAATACAGTTCCTCATGTTGCGGTGACCCCAAACCAAAAAATAATTTTGGGGGCTACTTCATAACTGTAATTTTGCTACAGTTATGATTCGGAATGTAAATACCTGATATGCATTATGTATTTTCCGATGGTTTTAGGGGACCCCACCGGGGTCGCGACCCACAGGTTGAGAACCGCTGCTCTAGACAGTCCCCAAATTTCAGTATTCTGAAATTTGGTACCTTATGAACTTCAGGACTCTAAAAGCATTTTAATATCACCAACAGAATGATCTTTAACAACAGGAAATATGGAGTATAATTTTTTTTAATCGGCGTTATTTGAAAGGCCTAGGTTAACTGTATACGGGGCAGCACGGTACTGCAGTTAAGAGCATAGACCACGTGGGTTGGCACCCTGGCTTTGCTGTTTATTAGCTGTGTGGCTGTGACCACGTTAACTTCATCTTGCTGTGCCTTAGTTTCTGCTCTATAAAAGGGGAATAGGAACAATAAATACTTAGAGGGTTAAGCAAGGGTTATGAATTAACATTTAAAGTGCTTAAAATGGAGCCTGATACACTCAAGGACTATGTAAGTGCTGCTAAGGCTGTTGTTGTTAGTAATCTATAGATTGATGTAAGTTCAGCGTCTACTGAATTGATTCTAGAGTCGTTTCTTGTTTCTTTCCCAGGCTAGCATCTGGGATGCTATACAGGGTTAATGTCACTTGGTGAAAGAAAAAAAATCCAGTATGTTTGTTTTTTTTTCAAAAATTATAGCAGAATATGGACACTAAAGACAAGGAAATTTGTAATAAATATTGGGCATTTTGTTGGAGATGAAGAGGGCTGTTTGAAAAGAGGATGTGTTTCCCTCCTTCTCACGCTGTTCTGTTTTGAATAGAGAACAGAGAGAGGCATTCTGAGTTATCTGACTGGATGAAGACCGTCCCGAGTTACAACCAAACCAGTAGCTCCATGGACTTCAGAAATTACATGATGAGAGATGAGAATCTGGAACCACTGCCCAAAAACTGGGAAATGGCCTACACTGACACGGGGATGATCTACTTTATCGAGTAAGCACATGTGTGTCCTCCCAACGTGCCCTGCCGTCGCGAGGCTCATCTGAAAAATGTTTCACCTCATTTCTCAAGGCTTCCGTGTCTTTTTTCCTCCTTTAAAAATATTTTTCATCCACATTACAGTTGATTCTTAATCTGACTTTTTCCCTGGATGGTATTTTGTCTTTATTTGACTTAGATAAAGGCATAGGGTGTCTGACCTCTGGTTTTATAAAAACAAGAGGATGAAAAACAGATTTATCACTAAGAATGAAAAATGTAAGGAATAAAGAGGGTTTTGCTTTACTTGTTTTAACTTTGGGTATACTGTCCCGCTTAATAAGCATTTCGGGAATTACATGAGGCCGGATATATTTCTTACCTGAGCTAAATATTTTCAGCCCTCGAGTTTGGGTCTGATGTTTTCAGGCAACATAGTTAAATAGTATAGGAGGGGGAAAAATCATTGATCCTCAGAGTAATTGGTATAAATTCACACATAAAAAAACACCCATTTTATGAAAAAGCACCACTAATGTGCTTATATTTACAGAGATATGTAGAATACCATCCATATGTATTCTGTCAACCTAAAATTTTATATTGCTTACACCTGAGAATATTATATAATAATTTATTCGAAGTTTCATTAGGAAGTATTTTTATATTCTCATGAAGCTGTAATTCTCATCTTTAAACTAATTTACCCAGAGGTAGAATATCAATGTAGTGAAGTTACAGAATATAATAATTAAAATGCTGTGAGCTGAGTACTACACTCAAAAGAACATGTACTCAGAAATAAATTAGGGGTGGGAGATTTGAATGAGTTTCCTTAATTGGTCCCAAATTGCACATCCGTCGCATAGAATGAGCATCTTGCTGTATCAAGTGAGATTCTAGTGTTTAAAAGACATAGATTGTGTGTACCTGGTGTTCTTTTTACCATGTGTGGTAAATTATTATGTTATACAGTTATATAAACATTAATGACCAGGATTATACACAATAAATAAAATCAGATATACCTTTCTCTGTGGACAACTTCAGAAGTTTTTCAAGTGTAATTTTGACTTTCATGCTGACTTTAGAACTAAACCCCCAAGTAAGATGTGTAGTCACTAAAAGTAGCTAGAGTATCTTTAGAAACAGATTAAGAGGCTTTGAATCTGACAGTACTTTACCCTGCAAACAGGGGTAAGTTACTAAATTATAGGGGTGGGGAATTTATACAAGAAATGTCTTTCTAGGTGAACATAATTAAAATGGATTAAAGGCCTAAATATAAGATCTGATACTATAAAACTTCTAGAAGAAAACAGAGGGCAAAAGCTTTATGATGTTGAATTTGGCAAGGACTGCTTGGGTCTGGCAACAAAAGTACAGGCGACAAAACAGAGAAGTGGGATCACATCAAACTTAAAAACCTCTGTTCAGTGAAGGGGAACCGTCAACAGAGTGAAAAAAACACCTAAGGGATAATAGAAAATATTTGCAAACCATTGTCTAACGGGGTTACTATCCAGACCAGAACTGAATATGATTTGCTGCTAGATGAAGCTCTCTTGTTTGCGATAGCTAATGTGTTTGGTCTGAGTTATGGTTGCTGTTAAATCATGCATCTATAAGTAGATAATACTGGTCTATAGTCTTTAGCTACTAGCTGCCATGTTTTGGGTGTAGCCCCTGTGGGCATTTCTTTCCTTTGAGAAATAGTGGGTAAAATCCCCATGGATTGCCTACATCTGTTAATGTAGCAGTAGAAATTTTTGGATCATTGAAACCAAAGTTAAGCATTTCTGAAGTAGCAGTTTTGAGTTTGGTTTTGTAAGATATGTCCATGATTTTTTTTTTTTTAAAACAATCTGCATGCTGCTAGGCCTCTTTGGAGTCCTGACTCTTCTCATTTTGCTAAAATTGATTCAACTGGTTTTAGTTGGGGGAGATTCTCTCTCTGACAGAATAGGTAACAGACTTTCTAGAAACAATCCCAATTTCTCCTCCTTAGATTGTCCATATTCAGCATACAGAGAGTGTTTCCACCACAGTAGTGTCCTACCCGGCGATGTGTAGGAAGGGGCTCCCTAGCTAGCCCTGTGAGTAGCTCAGGAGTCAAAAGGCATAGAAAACATGACTAAGGCCCGTGTAGATTAGTGAGTTAATCTGATGATAAACACACCAAGAAAAGATAACTTGTTCACATTGTTATTCTCATACTATTTGATAATAACTTCACACTTAATTACCTTCCTATATATATTTTCTTCTATGATTTTGCTTTCTTTACTATCCTCATATTTCAGCTTCCTCAACTATAACACTGTCTACCCACAGTGTGGTGTGCCAGTTGTTTTAGCATCAGTATCTACTGCATGGTGACCTGATCTGAAGCCAGCTGGTTGTGACTTGAAATGAAATTAAACAGACACTGCTCTTTGAAAACATCTGTGGGGAGATGTTTCGTTCCACCTTTCTTTTTCTATCAAATATATGGTCCATGCTGATGAGAACTTAGTTTCGTCAAGTTGAGTTTAATGATACCTGTCATTTTTACTTGGGCGTTGCAGAAACAGACACTGTTAAACTTTTTATTTTCTTTAACCTTACCATCATTTTGTTCGAAACAACCCTGTGAGTCCAGAGGCTCTCTCCAGTCATTCATCTCGATATTCCCAGCCCCCAGCCTGGTGGCCACACATCACAGGGACTCAAGCAATATAGCGTGTTTCGAAGGGAAGGAGGAAGGCATCCAGCCAGACAGCAAACATGGTTTTCAGTACAGCTTTTTCTGGTAGATCATGCACAGTATGGGGTTGGCTCAGCCTTTGAAACATTTGGACGGTTTAAATAAGCGTCTGTTATTCTGGGGTTGGCATCTTATCCCTCCTTTAGAATCTCCCTTCTCAAATGAGTGCCTGCAGCATTACTGCTCCTCTGAGGCAGTTTTGAAGTAACAGACTGATAACAGTGGGATTATTGAATCAGAGGCCGACCAGTGGAGCCAGGGGGAGACAGATATTCTAACATCATGCACCTTTCAGTCACTTTTAATCTTTGCTTTTGATATGTTTTTCTCCATCTTTATTTTACCCTTTCTAATTGAAATCTTTATTCTACAGCCACAATACCAAAACAACCACCTGGTTGGATCCGCGTCTTTGTAAGAAAGCCAAAGCCCCTGAAGACTGTGAGGATGGAGGTAGGGATTCAGAAACCTTTTGTACTATACTTATTCTCCTAATCCCTTCTTGCTCTTCTTGCTTCGGTAATGAGTTTTCTGAAATCTCGAACAAACCATCGTGTGCATTCGCACGCAGCCATTGGGTGGACGCTGTAATCAGCTGGCTAGTAATTATGTCACTGTGTCTGATTTTAGGAGAGATTTTATTTCTCTCTCTCTTTTTTTAAGGATTATACAATTAAATCCCTTTTGTAAAAATCTTTTTTTAAATGTGTTATTGAATTTATTGGGGTGACATTGGTTAGTAAAATTATACAGGTTTTAGGTGGACAATTGTATAATACATCATCTGATAGTGCATTGTGTGTTCACCACTCCAAGTCAAGTCCCCCTCCATCATAAAAATCAGTTTGTCCCCCTTTTTACATTTATTTTTAAAGACAAACTTTAAAAATTCAAAATAAATGTTTTAATAAGTTAGGTACATTCTCAACCCCAGAGTAGCCTCATCATGCCTACTGAGCCTTCAAAAATATATTTAATTCAGTATCACTAGGAAGATATGCTAGTCTCTATGGCTGATCCTTAGCCATTTAGAGCAGCATTAGAAATCTGATGAAATTCTTTAGTAAACCCCCCACCCTGTAAACAATTCTTACTGCTTAGTAGTAAAATTATTTCTCTTTATTGGTTAGTAATGCTTGTCTATCTTGTATATATTACAGATTGTGTTTGGTGGTATAGTCTTACAAGTAAGTATAGAATTTACCCTAACTAAAGTTGTTTGCTGTGCCTTCTTGAATATGGGGTGCAGGTGAATAAAATTTGCATTAATTTTGTTATCACTCATCAGAAATTAATTATCTTAGCTAAAAAAAAAAAGTGGCTTAGAATGAGGTTCAGATAGCCCCCTATAGATTAAATTCAATCTTTAAAAAAAAATAAACAATTTACACATATTTTGTTCAGCATAATTGCAATATTAAAAATTTTCATAGGAACAAACTACAGGGGGTCCTCAGGTTACAACACAGTTCCGTTCCTATAACAGTGACATAACCTGAATTTTGGCGTAAGTCGAAACACATCCTAGCCTAACTCAAACAAAACACTAGTTTGTGCACTTGCCCTTTTAACAGTCCAAAATGGCGTAGGTAAGCATACGGGGGATGCCAGCTCCCTCCCTCATATGCCACATTAACTGCATATTCTGCTGTGCACATTCAAACTAGTTTGCCCACATAGTTCATAAGTACAATGCTAATAGTGTAAGCCAAAACACTCACATCTCAATTTTTAAAAGTTTTTATGGGAGTGAGTATTGTAAACTCAAAATGTCTTATGTCGAAGGTGTCGTAACCCAAGGACTCCCTGTATTGGAAAATTAAATTATTTAAAATTCTATTTCTAGTGATTTTTTTTTTAAATTACATAACTTGGAGCAAAAATGAAGACCTAAAATAATTGAAGAGCTATACTATGTTCATAGATTGGATGACATAATATCATTAATGATGTTCATTCTATCCCAATTGACATCTATATTAAATATAATTCCAATCAAAATCCTACAAATTTGTTTTGAAGAAATTGACAAGCTGATTTTAAAATATGTATGTAAATACAAAGGCTCTATTCCATTGTATATATGTACCACATCTTTATCCAATCATGTATCCACAGACACTTTGTTTCCATGTATTTGCTACTGTGAATAATGCTGCAGTGAACATGGGGGTGCATGTCTTTATGAATAAGTATTTTCAAAGTTTTTCCAGGTAGATGCACAGAAAAGGGGTTGCTAGGTAGTCATATGGTAACTGTTTCTTAATTTTTTGAGGAAGTTCCATACTGTTTTCCACAGTGGCTGTACCAGTTACATTCCCACCAGCAGTGCAGGAGGGTTCCTTCTTCTCCACAGCCCCTCCAACACTTATTACATTAAGAAATAATTTTTAAATCATTTTTATAACATATTTCCCTTTTTTCTAAGGCTTTCAACAGTAAGTTCTTTATGGTGAAGTCAGCCACTGTAAAGGTAAACTAGGGTATATACCACTTTGGATTTGACTTCTCCAAGCTTGTGAATGTGGTATTAGTCTTCTTAGGCATGCCCCTTCTGCTGGTCTCCATCCTTTTCCTGCCCACTAATTGTTTCAGTTCAATTCTCTGCTGTTTCCTGTTTCCCGTGTAGAGTGTATTTATTTTCAAAGCTTTAACTATTAGTTTACTGTAGTCGGGTCCCTTATCTAAATCTCTAGTATTGTCCCTGATTCCAAATGCTATTTCTGTATTTCCTATTGACTTTTGTTTTGATTGTCCTACTCATACTTCAAATAAACATAGTATTTAGAACTAAACATTTTTCTCCTGATGTCACCCATTCCTCTTTCTGTCATTGTCACCATCCTCCTCCTCATCTGCGCCCAAATCCCTGCATTCAGATTTGCATCTCCCTCTCTTGCTCTGTTACCTATATAGTTACCAATCCACGGTGCCCTTTATTTTTCCTATAATTTGGCAATATAGCAGTGTGACCACTTTCCAACACATAGACAGATTGATAGAATACATACAGATACTGAATACAAATATGTCCACTACTGAGATGTCACAGTGAACATTTTGCTCTGTTTCTTTTTCACACAGCTCTGCCCATCTGTCCTCTTTCTATCCATGCTTTTCCTTTTCTGTCTTTCTCTCCATTCCTCTGGTTGCCACACATTTGCATTATCCCGAGACTGTGTCCGACAGTTCTCCAATATACTAGTAATACAGCCTTTGTACCAGCGGTCTTCACAACGTTGGTGTTCAAACTCTCTTTTGGTGGGCAGGAAAAGAAATGTTAGAACGTACTGTTTCATAATGTTTCTTTTCAGGGGTAAAAATTAATTTTCCCTGGCCGGTTGGCTCAGCGGTAGAGCGTCAGCCTGGCATGCGGGGGACCCGGGTTCGATTCCCGGCCAGGGCACATAGGAGAAGCGCCCATTTGCTTCCCCACCCCCCCCTCCTTCCTCTCTGTCTCTCTCTTCCCCTCCCGCAGCCAAGGCTCCATTGGAGCAGGGGTGGCCCGGGCGCTGGGGATGGCTCGGGCGCTGGGGATGGCTCCTTGGCCTCTGCCCCAGGCGCTAGAGTGGCTCTGGTCGCAACATGGCGACGCCCCGGAGGGGCAGAGCATTGCCCCCTGGTGGGCAGAGCTTCGCCCCTGGTGGGCGTGCCGGGTGGATCCCAGTCGGGCGCATGCGGGAGTCTGTCTGACTGTCTCTCCCCATTTCCAGCTTCAGAAAAATACCAAAAAAAAAAAAAATTAAGCTTCTCTTATTATATATTTTAGGCACAGGTTGGCAATTCTCTATGTGATTATCACATGCAACACCCTGAGCGCCTTACTCTTGTCGAAGGCACTGTGGGGTTCTGCAGTTTCCTGTGCCCAGTTCAGTGGATTTAGAGACGATGTTACATAGTTTTTAATCCAGACAAAATTGAAGTGTGACCTTAAAGATAGCAAAGATAGTTCCAGTTGAAATAATAAAATACACAAACCCAAGCTAACAGTGAGAAAACGGCAGAGCTGACAGTGTCCATGTTTTGTGTATGCTTTATTACATACACTAGCAGAGTAGCACACATACAGTGTGTTTAAAGTCATGGTGCACTTTTGACCAGTCACAGGAAAGCAACAAAAGATGATAGAAATGTGAAATCTACACCAAATAAAAGGAAAACTCTCCCAGTTTCATACCTATTCGGTGCAGTTTGATGTGGGCTCACACACAGATTTTTTAGGGCTCCTTAGGTAGCTACCCCGTATAGCCTCTACAGACTCGTCACTGAAAGATGGCCTACCAGAACGGGGTTTCTCCACCAAACTTCCGGTTTCCTTCAACTGCTTATCCCACCGAGTAATGTTATTCCTATGTGGTGGCGCTTCATTATAAACGTGCCGATATTCACGTTGCACTTTGGTCACGGATTAGAATTTAGCGAGCCACAGAACACACTGAACTTTCCTCTGTACCGTCCACATCTCGACTGGCATGGCCGTGAACTTCTCCGCTGTATACACGGTGTTACATCATCATTTGCGCATGTGCACATGCTGCCACATCATCCTATAGAAACTGGGAGGGTTTCCCTTTTATTTGGTGCAGATTTCACATTTCTATCATCTTTTGTTGCTTTCCTGTGACCTGTCAAAAGTGCATCATGACTTTACGGACACACTGTATTTATGCATAAATACATAGATCTTGGAAGTATGTGTTCACATTTTTTTACTGATAAGGCTACATGATCAAAAACTGGCTATTCTGCCTATTAATCTTTCTGACAGATAACTGCCTTCATATGTCTCCCTTGCTCAGACACCCATATTGGCCCCCTCCTGTCAGCAGAATAAAATCTAGACTTCCTGGGGAAGTAGTGAAGATTTTTTATAATTGAACCATATTCGATATTTCCCCCTCAGCATTTTCATGTCATACATATGACATAATTCTGTCTTTGCCTTTGCTATATGCCCATCTGTCTACCAGGAACCAGCCTTGTGCCCTGTGTCCACCTGGCTCATACCCACGCATCCTTCTAAACTCACATCTAATGGACACTTTCTTTGGCCTGACCTGTGGTGGTGCAGTGGATAAAGTGTAGACCTGGAATGCTGAGGTCTCTGGTTCGAAACCCCGGGCTTGCCTGGTCAAGGCACATATGGGAGTTGATGCTTCCTGCTCCTCCCCTCTTCTTTCTCTCTTTCTCTTCTCTCTAAAATGAATTGGGGGGGGGGAGACAATTTCTTTGTCACCTCCTCTGTCATTCTCTTCCAGATCAGAAATAGGTATTCTCTCCTCTGTGCTCAGTAGTACCATAGGACATGTGTCCATTATCACACTAATAAGTGCATTGTTACTACATACTTGTATCTAGAAGGGCAGTGGTTTTGTCTTACTCGTCTGTACATCCCTTCAAGAGAGACTGCAATGTTTGAAAGGAGGGGAGAAAGGAGGGAATGAAAGGCTACTCTACGCCCCCAGATTATTTTGGCCGTCCTTCTTGATAAAGTTCTGGGGTGAGGCGATAAATACTAAGCCTGTCTTCATTCACTAGTTCAGAGTCAGTAGAGGAAGGAAACACAGGCACAGAGGGATAGGGTTAGAACGAGGCTCGTCGCTGCCGAGTGAACCGACGTGGCGTTGGCTCTGCGTCTGTGTGGACTTGCTAACATTTTACGCCTAGAGGAGGAGGACGTGGTATTCAGTGTGTGGCCCCTGTGTTCAGCTGCAGAGCCCCACCCACCAGGCAGGCATGGTGGAGACCAGACCAGACTGCACCCTCTCTACAGGCAGGCCGACATCTACAGCAGGGAGGAGACCCACGAGGACCTGAGTCGAGCATGTTGAATTCATTCGCTAAACTCACCAATTAAAGAAGATGTTTCTTCGTCCTTGAAGAAGAAAATGAAAGGGCTCAGAAACACTGGAAACATATCTCCCATTCTTTCTTCTCTATAGAAGATTGAAAAATTGGATAATTTTGTCCCCTAATGCTCTTTACAGTAAGAATGACCATATGTCTTGGTTAGCTGAGGACTAATCCAACTCATTCTTGTTGTCCCAGCATAGTTATAAATAGTGCCCCCTTGACTCTCCAGAGTGTGCACTACATTACATGGTCATCCTCGATAGCTTTCTCCAGACAGCATCCCAAGCTGCCTCCAGTGCTCTCCTTAAATTGTCAGTGCAGTGCTCCTCCGGTACTGTTCCCTCCCTTTTTCTATTCATAGTTAGTCTGGGTGATCTTGTCGACTGCCATAGCTTTCACTAGTATCCCCCAAATTCTGTCTGCTACATTTCTCTTCTGAGGACCAGGGTCAGAGTCTGAGGAGATCATTCGATCTCTCTGCCACCATGTCGCACACGCCCCTCAATGGCAGCCCTCCCTGACCTGAGCTCACTCCTGGGCATGCCTTACACTCCGGTCCTCAGCAAGTGACATCACATCCTCCCATACGCTCCGGTCCTCAGCAAGTGACATCACATCCTCCCATACGCTCTGGTCCTCAGCAAGTGACATCACATCCTCCCATACGCTCCAGTCCTCAGCAAGTGACATCACATCCTCCCATACGCTCCGGTCCTCAGCAAGTGACATCACATCCTCCCATACACTCTGGTCCTCAGCAAGTGACATCACATCCTCCCATACGCTCCGGTCCTCAGCAAGTGACATCACATCCTCCCAGTACCCGAAAACCAATCACCATCCTCAACGTTTTTTCTCACCACACTCTCTCCGTTGCCGTTAACTACCACGTTCTGTCCACTCTGACTGGTAAAAACCTGCCGTCCCTGAGTGTCCATTGGTGCTGGGCCCTGCACCAGGCATGTTTTACATGTTACCTATCCCCAAATGCCTCTGGGCCCAAATTCATACCTTCTTCCTACCCCCACAGCTATGTTCATAGTAGATATTTAATAAATATTCGATGACTTCTTTATTTTCATCATTTTCATACTAGAAGAGCCATTAACCCGGAATCACCTTTGCCTCGTGCCTTCATTTCCTCACTCAGATCAGCTCGTTAGCCATTGAGCCCTGTCGCTGTGACTGCTTTGTCTCTGTTATTCATTCTTTCTCTCCATTCCCACTACCACTCCCTCAGTTCCAGCCTTCATAATTTCTTATCAAGGCTATTAATACTTTTTATTGGTCTGCCTTTATTCTCACTCCACTCCATCCATTTCATCCTCTATTGCTGCTGAATTAATTTCCAGGTTAACTCTAAAGTATATATATGTTGATCTTTTGTCCTTGTTAAGTATTGATACATCCTTTGCAGTGAATTTTTCAGAGGTCAAATGGAATGTTTCGCCTATTTCTATAGCATCTTTGATTTTCCAAACTTCTCTAAAGACCGTGCATAATCCAGTTGTGTGTGGTTGTACAAGTCAACTTTATACAACGCCATCCAGTGTCCATGCTGGTGCAAGAGAATTCCTATTAAAGGAAAAACTCTTTTGTGAGTGATCCTTAATGATAACACCTTGGTTATATTATTATGGAGCATTTTTTACAGCTATAATCCAACAAGTATTCTTAACCATGAAACAGTTGCTTGGTTGTAAAATATTGTTCCCAGTGAGTTGGTGATGGTTGGCTTCATAGCTGGAGGATCAAAGCGAGCTGGAGTGGATTCAGTTCTCCTGTTTCCACCCAGTGGTTGCTTTTCAACTATTGTCTTTCCCGCCTCAGACTTTTCACCCAGGTATTCAAACGAAAACCACAAACACCATGCTTCAAAACCCCCAGTCACAGAACACACAGGCAGAAAGCCTGTTGGGGAAAGGGGGTGGGGGGTGACTGAGAGCTCTTCATTGCGAGACTGGTCATCTGTTTTCTCTTTTTATTTTGAGTGTGGAATAATAATTTTTATTAGTGCATAAGAGGCTGTATGGCTTGTTAGGCTCATTATATTGGAATTTTTACTGATAAAGTCACTAATATCATAACTGGCTAAGTGATATAACATCAACAAATCTTTCGATGTATCTAAGCTTATTTTCTGTCTAGCATACACCGTGTGTATGTGTGTACACACGCGTGTGTGTTTTAGCATAGCAGAAAAACACTCCATAAAAAATTGAAAATGGTAGTGGGGTCATCATAGTGTACAACTGTGGGTTTCTCTGTGTGTTTTTTTAATCCCTTCTTGCTGGGCTCCTGTGTATAATTGATAGCTCTGAAACCACGTGCTCGGAACATCCATGCCAGCTTAATCCACATCTGACTGAGAACTTGATTCTTAGAAGCCTTACCTTTGGAAACAGAGTGGGGGAGAAAAGAGGATTTTCTTTTTCTTGACAGGATCAGTTTATGTCGGGAAATTGTCAGCTTTTCTGGTTATATTTTATGGGTCAGTTACTTGGAATAAATAATATATAATAATCCTATGTAAGACACAAATACAGACTCTATAACCAGGCACTGTAGTAGTTACATAAAATTTCCTTCTGATACTCAGATCAGGTTAATGCAAGGGAAAGTGGGTATTTTCTTAGATTCTAAGCAAATCGAGGTTGCCCACTTGAAATAGTAAAAATCCAAGGCTGGGCTATCGTCTGGGGAGAAGTGGGTTAGAATGTGGTAGAAATCACTGATACATCTTAGGTGTAATAGTGAAGAATTTGCTGAGCAAGAGCTGCTTGTGTCAGATGGCGGGGTAGCTGTGTCTCACATCAGCATTATCGAGCTTTTTAAATGAAAGAAACACAACAGTCCTTCATCCCCACCCACAGTTTCACATTCTGCGGTTTCAGTTACCTGCAGGCAGCCACGGTCCAAATATATCATATTAAATGGAAAATTCCAGAAATAAGCAATTTATAAGTTTTAAATTGCGCATTGTTCTGAGCAGTGTGATGAAATCTCGCGTTGTCCTGCTCTGTCCAGCCCAGGATGTGAATCATCCCTTTGACTATTGTATCCACACTGTAAACGCTTCCCACGCATTAGTCATTTAGTAGCCATCTAGGTTATCAGATTGACTAAGTATCACAGTGCTTGTGTTCACATCACCCTTATTTTACTTAATAATGGCCCCAAAATGCAAGAGTAATGATGCTGGCAATTCAGATATGCCAAATAGAAGCCATAAAGTGCTTTTTTAAAGTGAAAAGGTTTGTATGCATAAGAAAAAATATATAGTACATATAGGGTTTAGTTACAGGGGTAGTCAACCTTTTTATACCTACTTCCCACTTTTGTATCTCTATTAGTAGTAAAATTTTCTGACCGCCCACTGGTTCCACAGTAATGGTGATTTATAAAGTTAGGGAAGTAACTTTACTTTATAAAATTTATAAAGCAGAGTTACAGCAAGTTAAAGCATATAATAATAATTACATAATAATAATTACTTACCAAGTACTTTATGTCGGATTTTTGCTAAGTTTGGCAGAATAAATCTTTATTAAACAACTTACTATAGTTAACTCTTTTTAAAAAAATTTATTTATTGATTGATTTTTGGAGGAGAGAGAGAGAGAGATGGAAGAGAACAGGAAGCATCAACTCACTGTAGTTGCTTCCTGTGTGTGCCTTGACCACGCAAGCCCAGGGTTTCGAACTGGTGACCTTGGCGTTCCAGGTCGACACTTGATCCACTGCGCCACCACAGGTCAGGCTATCTTTTTATTTATACTTTGGTTGCTCTGCTACCGCCCACCACGAAAGCTGGAGCGCCCCCTAGTGGGCGGTAGGGACCAGGTTGACTACCACTGATTTACTACTATCTGCAGTTTCAGGCATCTGCTAGGGGTCTTGGAACATACCCCCCAAAGATAACGGGGGGGGGCCTACTCTATGCCAGATGATTTTTAAAATAATTAACATTTTATGGCTTGTGATTCAGATAAACACCTTTGAGTTTAATGTCATCTTATGATCTGAGGTTCTAATTACTTGCTGAAGCCACTCAGGTGCAACTGTTGGGTCACTGAAAGTGAGCCCTCGGCTTCCTGTCTCCCAAGTATTTAAATTCGCTTACTGGCAAATTCTTTTCTGTTGGTTTTGAATCCAGCATTTCACTTGGCTCTGCTTTCTTTCCTTTTTTTTTCTTTCTTTTTTTGCAGAGCTTCCTTACGGCTGGGAGAAGATAGAGGACCCCCAGTACGGGACGTACTATGTTGAGTAAGTCTCTTACCTCCGTTGCTCTTCTCCCCAACGCACTCCCCTTATTGCTTAGTGTCAGGGGATACCGGGTCCAGCACAGCTCCTTCTGCGTCCGGCTTCCGAGTTGCTCCAGGAGGGAAGGAGAAGGTGGCGCCTGCGCATTCACATCCCTAGCTGAGCGTTCACGTCATTGGCTGGGCCTCCGGAAGTTGGCTTTGCAGTAAATGCAGACAACTGGAGGGAATGACCGGACAATGGCGAGCTGGACATGAACCCTCACCACTCCAGCCTCTGGAAAGAACGGTAATAGATAGGACACTGTGGATGAGGGCACTGCCGACACTAATACTGTATAGATCTGAAATTGATGTGAGAGAACTGTAAGGGCAGTGTACCATGTGATCCCAAATTTTGAAGTATATGTTTAAAAGTGGTCTCAGAGCGTCGGCCTGGCGTGTGGCAGTCCCAGGTTCGATTCTCGGCCAGGGCACACAGGAGAAGCGCTCATCTGCTTCTCCACCCCTCCCCCTCTCCTTCCTCTCTCTCTCTCTCTTCCCCTTCCTCAGCCAAGGCTCCACTGGAGCACAGTTGGCCCGGGCACTGAGGACGGCTCCATGGCCTCCACCTCAGGCACTAGAATGGCTCCGGTTGCAATGGATTAATGCCCCAGGTAGGCAGAGCATCACTTCCTAGCGGGCTCTCCTGGTGGATCCCGGTCCCGCGCATGTGGGAGTCTCTCTGCCTCCCCGCTTCTCACTTCAGAAAAATGCGGGGGGGGGGGGGGATGAAAGGTGATGTGGTCACATCAGTGGTGGGAGCGACAGACAAGGTTCCCCAGGAAGCAGGTGTCTGGACCCATGGCGGTGTCCCCCTGCTGCTGAGTAACAGGCATCCCTGTTACACGCCAAGGACTGGAGAGAAAGTGCAAATCTGTTCAGGGTTGCGCTACCGGTGCCATTGGTGTTCTCAGCTTGGTCAGTGTAAGAAAAGGGGAGAAAGATACCCTGGTCTCACTGATGCTACTGTGCCTTGTTGACTGGGGCCCAAAGGAGCTAGCAGAACCCGCGAACTTCTCAATCTCTAAAGAAGGTGGTGTCCACCAATATGTTGTGAAAAAAAGAAAGTAAGAAACCTAAGGCCAAAGCACCCAGGATTCAGCATCTTGTTACTCCACGTGTCCTGCAGCAGGAGCGCTGTGTGTTTCTCAGAAGAAATAACGACGTACTAAGAAAAGCAAGGAAGAGGCCACGATGAATATGCTAAACTTTTGGCTAAGAGAATAAAGGAGGCCAAGGGAAAATGCCAGAAACATAGCTCCAAGGGACATGGGCTGTCCTCTCCCAGAGCTTCTCCCTCTAAGCCTGAGTCCACTTAAAATGAGACATTTCTAAGAGGAACAAATAAGAACAAACAACAAAAAAGGTCACATCTAATTTTTCTTTCCCTTTTCTTCCTTTATCGAATTGCTACATTGTTATGACCGTTGGAGTTACTTTCCTTCCAAATGATGTAGATACAGTTTTGACTTCAGGTGTCTAGTACCAGGCAAATAATTGCATCAGAAATGTTACTGTTTTCCTGGAAACTGGGAGTCTGCACCTGCTGCCTGAGTAGTGAAGCAAAATGAAGGAAACAATAGCAAACCTGAGAATCTTCTAGTTTTATGATTGTTTATTAATTTTTTATTACTTGTTGGCATAAACAAATGCCACTTCCTGGTATGTATCCTTAAAGAAGTACCTCTGACGCCCTGGCCGGTTGGCTCAGCGGTAGAGCGTCGGCCTAGCGTGCGGGGGACCCGGGTTCGATTCCCGGCCAGGGCACACAGGAGAAGCGCCCATTTGCTTCTCCACCCCTCCGCCGCGCCTTCCTCTCTGTCTCTCTCTTCCCCTCCCGCAGCCGAGGCTCCATTGGAGCAAGGATGGCCCGGGCGCTGGGGATGGCTCCTTGGCCTCTGCCCCAGGCGCTAGAGTGGCTCTGGTCGCAACATGGCGATGCCCAGGATGGGCAGAGCATCGCCCCCTGGTGGGCAGAGCATCGCCCCTGGTGGGCGTGCCGGGTGGATCCCGGTCGGGCGCATGCGGGAGTCTGTCTGACTGTCTCTCCCTGTTTCCAGCTTTAGAAAAATGCAAAAGGAAAAAAAAAAAAAAGAAGTACCTCTGACTTCAGTCTTTATTCTAATGTGTGGATTGTTCCTTGTGTCACTGTGTTTAGAGAGAGTTTTAGAAATCCTTTAAAATAATTTGTACCTGCCTGACCTATGGTGGCGCAGTGGATAAAGTGTCGACCTGGAAATGCTGAGGTCGCCGGTTCAAAACTCTGGGCTTGCCTGGTCAAGGCACATATGGGAGTTGATGCTTCCAGCTCCTCCCCCCCTTCTCTCTCTCTGTCTCTCCTCTCTCTCTCTCTCTCTCCCACTCCTCTTTAAAATGAATAAATAAAAAATTAAAAAAAAATAAAATAATTTGTACCCTAATGAAACAACTCAGTTTGACCCTTAGGTCTATAACTTCTCAATGGAAATATTTGGTTCCTATGAAAGGCTCTGATAATTTTATTTTCATTTTGCTATATCCTGTCTTACTAATGCTGTGATGTGAATACAACAGCTCTTTGGTTCTTTTCTTTTTTCCCCCAAAAGCATATTTAGTTTAAAAAGAAACCATTTTCAAGTCTAAGGGACATTTAAAGGCCAACTAAAAGGGTTTTGTGAGATCCCCCCCCCCCCCCCCCCCCGTAATTTAGTCTATTTAAATTGGCTTCAGTCAACCATTATGTGCCGTGGACACCGCTGAACATTTCTGAGATAACGATTCTCATTCTCTTGTTGTCCATTCCAAATGAATCTGAATACTTGGGCAAGAGGTGAAAGTCATTTGCCTGTTATAAAATCTTGGACTAAATGAGCTGGTTCTCATTAAACAAAGCTAAAATCCTGAAGCAACTTTGGGGCCAACCCTGCGGTGACCTGCGCCCAGTTGTCATGGAGGTTTGTGAAAATAGCCCGCATTAGCAGCAGCGGTGACCGGGTTTTGTATGATTGTTCCCAGAACGAGCTCATTTTGCAGGAGGATAATTTGTTAGATTAAGAAAGAGCAGTCTGTGCTCAAGATGCACATCAGGACGGAGCCAGCTGAGCTGTGGAATGTGGCAGGCTTCCCGGATTAGCTGGGGTTTTGAATCCCGACCACAGTAATCCACAGCGAGTTGACTGGTGGAGATAAAGAGCTGTTACTTGAATGGCTACTCTTTGGCTCTCTCAGTTAGTCACACCAGATGGCACAGTGATTGCTCTTGGCAGGAGCCTTGTAGTAGTAACACCAACTGCAATGGCAGCGTTTCTTGGTAAGTATTTATTTCGGAGTACAAGATTCTGAAGTGGATTAATTTACTTTTGAGAATAAAATGTTCCAAAAATTTAATGGTGGGCCTTCCATAAGAGTGCCTCTATATATTAAGAATGTTGTCTTACTGTAGTGCATGAAATGTCTTAGTGCACATCAGTGACAAAGTCAAAATACGTGTCTGCTTTAGTGTATCAAAGTCTTCATAAAGAATAATGGTGCTGTTTGCTGAGATGAATTTTAAACATCCATATAGTAGACACAGAACTTTAATATGGATGAGATTCCAAATTATATATATTTAATCATGCTTGTTTGCTGCCCTTGTTTAATTTTTCTGATAATCTTTAATCTCCTCTCTCTTCATATAGCTAGTTTTATGGCAAACAAAATCTGTTACATCTTAACAATGTTGTGGATATAAGTAAATGAAAAGCAGAGTGCTTTTCCTCTTTTGGTTTGGGGTGGCATTTTAATCTAGGTAGTCTAAGGGGACAGATGCAGTTAGTCCCTTCACTATGACCTTATATTCTTTTCTGTACCCTTCCCCCACACATCACAAAGAGAACAAACACAAATGACTACTTTTATGTTCTAATGCCTGGGTGGCAAAGGGCGTCATCCTGGCTTTAGATGACATTGGAGGGAGCCAAGGTCCTCTCTAAACAGGTGTATTCATTTTTATGTGTCAGTTTCTAGTTGATTTTTTTCAAGAATATGAAAATGTCAATATTTAATAAATCACTTTAATAATAGTACCTAGCTTAACACTATTGCTCTCATTTTCCCAGAGGGTTAAGAGCTCAGTTGAAAAGCACCCCCTCACCCCTGTTGTTAGAGGCAGAAGCACACTGGAGTTTTAGTGACATCAGAACCCAAAGAATGTTGAGCAGCCTGACCAGTGGTGGCACAGTGGGTAGAGAGATGGCCTGGGACACTGAGGACCCAGGTTCAAAACCCTGAGGTCACTGGCTTTTAGCACAGGCTCATCAGCTTGAGTGTGGGATCGTCAATCTGATCCATGGTCACTGGCTTGAGCAAGGGGCCACTCGCAATGCTGTAGCCCCCCCGTCAAGGTACAAATGAACAGCAGTCAACAACTAAAGTGATGCAGCTACGAGTTGATGCTTCTCATTTCTCTCTCTATCTCTGCCTCTCTTTCGCTAAAAAAAAAAAAAAAGTGTTGTGCAGACAGACCTGCCATCTTTAATAAAAGCTCTGAACAAGCCTGACCAGGCAGTAGCGCAGTGGATAGAGTGTCAGACTGGGATGCTGAGGACCCAGGTTCGAGACCCCAAGGTCGCCAGCTTGAGCGCGGGCTCATCTGGTTTGGGCAAAAGTTCACCAGCTTGGACCCAAGGTTGCTGGCTCAAGCAAGGGGTTACTCGGTCTGCTGTAGGCCCACGGTCAAGGCACATATGAGAAGGCAATCAATGAACAACTAAGGTGTCACAATGTGCAACGAAAAACTAATGATTGATGTTTCTCATGTCTCCGTTCCTGTCTGACTGTCCCTCACTCTGACTCTCTCTCTGTCTCTGTTAAAAAAAAAAAAAAAAAAAAAAAAAAAAGCTCTGAACAAAATAACTGTGTCTGTGGCAGGGTACTAATGCACTCGGAAATGAAACAATAGAGAAACCCAGCAGCTGCCCCCTCCTCCGCCACCACCATTAATGTTCACAAATGGCAAAGTAATTATTCAAGTTGTATGACTATTTTCATGCAGCTGTTATTATACTCAGCCCATCTAGAGACAATCATAATCTGAAATTCTGTTGACTTGATGTTTAATTGCTGGTGTTCACTAATGTCACTTTTTAAAAATGGATTCTAATGGATTCTGCTGGAAAATGCATGTCACTTGGCTGAAATATATTTACGCTTTGAAAGTGCTGGGATATCGTTCCCATTGCTTCTGTATCAGACCTGTTTGTGTTCCTAAACATCTTGTTCGGTAGTTGCATCCTTAACCAACGTCCAGTGAATGTCCAGTAACCTGCTGAGTCCCCAGTGCCCTGTCCCCTCCGTGTCATACTCTTGCCTGCAGCGTATCGGCAGCTGTTGGCTAATCGCTTCCCCTCTACACCTCCCTCTTCTCTGCTTTCCTCCACAGACTTGTCTGCTTTCCAAGAGTCAATGATGACTGTCCCCAAATCAGAAATACCAGTTAATCTTATGTTGTAATTATGTAATTCATTTACTACTTATATAATTAGGAAGAAATTTAAGTGTGGAAGAGTTGTTTGGTGATGTAATTTGATAAAAGCTAACCCCTTAGTTGCTGCTGATCGATGTGGGTGAGTCAGTGAAAAAGAAACAAAGTAAAATTGTAGATGGCTTCTGGACTCACATTTCTTCAACAGTGTCTTCGCAGCTGCTTCGCGTTAGAGAAACTTAAAACCCTCCTACTATTAAGTGCCTTTAAAAAAATTAACCAATTACCAACAGTTCTGATTGCATTAGATACGAGGGCTTCTGCCGTAATTTTGAAAACTGTCATTGGCTATTTGGGGTATTTTTATGAAGAAGCTACAGTGATTGCTTCAGCGGCTCTGACTTCCAGGCACCGTCCGTGGGCTTTTCTTTAGTTGCCAAACCCTCCCTGTGTGACCAGTCAGCCTAAAGGTACAGCTCCGTCCCTTACGCCAGTGACGGAATGGGCTGGGAGTCGGTTTTAAAATAATGTAAATCTTTCCTCTTCAACTGAAATGCGTATTTTTCTACATTTTACAGTCACCTCAACCAGAAAACCCAGTTTGAGAATCCAGTGGAGGAAGCCAAAAGGAAAAAGCAGTCAGGACAGGCTGATACCGGGTCTTCAAAACCAGGTAGAACTTTCTCCTAGTGTGTGAAGTTTATACACCAAATGAATTAAACATGACTCTGAGCTTTTCGTTGTTGAGGTGCTAAAATTCAACAGAGAATGTCTGATTTGTGTCACAGTCAAGATAAAATTAATTAATTAATCTTAAAATATTGGAATATTTTGAGGATACTGAGATTTTTCTCATGCTTCTTGTAGAGAAAGTGAAATTGTTGGGGAAAGGGACTGGAGAGTTTTGTTATGGGTTCGAGGCTCCCGTCTGAAGATTGTATTCTTTTCTTATGTTTAAGGCAGGGGTAGTCAACTTTTCTACCTACCGCCCACTTTTGTATCTCAGTAAGTAGTAAAATGTTCTAATTTTACAGTTCCACAGTAATGGTGATTTATAAAGTAGGGAAGTAACTTTACTTTATAAAATGTATAAAGCAGAGTTACAGCAAGTTCAAGCATATAATAATAATTACTTACCAAGTACTTTGTGTCAAATTTTTGCTAAGTTTGGCAGAATAAATCTTCATAAAACAACTTACTATAATTAAATCTATCTTTTTATTTATACTTTGGTTGCTCCGCTACTGCCCACCATGAGAGCTGGAACGCCCACTAGTGGGCGGTAGGGACCAGGTTGACTACCCCTGGTTTAAGGCCAGGCCGGTATTAGATCTCTGAGTCATTATTGGTGTTTCCCAAGTTAATTGCTTAGGTCTGATACCAATAACCATTCTGGATTCTTCATGAACTGATATGAACGAACACTAAATAAATCCCCACCATATTATTTGTCTCTCAAATAGGATGGTATTAATAACAGTAGGCTCATTTGGGCAACATTTTTAAACTAGAGAGGTCCTGAGAGTTTGGGGAATCTAGCCATGTGTATTTTGAAAAAGCTGCCTAGCAATTTCTTACATTCTGTTCACACATCCTTCCCGCCTCCTTCTTCCCCCCTCCCTCTTTCCTTCTCCCTCATCCCTCCTCCTTTCTTCCTCCTTCCTTCCTTCTTCTTACCCCTCCCTCCTCCCTCTTTCCTCCTCCCTCCTCCATCTGTCATTAAGAACCATATTAATGGCCTATCTGGTCATATTGTAATGATTGGGTAGACTCCCCACCTCTGCCGCCTATGAGAGAAACAGTTCGTTCTTATAGTATAGCTACTTTTCAAAAATGTAGTCTCGTTCCTTAAGTTTTACATTTGATTTCGCAAATACGGTATTTTTAGTGTAACAAATACTTTGAGCACCTACCATATGCCCAGCACTTTGCGAGGCATGTGGTGTTCAAAAGCAACCAGGAGTAAGACAAGCCTTGCCCTCAAGAGTTCACAGTCTAATGTAGGAAACTAATGGTTACAATATATGGTGACAGGTGGCACCCTAGAATAGTAGTTAAATGTGCAGGGGGGAGAGCAGGTTGAGTCTCAGATATTTAATTTTGAGTTCCCTAAACTCTTTGTGCCTCTTTTTCCTTATCTAAGAAAATAGGGATATCAATTCTTATCTCCTAAGGTGGTTCTGAGTTGCAAATTAATACCTATAAAGTGCTTACGATGGTACCTGGAAAATGGTGACATGATAGCTTTCATTGTTACTAATGGAGACATGCGGGGTATGGTGGTGGCATAGAGGAGGTCACCTCTGCTCGGTGGAGAAAGTCACAGGACGGGTACTGGCGAAGCAGAGGACACATCACATTTGAGCTGATCTTGAAGTGACAGGAAAAGTTACGTCCAAAAGGTAGAAATTTTAGAGGACATGAATGACAGAGGACAGAGCAGCATTATTCATAAGAGCCAAAAAGGTAGAAACAACCCAAATTCCATCAACTGATAAATGGATAAATAAATGTGGTACATTTATACAGTGGAATAATATTTGGCAAGAAAAAGAAATAAAGTGGTAACACGTGCTGTGACACAAATGAACCTCAAAGACATTACGCTAAGTGAAAGAAGCCATACAAGACCTCATAGTACATGATTCTGTTTATATGAAATGTCCAGAGTGGGCAGATCTATGGACAGAGGTAGATTAGCGGTTGTGTAAGATGAGGGTGGAGTTCCGGTTGGGAAGAAAGGGGTGTGACTGCTAATGGGTCTGGGATTTCTTTATTGAGGAAGGAGAAATTTTACTAAAATTAGATTGTGCTGATTGTTACACAGCACTGACTTACACACTTTAAGTGGCTGATTTCTGTTGTATGTGAATTATAGCTGAATAGAACTATTAAAAATATATGGCAGGAAATTTTAAACCATTTTTTGAAAAGTTAGTTTTGACAATGCTTTGTGAATTATAGCTCTTTGCCGCTGGTCGTCTGAGAGTTTTCAGAAGTGTGCTGATGGTGGCCATGTGGGGCGGGGAGGGAAAGGTTCTGGAGAAAGGAAGGGAGGTGTTCTGTGCAAGTATGGATCACTTTTAGATCTTCTGAGGAAATCTCTAAAAAGAGGCTTTTCAATGGAGCTGGCCTTTTTTCTTCCTAAAGCAGCGGTTCTCAACCTGTGGGTCGTGACCCCGGCGAGGTCACCTAAAGCCATCGGAAAATACATAATGCATGTCAGGTATTTACATTCCGAATCAAAACTGTAGCAAAATTACAGTTATGAAGTAGTCACCAAAATTATTTTTTGGTTTGGGGTCACCGCAACATGAGGAACTGTATTGCAGGGTCACGGCATTAGAAAGGTTGAGAACCACTGAGTTGCAAATTAATACCTATAAAGTGCTTACGATGGTACCTGGCAAATGGTGACATGATAGCTTTCATTGTTACTAATGGAGACATGCGGGGTACGGTGGTGGCATAGAGGAGGTCACCTCTGCTTGGTGGAGAAAGTCACAGGACGGGTACTGGCGAAGCAGAGGACACATCACATTTGAGCTGATCTTGAAGTGACAGGAAAAGTTAATCCTGTCCTAAAGTATCCACTAAACATCAGGGAAAGGGAAAGAAACGGAAGCTGTTTCCCGAGTTTAAGGATTCTCTCCTCTCATCAGATACAGATTCAAGGCTGCAGAAAGCCTGTGAATTATAAGGAGTTCCCCATATAGTCTCTCTCCCAGATTTGTGACCGTTTTCTTTTTTTTTTTTTTTTCATTTTTCTGAAGCTAGAAACAGGGAGAGACAGTCAGACAGACTCCCGCATGCGCCCGACCGGGATCCACCCGGCACGCCCACCAGGGGCGACGCTCTGCCCACCAGGGGGCGATGCTCTGCCCATCCTGGGCGTCGCCATATTGCGACCAGAGCCACTCTAGCGCCTGAGGCAGAGGCCACAGAGCCATCCCCAGTGCCCGGGCCATCTCTGCTCCAATGGAGCCTCGGCTGCGGGAGGGGAAGAGAGAGACAGAGAGGAAAGCGCGGTGGAGGGGTGGAGAAGCAAATGGGCGCTTCTCCTGTGTGCCCTGGCCGGGAATCGAACCCGGGTCCTCCGCACGCTAGGCCGACGCTCTACCGCTGAGCCAACCGGCCAGGGCTGTGACCGTTTTCTTCGTCGTCCTAGTACAGTGTTTCCCACGTCGAGCTCACAGGCTGCCTATTCCAGTGAAATGGGCCGCTGCCCGAGTGTCCATGGCTCTCCGGAGTTTAATGACAAGGCTGTCCCTTTCATCCTGACTCCAGAGAAGGGACTCTGGGGTGAGAGAAAGCAAGCACAAATAAGGCAACAGGGGGAGAAAAAGGAGGCGCTTTTACTTTCAAATAGCTTGGAAGAATCATACGAAAGAGAAATGATCGTTTATTTTTCAGTGACTTTGTTTCAGAATTTAAATTCGGTTCAGTAACATCGGAGCCTAACTTTTTCTTGTTGAGGATTATATAGACTCTTACTTATGCAATTGCAATGACTTTTGTTCTCAAACCCACCACTCCTTTTGGCGCAGATGTGGAAAAGTCCCATTTCACCCGAGACCCCTCCCAGCTGAAGGGCATCCTCGTCCGAGCGTCGCTGAAGAAAAGCACAATGGGGTTTGGCTTCACCATCATCGGGGGCGACAGGCCCGATGAGTTCCTGCAGGTGAAGAACGTGCTGAAGGACGGCCCCGCAGCGCAGGACGGGAAAATCGCACCGGGTGAGCCTTCTCCAGAGGGACGTGGACAGTAGTGATTCAGTAACGAAAGTTAGAGCAAAACGATACATACACACACACACATATAGATAATAACTGTGTCTGTATATGTGTCATAAATACATGTGCTCTTACATGGCCTCTTGCTTCCAGGGCAGGACCCCAGACTCAAGCGTTTTTCAACTTCTGTAGCAAAAATGTATGAATAAGTCTATAATAAATAATACCAACATATGTGTACATAGATATAATTTCATACATACATAGAAAGAATTCAATTACACAAGTGAAGATTTCTGGATTAAAATAGTTTATTCTTTAAACTGAGCGCATACTGGTTTTGAGCGAGGGGCATCTTTACAAGTAAGTGGAAACTTAGGAAAATGGTATTACATTTATTAATTTTTAAATAGTTTGAATAATTTTGAGATAGCCCTTAAGCTGCACTAAGCTGAAGATATGTGAATCGTCTTAGAAAATTATTTGACTGGTTTTCTTCGATTATGTAGGGTACTTTTGGAAATATATCTCATACTGATCTATATCTTTTTTTGAAAATGACTCATTGTGTGTAAGTTTGTCTGCTCTATAGTTTTCCTAACTCGTGATTTCTAGAAATTTTTATATGGCTGACAGGAAGTTCGAGGCTAGTTACATATGATGAGGGAGGTTTAAACACTTTTTCCAGAAGAATTTTAGTATCCCACTGAGGTTGCTTTATGTACCGTTTACTAGACTTTTTTTTTTTTTTTTTTGTATTTTTCTGAAGTGAGAAGCGGGGAGGCAGAGAGACAGACTCCCACATGCACCTGACCAGGATCCACCCCGCATGCCCACCAGGGGGCAATACTCTGCCCATCTGGGATGTTGCTCCGTTGCAACCAGAACCATTCTAATTCTAGTACCTGTGGCAAAGGCCATGGAGTCATCCTCAGTGCCCAGGCCAACTTTGCTCTGATGGTGCCTTGGCTGTGGGAGGGGAAGAGAGAGATAGAGATAAAGGAGAGGGGAGAAGGATGGAAAAGCAGATGGGCGCTTCTCCTGTGTGCCTTGGCCAGGAATCAAACCTGGGACTTCCACATGCCGGACTGACGCTCTACCACTGAGTCAACCAGCCAGGACTAGACTTTTCTAATCCTCTGGTATTTCACATATCATGTAAATGTAGCCACATTTGGACAATCCCATTATCATAATGCTTTTTGTGGAGGATGTTATTTCCAATTAGGATATGGGATCTCTCAAATCATGCCTTTTCATTTAGGTGATAGAAACTTAAGACAAGAAAATTTAAATAATCAAAAATTATGTTTATAAAGAAAATGATTTTTAGCTCTATTACTATTTAGCTCTATTACTGTATAAACTCTAGAGATTAAAATTAATAATAAGGGTATATTTTCAGTTTTGACTTGTTGAACATTTTGTCCATGAAGCATATCTCATAGCCACTGTATATGCTGTTGGGATTTCCTAATATTCAGATTTATCTAAAATTATCTAATTTGCACAGCAATACAGTACTTCCATGAAAATTCTGAGATTTTATTCAGGGGAGGAAAAAGTCAAAACTTTGTTTCTAATTAAGTCTAATTTCTGTGTCTTCTTAGATTATGAAACAAATTTCCACAGACTAATGTATTTAAATACCATTCATGTGGATTTTTTTTTAATGCCGACATGCAATCAGAACAAAATAAAGCACCTCTATTTGGCAATAACCTTTTAAGTAATTATATTCAAATAAAAGCAGCAAATGGAGGAGACAGAGGACAAATTTTAAGTTAAAGCTGTGTTTAAAAACACAGCTGATGAATGTCAAGTGGTTGTGGTCATAATAATGTAAAATCAAGGAAGCAAAACCAACTTTTATAAGATTAATTTAGCTGACTTTTTAGTGTCTGAATATGTTTTTTGCTTGTGTTGAATTTTAGTTATTGCTTGTTTCTCTTTGTGAAATCTAAAGAAAAATGCTAAAAGGAAATACTTTCAATACAGTGTTATTCTAATCTTTAGCCCTACCTGATGAATTTTTAATTACATCTTAATGGCTTCTTAAAGGTCAAGAAATAAGGTGGTATTTAAAGGTGACCTGTTTGTACAAGTAGTCAATGGAGTTCCTTTCTCCTCTTACACCTATTACAACGTATCTAGCTTGTATGGCCATGTAGTAAGGACTCAAAGGATATATTAATCATGATAACATGAATTTGCAGTTATTTTTGTTATGATTCCCTTGAGCTTGAGGTCATAACTCTTTATTACAAAGATAATTAAGATTTATATATTCTTTCTAGAGAGGAGTCACAGAAGGGAGAATGACATGTCTGTGTTCAAAATCTAACTTTTCAGTTTCCAGAATTCAACTTTAGATGCTGAATTTAAGCTATTTAACTTCTTTGGTGGTTTTCATATTTTGAACATGATTATCTTTTACCAGGTGATGTTATTGTAGACATCAATGGCAAGTGTGTCCTTGGTCACACCCACGCAGATGTCGTCCAGATGTTTCAGTTGGTACCTGTCAATCAGTACGTAAACCTCACTTTATGTCGTGGGTATCCACTCCCGGATGACAATGAAGACCCTGTTGGGGACATTGTTGCTGCCACCCCTGTCATCAATGGACAGTCATTAACCAAGGGAGAGACTTGCATGCACACTCAGGACTTTAAGTCGGGAGCAATGGTTCTGGACCAGAATGGAAAATCGGGGCACGTTTTGGTCAGTGATCGTATCAACGGACCGTCAGATCCGAGCGAGCAGAGAGCGTCCATGGCATCGTCAGGCAGCTCCCAACCGGAACTAGTGACTGTCCCTCTGGTCAAGGGCCCCAAAGGCTTTGGGTTTGCAATTGCTGACAGCCCAACCGGACAGAAGGTGAAAATGATATTGGATAGTCAGTGGTGTCCGGGCCTACAGAAAGGGGATATAATTAAGGAAATTTACCATCAAAATGTGCAGAATTTAACCCATCTCCAAGTGGTAGAGGTGCTAAAGCAGTTTCCAGTAGGTGCAGACGTGCCCTTGCTTATCTTGAGAGGAGGTGAGTAAAAGCACAAGGAGCAAAAGGCGCCGCTCTTCATGCATTTGTATGTCACTTGTCCTTACAGGTCAGATGTCTTTGCCCAGCCGAGTTCACTGGTCCTTCGTGGGCATTTCCCCCACGGGTCTGTCCGGCTGCTTCCATGAGCAGCGTCTTCTGCGGCAGAGTCTGTTTCATTCATCTACATGATGGATTTCTTTCCCTCCAGATTCTTGTACAAATCTGATTTATGGCTTTAATGATAGGAGAGAGTCACACTGTGAAGTCGCATTGTGCTACTTCAAATGAAATATATCCTCTTACTTTCATTTTCTCTGTTGATGACAACAGTAGAAATTGACTCTCTCCATCACCAGGACTTCCTCCGGACCTCTGTACTGTACCAGAGATGTTTGAGAGAGCTAGCGTCTCTGAATGAGCACAATGTTGGATGGGGTGCTAATCTGTTCTGTAAGAGCAATCATGATCACTTGTGCTCATAAAGCTTTTATCTTAAGCTTTAGTCTCTATCCATAAATGTTAATTAAACCCCACAGTGCTTATGTGGAAGAAATATAATTTTTATTTTCCAAGGTCATCAGCTGGCATGAACTGCTCCCAGACATTATAAATCCAGTCCCAAGGACTGATCACAAAGTTTGCATTTTAATAGGCTTTCTTAGGTCCATACCTATGAAAGATGGGTACTTTAAAGAAAAAAAATCTGGCCCTTCACTCTTTTACATTTCTGGCTTTTAGTTTTCATCTTTGAGGCAAATGAGCAGTTTAACATCATTGGGGCACTTATTTTTTTAATTCTTATTTCTTTGAACTTTTAAAATTTCTTCTCTGGGTGATGTGGAATGTGCTCAGAGTAAGGTGGAGATCGCTGTAGTTCTCAGGGTGTCAGCAGATGCAACAGCGGCCGCATTGGGCCCGAGGTTGGGTGTCGGTTTCACGCCTTGCTACCTATTGGTTCTTCGCTATAGGGAAATAATGGTCATCTGTTTGAGTCTTTGGTGTTATCTTTTCTATAAAATGGTAGTAACATTGATGCCTTTGGAATGTCATTAAAATAAAACGAGATGATGTATGTGTAATGCCTAGTTCACAGCAGGTGTCAGACAGAGAATTTACCAGCTTACCAAAAGTGGAAGCTAGTTTATCCTCAATGTTAACAGTATTTGTGATCTGGAAATGTTTCCTCTGTTTTTAAAATTTGGCTCATTTTTTTTAAGGTCCTCCTTCACCAACTAAAACTGCCAAAATGGTGAGTACACAAGGGTCCTCAAATGCTTCTTCCCAACACATCCAAAGAGATGCCTCGTCCCCCTGTTAGGGCAGCCCCCCCTGGTGGTGGGTTGACTCCCCCTGAGGGAAGTCAGGAGCCCTACTGCCCTGGGCTTGTACGGACACTTGAGGGAGGTGTGGGAGTTAGAAACAGCCCCACAGAGGAGAGATGTGCTCTCCTGGTTAAGCATTTCTATTGGAGGAATTCTAGAGACCCGTACGAACGGTAATTCTGTCCTCTAACCCAGTGATTTTCAACCAGTCTGCTGCAAGAATGTTTAAAATATGCAACACCTGACTGTTTAGTCAGGGGCACTGACTTCTTTTCCCTTAGATTGTCAAACTAAAAAATGACAATAGCCACACACTGTGAATGCATCAAAATTATACCTATTTTTTGCTGATCTGACAAAAAAACCATATTTTTGATGTGCCGTAGAATTTGAGTAATTAGTTTATGTCATGAGACGAAAAAGGTTGAAAATCACTGCTCTAAACAGTGAAATATGGCCACGTAGACGTGCCTACTCAGGAGTCCTTTTTCTGTGTTTGGGAGGAGCACGTGGAGGGTGGACTGGCACCGTGACATCATCTCCCTCGTGCCCAAGGGGAAGACAGTTTGCCTCACATAATTTCATGGGGGCTGTAAATACCCACATTTAGATAATCTTCTCACATTTCGGACTAAGCAAGACTTTTTAGAAAATTTTGGCCTCCTATATTCAATTTGCTTGTTATCAAAACAAAAAAAAATGTGTTCTCTGGCATTCTTCTGAATAACTGTGAGTAGCCCACGTAAAGGCCTGTATGGAGAATAAGACCTAATAAAAAAGAATGCATCAAATAACTGCTCTAAAAAAATTGTTAGCTGCACATGTAGCTACTTACGTCCCTACAATTATGTGGATCTGGATATACAGATAATTATGCATGAAATCCTAATTCTAGTTTGCCTGAGTTGGAGTCTGTCATCTCACAATTGAAGATGGCCGTCCATAACCATAAACCATAGACTGTTAAAGTCCATCAGTTGTACAATGGATAAAATCTTTCTAGCCCACCATATAGGATCCTCTGCAAGTTTGCTGTTTTATGGGTCAGAGGAAGGAAGCATTCTGCACTTTAATAGACTGTACCACTTAGGGCTGGTGTGGACAGTGAAAATTGCACTGTAGTTTTCTACATTTCTCCGGTCCCCTGGTAATAATTTCTCACTCCCGTGCTACCATATCTATTTTGTGATGGATGCCAGTGCACCACGGGGACCGAACACTTTCTACTGGTAGAAGGCTCGGATGACCCTCCGTGCTCGGACAGAGCCCCAGGGGACCCTTGTCTCCCCCCCCCCACCCCCACACCATCAGACTGGGTCTGGGTCAGGGAAGGGGCCCCTCGGGCACAACGCTTTGTAGTGACTGGCCCCTCACTACTTCTCCACAGTGGCTGCCCCTGCCTCCTAGCCAGCATGAATTCTTTCTCCACACACGCCTCTAATCCTCCTTGCAGTAATTCAGGGCAACAAGCTATTCTCAACACTGTATTTATTTTTTCAGGCTGTTTATTGGATTTCATTTTTAAGATGTTGTTAAAGAACTTAATTTCCTGGGATATTATTTTACGTAAGTTCTGTCTGAATGGGAAAAGTGTGGAAGCGCACAGCTCCGTTTTCCCTCAGCTGACTGCCCAGCGGTGGTGCACTTCTCCTTAATGTGTGTGAACGGGCTGGGCAGGTTTTCACAGGCTCATCCTCACAGCCTCTGTTAGTTAACACTTTCTACTCCATTCGCTCAGAAAGCATGTTACCTTAAACGTCTTCACTGGGAATTAAACTCATCGGGTGGGGAGGAGGGGTTTCTCGGGAACTTTCTTGGTCTCCCTTGTGTTTTACTTGGAAACGCGCCTTCTGCATCGCTGCGAGCCCTCTCTGAGGGTACCTGTGCGTTGCTCTTAGAGAAAAGGGCAAAAGGACTTAAACATAGGACTAATTAAGGCCCTTCTGTTGACATCACTATAAGCCTTTTTTAATTCCAGTTAAATATGTTTCCACCAAATACCCGCAGCTACGAGAGCGCATTCCGGTGCGACCGCAGCTGCGTGGTGGCTTTGACGCGCAGCCTCTGCGACTGCAGTCGGTTGACACGCCCAGTTTAGACAACCGTTCTATGAACTAATGAACAATCTGGTTTTTAAAAATACTAAGTAAGGCCCTTTCCCATTTCAGAAAACAGAAAAAAAGGACAATTCGGGAAGTTTGGAGGCCATCAGTGAGCCCATCCCCCAGCCAATGCCTTTTCCTCCCAGCATTATCCGGTCGGGGTCCCCGAAATTGGATCCTTCCGAGGTCTACCTGAAATCGAAGACTTTATATGAAGATAAACGTAAGTAGTTGTGGAATATTTTAGGAGGGCATGCGACAGAATAAATCTGAATTAAAAGAAAAATAACTGGCACCTTCCTGACTTTCAAAAACCATGTTGAAAAGTTATTCCTTCATTCCCATTTTTGTGTGACTCAGGACTTCTTCCATTTTACATTCAACATTCATTCATTCTTTTTTTTTTTAAACCATGTATTAAGTGCCTACTATCCAACATCAAAGTAAGTAATGGGAATAAAGAGATAAATAGGTTATGTAAGACCTGCACCCAAAAAGATGATTAAACCTAAAAGAGAAACAAGTATGTAATCAAACAAGTGTGCCCATGTGTACAAATAGGCCAAACAGGTGCAGTAACAGAAGGATGGCTGGATGAACCGAGACCAAAGGAGGAAGCCGTCCATTTTACCACCACGACGGAAGGAAGGGTCAGGCACGCTTCACACAGGAAGTTCCGTTTTAACCAAGTCTTCCAAGACAAGTATTTATGGGACAGGTAGAAGGGAGAGAAAGAAGAAATAGCATTTGCACATTGGTCTTGCATGACCTGGGTTCTGCAAGATGTTGTGTTTGGACCTGACCAGGTGGTGGCGCAGTGGATAGAGCATTGGACTGGGATGTGGAGGACCCAGGTTTAAGACCCCGAGGGCGCCAGCTTGAGCACAGGCTCATCTGGTTTGAGCAAGGCTCACTGGTTTGAGCCCAAGGTCACTGGCTCAAGCAAGGGGTCACTCAGTCTTCTGTAGCCCCCAGGTCAAGGCATATATGAGAAATCAATCAATAAACAACTAAGGAATCGCAACGAAGAATTGATGTTTCTCATCTCTCTCCCTTCCTGTCTGTCCCTATCTGTCCCTCTCTCTGACTCTCTCTGCCTCTGCCAAAAAAAAAAAAAAAAAAAAAGATGTTGTGTTTGGCTGAGTGTGGTTGTCAAGGGGAGCCAGAGGGCAGGGGCTGATTGCGGAGGGTCGATAGTGCCGTTCTGAGGGACTGGAGTCGGTCAGGTGAATGACGGGGAGTCCCAGAATGGTTTTAACTCCTGGGATGATACTACTGGACTGTGTTTCAGACAGATTTTCCCGGCAGGGGTACAGAGGATGATGACTCAGAGGGGCGTTCAGTTCAGTCTGGGGAGGAAACCAGCGCAGGCCCCGTATGGAGTCCATCTGAAAGCTGATGAGAAGAGAGTGTGAGAGGCAGAAATTCAGGTCCACATTAATACACTGACCAATGCTAATCCTTTCCGAAGAAAAACTGCAGGTTGGACTAGGTTTAATTTTTTTAATGTATTTGTTTTAAGAAACAGCTCTAAACCCACCTTGGCAAAGATGTACACAGATGGAAATATTATATATATATAATTAATTTCATACTTATTTGACCAATTGTAGATCTTTATCTTAATCCACCCAAGGCCATATTTAAGAAAGACGGATACAATAATTTGAATTCGTGTAACTACAGAGAATCCCTGCAGACTTCCGTCTATGGCGTGGAACAGTCTTAGACTTGGTAGAGACTAGTCAGTCCCTTTGGGCCTCGCCCATAAATAAATGAGTTGGACTCATGAGTCCTCTTATCCCTAAAGTTCTATAAATCTAATAGGAAATACTTCTCAAAAGAGATGGCTTCGAAAGACTATTGCCAGGATTTACCCTGTCTGGTATCTCACTGTCTATAACATTCCTGACATGTCTCTCTCATGTCCTTTCTAGCAAATGCTCCTAACTTATAAATCACATTAATATTTCACAGAGATAAAGTTTTAGTCATGAAGTAGCTTCCCTGACTTAATACTCTGAGGGGTGCCCCCTTTCGGGTTAAGAGCCTGGACCATGGAGACCACGCTGCGTGTAAGCCCCAGCTGTGCCATCTCCCTGCTGTGGGCCTCTGGACCCTCAGTTTCCCCAGCTAGAAAATGGGGCTAATAAAAGCTGTTACTGTTTATTTTCCTTTAAAATACTTTCATTTTGCAACATTAGGCTAAGAAAGCAGGTCAGGTGGAGTGCTTTTCTTAAACTAAGGTACAGTATTAAATGGTTAGGAGTAGAATTAAGATAACTTTTTTACATTTTTTTACTTATTTTTAAATTTAGAAATTAAATTTAACAGGGTGACATTGATCAATAGGCGTACATAGGTTTCAGGTGATCATCTCTATAGCATTTGAACTGTTGATTGTGTTGTGTGCCCATCACCCAAAGTCAGAGCATTTTCTGTCACCGTATATTTGTCCTTCTCTACTCCCTGCCCCTGGCCCTGCCCCCTAGCCTCGCCCCCTGGTAACCACTCACTTTTATCTGTGTCCATGAGTCTCAGTTTTACATTTCACTTATGTAGGGTATTAAGGCATTTCATGGGCTCTCTTTTTTCCAGGATTTGCCCATGTGTTAATTTAGATAATTTGTCAAATATCAAACTCAAATGGGATAATTCTGAATTTAACGTTGTAATACTGATTTAAAGACACGAGGAGTTAAGGGCCGTGTAGCACTGGGCACATGAACGTGAGGGTAGCTACTCCCAAAGCAATCTCGATGCCAAGTTTTGTTGGCAACACAAAACAAAGATTTATGGTTGAATTTTTTTGTGGTGTTACACCTCTGTGTAAATTTTTGCATCTCACAAAGTTTGGAGGATATAGTTTATTAAACTCTATAATACTATCCTACTAAATATTGAACTTTGTTTTTTTAATCCTTTTAAAAGAAGCCAGTGTATGTATGTATTTATTTTAAATGTTTTCTGGTTTTCCTTAGCACCGAACACCAAAGATTTGGATGTTTTTCTCCGGAAACAGGAGTCGGGCTTTGGCTTCAGGGTGCTGGGCGGAGACGGACCTGACCAGTCTGTGAGTTGAAATACTTTGGCTGTCCCTGATAAAAGCTTTTAAGTGGCAGTTTGGTGGAATATGGTGTTTTTGTTGTTTTCTGCTTTGTTTGATTTTTTTTAAAAGCTTTTGCTTTCTCTGACAGTTTCACTAACATGAAAAGAATAGCATATCGATTAGTGTCCTAGTTCCTCAATGAACTTGGGGCAGCTGAGGCTAAAACTGTTAGGTAAAAGTTAGATATGTCAGCTATAAATTGGACAGTGATGAGCTTCCTCTATGTGCCTTATTTGAAATTTTTATTTCCTTTCACCTTCGTTTAACAGATTTTAAGATATTTTCCTTTTCCATGAAACCTCTAACTCAAAATCCTGTTTGCCATTGTCACTCTATCTTCGGAATGTTCCGTGAACAGTGGGCATGAGCCATGAAGATTATGTCACCTAGTCCGTGTCACTCACCATATTGTTAATGAGTTGCCATTGTTATGCTCAGTATTTTGCATTCCATCTGAAGTTACCTGTGAAACTGGAAGTATAAAAAATAATGTTTCTGTCCAGAAAGCATGCAGGTTATATTTGTAAAACATTTGAAATCTAGAATTTTATTTATACACGAGTCTCACATAAAGTTAGAGAGCAGTGTAGTAGGTATTATTTTTAAATTTTGCCCTTAGTTTGAATGACAGCTAAGTAATGTGCTTTGTAGAATTTAAGAATATATTTAAGTTGGGGGTTTTTTGTATAATAGCAAGAAAGACTACATTATTATCATGCTTGGAAGTTGGGTGAGTAACAGTCTTTTCAAATGACAGGCTTTCTTCTATTTCTGAATAGAACATATAATTTCTTTAGTATAAATGTGCCCTAATGCATCATATCGGTTACTGTTAATATACTGCTCACAAAAATTAGGGGATATTTTATTGTTTCATATTCTTATTGAAATATCCCCTAATTTTTGTGAGCAGTATAGATCCCCTTGTGTGGGCCAAACATGGAATAGTAATTGTTTCTGACAGTTGAGGTAGTTTTTTTTATTGCTTCCCATTGGTCAGTACTCATAGTGGTCCCTTAAACATTTTTTTTTTTTTTCAGAGACAGAGAGTGAGTCAGAGAGAGGGATAGACAGGGACAGACAGACAGGAACGGAGAGAGATGAGAAACGTCAATCATTAGTTTTTCATTGCGCGTTGCAACACCTTAGTTCATTGATTGCTTTCTCATATGTGCCTTGACCGCGGGCCTTCAGCAGACCGAGTAACCCCTTGCTGGAGCCAGCGACCTTGGGTTCAAGCTGGTGGGCTTTTGCTCAAACCAGATGAGCCCACACTCAAGCTGGTGACCTCGGGGTCTTGAACCTGGGTCCTCTGCATCCCAGTCCGACGCTCTATCCACTGCGCCACCACCTGGTCAGGCTCCCTTAAACATTTTAAGAATTTATCTCAGACAACTCGGGAGAAACCTTTCTCTTAAATGTCAGGTTTTAACAGCTCTGAAACTAGCCCCAACCTTTAGGATCGCCCAGTTCTAGGATTTTAATTGCTGGTCAGCAGAATGACCTGGACATGTTCACCTAGATGCCAGTGAACCTTAGGCCACCCTGTTCCCTTCAAATATTTACCGCTTTGAGGTTTAGGAACCTGAAACGTTTCTCTGTTCTACATACTGAGCCTGTACGGAGAGCTGTGTGAGGGGAGTATTGTAAGAACCATCAGGCTGCTGTGAACAGCGTGTGAAAAGTTTTCCTCATGGCAATAGACTTGTCTGTGATAGCTACTCCACAGAAATGCATTTTCTGAGTTTAACGTTTTTGTTTTGTTGTAGTGATGGTAGTGACGGAGGTACTCTTTAAAGTTACAGAACACCTTTTTGCTTTCTGTCTTCTCTGTACTCAAGCAGAGATCTGGAGGGGATGGTGTGGTTATCTGAAGGGCCCTTTTGGAGGATGTTCCCTTTCTGAGACATCACCTTTCCAATAGCTGACGGTTTTCATAGTTGAACCTCAAAAATCTGTCGGCGGCACAGCACTGAGTCAGGAAGCCCTTCACTTAGCAGTTAAGGACCTTAGTAGATTGGGCAGACTGCATAGACCAACCTACCCTTTGTTGTCTTACCAGATATACATCGGGGCCATCATCCCTCTGGGTGCAGCCGAGAAGGACGGTCGGCTCCGGGCGGCAGATGAGTTGATGTGTATCGATGGGATTCCTGTTAAAGGGAAGTCACACAAGCAAGTCTTAGACCTAATGACCACTGCTGCTCGCAACGGCCACGTGCTATTAACTGTCAGAAGAAAGATCTTCTATGGGGGTAGGTGAACGCGGTCCTGCCCTGATAAGTTACAGAAGAATCAAACAGATTTGATCCACTTTCTGTGTGGTTTTCCAGGTTATTTTACATTCTGTGGTTAATAGTGTCTGAGACAGTCCATTTGGCAGGATCCAGGGCCTTGCTGTGAAAAGGATTCGAAAATGATCCTACTATTGTCAAAAAAGAGAAATTGGAGGCTCCCATATTAGGATTATAGTAATATATTGATGAATTAACCAGGTGAAATCTGTTTTCTTAAAAACAGATTACAAAGTCATTTGATCATACTGAGGCATCCCATTAGCTGAACATCAAAAGCTTTTGGATCCTAATGAAATCCTAAATATTCAGAAGACAGAACATTTCTACTTGAGAAGTTTTAGTATAATATAATTTATATAATTTAACATTTACTGAGGGCTTACTCTGTCCCAGGTCTATGGATTTTTTAGTTAATCCTTACAACACTATGATGTAAATACTGCCATTATCTAGTTTTCCAGTTACTCACGGACAGGCTGGGAGACACATAACTGGTAGGTAGTAGGGCCAGGATTAAAATGGGCGTTTAACTTATAGAGCCTGGGTCTAAACCTTTTTTACTATCATAAACCCTCAGATATGCAGCTCTCTTACATTTCTCTCATCAACAGCTTTGTGACTGTTAAATAGGATTTTTTAGAAGTGAATTCTTGCCACTTACAATGTTAATAAGACAACCCTGCAGCACAGGACTGGAAGCCTCCTGGAGGCAGGGGTGTGCAGCCACTCGGGAGAGCGCTGGGCCCGGCACTGGGGCAGCGCCTGCCTGCACCGACTGGGCGTCTGGACGTGTTTGTCAACTTGATGAATGTTCATGTCCCTCCTAAAAAATGAGGCGCTGCGTGCTTGATTGCAGCATCCTCAGCAGAGAGCTGCCTCTCTCCGTACAGATCAGGCGCTTAGCGTGCGGGCAGATATGAATGCAGTGTGGTGTCCGTTTGGTCATTCTGGAGTCAGACGTAACCACACACAGGGGCAGGGGGTGTTGTAGACTAGAGCTGGGCTGTCTCCCGGACAGCATCTTGAGGAGGCTTCCTACTCATTTGCTATGATTGGAGGCATTTAGCTAATTCATAGTAACCATGAATTATACCAAAAAATCCTTTTTCATTAATGATTGGGCTGTTGGTGACACTTTGTTGAGATTCCAAAACAGCCTCAGAATCGTGTAGATTCTGAGCCACAGCAGGTGAGATAAGTGTGTATTCAGCAATGGCAGCTCATCGTAGTTGTTCGTGATGATTTGTATCAATCGGTGGCACAAAATTTGCCTTAAAAAAACACACAATTAGGACTAACTTGTGTTGTTCATTCTCAAATTCTGAGGTCATGCTTGGAGGAAAAGGTGTGGGTTAACTGGCCGTGTGCTGGGGATTCCACGGGGCCTGATCTCTGCCTAGGGGGTTGCTGCTGGTGTGGACAGCTGGTCGTGCCTGTGAGCTGCTGCTGGTTATCTCGCCCGGAATCTCCATCAGGAAACTGCAGCTGTCAAGTGCACTCTGGGAGGCAGATCCGGCCTGGCTGGCCGCTGCCCTCAGCCTGTAACCGGCAGCATCCCTGACCCGGCGCAACGACTTCCCCGACGTCACAAACTTCTGTCCTTGTGCTCAATTACATTTAAAGTTGATATATTTAAAAGGAAGCTTACTGGGTCATTCTTATCATCAACTTTTGTTACAATTCCTGGTGGAGGTTAAAAACCTTTCTGGAATTCGAACAATTTCAAGAAGAGCTTTCTTACTGTCCAAGAGTTTTTTTACCATCCAGTTTCATGGAAATTTTTAGAAGCCCCCTTTAAAGTGAGAAAACATTGTGTATTTTTCCACTTGTTTATGTTAAGGGTATTTAAGACATCAGACGGACTGCTGCTGCCTACATCTGCACTCACATTGTGTCCAGAGCTCCCGGGGGGGGGGGGGGGGGGGCTATTCTATTCTGTTAATTAGAGGCTACAGTTTTTGTGGAAGGCTGAGCACAAAAGCACTTCAGTTATCAAAAATGATGATGTCCCAGAAATATCAAAACTGGTCACGTTTATTGTAGAGAAACAACCAGAGGACGACAGCTCTCCAGCCTTCCTTTCAACACAGAACGGGTCTCCCCGCCTGAACCGAGGGGAAGTCCCGGCCAGGACTGCGCCCCAGGAGGCCTACGATGTCATCTTGCAACGAAAGGAAAACGAAGGGTTTGGCTTTGTCATCCTCACCTCCAAAAACAAGCCGCCTCCAGGAGGTAAGGGCTTCCTGTCCTGTTGTCCCTATCGATGACTTCAGTTTCCGAGTCCCCACTGGGGTTTATGAAACTGGTTAGGAATTATGCATAAAAGGCCTTAGACTTAAGAATGATGAGTATTTTCTTGATTTTCAAAATTAGGTAATCTGAACCAAACCTCCTAAGGGTCAGGTTTACAAAATCATCTCAGTTCCAGAAAATAAGTATTAGTAGCTTAGTTTGCATCAAAATGATATTTGGCAATATATTGGGGACAGGACCTAATTACTTACTAGTGCTGAATTTTTTTAATATGGGGACATAGGGTTTTTTTGTTTGTTTGTTTGTTTGTTTTTCATTTTTCCGAAGCTGGAAACGGGGAGGCAGTCAGACTCCCGCATGCGCCCGACCGGGATCCACCCGGCATGCCCACCAGGGGGCGATGTTCTGCCCCTCTGGGGCGTCGCTCTGTTGCATCCAGAGCCATTCTAGCGCCTGAGGTAGAGGCCACAGAGCCATCCCCAGCATCGGGCCATCTTTGCTCCAATGGAGCCTTGGCTGCGGGAGGGGAAGAGAGAGATAGAGAGGAAGGAGAGGGGGAGGGGTAGAGAAGCAGATGGGCGCTTCTCCTGTGTGGCCTGGCCAGGAATTGAACCCGGGACTCCTGCACACCAGGCCAACGCTCTACCGCTGAGCCAACCGGCCAGGGCCGGACATAGGGTTTTTGTTGTTATGAGATATCATATATACAGAAATGAATTAAATGCTAGAAGCAGTTGAAAAGCAAAACAGATTAATAGAAGTCTCGACCCAAATATGTCTTAAACTGTCCTTTTGTGTTACTTAATAATAATTGCCATATTCTAGCCCTGAAGTGACCTTTCTGAGTGATAAGAGACATTCTTCCCTTTTATGTATGTTTCATTGAAAGGTAAAACTTTTGTCAGAACCTTTAAAAATTAAATATTCTGAACCTGGTTTAACAGAATATTCTCATCTGTGAAGGATGAATGTGTATATTCCCTCAACGAAGAGGAATTACCTCAAGTATGTCCAGGGCTATTGTGATTCAACAGATCAAGTATTAGTCTCTTCATAGTGTTTCTAAGAAATAATTATGAATATGAGACCCAACCAATGAATATTTATGTATTGTGTTGGTCTGGTTTGTCTGGTAGCTTTATTTTTCTAAGTCCAATGATAAAAATCTTTGATCACATGAAAATGCTTCTTGCTTTTGCCAGTGGATTTGCTTATTTCTTGGGTCGTGAGATCCTTTTAGACGAGATGGTCACGAAAACCTTAGTGAAAAAAGCAGGCACTTCTAGGAAAGTGTTGTAAGCCAAACGAATTTGCAGGGGCCTTGTTGAAACCAACACCAGTGTGTAAAGGATGAAGACTCCGTGACACGGATGAGTTATTACTCTAGCATCAGGTCACTGCTCACTGCGGCTACTTCCCGTTTTCCATAAGCAGTTGCTATGGTAACACTTGGAACCGGAACTGTCTCTGATGCTGTGAGGATGATTATGTGGCCTGTCTCAGAAAAATTAAAGAAAGCAGCTTTTAGGTGGATTTTATCTTAGAGCATTGAAAATCAGGATTTCCAAAAACAACCATTTTAGGTCATTAAATTCTCCTTCTGATACCATGCAGTAATCCCAGGCTTTCAGATTAACCAAAATGGTGTACGATTGTGATTCAGTGTGCTAGATGCTAAGCACTTTTTATATTGAAAATACTCCTTTTCTAGCGCTGTAAAAATTAGGGTGGAGAGTTGATTTTCACATAAAACTAATATAGAGGAATTCAGTAAAATAAGTTGCATTACTTAAATATGTGTAACATTTTTATCTTGATTATATTTAAATTTTATATTACATTTTAATAAATATTAAATATATTCTTATTTGAGTATATTGTATTAGTTTATATCTACAATTTTAAAATCTTTTATACTTATTCGTTTAAATTGTTGCTTAGTACTTTGATGGCTTTGTGTAACGTAGATCTCTGTTTAAGGTGGTTTCATTAAGTATTGGGCCTCATAGTCGGACAGACCTGGATTCAAGCCCCGCTTAACCCTTGTAATAGCTGTCTGACCTCGGGCAAATTACGTCCCCTCTAGGAGCTCCAGTTTCCACCGTACAGTGGGGATGGCGGTTCCACTTGCTGCCTCCTGTGAGTCTGAGGATTAAAGGGGAGGATGCACTGGAGCCCTTAGCCGAGACCTGCAATACATGTTAGCTGCTGTTGCTTGGGTTGGCCTCTGCTGCCATTATCGTCATCGTTGTTTATAAAATTGACACTGTCTCTTGATCTTTTTTTATAAGAAACTTTTAAAAGTTTATTAATGCTTGAATAATGAGATGGGAAAGAAAGCCCAATTAAAATGTAAGATTGAGGCTGCAGCTAATGTGTGGCAGGAAATGAGTGTTTGCAGCTCATTAATTATCAGCTTGAATGGTAAATTAGGCTTAGGTTAGCAATGAATTTTATATAAAGTACTTGAGATTTTCGGTCATGGTGCAAAACCAAAGTTGCTAATTTCACTGAAATGCTAGTTAGCAATCTCACAAATTGCTGAGCCCTGCAAGCAGTCTTCTGGGAACTCCATTCATCTCTTGTCAACAGAAGAAGGGGCCCAGGATAAGCTGGGATGAGGAGCTTTCGCTCAGACATGAACCAGTGCTTCCGACTATGTAACAGGGAAGGCTTGGTTTGGAAGAGTTTTAGCATCCTTGACAAGGCGGGGAACCTGTCTGTCCGAACGGATCATTCTTTAAGGACCTTGTTTTGGTATAGATTGATATTCTGCTCAGTATATTTTTTCCTTTTGATTAAAATGTATTTTCTAGTGACATTTGTCACAAGAAAGGTTCCCAAGAGCATCTCTAATACTTGTTAGAAAGTTCTGAGATTCCCTACCATTGACTTTTTCAAAAGTCAGGGATCCAGGTCAAGCACCTGTATTGCCCCGGACCTGGCTGGAACAGGTGCTGAATGGATGGAGTACTTAGAAGAGATTTCTACTTCAGATGGAAAGGGCTGGGCTAGTTTTTGCCTTTCCAGTTCTTCAGAAGTTTTCGTGTTCCTCTTTCTCATATACTTTTCAGTTCTGGTTGATTTCTTTGAGAAGGGGATGTTTCCAGTTACTGTCCTTTCTTTTCCTGAAGTGAAATGTTTTAAGAGCACTAAAGTGATCTCAGAAGCTGGGCAAGCCAGTCTGCGGGACAGACTGACCCAGAGATGGATGAAGATGGATAAACTGACTTTATGGCAAATGTCTGTAGACTTTGTGTGCCAGCGAAACCCAGGCAGGCTTCAGACTTTCCCTAGTTACATGCACCCAACGGGGTTACCATGCACACTCCCCAGTTCATTCCGAGAATGTTCAGAAGCTATCTTTCTACTGGTCTGTTTGCTATCTTTGACCATCTGGTGGTACGGCTCTACATGCCAAGGCAAGGACAGTCTGACCACGTTTACCGTCCCCCACCCAGACTGCTAACCCTCCAGGAAGCCCTGTCCTAAAATCGGCCAATTCCTTTTGACCACATGGCTCACCTGATGAGAAAGGAGCCGCTGGGCCTCCAGGGATTAATTCTGTGTGATGCTTTCCCAGGTCTGAACAAACCCCTTGCAATGGGCCACGGAGCTGAATAATTTCCTTCATAGGGGCTCTAGAATGAACAAACACTATGTATGAGTAAACCTCTTCTGAGAAGGAGAATAACTAAGGTATTGATTTGGAAAGTCACCACAGGGCCACCGTGTGAGTCACCATGTTTCTGATAGGCCACCTGTTGTACCGTCAGTGAGTCAACTCCCGCCACCTGGCACTCTTCTGATTGCTTTGTTTGTCAGGAAGACGGCATAATAAGTGCCTGACATAATTCAGAGCAAAAGGCACTTGCTTCCCACACGGACTTCCTCTACTTTGAGATAAAATCTCTCGCTGTGTAATCAGTCCGAGAAGAGCCGAGGAATGGCAGCGTCCACGGGGACCGAAGTCACAGCCAACAACAACTTCCAGTTCCAAAGGGAGGTTTATTAAAATGTCCCTAAAATACACCAAATAAGACTCAGAAATACCAAGGAGCCCATTTTACTGTGGGAATTAAACATAATCACAGTGCCATTAAAAATATTAATTGTTCCCTTTCATAACAATCAGTAGTCAGCAGGAGCCCAAGTGCCTGATAGTTTACTGACCTAGGTAAGACACTTCTTGGAGAACATAAGAGGGTCATTTGTGTCTTAATAGAAATGGCCCTTAGCAAATGGTGCACATACTCAGGCAAGATTCCTGAGTGTCTGAGAACGCATTTTAAGCCATAATAACAGCCAGTGTTTTAATAGTCAGGAAAGCCTTTAGCATGATGAGCTAGTAGAGTTTCTAGTAGAACCTCACAGAGTCTATGGAAACGGCTTACTTAGGCTCAGCTTTGTACATTGGGGTAGGATTTTACCCATGAACCAAAAAATATGAACATAAAACATTAATGTTCTAATTCCACTCAGCTTTTCTAGTTTTAAAAAAGATCTAAAGGCCTAAATAAAAGAGTTAATTTTACTCTCCTACTAAGTATGATTCATTTCAATGGTCAGTCCTTTCATTGTCCCCGGATTTCTGACCAAGAACAACTGCGCCCTCAACTTGAGTTTGAACTGCACTTATTTACAAGGTCCCTTGTGGGAGTCAAGAGCCGAAGATGGTCTCATTGATCAGTTTCTGAAATAGCCGGGAATGTGACAGCCTGGATACCAACATCAGACAAGAAACAGCAGATCAGAGAGAGACTGTTGTCAGGCTCAGTGAGGTCGGTAGTCTTTAAACAGGAGTATTAGGAGAACAGTGGAAAAACTGGGAAAAGGTTTATGGTAAATGGTACGCAGCAAAGAGGTGTACATTTTGTTTATGGTAAATGGTACGCAGCAAAGAGGCCTACCTAAAGAGAAGGCATGTGGCCCAAAGAGAAGAGAGATGGGAACAGCTGCGTCCGGTTAGGATGCTTACAGGTCATGCATTTTACTGTATTTTTAAAGGAATTTTTTTGATATGTTGAATTTTCAAATAATGATGATGACAAATCCAACACTAGCAGATATCTTAAATAACTGAAAAGCCTGGGGATTTTTCTTACAGTCATTCCTCATAAAATTGGCCGAGTCATAGAGGGAAGCCCCGCCGACCGCTGTGGGAAGCTGAAGGTTGGGGACCACATCTCAGCAGTGAATGGGCAGTCCATCATCGAACTGTCCCATGACAATATTGTTCAGCTGATCAAGGATGCCGGCGTCACTGTCACACTGACGGTCATCGCTGAAGAAGGTAAGGGACCAGTAGACCGAGCTTCCCCAGGGGATCGAAGGGGCACAGAGAACATTTATGTGCCAGAGAAATGAAAGAGATTGCTGAGACTTTTCAGATCTTTTCTTCTAGAATAATGGCCGATGTCTCTGCGTGAGTGAGAGACCGTCCCTGAGGAGTGCCCAGAGGGCCCTGGAAGTCCTCCTGTGGGCCCACAGGCTATGTTCTGCTCAGAGCTGCCTTGTGCGTGGGGGGCAGGGGGTGGGAACGGCCGGAGTGGGGCGTACATGAGGCATGCACGCACCAGTGTCCTGCTTTGATTGCTGTTGTCTTTTGATCATTAGGTCTTTCTAATTAGGAACCATTTTGAATAGCAGCCATTCATATTCTTTGTTGATGAATTACAAGGTGACCATTACATAACACTCATCTCATTTTTCCTCATTTTGTAAAGCTAATGAGTTGAAGCCACAAACAGCAGAATTCTGAAGGGCCAGTCTTGCATATTAAAATGGCTTACACTGCAGTGTGTATTCATGTCCCGTCCCCTCCCCGGGGTCTTCCAGTCCAGTAGGCTTCGGGTCTGTTCCTTCTCAATGCTTCCCTGCTTTTTCCTCCTGCTGTCCCCTGTCATACACTGTCCCCTGTCATACACTGTCCCCTGTCATACGTTTGGGTCTAAGGTGTTACAGAAACCTGCTTTCTGTCCAGGGTCCTTGATCGGACGGGCGTTCTCCGGGCTGCCCACTGCAGGTCCTGGATCTAGGGCCCTGTGACCTCCCTGTCACTGCTCTACACTCTGCAGGACTTGGCCCCTCTCGGGGACCCCTCCTCAAACCCTCGTGGGTGCTCCGGCGCAGCCCCCTCTTTGCACAGAAGGGTGGTTTTTTATAATTTTGCTCCCACCTGCCTTTCTGATCTGCCTCCCAGTGTTCTTCTCAGACCCTCTCCTGAGCACGCCTCTGCGCCCCCCCCCCAACTGCGGCCTCCTTATCCCTATGATCCAGAGTACCATTCTTACATAACTGTCTTGCTTTTAAAAAGGATTATCTGGTTTTTGAAGGTAAAATATATATATATATATATATATATATATATATATATATATATATATATATATATATATATATAACCAATTGCAGATGATACTTAGTAGGTTAGGTGCCCAGTTAGTTTTTGAATGAAGGAGTGAGTAAATGAAAAGCAAACGATCGAATGAATGAACAGAGTAAAAGTCAGTGGAGCTGCACGGTGCCTCCTGAGCCCAGGCAGAGGCGACAGAAACCCAGCAGGAGAAGCGAGGCTTTGACAGCGCTCACCGACACTGTCAGCTGCTCGTATGACTTTGAGCACCACTTAGCGTTTCCGCCCTTTGGCTTTTTAACTATAGAACAGGAATAATAATACCTATTTCAGGATCATTGTGAAGAATAAGAGTGAAAGTGTGCATAATCTGCATAAATTCTCCAAGGTGCTCATCTGATGACAGTCATCATTATTTGACCACACGGGCTCCCCCATTCAGGGCTCTGCCGAAATCTCACCACCTAAGGAAGTAATAATAGTATTTAATTAACACTGGCTGTGGCCAGTACTGTCTTTAAAGGCTTTAAATCGATTAACTCATACAACGCTCACACGAGTCCATAGGTGGGCACCATTCTCTTCCCAGTCTACGCTGTGCTGTTCTGCATGGCACTGATCTCTGCTGGGATCGTGGAACCCTTTGCTGTCACCTCCACCACCAGAATGTCAAGTCGTAAACTCGTGACACTAGAGATTTTAAGATGTTCATTGATAAATCCCACAGGTCTAATGCAATGTTAGGCATATAGCAAGTGGTCAATTAAAATATTTTTCTGAATGAAGAATTAGTTTCACTTAATGTGATTTTGGTCAAATTTCTTTATCTCATTTTCTTTATTTACTATTATCTCTCGAACCTACTTTTCAGCTTTAAATTCATTCTGTGACCCAAAAAGAAAAGTGGGCCTCAGTACCATAAGAAGTAACACTTCAGGGTTGTTCTGAAAATGATATATCCAGGGCACTTACATCACCCTGCATGGCGTGCCTAGTCTGGAAGCTGCTAGAAGGAGTGGGTGGAGCTGGCAGGAGTGTCCGTCAGTGTTTCTCGAACCATCTATAGGAAAGGGCTGGTGGTTATTTTCCCGTCCGTCACAGACAGCATTTTTTGTGAAATATAATAACAACTAAATGAAAAACAAAGACGTTAAATTACTGTCAAAGTGTTATAAAATGTTGTAGATTCTTACTCTCAACGTCTGTACACACCCTGTTGCTCTCTGACCCATGAGCCACATGGTGAGTGGCGTGGAGACTGGAAGTTTAGTCTCAGGAGACCACTTCTTTCTCTCAGGAGCCCTCCGCCCCCAAATTACCCATTATTGTTCATGGTGTTTTCTCTGAGAGGCTGTCTTGGTCGTTTTTCTTTAAAAAGTATTTTATGTGTGGGTGCAGCCTCTTAAACCACAATCACATTTCAGTGATTGTACTTTAGCTTATTATACTGTGAGTTTTATTCAGTGGAAGCATTTAGAATCTCTTATTTTTCTCAGAAAAAAAAATATGACGTCTCTCTTCTGTTCATAAAAATCCCAGAGAGTGTGTAAGTCTTCTGAATTTCTCATTGTACTTGGTGTGAAACCTACCAACTGCACTAATGTCAAGTGGGTATTTACAGAACAGCGCTGCCTTCAGAAATCACGTTCAGATCAGCGCCTGGAGCGGCTGTGCCACCCCTCCCCCCTCTCCCCTCCTCCTTCCCCCGCACCCCTCCTCTGTGCTCCACCAGCCACTCCCTATGATGGATAAGACCTGGCGAAAGAAAGGCTTGTTCCCATCATCCTCCTTGTCTCCTTTTCCAAGATAGCATTTAATATTTGTGTTTATTTTGCCAGGGAAATGATTAACCAAGTGCCCAAACCTATGTATGTCCAGTCTGGTATAAAACTCTCAAACAGCCTGACCAGGCAGTGGTGCAGTGGATAGAACGTCAGACTGTGATGCGGAGGACCCAGGTCCGAGACCCTGAGGTCGCCAGCTTGAGCGCGGGCTCATCTGGTTTGAGCAAAGCTCACCAACTTGGACCCAAGGTCACTGGCTCGAGCAAGGGGTTACTCGGTCTGCTGAAGGCTCACGGTCAAGGCACATATGAGAAAGCAATCAATGAACAACTAAGGTGTTGCAGTGAAAAACTGATGATTGATGCTTCCCATCTCTCTCCGTTCCTATCTGTCCCTATCTATCTATCCCTCTCTCTGACTCTCTGTCTCTGTAAAATAAATAAATAAATAAATAAATAAAACCTCTCAAACATATTCGAGACTTGTGACTATCTCTGTGTCTTGGCATTACCCACAATGCAACACTTGAGTTATTTCTTTTTCTTTTTTCTTTCTTTTACTATTGTGAGTAATGCGGTGAACAGCAGTGTACAGGTTTCTCTACAGATGTGTTTTCACTTCCCTTGGGTACTTGCCTGGGAGCGGAACTGCTGGGGCATGGTAATTGTGTAACTTTCCGAGGAACTGTCAAATTGTTTTCCACTGTTAGCTCCGTTTTCTAGTCCCGCCAGCAGTGCATGAGGCTTCCAATTTCTCACATCCTCACCAATGTATATTTTCTTTGTTTTTATCTTTTTATTCTAGCCATTCTGGTGAGCAGTGCCTCACTGTGGTTTTTATTTTAGTTTCCCTGATGGCTAGTGATACTGAGTGGCCCTCCACGTGCTGCTGGACGTTTGTGTATCTTCTTCAGAGAAGTGTCTGTTTAAAGCCTTTGCTCACTTAATCAGGTTGTCTTTTGGTTGAATTATAAGATTTCTTTATATATTCTGATACTAGATCCTTATTAGATGTAGATATAGATCTTTGGTTGCTTGTGCTTTTGGTATCATAGCCTCATGTATATTTAAGACTGATCCATGTTGCTGGGTGAGCATAATCAATAGCTTTTAACTGCTTGACAGGTTTTTAAAATGTGTATTTACCACATATTACGTGTCCACCCCACCCTCAAAAGCCATATTGTCTCCAACTCGACATTATCACAAACTGTCCTGATAGACCCTCATATGTGTACCTTATAAAACTGAGAATTTCTTGCAGTGAATTGCTTGATGAGAACATACGCCATCTACACATGCTTCGTCTGACCGAGCACTGTCACACTGTCCTCCATAATCGCTGCGTCCCCTGAACTCCCACAGGCGGAACACTGAGGGTTCCTGTACCTTCACACCCACCAGTGCTTGGCACTATCCAGCTTTTCAGCTGGCTCAAGTTTGGAAACTGTTATCTTGTTGGTATTTAATTTGCATTTCTCTGATTAGATGCTTGTTTTTTAGAGGTTTTTTTTTCGCTCTTGTGAATTGCTTCCTCACATCCTTTATGCATTTTTCCTGCGGAACTTCTGTCTTTTTCTCATTGATATGTAATGAGTAGTTATGAATTATATAGGCATTAGTCCAATTTAATTTTAGAAAGTACAAATATCTTTCCCTGTCATCTGTTAACTTTTGACATGGTGCCCTTCATTATGCAGAGAGTCTTAGTTACATGTAATCAAACAAATCCACATAAAATTTTTACCTGGTGACTTGTGCTTTTGAAGTTTTATTTAAGGAAAATTATCCTTCCTCACCCTGTGTCACAGAGATTTTTCTCTTACCATGTCATCTGTTACATGTTTTTCAACCACTGTTCCGCAGACCGGGCCACCAAACATTTCATGCCATTTTCCAAAAAAGACAGCCATCCTGATGCTGTATGAAGATTACAGACCCAATGATCTTAGTCAAATTTGCTTATGCTCGGGTTGATTTCTGCCTTAGCGGTCCCCAAAATAATTCTATTTTCACCCATCCCCAAGTGCAAAAGGGTTGAAAACCACCGGTGTATTAGATTTATAATTTTGCATTTAGGCCTTTAATCCATCTGGAGCCTCCCTTTATGTAGTTTTAGAAGGGATCTGGTTTTTTCTTACAGTGAGCCAGTTTTTCTAGCACTGGCTATTAGATAGTATTCCTTTTCCTTATTCATATGTGGAGCCATCTGTGTTATTATTTTATTTTATTATTATTTTTTTTTTTTTGCATTTCTCTGAAGCTGGAAACAGGGAGAGATAGTCCAACAGACTCCCGCATGCGCCCAACCCGGATCCACCCGGCACGCCCACCATGGGGCGACGCTCTGCCCACCAGGGGGCGATGCTCTGCCCATCCTGGGCGTCGCCATGTTGCAACCAGAGCCACTCTAGCGCCTGAGGCAGAGGCCACAGAGCCATCCCCAGCGCCCGGGCCATCTCTGCTCCAATGGAGCCCCGGCTGCGGGAGGGGAAGAGAGAGACAGAGAGGAAGGCGCGGCGGAGGGGTGGAGAAGCAAATGGGCGCCTCTCCTTTGTGCCCTGGCCGGGAATCGAACCCGGGTCCCCTGCACGCTAGGCCGACACTCTACCGCTGAGCCAACCGGCCAGGGCCGCCATCTGTGTTATTAACTCTCTCCCTCTTTTTAAAATTTTTCCATTGATTTGAGAGAAAGGAAAGAGAGGAGGAAAGGGAGAGATAGAGAGAAGCATCAGTTTGTTGTTCCACTTAGTCACTCCATTTGATTGTATGCTCATTGGTTGCTTCTCATACATGACCTGACCGGGGATCAAACCTGTGACCTCTGCAGGCTGGGACAACACTCTATATACTGAGCCACTTGGCCAGGGCCTACTAATGACCCCTTTAAGCATGAATCTCCAAGCTTTGTATTCTGTTCTATTGATTTATCTGTTCTTGGGCTAATTCACATATAATGTTTTTCGAGTGTGTTAATATATATATTAATCTGTAACTTTCTGGCACATCCTAGTCTCTGTTAAGGCACATCTTTCCCCAACCCTTCTCGTGTTCCAAATACTCTGGATAGTGATGAAACTTTTCCATATAAAATTTTAAAGCAAATTATTAAGCTCCTTCAAAAAAATCCAACTGCAATTTTTATTGGAATATATTTTTTATTGGAATATATGTTAACTACATATTAACTTTGGGAAAATATATACCTTTAAATATTAAGTCATCCCACCCAAGAGCATGGAATGTCTCCAAATATTTAGATCATCTTTTATGTTCTTTAATAGAGTTCTGGAAAGTTCTCTCATAGGGTATTTATTCTTGGTAAAGATGATTACCAATACATTGTCACTTACAGTTTAACTATGGGATTTTGTATTTATCTTTGATAATAATACATTTTTTCCTAAGTAGTTATGTACAGAAACTCCAGAGAAAGTTCAGTGATCATTGAGGGCAAAGGACACTTAACCTATTGCTTTACTAGTTGAAGAAATTGCAGATAAAACTCAGAGAGAACACAAGCCTGTTTGACATCTCAGAATAAATATTTAACTTTGAGAAGTAGAATAGCTTTTAACAGAAATAATTTGGATGACTAAAAATGAAAAGAATAACAAAATGAAAAGAATAGCAATGACAGAAAGTTTTATTTAACCTTGACAAGGACAACGAAAACCATGTAACAGAAAGAATAATATTTGTGGCGCCGTCTGCCTCTAGTGACATCTCGTCCAGGGGGAAGGGGGCAGAGGAAAACCTGAGATTGGGCAGTTTATTTTACTGTCCTGTTCCGAAACTTCACACCCAGTGCTCTAGCCCCACCAGTGATAAGGCAGAACATGATCTACTGAACTCACACAAAGGGACAGGTGTCTTCCAGTCTTGTTCACAGATGGAATTATTTCCATTAGGTTCCAGTCCCTTAATACTAACCATGAGTTTAGTGACAGAATTCAACTCTATAGTGGACTCCCAAGTTTAGAGGTCAGTACCTTGAAATGGAAATACTCCGTACACAAAGGTCGAAGGACTTTTGGGAATAGGAAGACAAATGAGGTGTGATTCCTTCAGTCAGGGAGTTCACAGTCTAGCAGGGGAGACAGGTGTTCACCTAGCTCTGGAACACTGTGTTAAATGCTGTGAAAACTGGGCTTCCGGAACCAGGGACCATTTGACAGAGGAGGTGACATTTGGAACAGGAGGCGAAGTGGAAAGGCAAGGGTGCCCAGGTGACAAGTTTAAATAGTATCTTAGCCATAAAAAGGGAACAGATTTTTTTTCTTTTTTATTGAATTTATTAGAGTAACATTGGTTAATAAAATTATATAGGCTTCAGGTATACAATTAAAAGTTAAGAGATTTTTAAGCAAGGCAGTGTGTGTGTCAATGTATGTGCCAGGACTGCAATGCAGGAGGCACAGTGGAGATAAAATCAACGGCAAGGAGACCAGTAAGGAGGCCAATGTGAGTAATTTCGTCTAATTAGGAAAATAAAGTTATTTCCTATAAGAGCAACAGAGAAATTTGCAGGCCACCCCCTCCACCCCCCAGAAGTTCATATTCTACTCTTCCTTCCTGGAACACTTGATTTTAAAGAGGAAAGACAACCCTTGACTAAGCTCTGCAAAGGTTGGCCCTCTGTCTCTACGTCTGGTACACGTTGTGGAAACCCATGCAGACAGCCCAGCAGCCCGAGTCGAAGCCTTAGAAACCTGCAGGGGTGGCCACAGCTTGACCACGAACCTTGACTCCTCCTGCTCTCCATACTCTTGCCTGTGTTTTCAGAGTAGTCTCTAGCTCAGTGGTTCTCAACCTTTCTAATGCCGTGACCCCGCAATACAGTTCCTCATGTTGCGGTGACCCCAAACCAAAAAATAATTTTGGTGGCTACTTCATAACTGTAATTTTGCTACAGTTATGATTCGAAATGTAAATACCTGATATGCATTATATATTTTCCGATGGCTTTAGGCGACCCCGCTGGGGTCGCGACCCACAGGTTGAGAACCGCTGCTCTAGCTCAATTGCAAGAAGTTCTTAAATATAATTTATCCAGGTTTTTAGTTCCAAGAACTTTGAAGAGAAATTTAACCCAAGCCATAAAATATTGATGCATGTAGTAAGGCCTGAAATTTCAGCTTCCTCAATAGAAATTATTTCCTATACATGCATATCCCTAGTCTTCAACGTCGGTTTTTATCTGTTATGTTCCAAGACTCAGTTTATATCCGTTTCCACTGTTCTAATCTAAAAATGGCATCTGCATCAAGCATTTTTGTTAAAAAAGGTAAATATTTTAGACTGTATACTTGTGAGCTTATCATTTTGATGATTATAATGACAATAATGATAACGGAAATATTTATATAGTGAATATGAGATGTCAGACAACTGTTCTTAACATGTACTTTTATCAGCTCATTTACTGCTCACAGCAACCCCACAAAGTAGCTTTGACTCCCTTTGTATAGATGAGGTGATTAGAAGCACAGAATTTAAGTAGTTTAAGAGCACAAAGTAGTTAATGATGGGGTCAAGCTGAAGCCTCATCAATCTTGCTTCAGGGTTCATGCTCTTAATCACTAAGCGAGACTCTCTCTCTCTGATATTTTAAATATCTTGTGTTTGGTATTTCGATGACATAAAACATTAGGACTTTTCAGCTTTAAAAATATGAGTCGGGCAGCCTGAAAAGTCTTTTAACTGTCATCTCCCATGGCTCGTCATCTGTTTCTAGATGCAATGCTTCATTACCAAATGTGCCTTCAAAAAACAACAGATCTGAAGCTGTTGCAAAAGATTCAGAGACAGTGTTTCCTTTTTTCACCTGTATTTGTGCTCTTAGAAAACAGAAGCAGGAAAATCTTTATAAACATTTGTCAACACTGGGGATGATTTTGTAAGTTTGTTGTTGGTATTCAGCGCCAGCCGAGATAACTGCAAAGATGCAGTTCAAAGATGTGCGTGCAATTTGCAGACGGGCCCGTTCCAGCATTCCTGAGGCCTGTCATTGTCATCTAGTGGTTTACAATCATGGGGAGTGTGCCCTGGAAAGCCACAGAATGAATGGGCTACAAGATAGTTCGTGGAGTTCTGTCCTCAATGTAGTATTACTCTTGAGTGTGTTTATTTCTGATTTTCCTGTTGTATGGATAAGCCAAACAGAGGTGGAAGAGGGAAAGTGTGTGTAGTAAGAATATGACTCCTGTTCTCTTCAAACATAAACAGTATCAAAAGACACAGGGAAAAAGGTGGTCATGTTTCATTTTCAGACTGCTGATAACCACGCTGTCCACGAAAAAGCAGAAGTCGGTAAAGCAGCAGCCATTTGTTATTGTCTCGTTTTCATAGATCCTCTTGACCTTCACATTTTTATGCACAGATGTTTCTTTCTATTGTTTTCTCATTTGAACAGAGCATCATGGTCCACCATCGGGCACAAACTCAGCCAGGCAAAGCCCCGCCCTGCAGCACAGGCCCCTGGGACAGTCACAGGCCAACCACATACCTGGAGACAGGTGGGGCTGTTCTCAGGTTTCCGCATTATTCTCTCCTCATCTCCACCCCCCCACCCCACCCCACTCACCCCCCCACCCGGGCCCCACAGTGATGTAGAAACAGCTGCTGAGTGAGCGCAGAGCTCTTGCATTTTCCACCTTTGGGGGCCTTCCCTGTTCCCGCCAGCCCCCGGGCCAGCCACCTCTGGGCATGGCCTCATCATCCCTTCACACCCACGAGCGGGGATGAGAAAACAGCCACGGTGCCTCTGCTTCTGCTCTTGGTCCTGACTTTGGGAGGGAAGCCCCGACCACAAAGGTTGCGGTCTTCTCAGATGACCTGAGCAAAGCAGAGCAATATTTGTATCTATTTCTTTCCTCTTTTGTTGAAAATATTGGCCATAAAACAAAAATTAGATTTCTAGAAGTTCAGCATAGCATCTTCATGGGCGCCGGCACCACAGGAGCGCCCTGTGTGACAAGGTCAGCCTCTGCGCCCTCGGGTTGTTGCTTGAGTGCAGTTTCCTTGATATGAGCTGCCCTGAGACGCCCTCACAACAAAAACAAACAGGCCAGGACGCTCACAGACTCAAAGCTCTGCTGGAGTGAGCCACCCGGTTCACGCCCAGCATCTCTGGTTCGGGACACCATCTGTCTATAGCGGTCTGGCGGATGAGAATGGCCGGGTCCAGCTTCTAAAAAAATGAAATGAACCTGCCTTTCCTTTTAGCCTGTTTTCTGTTTGCTCAGTTCAGAGAGCCTTGATTCTTCTCTTGTAGGAGTGCCCTGGAAGGCGAGATCGGAAAAGACGTCTCTTCTTACAGACACTCGTGGTCTGACCACAAGCACCTGGCGCAGCCCGACACCGCAGTGATCTCCATCGTGGGCAGTCGGCACAACCAGGTACGGTGCCCCCAGCCCCCACCCCAGACGCAAACTGCTCGGTTGTTTTTCTCATTTGGTGAGTTTCTAGCTCTGGTGAATTTTTATTGCAAATCAGATAAATTTGTTTTCGAATCAATCATTCTTGAGGCCCTACTGTGTGTTTGGTGTTCTGTAAGCTTCCAGGAGAGAATGTAGGGTGAAAGAAGTTTGCCCAACAGTTGAAGAAATTTGGACCCTTGGTTAAATACTTACGAGGAGCAGTGTGTGAGTTCACCAGAGTAGGGATTGGGGGGTTTTTTTGAGGTTTTGTTTTTTGTTTCATTATGTTTTGTTTTCAGGAAAATTAGTCAGAATCTACTTAAAGGAAGCACATCCCAAAATTCTGTTCTCTGCTCCATTGCACATTGGCCAGCTAGCAGAGAGGACTTGTACTCTCCACATTCAGGCTACACTTAGATCACGCGGTCCTTCCGCTGAAACACCCATTCCTTCCTATGATGTCCAGACGCACATTGGGCGTGTAGCTAAGTCCCACCCCCCTGCTATGAAAGTTCTCACGCCGCAAACAAAGCAGCCCGTGCAAACTCTCCCCACACTTGTCTGCAGAGCCTGGGCTGCTACCCCGTGGAGCTGGAGAGAGGCCCCCGGGGCTTCGGGTTCAGCCTCCGCGGGGGAAAGGAGTACAACATGGGGCTGTTCATCCTGCGCCTCGCCGAGGACGGGCCCGCCATCAAGGACGGCAGGATCCACGTGAGTTGGCTTCTGTCTCTCTCTTTAGTTTGGCTCCAGACTGGAAACTTCAGAAGATGGTTGATGAAAGGAAACGCGGAAAGCTCTCGAATCTGAGAAGCAAAGTCTCCCATTGCTGAAACCTGAGGCAGGCGCGTGCCAGACCCCTTTCCAACCCCCGGGCGTCGTTTCCTCTGCCCGCCCTCTGTGCTGTACGGTGTTCCTTTTCCGTCAGTGCGGCGTCTTCGGCACCTGGCACGGTGCCTGGATACTCGTAGTACGTGCTCGCAGGTCTTTGTCGGAAGTGGAGAAGAGATTGATCATACTTCTAATGAATTATTTTTAATACATAGAACTTATACTGGGTAGACAGGACTTGGGTTATAGGAAACGATTAGCAAACTAATTCACTAAAACAAAATGTTAACTTGTAAATAGACGGAAGGGTGTTGAGAGTCATTAAGAGGATCTGTAAATTTAGTGAGTCTTAAGCTGATCCTTAAATCTGCTTGAAGTTTAGTAGAAAATAAATTCTGGGCAAAGCTAATGAGATCAGCTGAGTGGAAACAGTTTGTATTAGGGAGTAGTATTAGCCTTAACACTTAACACAGAACAAAGTCAGACTTCAAAAATAGCAAGAGTCCGCTATCTTGCAGACAGTAGGTCTCAAAACTTCTGAGGGCAGTGCCATCATCCTCACTCACAGATTTACAGCTGAGGCTCAGGGACAGGGACACTTGCTGGGCTCAGCCTGTGACCCAGGTCTGCCGTCCTTGAAGCCCAGTTAGTGTCCACTGATGTTTGATTCCTTATCAGGTTATGAGAGAATGTGAACAATGTGTTCAAATGTTATTTTATAATAGTGTTACATCTTTAGTGGAGGTTTTAAAAACAGACTGCCTTAAAAATAGTCTTTTTTTTTTTTTAAAGGAGCCTAATTTTTCTCTATCCCTTCTTCCTCCTGTTTTCCTATTTTTTTTTTCTTCATCTCTCTCCTCTCTTCCGTCCTCCACACTTATTTTTTTTTCACACTTTTTTAATAATACAAACCTAAACATGAATTTATTCTCCTTACCAAAAGATGTATTTCTCATTTAATTCTTACCACATTTTAAAAGACTATTTACACTTCCCTCCCCAGCCTGCTGTTTTCTGCCTGGCTTTGCACAGGCCTGCCTGCCATAAATCTTAAAGCCATGGCTCTCTTCCCCTGATTTATAAACAAAAATGACACCTGGTGGCAAATCTTTCAATTACAGGTTTTATTGTAATTTATTGTGCTAAAACAATAAGACATGCAGGTTTGGACAGTTAATACAAGCCAAAGAATGTGATTAAAATTAATTGTAACTTCTATCATGTTTTACAATATATACCCAAAGCATTCTTCAAACACTTGAATTTTCTCTTCTCTACTAATTATCAGCAGGATAATCCAGCTTGGGCTCATTTGCCATCTTTATTTCCTCATGGAAATTGTTCTTCAGTCACTTTTTAAGAGAATTCTGGACATTAACTTTCATTTCACTTATATATTCCAGATATAAGGTTTTATTTTAAACATTTCTTCTCCACTTTATCTGTTAAATCGAATTAATCTTGTATCTGATACCCTCCATTTCAAGTGAGATGCTCATGTTTTTCATAAGATGCAACAAACTCGTTTCATAGATTTACTAGAAGTTTTTACATCGTACAGTCTACACTGCAGTTCAATCTGATTTCTACAGACACACTGACAACTGTTTGGGGAAAAGCAGAGGATACAGAGCATGTATCTGTGCTTGGTGTGCGACCAAGTTTCATCTCACGGAATCCTCCCCGGGGCCGCAGGTCCGTCCCCACCCTTCCCCTTTAACGGAGCAGGAAACCAGACCACGCTGCCAGGGGGCCCCTGGGCTTTCCTGGGGACATAGTTGTCCCACTAACCTTCACTGAATAATTATGAGTCCTCCTCATTTATTATTCCTGCCTTGTTTTAGTAGCTCTTCTAAATATTTGAACACTTCTTGGAATTTCAGTAATTTTCCATTGTCCATTTCCGTTTTGAAGCCAACACCCTTCAGTGCTTGGCACCTTGCAGTGTATTTTCAATATGGCATGAAATCACTACCATCAGTATCTTTAATGAGGCCCTTCGCGGTTATACTTGACTCATCCATATTTTCCCCTTTGCTTTTAATATAACTGCATTTCTAGTAACAGTGGTACTAAGGCGTCTTATTTTAATCCCTAGTTTTTTTATAATTTGTTTTTTTAGAGTTCATTTTACACTGAAGTTAATGAAGTGTGAGCCAGTTATTGGATTTAAATAGTACTCATATTAATATATTCTCCAAGGTGAATTTTTTCAGAAGTTTAATCTATGACTGTTTCATTTGGTTCTTGATTTCAAGATCCCCAGATCCCCAGATCCTGCTTACCAGCCATATAAGACTCTCCCATGTAGGATTGTTGTACAGTGGAGAAAACCAGACGTCGTCTCCTCCTGTTGCTGCCGTCTGTCCGGTCCTCAGCTCCGGCACAGCAGCACTGTGTGCAAGTTAACTAGTGAACAAATGAAAGAGGCGCTCAGCAAAGCTGAGTGACTCCAGATGGACAGAAGCAAACCTGGCGAAAGACACCTAGTTTCATGTTGTCCCTGTGAATGTTCCCCGTCTAGGTTGGTGACCAGATCGTGGAAATCAATGGAGAGCCGACACAAGGCATCACGCATACTCGCGCAATTGAGCTCATCCAGGCCGGTGGGAATAAAGTTCTTCTTCTTCTGAGGCCGGGAACAGGCTTGATACCTGACCACGGTGAGAAAAGCAGCTCCCAGCAGCTGAAAAGTTGAGCGTGTTAGGGAGGGGTCGGCAGAAGGAATATCTACCTGCAAGGGCTATGTTACTAGCGAAGTCAAGGGTGGAAACACCAGAGTCGCCTAAAGCTAGTTACACAGCACAGTTACTACTAGTTACAAATCATATTACAAAGTAAGTGGCTGCGGGTGGGGCTGCTACTGGGATGGAATATATACATCAACTAATTCCAACAGAAAACAAGCGTGCCTGTAAAAACCAGGGCATTAGACGCAGATGATTTCAATGTCATGAAAAACATTTTAAATCTCTTCAAATGTTACTTTCGTGTAGCGAGATACACTTCTCTTAATGAGAAGCGTAAGAACTGGAGGATTTTACGGTCACTTGTCCCAGACAAGTGGCTGTAGTCCTACCTGGAGAAAAGGTGTTGCCGCGTCTGTGCTCCTGTGCTGAACGTAAACTTCCTGGGTTTTACTGTGTGGTTTTGAAAAATCCCTGTTTCAAGTGAGTGCACTAGTCTCGAACTCAGGCGTCCCACCACGAGTGCTTGTCCTGTGCGGTTTCTCCCCCCCCCCCCCAGAGAGCATCCGAGGGACGGGTGTAGACACGGCCTCCTCCAGCCCGCTCAGCCTGTAATTCTCTGACTGTATGACCTTCCACCATCTGCTTGTAAACCAATGCCCCGGTGACGTCTTTGCTAACTGCGCTGTGATTGTTTTACCTAGTCCGAGGCTTTTTCTCTTCCTTCTTCAGGTTTGGCTCCTTCCGGGCTGTGCTCCTACGTGAAACCTGAGCAACATTAAAGGCTTTCAGGGCTTTTCTTGGTCTTTCCTTAAAAAGACTTGGTAAATCTGCATGTCTTGTAAATCACTTCCTCCTTGTTTTTTTTCTTTTGAATTAAAAATGATGCTATTAAATACAGCTAATTCTATCTTCTGCACTTTTCAGTTTCCTTTTGACATTAAGTTTGACAGCTTAATGCACGAAAATTATTTACAGATGCCCACGAACCTCATTGGGGTTCCCACAGTCCCGTCTCCTTTATGGGTGACGGCGGAGCACCCTTAAGTTGTGTTCGTTGCTAAGAGCGAAAATAGTGAGCTGCTTGGACCAGGTCATTTGGTCTGAGTATAAGCTTTTTACTGGGCTTTACAACTTGTAAAGAATTTAGTGAGATAATATATGATGCGTAATAACATGTAATTGGAAAAAATACTTATAAACAACCTAGCTGTGATGATCAAACATAGCTGTCTGCATACATCTGCCTTTAGAGAGAGAGACATAAACTAGTTATAAGCTCCTCGTACTGTTGAGGCAGTCAGAACAATTCAGATGGCTGTCAAAGTTCAATTTACTGCTCCTGAGATGTAATTCTAAGCCTTAACGATGTTCCACTCAAATCCCTTTTTCTTAGGCGATTGGGAGATGCCTCATCCTTCATCTTCACACGTGATTTACGATGAACAGTCACCGCTCGCCCCGCCCCCACCGCCTGCTTCCGGGTTTGACGAGCCCCACGTGCCAGGAACCGAGGGCCCTTCAGCGCGAGTCCCGGTCTGTGACAAGGCCGAGGACTGCAGGGACCCGGTGCCTGAAAAGAGAAGCACTTTAGATCAGCCTGATATGAAGCATCCGTCTCCCCTCCAGAAGAATGTGAGTAAAAGGGACCCACCCAGCACTCACGGGCACAGTGACAAGAAAAACCTCTTAAAAGTAGAAAACGGCGTTACCCGCAGGGGCAGGTCTGCGAGTCCCAAGAAGCCAGCCAGTCGCTATTCAGAGGAACATTTAGAAAAGGTTCCTGGCCCTCTCAAAAATGACCCCAAAAGGAGGCCCAGGGACCGGTCACTCAGCCCCAGGAAAGGGGAGAAGAAAAGCTGGCAGGTCAGCCCCAGGGCGGGGCCTGGACACGATCGCGCAGGAAAAAGCAGAGGACGCTCTTCAAGCCCAAAGCAGCAGCAGAGAGCGGAGGGCAGTCAAGACCAGCCGCGCAGGGAAGGCCAATTTCCCGAGGCCGAGAGTCGTGGAGCAGGGCCCCGCGCTGGCGACAGTGCTGAGCGCGTCTCGGATGGCACAGAAAAGGCGGCTGTCGCCAGGAAGGAGCCCAGGCAGGGGCAGTCTGGGAAAAGCAGAACCAGGTCTCCGGAGAAAAAAAGCAAGAGGACGGACGACGCGCCCCTTCCCTCCAAAGAGACGAGTCACAGCAGCAGCAGAGGAGCATCTGACGCTGAAAAAGGACAGAGGGCCACCTTCGGGGGAGCGAGTTCCGGCAAAGAAAAAATGGGAGATGGTGTCAAGACATTAGACAGGAAGGCGAAGGCGGACCCAGCGGAGAGAATGGCTTTAAACAGGACAGAAGGGGACAGAAGCCGAGAGAGCGGCGGGCTCAGACCTGAACGCGGCTCCCCAGCCAGGAAAGCGCCCATCACTCCGGGGCCCTGGAAGGTGCCGAGTGCAAATAAAGCCACAGGCGTGGCTGGGGTGGCTGAGAAGCGGCTGTGACTTTAGTATAAAACAAAGGAAAACGAGCTGGAAGCTTTCCTTACTAAAAAAAGCAGCGTTTTCTCCCCCAAAAGTCATTTTCCAGGAATTCTGAAACACACGTAAGTACATTTTGATTTGATCGTCAAATGCATGAAGGGCCTTTAGGTTCACCAAGAAGCCACTGTCCCTGGCTAGCGGCCCTCTGTCACGCTCATCTGACACGCCCTGCTCGTCCTCACGGCGTCTGCACAGATGACATGCGCTGATGTTAACAATGTGGTCACAACTCACTTTGTATCTGTGCCAAGTTACCTACTGTATCGCGTCTATTTTCTCATATTTTCACGGTAATGACAAAATGAGGTTTGGCTTGGAAGCTGATATTATCAATAGCATGTTGCATGTTTACAGAGAGAAATATTTGAGTCCCTGCGGAAGAGGAGATTGTCAACTCATCGTTAGAGATGGCAGTCACCTCTTCTGACAGCTACAGATGACATCCGGGTTAAAAAGACCACTCAGACATCACTGCTGTAAAGAAAAAAAAAAATGTAGTCAAATATGGACCATCTTACGGTTTTGTATTTTAATTCAGCTGGGTATTTCAAATAACTGACTGTTAAAGGTCTTACTTACTATTGAATGTTCAAAAGCAGGAAGTGCTTCGAGCAGTTAAGAGTCCGCCTCCTGCTGGGTCGTCCAGCCCTGCCGTAGTGACAGCACCTCACGTGGAAATAGTGCGTATCGCTATTTGAAGAAAAACCACCAGATTTCTATTTCTGGCTACTTTGGTTGTACCTACAAAGTCACGAGTCATTAATACTTACTTGAAGAGTCAGAATGCCTGATACAGGTTGCATGAGGGGCTGAATTAAGGACGCTGTCTCACAGTCCACTGCCCGCAAGAGAGCCAGCCCTGCTGGTAGCAGCGGTACTGGTCCGGCATTTAGAAGCCGAACCCTTGTCAGACCCACTCAGCAGGTAAGGACAAACATGGCAACACACAGTACTTGCTGGATCTTACTTAGTTAACTTTCTTGTTTAAAAACAAGAAAGGGAGACCAAACATCTGCTTAGCTTGTACAGGAAATTTCCAGTTCTTTCAAGTCTAATGAAAGATGTTTGTTGGAAGGCGGAGACAGCTCTTAACTCCATAAAACAGATCCAGTTTTCCAGTCCCCTGAAGCAGCATTCAGTAGCATCTATAACTACAGGAACTCCTCAGAATAAAACCACCCTCTGGAGTATGTGAACACACGTGTGCCGTCACCCTGGGCTCGTCCTGTTGTTGTGAAACACTCTGTCCAGGCCCTTCCCTCCCGGAGTCGAGTGTGACCTCTCTAATATGACAACTGACTCAGTCCCTGTAGATAAGACATGCCTCCCAGAGTGAGTTTTGAAACCCTCTTTTCATCCAGACCTGTATTTACCCACCTATCGTAACTACTTGAATAGAGCAAAATTAGAAGGCTTGATAAACACTAAGTTTAGTACCACAGAAATGATTTATTTTCCCGATAGTCCACAATTAGTGATAAAAATCCTATTTTTATTGTTAACTGTGACATAACTTTGATGTCATATGTTGTCAGTCTGATGTGGCTCTTTCCTTTCTCAGTAACCTGTCATTTATTGATTATATACTGACTTAGCAACGTGGCCTTGGAATGCTAAGCAAAATATGGATGTACTGGTTGTAAATGTTTATATATTGTACATACCTTTATATATACACACTTGAGGTTCTGATTAGAGAAAGAGATCTGTAAATCGCTCGTTATTTTTTATATAGATATTAAAAAAACAAAAACCAATTCATGGCCTGCATTTCTTCAACTGTTAGCTCCACAAATAGCCAAATTCTCCTCACGGTCTGAAGCCTCAAACAGATTTTGTCTCTCCAGATAACACTCTCAATCCTCCAATCAAGAAAACTCTGGTAATGATGACTTGACCTAGATAGCTATACTTTTAGCGATATACATTTAACTCAAACCAATTTCAAGCTTATTGAAAAGAAAACAGCTTTGCAAAGTACTTTACTGCCCGTAAAACTCCTTCCTTACACTGGCAGGTCAGGGAGAAAAAAGGGCTTATCTTACGGGAAACACAGCTACTGGACGTTTCTTCTGGGTAAGCCCAGTCATCACAAGGTCCCAGTTCTATTTCATCAGACTGTGAAATGTGACATTATTTTTAAGTCAGTTCTATTTGCTAGAGATTACTCTTACTTTTAGAATGAAGTGTTCTGATTTGATTTCATTTAATGTTTAGTATAAATATACCTAAAACCTCTTCCTAGACATGGCTAATTTAATACTCTTAAGGGGAAAAATAAATTCCTCCCACTGCATGAAGTCAACACTAAGAATAAAAGCTAAGCCACACAATGGGGAAGTGTATCAGAGCCAAAGGGACAGGAAGTAGCAGCAACACAGTGTTTGGGTTATTTTAGTAGGTATTTTCTTACAATCGCAGAAATGTTCTGGGATGCTGTTACACTGTCTCAGTAGAAAGACTAGACTAAGCTCCTAGACGTTTTCTTTCTCTAACCTAATTCATCAAATGTTACGGATAAGTAGCTTTTGAAGAGAGTCAACTATTTCAGAAGTCCTGAAGCATTTGACTTTTGATTGCTTCATGAGAAAGAAAAAGTTATTTCCTTCTTGGTTATTCCTTTTTAATAGTAAGATATTCTTATGGATAAAAAGCTGAGTGCTTTTAAACATGTGGATACATGAAGGTCATGTTTAACAAGTCCAGCATTCAAAGAGAACTGGGTTTTAAAGAAGCCATGAGTATTCAAATTAGTTAAACTGTGTGACACTCTAACGACTACACAAAGATGTGTTTAAGCTGAAGCTAGGTTCATAGTGTGTTCCTGACTACAGAACACTGGTATAAACACAGATGTCGCTCACAAAACATGATGCTGCAATCTGGTATGAAGAACACATCAGAGCAACGTTTTACACCATTATGGCACATGCCAATGCTAAGAACTAGCCGTACTTTTTAAACAACTGATTTATTCAGGCAGTTCTTTACTGGTCGTGCTATTAAGGGTTGTCAGCAATACAATGACTTGTTTAAAGCATGCCATAATTATTACATGAAATCTACAATCTTTGCTTTAGTTAACTGGGTTGGTTTAAGATATCCACTAATTTGGACATGTTATCGATGTTGCTATGCAAGTAGAGCCTGAAGAAGGGTAAGAATAGAATTCTGTCTACTAGAGAACTCTGAATCTTTTTCACATACACATTAAAATACAAAAACAGAGCCAAGTGCTTGAACTGAGTCTAATCTATAGAGTCTTTTGGGTATTTGCCTACCTTAAAACGCTTCTATCAAAGTCAAGCAAATACACAAGCCAAGAGGCGTATTTTGTCCTTAACCACCAACATTTTTTACCTTGAGTAATACCTCATTGCAGCTTATAGGCCTAGATGTGTTGCAGGGAAGGTATGGAAGTATTTCACATGTGAAATTCAAACTTCATTAAAGATGGGCACCAGTAACTGCAAAAAGCAAAGAATTACTTTAAATGACTCAACCAGTCAACAACACATATAGAGGAGATTACATTTGATATTTTAAAGTGAAACCCATTTGGTCCATTATGAGTATATACCATAGATCTAAAAGTGAATTTCAAAAGTGAATTTCATTAATTTGAAACAAGGTTATTTTTATAATGCATAAGTCTATGTCTGAATGCAATTAACCAAAAAGAAAAACATGGATCCACCAGCTTATACTTTGTGAGACATACTAGTATTGAGAGTTTTTCTACGTGTCTGAAAGTCAAGAAGACCATACTCCAATGAGACAAGTATTTGGTTATTCAACTTTTCAGTCTTGAGTTTAAATTATACAATACATGGCCCATAGTGTTCACGTTCGGGAAGTCTGAGGTGGTACTTCCACAGCAGTTTTAGGGAGGGTACTTTTCCCAATACAACAGATTAAGAGGTATTCTTCTTAGCCTTCACGGTTATTATTATCCCGATTAAATGTATGAATAGCCTGTTGTAGTTCTGTTTACATTTTGTTTAATTTCTCAGTAACAGGTAATACCATCAAAGTATGTTACTTTTTGGGGAGCAAAATGAAAGCCCCAGTTCCTAGAAAACATTCTACAGACATAAGCGAAGCGCCCCGGACAGGACAAGCGTGAGGCCATCCTAACAGGAGACAGCCGCAGGAATGGGAAATCACTTGAGGTCTATTTTTTCAGTTACTCTACAGATTTATATCGAGCACCTATTATGGGGTCAGGTACTTCCTCTTCTACGTTCTGGGTACCTAGAAGTGAACAAAAAATTATGTCCCTTTCTTAAGGAGCTTGCATTCTAGTGTGGAAGGACAGAAGCAAGTAGGCAAAACAAACCAGGTGATCAGGTTGTGACAAGCGCCATCCAAGGGAGAACCCAGGAAAACACTTGAGAAAGAACATGGTGCCGAGGAGGGACAGAGGGAGGCCGGGCTGGTGGCCAGGTCTGAAACGGTGACACTGGGAAGGGAGGCAGGCTCCATGATGGACAGCCTGGAGGCCACCACAGGGAAGCCAGGAAAGCTTTCAGTAGGAATGCTGGAATTAGTCTCCAGATGTTACGTGTGTTCACGTGGCTGTGGAGTACCGACGAGGAGGCAGGGATGGAGAAAGGGCCCAGTGGGTCAGCATCGCGGCCCACTGGACCTGAAGGAGGCCTCGCCTAGTCGCAGTGGGTGGAGAACCCGCAGGGCCTGGAGGTGGATTCGGGGGGAGAACCAGGAGTAAACCCGAAGTCTCTGGCTTGAACAACTGGGAAAACTTCGTTCTGTGTACTCAGGTGAGAAAAACATTTTTTCTTCCACCTTAAAATAAAAAGGAAGGAAAAGAAAAAATAGCTGAGAACTGGTTTTTAGGTGTTGGACAACAGGCAGGACCGAAGAGTGGAATGACGAGGTGAGCCCTGCCGCTTCCCGGCTGGGCTGCAGGAGGGGACCCCGACCAGACCCAGCAGTCCTGCCACGTTGGAGGGAGGCCCGGACTGCTGGATGCTGCAGGGCAGAGCCCCAGAGGGAAGACAGCTGCGGGGAGAGCTCCGGAAACAGCCGGGGCTTGTCTTTCCAGTCTTCAGGTGAGTACTGATCAGCACAAGGAGACACCCAGGAACAGAGAAAGGAACTCCAAAAGGAAGCAGGCGGAACAATTCTCGGTGGGATCAGATCATGTTCTATAGTCAGGTTGGAAGCCGCCGCTGAACAGGGCGTCGGGTAGACACTTAGGAGGACACCGCTTCAGCAGTGGAGAGGAGCAGCCTAGACTAACGGCTGCTCTAACAGAGCTTAAAAGCAAGCCTTGAAATGATCAAAGCGTTTCCAAGTAACAGATGCATTCCTAAACAAGGAGAGAACACACACATATAAACCAAACCCGCCTGACCGGGCGGTGGCGCAGTGGATAGAGTGTTGGACTGGGATGCAGAAGACCCAGGTTCAAGACCCCGAGGTCGCCAGCCTCAGCGAGGGCTCATCTGGTTTGAGCAAAAGCTCACCAGCTTGAGCCCAAGGTCACTGGCTCGAGCAAGGGGTTACTTGGTCTGCTGAAGGCCCACGGTCAAGGCACATATGAGAAGGCAATCAATGAACAACTAAGGTGTTGCAATGCACAACAAAAAACTAATGATTGATGCTTCTCATCTCTCTGTTCCTGTCTGTCGCTGTCTATCCCACTCTCTCTCTCTGTCTCTGTAAATAAATAAATAAATAAATAGTTAAACCAAACCCAACACCCAACAACATAAAATCCATACCCCCCAAAAAATTACCAGGCATGCAGAGGAGGAACAGACTCAAAATGGGGGGGGGGGGCATCATCAATAGAAACAATAAAGATGAGGATGTCAGCATCATGGCGGAATGAGAAGACTCCTTTTTCTCCCCTTCAATTTACAACTAGGATCCCCCACTAACACACAAACGTGCCTAGAAGATCCTCCCCACACAGCGGAACATCTGAAGATGGGCATACTTGAAGTGCCTGGAAAAGCAGGTTCGGGAAGGGAGGAACGGTTACCATGGCTGCGGGATGGCACCGCCCCGCTCCCGCTCCCCGCTCCCGCTCCCACAGTGGCAGTGGAGCAGCAGCTACGGCCCTCCCACTGCGGCCTGGATGGTGGGAAAAGCAGTCCCTTCCTCATCACAGGAGACCCCCACAGAGGTGGCTGGGAAGCTTTGAACAGCACAGCATACCAACGGTACTTCTGGCAGGGTGCAGCCCGCAGAAATGTGAATTTGCCCCCTCTTGTCCCACCCCTCCTGTCAGAGACCAGTGGGCAGTAAACGCCTCCAAAAACAGCAGGCCCAGTAACCTTAGTAAAAAGGAAGATGCACTGGAAGCTCGCAAAACTGCTTCTCCGCCACCTCCACGTACCCCCACCACGCTGGTAGTACCCCATAACCAAGGTGAGCAAGCCAAGAGGGGACATCCACCATCCCAGGGTGTACCAGTGTAGATGTCACTCCATTGTGATCCCAGAGGAGCAAATAGTGCAGGTAAGAGAAAACAACTTGTGCTATAACGCCACCTGCTGGAAAACAAAAGCAAGTACCCCACCTATCAACCTACTGAATTGTTGACAGCAAAACAGTATCTAAACAAGACAAGACCTCACTACCTCCTCTGCACAGGCAGAGAAACAATAATCCAAATGCCATTAACAACCAAGGTACACATGGGAACACAGAAAGAAAATGAAAGGTCCCCAGCAGCCAACTTCAATGTCATGGAAGACAGTGACTCAAATGAATTTAAGACTGCAGTTAAGAAGCTCAATGAGATACAAGAGAACTCAGAAAAGCAGTTCAATGAGCTCAGGAAGAAAATTAATAAAGAAAAGTACTTTACCAAAGAGATGGAAATTTAAAAAGGAACTAAATTCTAGAGCTGAGACTCAATGAGATGAGTAATACATCAGAGAGCACAGGGAAAAGAACAGACACAACAGGAGACAGAATCAGCAAGCTCCAGGACAGAAACCTGGAAATGGACTAGAAGGAAGATGAGAGAGAAGTAATAGTTTAAAAAATAAAAGAACTCAAAAAGAACTATCTAACTTTATTATAAAGAGCAACATAAGGATAATGGGTAGATCAGGAGAAGAGAGAGAAAAGGGAATGGAGAGCTTAATCAAAGAAATAGTAGATGAGAACTTCCCAAGCCTGTGGAAAGAACCAGACTTTAGAATAGAGAAAGCTAACAGAACATCCAATTATATCAACACTAAAGACCTTCTCCAAAGACACATTATATCAAAACTATCAAGACTATCACCTACAAAGGAAACTAATGTCCATTAGCTTACCATCCGATTTTTTCTAATTATAGACACAAGCCAGGAGGGAGTGGAAGAAAATATTCAAAATACTGAGGACCTGTCAGCCAAGGACAATATATCCAGCACAGCTGACCTTTAGTGATGAAGGAGAAATAAAGGTTTTCCAAAAACTGAGAGAATTTACCGCTACAAGCCCTGCATTACAAGAAACATTGAAAGTTCTTCTACCGGAAACAAAAAGACAAAAGTAGACAGACAAAACTACAAATAAGATGACTGACAGAAGAAACAGGAAACTGCAAGTCTACTTCAGAATAGAGTATTAAATAATTATAACACAAAGCTAATGGAGGTGATGAATGCACAACATCAAAAGAGATGATTTGTGACAAAACCGTAAGGGAGGAAAAGGACTGAACGTGTACAGGTGAACCAGGATAAGAGCAATCAGAGGACAAGTACTGTTGGATCAGCAAACTACAGCCCATGGGCCAAATCTGCATGTGCCCTTTCTAAAAATCGTTTTATTAGAACACACACACATGGCAGCTATTTTAATGTCCCTATTTACAACCTCTGTTACAAATACATTATGTTAAACAGGTAGAGAAAAGAAATAAGATGTTAAGGAAGGACATGAAAGATATAAAAATCAGACTTCTACAGATGAAAATACATTGAGTAGAATTAATAGCAAATTAGTACCCAAAAAAACAGGTTAGTGAACTTGAAGGCACAGAATACAAACTATCCAAAATTAAAGCAGAAAGAAGACTGGGGCCTGACGAGGTGGTGGCACAGCAGATAGAGCACTGGACTGGGACCCAGGTTCGAAACCCCAAGGTTGCCGGCTTGAGCGCAGGCTCACCAGCTTGAGCACGGGGTCACTGGCGTGAGCATGGGACATCTGGTTTGAGTGCCGGCTCACCAGCTTGAGCGCGGGGTCACTGGCTTGAGCCCAATGGTTGCTGGCTTGAGCAAGGGGTCACTCGCTCTGCCGTAGCCCCCCAGTCAAGGCACATATGAGAAAGCAATCAATGAGCAACTAAAGTATTGCAACAAAGAATTGATGCTTCTTATCTCTCTCCCTTCTTGTCTGTCTGTCCCTATTTGTCCCTCTCTCTGTCACAAAAAGAAAAAAGGAAAAAATAAAAAAAGAAGACTGGGAAAATGTATAGAATGCCAGTAAGTTGTGGGGCAACTTTAAGCAGTATACATGGAGTCCCAGAAGGTGGTGAGTGACAATAGGGTATAGAAAATTTGTTTAGAAAAAAAATTTCAAATCTGATGAAAATCATAAACTTACAGATCCAGTAAGTGCAGCAAACCTCAAGCATAAAAATAAAATGAAGATAACTCTACCAGTATACATTATACATTGTACAAATACAATGATAAAAACCTTAAAAGCAGCCAAAAAATTTAAAGACATATATAAGAATGACAGCTGCCTCCCTGTCAGAAATAATGCAATCCAGGAAGCAGTCCAGCCACATCATCTTTAAAACTAGAATTTTATACCCAGCATAAATATGTTTCCAATGTAAAGATACAAAAATCTTTTAACAGGGAAGGACCTGTACATCTTGCTAAACAGACTTTATCTTCAAAGTAATAGTAAGCCATTAATGGAATCTAAATTATGAGACTTGCTTTTCAGAAAAGACACATTAGCCTTTTGAGAACAGACTGGGCTTGGGGGACGGGTGCGAGGCATATGTAAGAGCAGAAGAGCAAAAATATGTTTAAAAAACAAAAGACAGGCCCTGGCCGGTTGGCTCAGCGGTAGAGCGTCGGCCTGGCGTGTGGGGGACCCGGGTTCGATTCCCGGCCAGGGCACATAGGAGAAGCGCCCATTTGCTTCTCCATTCCCCCCTCCTTCCTCTCTGTCTCTCTCTTCCCCTCCCGCAGCCGAGGCTCCATTGGAGCAAAGTTGGCCCAGGTGCTGAGGATGGCTCTATGGCCTCTGCCTCAGACGCTAGAATGACTCTGGTTGCAACAGAGCAACGCCCCAAGATGGGCAGAGCATCGCCCCCTGGTGGGCATGCCGGGTGGATCCTGGTCGGGCGCATGCGGGAGTCTGTCTGACTGCCTCCCCATTTCCAACTTCAGAAAAATACAAAAAAAAGAAAAATCAGAAAAATACCTAGAAGGTAATTATTCAAACACTTGGTGATTGGATATTAGGTATGAAGAATAAGGAGTTAAGAATGATTCCCAAATTGCAGACAACAGCAACTATATTTACATACAGAGCAGGGCAAAAGTAGGTCTCAGCTGTTCATATGAAAAATAATGCAATAATTAATAATACAAGAATCAACTTTCACATACAACTGGAACCCTACTTTTACCCCACCCTGTGTAATTTTAACCACCTGAAAAATATTTTTTTTGGAAAATTTAAACCAATTATACACCATCAAAATTGTAACAGAAACAGTGCGCAAGAGTAAACTATCCTAGTTTAAACTAGAGAATTCACAGTGTAGAAACTGCAAATAAAAACCAGAACATCATTTTTTGTAGGAGGAAAAAGGCAGCAGTCAGTCTTTGTCTGAAATCTGCGCGGAGCTCAGCCCTGGACTCGAGACAATTACTGCTGTTCCCTCTGTAAAGAGCCAACGGCTGGCTCCGCTGAGCCGCTGCTGAGACACAGTGCCTCTGCCCAGTTCCTTCTAACGGTCCATCGCTGCGGTGCAGTTTTAGCTTCAGAAACGTAGATAACTCAGGCAGCATTGAGAAGGGCTGCGTACTCTCAGTAATCCCCTGCTAGATCAGCCATCCCACTTCCTATGTTGCTTTCTTCACAGTGAGGATTACCAGTGAGAGCTTTTAAAGGGTTTTAATAGCAATAACAATTCTTAATTGTGGATTTACTAAGTGCTAAGTACTTTCTGCTGTGCTAAGTACCTCATAAGATAAACTCATGTGACAACCCTATTAGGTAGTTATTATCCCCATTTAACAGGCAAGGAAACTGAGACACAAAGAGGTTGAGCAATTTGCCCCACATTATGAAGCTACTAAGTGGCAGAACCAAGCGTATGAACCCAGAAATGTCTAGCCTCAACCCCTCGTCTCCCGAGAAATTCATCTGGAACCCTCAAACACCTTCCCGCCTTTGAGACGTGCAGCCCTGAGCTTGCGTGAGTCCAGGCATACCTCGGAGACACTGCAGGTCCGGCCCCAGACCACCGCACTAAAGCGAGCCATGATCTTTTGCTGGTGGACAGTCTTGCCTTCAATTTGTAAAAAAAAAAAAAAGCAACATCTGTGAAGCGCGATAAAGCAAAGTACAATAAAACGAAGTATGCCTGTATATACTTTTACAAATAAGTTTCTATCATTTAAAAATTCACAAAAGCTTATTAAAATATTTAATTTTCAATTTGTTTCAATAGATGCTTCAGAACAGGTATCTCAATGACTAAGAATTCTACGTTGACTAGCAGAGTTTCATTAGCATATGTAAATACCTGTGTGTGCAACGGGACATCAGGGGAGACCGCTGAGAACATCTGAGTCGTCAGAGGCATGGTTTGGCGGAGTACGTACACTGAGGACCTGAAACTGTACTGAGGGTTGGCTCCACTAAATTGCACAACAAATAAACCATGAACGCGTCACCTCGTACTGTGACAGGACACAGCTCAGATGATCCATACAGCCACCAGGTTGGGTAGTGGGCACAGATGAGTACCCATATACTTAAATTTGTCATGCTGAGTTACATGGCGTATCATATGCCAACTACTCCTTCACCAACAACTACACAGATACCAAATCACCTTCAAATTTATAAACTAATTAAAAATTATCAATAGTTTAAACAGACTCAGTTTAAAAGGTTTTTTTCCTTCAGTGACAACAAAAAGAAGCCTAGAAACTGAATCTCCAATAAAGTTCTTTTATTTGAGTTCAATCTAAAATAGTTTTAAGTTTGATCTTTCTGCTAGAGAAATCTCCAATTCTTTACACTGTAACAGAAAAGTGCTGAATTTGCAATATTTCCAATAAAGCATATTTGCTTCATGCTTTGGGCATCTACCATAGTTACCCAAAAGGCTATTTCCAATAAATATAACTGTCACAGCACTGAAATGTCCAGAATAAGTTTCCTAACTTAGACAGTTGTCCTTGTGTTACCATAACACAGTCTTGAATCTCCCGACTGTTCACATTGTCTGAAAGCCGTGGAACGGGTTCTGCGCATGCGCGCCCAGTGGGACAGGCTTGGTTCCTCTGCAAACACCATTCGTGAGATTAGGCCGGGCGGCGGGCACCTCCGTGAATGGACGAGCAGGCAGGCAACGCACGGTTTCTCCCGTCACCGCTTTCCTTAGTGGGTAAGCATGACGCCAGGCAAGGGAGCGGGTCCAGCCAGGCACATGACTCGGTTTAGGACTTAATTTTCCAGAGCTAAGAAAAGAAAATCACCAAAACATGTTAGTTTTAAGACAAACAGGTGGGGTTTATGAGTACACTTACATGACAGGGAACTAATAACCCTTTAACAAAGAGAAAACTCTTGCAATAGCAAGCATAAGACACTGTAGGGGAAAAAAAAAACCATGAAAAATTTCCAGGCTTGAAAAGGACATACTGCAGTTCATGGGTTCTGGGCTTTCATTCATTCTGACTGTCTGTACATGGCCCTGGGTCAGAGGAGGACCCTCACTCAGCCACGCTATTAATCTGACATGAGATTCAAACCTGATTTGGTGCAATTCAAGAGCACAGTATATTGTACCTTTGTAAAAGGAGAAAATCTAAACTGAGAAGCCTGTGGACCACCAATCAAGCTGTCTATTTCTTGCCTGACCTGTGGTGGCGCAGTGAATAAAGCGTCAACCCAGAACGCTGAGGTCACTGGTTCAAATTCCAGGGCTTGTCAGGTCAGGGCACATGAGAGAAGTACCTGCAAGTTGATGCTTCCTGCTCCCCCTCACCTTTCTCTCACTCTCCTCTCTTTAAAATCAATAAAATCTTTTTTTTTTAATGTCTATTTCTTTACTGCAAAAGTTATTTCCATGCCAGACATACACACACACGGTGAAGAACAAAGATTATTATATAGAATAGTTTTTAGACTCAGGCAGATGCTACCGAGTGTACGGTAACCACACTTACTCGTATATTAAATCCCAGAAGATCACTTATAACACCTGAGACAGCAGAAAGGATTACTACTCGTGTGATATTATAGATTAAGGGATTCATTGTCAGCCCGTAGAGTCGAAATGGTGTGTCCAGCTCCTACAAAAACATGAAAGAGCCGAGGTGAAACACATGGTTTCTCAGCATCAGTGGTCTGGGCTGTTCGGGAAGTCTCGGGTGAGAGTGACTGCTGACGCTGTCTTTCCTTAATGTTCAACAGCTGCTTCCAACCGGCTGCAGCCGAGTTCACCCACTTTCCTACTAGCTGAGTTTTCTAAGGTGGATTCAAGCAATATGTTACTTGTGATTTTTTTAATGTAATTTAAGAAATGTGACAGGCATCAACAAGCACCAGAACCCGGGGAACAATAGGAAAATATTTTCTTGTACTGTCATTAACCCAAAACTATTAAGGTGGCATTTGGAATGTACTCAGCCTGGCATCTGTCTGTTACTAGGGTCTTCTGCAGGAAGGAAAGCGTTGACTTAATTTAAATGGTAGTACAAGTGTGTCACAGGATCTTACTTACTTTCAACAATTTGGTGGACAGTTTTAATACATTGTTTACCAGAGTAAGCTGTTCTTTCTTATTTGGCTTTTTTTCCATCTTAAGATATAAATTAATCTATGAGAAGGAATAGAGATTAAGGTAAATGTCACAGAAAAAGATATATATACTGCAATAAATCTGGCAGATTTCAAGGGTCATGTTTTCAAGTAAGTTTTAAAATTCTAGCAGCTGTTTCTACAGAGCACATATGTCATGTACCCAAACACCCCGTTCCTAATCAGTCACATGTGGCAAAAAAAAGCTATTTAGTGATGAAAAGAAATGATAAAGTAACTTAAATAGCAGAACAATAAAAATTTTAATATTAATTATAACAATTAACATGTAAACTCCTTGAGTTAAAAAACAATATCTTGCCTGACCTGTGGTGGCGCAGTGGATAAAGCGTCAACCTGGAAACACTGAGGTTGCCGGTTCAAAACCCTGGCTTGCCTGGTCAAGGCACATATGGGAGTTGATGCTTCCTGCTCCTCCCCCTTCTCTCTCTCTCTCTCTCCCCCCCCCCCAAAATGAATAAATAAATAAATAAGAAATTTAAAAAAAAAAAAAAAAAAAAAAATATCTTATTTATCTTGATGTTCCCTAAATAACCTAACATCCTTATTAAACATTAATGGGAAGAAAGAAAATAGTTGCTTTTAACTTACTATTTCCTTATTTTTTCCCTTATAGGAAGAAATCTCCACTATAATTCTGAGGCAAATAATAGTAATAATAAATAAAGAACTAATAATACCAAATTCTATTATTTAAAACTTATAAATAAAAAAATTTAATGTTATACTACTCTGTATTTATAAGAAATATTTCTCAATCTTAACAGCTATTCAAATACTAAAGAGCAAATATTTTCCAAACACTGAATGTAGTCTGTGGCTGATACAGAAAAATTCAATAAGCTTATTAAATATACTTAAATGACAAGTACTCTAAAGATCTAATACTTGTTACAGAATATGAGATTAACAGTATGCTCCATTCCCACCAATAAGAAAACCGTTATAGTATACAAAGTATTTTCGATCCATTAGATCTTAGTTCTTACACTCCTGGGAGCAGGTGGGGAAGATACTCTCCTCAACTTATAAGAAGGTGAAAATTACATAGTGACAAAGTGACTGGTAAGGTAATAGAGCTAGAAAGTGAGCGACGCTGAACTCAACCCTGAATCTTCTGCACAAATATTTTCTATCTCCAACCACTGAACCAAAGTGGCAGGGACATAACAATACCTGTTCCGTAAGTAATATCGAAACATTGCTGTACTTCTTGTTGGTCTCAGACCCCAGCGAGGCCAGGCGCAGTAAGAAGAGGAGTAAAGCTGTCTCCCAGATCAAAAACTCCCAATTGTAAGCATCATTCAAGAAGGTTTTATGTCCTTGGAGAACCTATACACAGGACCAAAAAGAAGCAAAGTTTTCTATTTGTCTTAAAATTTGTAATTACTCCTTTATACCAGCTATTTAAAACCATTTACAAGATAGCAATACAATCATCCCTCACCATATCGGAGTTCACCTTTCATGGTCTCACTGTATCGCAGATTTTTAAATTGTATCAATATATATCTAATTTTGTATTGCGGGTTTTTCACTATATTGCAGGATTTTGTGGTATAGAGGTATTTTTATATATTTATTATTTTAATTATTTTTGTGGTAAAATAAGCATTTTCTAGCCTAAAAAATTGAAAATGATGTAAAAACAATATTAACAATAGTAATTAAAACATCATCATTCAAGTTGTAGTATATTCACCCTTACAGAATTTTATATGTTGTTAGCATTACGTAGGTTTAAGAGTATAGAAAGTGATTAAGAGCACAGGAAGTGTTCATAAGAGTGTGGGAAAGGTTAAGAGCATAGGAAAGGTTAATAGTGTGGGAAAGGTTTATAAGAGTGTGGGGAGGGTTTATAAAGCCTTAAAATATATATAAATAATAAAATAAATATAAGGTCGCTACTTCGCAGATTTTTGCCTATCACGGGGGGCTCTGGAACCTAACCCCGTAATAACAAGGGACCACTGTATTTTAATACTGAAAGCAGAAGTGTTTTTACTCAAAATGTTATCTCTTTAATTAATCATTATGTATTTCTCTATGTTTACTAGATTTTTTTCCTTTGCATAAAAGACAGCAAGAGTCTGGTAGTAACAAAAGAATATAATACAGTAAGTAAAATAAGAGCAGTGCATTTCCAGCCTCTAACCACCAGTGTGCCCACTCACAAAGTGTAAGGTGACCATTTTTCAAAGCACTAAATTTGGTTATGACTAGTAAGTTCCCTAAAAGGCACGGCCCATCCTACTGGGATGACTAGAAAATCCTAAGAATCAGTTCTTGACTTCATTTCAGAATCTGAATAACACAGCAGCAGCAGCAGCTACCAGTTAATAAATACCTATTATGTGTCAAGTTTTCAGGGTTTTCCATTATTTTTGTAGTTGTTGATTCAAAAGTAAAAAAATCTACTCAAGTAAGCCCAAAGTAAAATGCAATTTATTGGAAATATACAGAGAATGTTATCAGACAGCAGATGTCGGCCTTCTGAGGAACAGGAAGCCACCGCAGCGGCCCCTACCCCGGGGCCATCAGGCTGCCCTCTCTGCTCCTCGCAGAGGATTCCCCTGCCCAGCAAGACGCCTGTATTCTGCTCCTCCGACTGTGACCTGTCCCAGCCTTGGTCTGTCACAGCATCCTGCTAGCTCCCCTGATCCCTATGACCTTTCTTCTCCAAAGTCTACCTCTGATATCTCTGACTTTTCAATTCCAATTGCCAAAAGAGAGACTATGCTCGGCTTAGTCGCGGTCAAGTGTTCACCCCCGGCAATTAGTTATGACTAGAGGAGGAAGGAAGCACCTGGCAGCAGCCCAGGCGACCTCTTCAGTAGGTGACATCTATGGCTGCAGAGCAATTGTAACTAACACACAAACCACAGCCAAACCGCCATGAACCAGATGCAAAGAAAAAAAATATTTTTTTTTAACGAGAAGAGGGGAGGCAGAGAGATACAGCGCCCCGACCAGGATCCCCAAGCCCACTGGGGGTGACAATCTGCCCAGCTGGGGCCACGCTTGCAACCAAGCCATTCCAATGCCTGAGGCAGAGGCTCCACAAAGCCATCCTCGGGGCCTGAGGCTGACTCTCTTGAACCAATTGAGCCACAGCTGCAGGCAAGGAACACAGGTGGGGAAGGGTGAGAAGCAGATGGTCACTTCTCCTGTGTATCCTGACCAGGAATCAAACCCAGGGCTTCCACATGCCAGGCTGATGCCCACCCTACCACTGAGCCAACTGTCCAGGGCCAAGAAAAACTCTTAAAGCAAATCATTTTTAAAAGAGTGGCAAATTATTTTTAAAAGAGTGGCCATAGAGTAACAACTGACTTCTCAAGATAAAATAAAGAAATCGGAAGGCAATAGAATCCTACAAATGCTGAAGGTAGCTGGCAACCTAGAAATCTATATCCAATGACAATATCCTTCAAACACAAAAGGTGACAAAAGACATTTTCACACAAAAACTGAGAGAATTCATCACCAGCAATCCTTCAAGCAGAAGGAAAATAATCCAGAGAAGAACACAGAAACACAAGAACTAATGAAAAGCAATGAGAAGGGTAAATATGTAGGTAAATATAAATAAATACTTGACTATAAAAAAAAGTTAATAATTACATCTTGAGGGTAAGAAACATGTAAAATTTAAATGCAGAACACCAATGACACAAAGTGCTAATGGAAGATTCACTACAACTGGCCAGATGCTGGACAGTGAGACCACCCTCTAGAGCAGGGGTCCCCAAACTTTTTACACAGGGGGCCAGTTCACTGTCCCTCAGACCGTTGGGGGGCCGCCACATACAGTGCTCCTCTCACTGACCACCAGTGAAAGAGGTGGCCCTTCCGGAAGTGCGGTGGGGTCCGGATAAATGGCCTCAGGGGGCTGAATGCGGCCCGCGGGCCATAGTTTGGGGACGTCTGCTCTAGAGTCAAAGGACTGAAAAACACTCAGTGTGTTCTCTGACCACAGAAGAATTAAATTTAAACTCAATAAATGGGAAAGCACAAGATAAGCCTGTAACTTCTTAAAATGAAGAAAACACAGAAGTGAAAAAAATAAAAAGTGATACAGGAACATGTCAAAAGGACACAGGCAGGGTCTCCCACTGCCCAAATCTGGGACAATTTAGGCATCAAGACGAAAAGAGTAACAGATTACAATCCACTGGATAAAAATAAGAATAAATGAGTACATAATCTAATAAAGGAATGAATAAATAAATCAGTGGAAAAGAAAGGTCATATCTACCTTAGAGTGACAACTAATAAATGTAAAAGAAATGATGGAGTTAGACTATCTCTACTTGCCACCATCATGGTATGATAACTTTATCATCAGTCAGAAACTACCAACTAAAATTAGAGTGATCTTGGGGTCTTAAAAGACTTAAAATTATCTTTATTCTCATTGGAAAAGTTATGAAAATTAACAAATATTCAAAAGAGCAAAAGAAATTTAGACACATTAAAAATGTATGTATTGGGCTCTGGCCGGTTTGCTCAGTGGTATAGCGTCGGCCTGGCGTGGAGTCCTGGGTTCGATTCCCGGCCAGGGCACACAGGAGAAGCGCCCATCTGCTTCTTCACCCCTCCCCCCCTCCTTCCTCTCTGTCTCTCTCTTCCCCTCCTGCAGCCAAGGCTCCATTGGAGCAAGGTTGGCCCGGGTGCTGAGGATGGCTCCATGGCCTCTGCCTCAGGCGCTAGAATGGCCCTGGTTGCAACAGAGCAACGCCCCAGATGGGCAGAGCATCGCCCCCTGGTGGGCATGCCGAGTGGATCCCGGTCGGGTGCATGCGGGAGTCTGTCTGACTGCCTCCCCGTTTCCAACTTCAGAAAAATACAAAAAAAAAAAAATATATATATATATATACACACACACACACACACACACCCATTTACATGCAGCAAAGTGGTCCACAATCGATATGAAACTTACCTGGGCACAACAAATGAAAGCAATCGAGAGCGTCAGCAAGAAGACTGAAGACACAACCACGTCCACTGAGCGCTGCGGACCCCGCCTCTGTGGAGCGAGACACGCGGGGTCTTGTGTGAGGTGACCGTTACAGACAGCAACAGTCCCACATCAGGAACACTCTCAACTTTACTACCTTCATTTTTCCGGGGCCTTTTCTTTCTTTCATTTTTATGGTCTCTCTCCATTAGTGGTAAAATAAACATTTATAAGATGTTTCTGACATAGGATTTTAACACCTGCAACTTTCAGCACTGAAATCCATGCTGTTCCAAACTAAGGGCATGTTTGATTCACTGACCTTTTCAGCTGGAATATGTCCCCAAAAAAGTCAGAAAAACATGCAATATTCTATTTATCACTCTGCTCTAGGAATTTAAATTTCCTTTTCCCTTTCTAATCTCCTATTTACTTACCGCCACCACTTGCAGATGTATCCCTTCCAATCCGGGTGTCCAGGTCTTCCCGCCGACACAATCCACCCGGTACACAGAACTACCCCGCCCACTGCACACAGAACTACCCCGCCCACTGCGCTCTCGCTCTGCTGCCGGAAATCCAATGAGCATGTTTTCTGCATATTCGTGCCTACAATCCCTCACTAAGCATATAAAACTCACCTTTAGAAAGGATCGCAGTGATAACCATATCTTAATGTTCTCCACCTTTTTAAGTCTGAAATGAGGTATTTCATATTTTCTAGCTTTCCTGGCAGAAGTAATATGGCTGAAGAGTTTTGCAAATAAAAATCTCTAGAAGAGGTTAAAAAAAAATCACAAAGTGAAATGAACATTTGTGTCTGTGTATTTATATAATTGTAACCAATATTGCCAGCAAATAAAAACTGTTAAAAGGATGAAATCCTCATCAGTGATCACTACACAACAGGCAGTGAGAAATCTGGTTACCAGTTTGCTATCCTGTTGCTTCCAAAGCACAGGACAGAGTAGAAGTTAGTACACTTCTTCACAGTATGGGACCCTGTTAACATTTTCAAGGAGTCTTCTTTGGAGACCTTTGTGAATCCCCCATTTCAAAAACAAATGTTAATACAGAAGTCTGGTTTACTCCCAAATTACATTTCCATTCAAAATCACATTTTTTTTTGCACATATCAATATATTAAGTCCTCAATCCCTAGCTCTTATCAAATTTCAATACTTTTAATTCTCCCTTGGCCATTCCGCACAGAATCGCTTCACTCTGGGAATCACTGCACGTGCTGTGGATGTGCAGTAACCAGCAGAGGCACACTCGGCACAGGTGCTAAGCACCCAGCGAGGCTCACTCCCTGGCCGAGTCACTCACTCTTACTCCAGGGCTCAGCAAAATCTCAGACTGTAAGAAATGACTGTGAATAATCAATATCGCAAATGTTAAACTCACAACCACCAGAAGTCCACTTATCCATCCTTCATTGCCCACATTAACATTTGGAGAAAGAACAAATCAGGAAAACAAAAATAATTCAATGACGCATCGTATATAAAAGCAGAGGTAAGAAATTTTAATTTTCTGGCTTTGGCCAGTAGGCTCAGTGGTAGAGCGTCGGCCTGGCATGTGGAAGTCCTGGGTTCGATTTCCAGCCAGGGCACACAGGAGAAGCGCCCATCTGCTTCTCCATCCCTCCCCCTTTCTTTTCTTTTCTCTCTCTCTCTCTCTCTTTCTCTCTCCCCCCCCCCCTCCTCCCCAAACTCCCTTCCACAGCCATGGCTCATTTGAGCAAGCTGGCCTTGGGCACTGAGGATGGCTCCATGACCTCGCCTCAGGCACTAAAATAGCTCAGCTGCAACCACCCCAGATGGGCAGATCACTGCCCCATAGGGATCTTGCTAGGTGGAACCCAGTTGAGGCACATGTGGAAGTCTGTCTCTCTGCCTCCCTACCTCTCAATAATAAAAAGAAATTTTAATTTTCTACCAACCTGTTTATACGTTCTCTCTGCCACACACATCATGAAAAAAAAAATCCACGTAAGACACAATCGTTCAAAAAAATTAATTATAGACAAAATAATAATGGGTGTAACAGGTGGTGCCCCACAGAAGAGAGTCAAGATCTCCTCAGCTGAAATGGACTTCAGCTGGTCAAGGTTCTTCTCATGGAAAAGTCGATGTAAAAAAGGAAAAAATGCCAATCCGAGGGTGACGACATTTCCCAGCATCTGGTAACCTACTCCTTGCTGATACGTGTTAACCTGGGAATTCAAAATGTCCGCCATTATTAGATAGCAGGATGGAGTTATATAGCAGTACTTATCAAATACTACTTAGATGATTAAACACTAAATCTGCACATCTAAAAGAAATAAAGTAGAAATGTACAAATTTATGACTTAGATCTTTATTAAAAATTAGGTTTGCATGAGATGACGAACATCTGTAGAGCACACCTGAAAACTGACCATGCTCAGAGAGAACTTATTTTAACAACAACAAATACCACCCCTAAAAACTCTGGCTACAAAATTAAAAATATAGAAATCTGTGTTTCAAAAGCAGAGTCAGTATTTTGATCACTAAATCGGCTCTATAAAATAGCTGGTGGTCACTAAACAGGTATTTCAAAAAATCCAAAACCCAACAATGATTGTCTTACCCTGCTCATGATGATGCCGCTTATTTCTAACACGGACATGTCCGTCTTTTTGCACTCATTTCCTTCCCAGATTATTGCACTAACCCGATCAGAGGCAGGGCTTGTGTTCTGAAGCCAGAATAAGTGGTTCTGAGAAGAAAAACAAAGCAATGTCTATCACTGCTTTCTCCCCTGCGTGAGATGCTTTCCCCTGGGTCCGGCTCCCAGGCTCTCGGCCAATGCTCAGCCTCTTCATCCTCTTCTCTCCCTCACAAAGCTCATCACTCCAGTTACCACCTCAGCGAGGCTCCTTTCCGGTCCTCTCTTCTCTACTAAGCCATTTCCTACCCGAGAGAAGCTCAACACCTTCTCCAGTGACAGGGCTCCGTCATCCTCGAGGCCGCTTCCCTCTCTAAACGTACAGGAGTGAGGGTAAGCTTCGGGCGATTACCAGACGTCAAGGAGGAAAGTCCTTCTAGAGTAACACAATTCTCCTGGGGTGGTAGGAAGTCAGTTATGAGAGGTGCTGAACAGGCCTTAGATGTCACCTGAGTAATGGGGATTAAGCCTTTCTCCGGTCCAGCCAGGACGCAGGAAGGCACAGCAAGCTTCAGAAGAGAAGTCGCACTGAAAACAAGCCTGCTGTCTGCCACATCAGGTCTCTGCATCCCGATATGGGACAACCAGCTCAAGTCTATTTCACAACATGGTTCTCTCTGGTCACAAGCCTCATTTGGACCTTTTCTGAAATTAAAAACCATATCATCTACATCAAACAAACTGGCATCTAAGTATATGCTACATTTTTAGTGTCCTTTACTTATTTCCCATTTAGTGATTTTATCCCAAACTGGAATATAACTTTCTAATAAAGGGCCATATCGTATGCTCTTTCTACCACAATGCTTAGCATAATACTGATGAGCATTTACTGACGTGGTCACTGAGGTGGATAAAAAAATACTAAGCACTTACTATATAACATGCATTATGGACACAGTGGTGAACAGATGTGGTCCTTGACATGAGAGAGGAGTGGACCCAGGAGAAGGGAAGGGGGAGTCAGCGATGAGACTGCATCAGAACAAATAAAGGACCGGAAGCGAATAATCCCAAAGGACAAAAAGCTAAGAATTCTAAGGGGGGTAGCATCAGGTCTGACACCTCCTTCTGGCTCAGTGTAGAAAGTGAATGAAGGGGAGCACCCCTAGGGAAGCTGCCCATTGTGATGACCAGAGGGGTGGACCCAAGAGGACAGCTACAACTGATATCCAGTACAGTTAAGAGAAGGTGATGACGGCCTAGCGTGCGGAGGACCCGGGTTCAATTCCCGGCCAGGGCACACAGGAGAAGCGCCCATTTGCTTCTCCACCCCTCCGCCGCGCTTTCCTGTCTCTCTCTTCCCCTCCCGCAGCCAAGGCTCCATTGGAGCAAAGATGGCCCGGGCGCTGGGGATGGCTCTGTGGCCTCTGCCTCAGGCACTAGAGTGGCTCTGGTCGCAACATGGCGACGCCCAGGATGGGCAGAGCATCGCCCCCTGGTGGGCAGAGCGTCGCCCCTGGTGGGCGTGCCGGGTGGATCCCGGTCGGGCGCATGCGGGAGTCTATCTGTCTCTCCCTGTTTCCAGCTTCAGAAAAATGAAAAAAAAAAAAAAAAAAGAGAAGGTGATGGCCAATTACAAACATGCTGAAGAGGGTGAGGTCATGAAGGACCCACGGTTTCTGCCTTGGGTGGTCAGTGGTGGCACTCGGAAGTATGGGGACTAAACGAAGAACAAGTCAGGTGTGAGGACTGGGACATAATGAATTCCACTGGACACGGTGAGTGTGTCTTACTTAAGTGTTCTCACATACGCCTTAAAACAATACTGTAAATCTCAAAAGTGCAAAGGAAGTTAAGGTAATCATACCGTGCATAACTACTAAGGGCTAATGTAATCCAGATGAATCATCAGATGAATGTAAACAATATTTAGATTCAAACTTTGATAGCAAAATTAAAGAAAGAAGCTTAGAACTTTAATAAGAAAATGCATGTTATTTCTGGTTAGTTTTTAAAAATTGTATACATTTAATGAGGCAGAAATATTTTTATTTTATTTTATTTTATTTTTTTCCATTTTTTCATTTTTCTGAAGCTGGAAACAGGGAGAGACAGTCAGACAGACTCCCGCATGCGCCCGACCGGGATCCACCCGGCACGCCCACCAGGGGCGACGCTCTGCCCACCAGGGGGCGATGCTCTGCCCATCCTGGGCGTCACCATGTTGCGACCAGAGCCACTCTAGCGCCTGAGGCAGAGGCCACAGAGCCATCCCCAGCGCCCGGGCCATCTTTGCTCCAATGGAGCCTTGGCTGCGGGAGGGGAAGAGAGAGACAGAGAGGAAAGCGCGGCAGAGGGGTGGAGAAGCAAATGGGCGCTTCTCCTGTGTGCCCTGGCCAGGAATCAAACCCGGGTCCTCCGCACGCTAGGCCGATGCTCTACCGCTGAGCCAACCAGCCAGGGCAAGAAATATTTTTATAAAAATATCTTAGAATCAAGAACATTCAATAACAAATGTATATCCCTCATCCACTATTTGTAAGTCATTGTGGAAATATTTAGCCTAAAGAACAAAAAACTAAAAAGAATTATCGCCACTGTCAATAAATACTAAAAAGTTGATATGAGAACATTTCTTAATCGTTCGTTCTATCTCCCCAGCAGTGAGTGAAACAAGCTAATGAAATCATCACTGCAGCTCAGCGGTGTTTAAGCAAAGACTTGATCGATCGTCAGATGGAGATATAAATAGTAATGCTAACATTTACTGGGTGCGTACCCTTTGCCAGGCACTGTGCTAAGCATTTTATATTACCCTCATTAGATATGCCACAACATTCCTAAGAAGTAGAGACTGTTATTACCGAGGGATGAATGGTAAAATAATTTCTACAGGTGTAGAATGATTCCTACATCGGTTGCAAGGTTAAAATACCTCCTAAAGAATCTCCAGTTCTAGCCTATCTGATTTTATGATATTAATATAAAACCTAAAATTAAATAATCGACTGGTTTTATACATTGCTAGAGAAGCAGTGCCATTTCCTAGTAATTCAGATACAATACTATGAGGGATCTACAATATATAATAAAATGAGGTTGATGTACCAAACAACCCTACTCATATAAAATGAGCATAAAAGATCCTTCTAATGAACTACTAAGGTGCCACAATAAAGAATTGAGGCTTCTCATCTCTCTCCCTTCCTGCCTGTCTCTCCCTCTCTGTCAAAAAGAAAAAAAAAGGCCCTGGCCATTTGGCTCAGTGGTAGAGGATCAGCCTGGCGTGTGGAAGTCCCGGGTTCGATTCCCGGCCAGGGCACAAAGGAGAGGCGCCCATCTGCTTCTCCACCCCTTCCCCTCTCCTTCCTCTCTCTCTCTTCCCCTCCCACAGCAAGGCTCCATTGGAGCAAAGATGGCCCGGGCGCTGGGGATGGCTCCATGGCCTCTGCCTGAGGCGCTAGACTGGCTCTGGTCACAACAGAACGATGCCCCAGATGGGCAGAGCATCACCCCCTGGTGGGCATGCTGGTGGATCCCGGTCGGGAGCATGCGGGAGTCTGTCTGACTGCCTCCCCGTTTCCAGCTTCAGAAAAATACCAAAAAAAAAAAAAAAAAAAGATCATTCTAAGGAAAATGAAAAAAAAATATTATGAAGAAAACTTTAGGTCAGGGCAACTCTAGAGTACTTCCTCTGAGTTCTAACCCCACACCTGTGCTCAATTTCCTCAGTTTTTAATAACAGCACCTACCTTAGAGGGTTATTATAAAGTTCCATGAGATAACACAATGCCCAGGGCAGAGGAAGTACACGCTGTATTAGCACAATGCATATTAGCTATTATGACCGCCGCCTTTACAGACCTGCTGAAAGACATCCTCTTTCGGGTCCCGCTTGGTCCCTGAGTGAACGGTATTCACATGGGCCGCCTCACTGTCGCTGGTGGCCGATGACCTGCACTCGGGGCCGTGCAGCAGGTCATCCCATAACATGTCCTCCGTCTCCGAGTCATGACGGGTGCTTTCCGAGTCCCTTCTCGACATGTTGAGGCTTCGAGAGCTGCCGCTCACTCCAGATCTTGAGCCCTTTAAAGAAAAACGAAAATATCTTTTTCATTCATTTTTAGAAACAATTATATATCTGAAATAAAATTAAGACAAGTTATATACGGCGATGGCTGGCAAGCTTTCATGCGTCCATTACCAGGATTCATTTGTTCACAAGGCTCCACATAACAATAATACATTTAATACTTAGTCGTTAAACTCTGATGACTCTCTAACAAGCAGGAATATAAAATGACTCCCTCAGGATCACTTTGTAAGTTATATAAACGTCTATTCCCTATGCTGTACCCCTGAAATGAACATAATGTTGAAAGTAAACTGTAACTGAAAATTCTTAATTTTCCTCAAGTCAAAAAAAGAGAATATATCAGCATGTATAAATGATCGATAGATAGACAAAAAGGGTTCCCTCTAGAAAGTTGTTGCCAAGTCGGGGGACCATCCAGCTCCTGCAGGCACCCCCAGAGGACCTGCGCGGAGGCAGGTGAGACACACCCAGTTTCCCCTCTCTAAATACTCGAGCGTGACCGGGGAGCTAGTCCTGTCCAGGGCCCACAGAGACAAGGCCGGGCCGTGCAGCCCTCCTGCCCCACAGCAGACATGAAAGGTCCTGCATGACCCCGCCAGCCTGGTCAGTCAAAACAGAGCCACACCACCTCTGCTCATACACCCCCGATCACTCCAAGTGTCCAACATGCCCATGGGCTTTTTTTTTTTTTTTTTTTTTTTGTATTTTTCTGAAGTTGGAAACGGGGGAGGCAGTCAGACATACTCCCGCATGCGCCTGACCGGGATCCACCCGGCATGCCCACCAGGGGGCGATGCTCTGCCCATCTGGGGTGTCGCTCTGTTGCAACCAGAGCCCTTCTAGCCCCTGAGGCAGAGGCCATAGAGCCATCCTCAGCTCCTGGGCCATCTTTGCTCCAATGGAGCCTTGGCTGCGGGAGGGTAAGAAAGAGACAGAGAGGAAGGAGAGGGGGAAGGGTGGAGAAGCAGATGGGTGCTTCTCCTGTGTGCCCTGGCCGGGGATCGAACCCGGGACTCCCGCACGCCAGGCCGATGCTCTACCACTGAGCCAACCAGCCAGGGCCTTTTTTTTTTTTTTTTTTTTTACAGAGACAGAGAGAGGGATAGACAGGGACAGACAGACAGGAACGGAGAGATGAGAAGTATCAATCATTAGTTTTTCGTTGCGCATTGCGACCCCTTAGTTGTTCATTGATTGCTTTCTCATATGTGCCTTGACCGCGGGCCTTCAGCAGACTGAGTAACCCCTGGCTCGAGCCAGCGACCTTGGGTTCAAGCTGGTGACCTTTTGCTCAAACCAGATGAGCCTATGCTCAAGCTGGCGACCTTGGGGTCTTGAACCTGGGTCCTCTGCACCCCAGTCCAACGCTCTATCCACTGCACCACTGCATGGTCAGGCCATGCCCATGGGCTTTCCTGGCCGGATTTCCTACTCCCATCTCTCAGGGGGGCCTTTCCCAAAAACCTGTCCTCATCAGATTTAAACACCACATTTCAAGCAAGCTTCTCATGATCTGAGGACTGAGTAACCTCTTTCTGATCATTGCCTATGATACTTGTAAGATTAGGTCAAAATGCGGGGCACTGAAGGGTAAGGGGGCAACGTATACCGTGATGGAAGAGGCTCTGACGTTGGGTGGTGGGCACACAATGCAATACACAGATCACGCAGCACAGACATTTACCCTTGAAACCTATAGGACCTTATTATCAATGTCACCCCAATAAATTTAATTTCAAAAATAAAATAAAAAGGGAAATAAAATAAAAAAAGATTAGGTCAAAATGAAAAATGATCATTCTTTCTGGGGGCGAGCAATCGTACAGCGGCTGTTAGACAGGTGGGCAGGCAGCTGGAGGCAGGAGGGGCAGCGAATGGAAACACTACTTCGGGACAAGCAGCTGAACAGCAACGGACGAAGGTATGCCACCTGAGGAGGCTCCTGGAACAGCGCTCGCTCTGAGGACCCTACCTGACAGAAGGCTGCCGATTCAAACTCCGACTCGGCCAGACTGTCGGAATCCCGCACCACGTGACACCACTTGGTAGTGGTTTTCGTTACCTGCCAAAGATCAAGCCAATGAACAAACAGAAAAACCTGATAAACACTGTGTAATTATTCAATGATTTACAAGTTAATGCCCAGACTCTTTTTTTTTTTGTATTTTTCTGAAGCTGGAAACGGGGAGAGACAGTCAGACAGACTCCCGCATGCGCCCGACCGGGATCCACCCGGCACGCCCACCAGGGGCGACGCTCTGCCCACCAGGGGCGATGCTCTGCCCCTCCGGGGCGTCGCTCTGTCGCGACCAGAGCCACTCTAGCGCCTGGGGCAGAGGCCAAGGAGCCATCCCCAGTGCCCGGGCCATCCTTGCTCCAATGGAGCCTCGGCTGCAGGAGGGGAAGACAGAGACAGAGAGGAAGGAGGGGGGGGGGGAGCAAATGCACGCTTCTCCTGTGTGCCCTGGCCGGGAATCAAACCTGGGTCCCCCGCACGCCAGGCCGACGCTCTACCGCTGAGCCAACCGGCCGGGGCCCCAGACTTTTATTAACTAAAACAAAAATCACCTGAGAGTTTATATGCCTTGAAAGTATTGATTTTCTATTTTTTACTTCACAGCCATTGTCACTCGAGGCCCCTTCCACGCTCCGACGTAGTATCATCATCTGTGTCCGTGCTTCACGGTCCTCCTCACTGGACAGATCGTCGGACATCCCGTTCCCCACGCGCCCACCAGCCTCCTGCAGAGAGGACAGCAATTCCTTCACAGGGGGCAGCCCAAAATACTCTCCAGTAAGCAAAACCGAAAAGCGTGTGAAAGAAGAAGCGGTGCGAGTCCACTAAACCCAGACTGAACAAGCCTACACAGCTCTTGATCTCAATAAAAAAAAGTAATGAACTGAAACTAACTAGCCTAAATAATGAGGCAATGTTAAACCTAACAGTAAGAAGCACAGGCGTGAGCCCAACTCTTAAGTCGGAATCACAAGCCTTGTACCCACAGGCGAGTGAGTGTTCTTTCTGGGGCTCAGTGTCCCCACCTAAAAGCAATGAGAATAGAAGCACCGGGTCACAGACTCGTTGAAAAGAACGGACGAGTTACTACATGTCAAGACTTCGAATAGTGCCCCGCTGTAGCAATGACTCCAAAATATTAGCTATTTTTGCCACTATAAAATACCACAGTTTAATAGGTGAGAAAATTTTTTCAAGACTATAAAGGAGAAGTGTGGTTCGTTTTAGACCTGGAGCACAACACCTCTCCCTAAACCTAGAAAACCATTCCCCAAACCTCACCCTGTTCCCGCCGCCTCTCTGGCCTATGGCACAGCCGCCTCCTTTCCTGTCCAGGAAATCCACCAGCCCTGCTGCCAAGGACGGACCAGCAGCAGATGCCTAACAACTTCTAGTCCTAGAAACTGGAAGAGTAAGTTACAGTCTTCATGTGAGAGCCTCCCTTTCATGTCCTGTGGATTTACAAGTCACTTATTCGCTAAGACAGGTTATATAAGGATATCAGCACCTACTGCAGATCTTTAACAGGGTCTGAGAACAGGGAGATTTTTTTTTTTTATTTTTTTTTTTCTGAAGCTTGGAAACAGGGAGAGACAGTCAGACAGACTCCCGCATGCGCCCGACCGGGATCCACCCGGCACGCCCACCAGGGGCGACGCTCTGCCCACCAGGGGCGATGCTCTGCCCATCCTGGGCATCGCCATGTTGCGACCAGAGCCACTCTAGCGCCTGAGGCAGAGGCCACAGAGCCATCCCCAGCGCCCGGGCCATCTTTGCTCCAATGGAGCCTTGGCTGCGGGAGGGGAAGAGAGAGACAGAGAGGAAAGCGCGGCGGAGGGGTGGAGAAGCAAATGGGCGCTTCTCCTGTGTGCCCTGGCCGGGAATCGAACCCGGGTCCTCCGCACGCTAGGCCGACGCTCTACCGCTGAGCCAACCGGCCAGGGCAGAACAGGGAGATTTGACAGGGGAAAGAAAACATTTTGTTACATTTACACCCATTGAAACCTTACCTGACGGCACTTTTCTCCATCTGAAACCTTGGCTTTCTCTGTCTGCCAGATTTTCACCTCTGGCCGACACTGTCTCTTCTTAATAATGGGACGCAGATGACTTGTGTCATTGTCGGTTTCGGTCCCTTTGTTACATATTAATTTGACTCTTTTAACCCTATTTTTTAAAAAGGAAAAATGATTACTGACTAGTGTTCAGAAATTAGCACCTTCCATGAAATCCTTTTCCTCCCAGGAACACATGACCCTGGAACTCCAGAAAATCCAGAAACCCCATCTTTTAGATCTCTCGCTTGCTAAAGGCGTAGAAAGACAGAATGCAGCTATCTCTAGTCTCCGAGACTCGGGTCAGTGAACTGTACTCAGCAGTTTTGCAAGGAAGCAGGTTCGCAGGCTTCTCCACTTTCCCCCTCACACACAATGCCAGCCCTGCCCGCTGTCCCCTGTTGTGCCCTGTGTAGCATGCCCTCCCCTCTCCTGTCCCTCCAAGCCTGACCACTTTCTGCCCCTGCATGATGCCTGCTGACCGCTTCAAGCTCCGTCCTCACTCCATCTGCCGGCTGCACAGCCTGAAGCCAGCACGCAATCAATCATTTATCATATTTTCACAGTGCTGTGATTGCATCCCGCCTGCTACTTGCTAATTAGACAGTAAAATCACTGAGAACAGGGATGCCCAGCGCCCAGAACAACGTTCAGTGCGAAGAACTCACACATTTCAACTGAAGCGCGTAAACATATCTTTGGAAAAATGTGAACACACTTCATCTTCAAAAAAGTAACTGCGAAAAAACTTTATTTTTGAGTCACACTCATTAACACATGACAGACACGTCCTTGAGTCACACTGACGCTGTCACAACCTGGGGACCCTGTAGGGGGGAGTGTCTTGGATCCACGTCCCTTTCTGTCCCTCGGGCCATCAATACCCACCTCCCGTCCCACCTCCCATTTCTAAGGCGTTATCAGATTTTACACCAAAAATACCTCATCTTTGTCAAATCCTTCTTTCTCTCATGATGATGGCTCACATAGGTTAAGATATTTACCCTTTCAGAATACTTACATTTCTATAATCGTGTGGCCTAAAAAATTATTAAAGATCAACCAGAATGAAACATTTATGGTTGATTACTGGACTTACAGGTAACATGACAGTGGAGAAGTGATGAGTAAGCAACTCATTCTAGAGCCACGAAAAAAATCTCACTGCAGTGATTATACGCTTACACTAGGTATTCCTATGGCCTAATCAGTTTTGTAGTATGTAAACACTGATGTGAATACAAAGCCAAGTAAAAATTCCAGTGGAAGACTTCCTACCTGTTGCCAAAGAGAGTCCCCCAAATGCCACTCAGAAAGGGTACAGGTTCCACAGTCTCCACTCCTCTGACTTTATCAGAGGAGTGGTTTCCATTTTCTCGACTCCCGTCACCATTCACAGTTTTTCGTAATTTTCTACAAAAAAAATATTTCAACGACTTCAGATTATTCAAGACCTTTTCTATTTCTACCCCAAATATACTCTCCAGAAATTTATACTAACAGACTACCACCTGAAATTAAGTAAACTTCATATAATGAGGATAAGTTTGCAGGAATATTTCTGATACCAAACCAAAGGCCTGCGCTGTCCTCCGGGCCAGTCATTACAGAACTAGACTGCTACTCAAAAGCAGTCCTGGGAGAAAACTCTCCACATATGTGACTCGGAGTCTTTTCAGGCACCAGGAGCAGAAGGAACAATTCCTTTAAATACGCATGTCAGAATTCTACCTATTTGGTACATTTCATTAGGAGAACATAAAATAATAGCAATTGATCACTTAGTATTGATATCCTACACAGTTAAAAGAGAGAGGCAGCTTTAACAGCGGGCACACCGAGCACACACCCTGGGCCCCGACTTCTGAAGGGCCCCGCAAAACCCCAACTTTACACTATTTTCTAGATACTATGGTTTCATATGTGCAATTTTAACATTAATAGTACATAATATTTTTTATTTATTTAAAAATATGGTTAAATATGTATTTTTATTTTCTGTCTCTTTTTTTTTAAGGGCCCAATATTTTCTTCTGAACCTGAGGCCTCAACTGACCTTAAGCCACCTCTGTTAAAAGATCTATCCTCTAAATACCACCTAAACACAGCACAACCCTGACTCCCTTGGCAAGCATTAGCTGAACTGAATTTTCAAGGAATCCTCTCTTGGGGGAACAAAAGTTTGTTTTGTAAATAATACTAAAAAAAAGACTAAATATGTTGAAATTCATTGTACCAAATGAAAAAAAAAGTCTTATTTAGTAACTGTTTAGGAAAATAAAAATCTATAAATATTCTGAGGAATAATACCACATACACCTAAGAAAACTTTAACAATTTCAAAACCCATACATAGGACATAACCAATAAAAATATGACATGAATTCAATGCATGGAGAAGTCAAATCAATCTTTTTTAAAAGTTTAGAACACTTAGAAATCCATTCTTATGCAGTACTGAAAAAAGGTAAAGCCTGACCGGGCGGTGGTGCAGTGGATAGAGCGTCGCACTGGGACGCAGAGGACCCAGGTTCAAAACCCCAAGGTCACTGGCTGGAGTGTGGGCTCATCTGGTTTGAGCGCAGCTCACCAGCGTGAACTCAAGGTCGCTGGCTTGAGCAAGGGGTCACTTGCTCTGCTATAGCTCCACCCTGGTCAAGGCACATATGAGAAAGCAATCAATGAACAACTAAGGTGCTGCAACGAAGAACTGATGCTTCTCATCTCTCTCTCTTCCTGTCTGTCTGTCCCTATCTGTCCCTCTCTCTGTCTCTGTTACACACACAAAAAAAGAAAAAAGGTAAAAGTTTTAGTAGCACTAACCCAATATACAGTAGTAAGATCCTTGTTTATAGTGAACGTTCACCAAAGTTTGATTAACACTGAATTTTGAAGAATACTTTTTCCAAGTCATTATTTGATACATTTCAATAAAGAATAGTGTAAAACTAGGATAAGAATTTCCTTTTCAGCAACTGTACTAAATGACAAAATCACCTAGGATTAAAAGTTCATGACAAGGTTTCCTAGAATCAGGGAGAAAAATGAAAACCAAAGCATTCTTTCTTTTTTAGCCAAAAGATAAAAAATACATGCAAGTTGCATTTTTTTTTATTGCTTTAATCACAGATTTTTCAATATCTGCAATGCGTCTCCCAGAAAACACGCCGTTCCAAGTGTGAGTCCTGCCTCACCTCCTCCTCCGGTTTCCGTTGTTCCCTGACGGCCTTGTTATCTGAGTGGACACGATTTGACAGTGGACGGTTCCCATGAGTAACATAAGGCACAAGGGTCCAAGGACTTCGCTTACATTCACAATAGGCATCATAAAATACAACACGAGTGCTATAACTGAACACAAGAGTTTCAAAATGTAAAACATTACAGTCATCTTTAAAACCAATTCTAGTAATTATAATTATACAGATTAATTCTATAAAAATTGATTGCTTTAAAAAGTACACAAGTAAACCACACTGATTCCTATAATCCTTTCTACCTGCACATTAGCTGAGTAAAACCCTGGAGTCCTTCCTGGAGGTGTGACACCCTAGGAACAACCATACGCACTGATGTGCAGAATATGTATGTAGTCCAGAAACAGAGCACAGGGTGCGTGAACATCTAATATATGTTCTATAATTATTCTCAACATGAAAGAATCTTCTGTAACAAACATGTGGGAAAATATTTAACTTTCTCTTTACAGGTGGCCAAAGAAATGCACATCAAAGGAGCAAAATTACTATTTTCTCTATATCAAATTATGTAACAATTTTTAAAATTGTAATAAAGCTGGTAAGACTATGGTAAAAACAAGCATTCTCGTCTACTATTTTCTAAAAAGAACTGTGTCTCCAGAAATTTCATTATACAGGGTGAGGAAAAGCAGGTTTACAGTTGTTCGTATGGAAAATAAGACAATATTAATAAATAACACAAGAATAAACTGTGCTTCACGTCCTCGCATGCAAACTTACTTTGGCTCCGCCCTGTATGTACTAAAATCCTTAAAATGTTGACACTCTTTGGTCTGCTAATTCTGTTTCAGAGAATAAATGCTAAAGAAATAATATAAAATATGAAAAATTATGTTCATGACGGCATCAAGAGAAAACAAACAATCTAAATGCTCCAATTTGGAAACAGTTACATAAAGTACGGATCTATAAAACTGTATATAATGGAATATTAAGCAACTATAAAAAAGGTGTTTATAATAGTCTATCATATGGATTTACAATAAAGACATTAAAATGAGTTTTAGACCCTGGCCGGTTGGCTCAGCGGTGGAGTGTCGGCCTGGCGTGCAAGGGGTCTCGGGTTCGATTCCTGGCCAGGGCACACAGGAGAGGTGCCCATCTGCTTCTCCACCCCTCCCCTCTCCTTCCTCTCTGTCTCTCTCTTCCCTTCCCGCAGTGAGGCTCCATTGGAGCAGGGATGGCCCGGGCGCTGGGGATGGCTCCTTGGCCTCTGCCCCAGGCGCTGGAGTGGCTCTGGTCGCGACAGAGTGACGCCCCCTGGAGGGCAGAGCGTTGCCCCCTGGTGGGCGTGCCGGGTGGATCCCGGTCGGGCGCATGCGGGAGTCTGTCTGACTGTCTCTCCCCGTTTCCAGCTTCGGAGAGATACAAGAAAAAATAAATAAATAAATAAATATAAATAAATAAAAATAAATAAATAAATAAATAAAATGAGTTTTAAATGATGGTTTGCCCTTATAGTGGAATATTATACAGCCATTAAAATGATAGTTAGGAAGACTTCATTACCATTAAATAAAATTTAAAATTCAGTTCCTTATTCACCCTAACCACATCTTGAAGACTCAGAAGCCACATGTGGCTAATAGTCACCATATTGGGCAATGCAGATAGAACATTTCCATCACTACAGGAATTCTACTGGATAGCACTGTCACTTTAAACTTGTAGTCCTGTCCAGGTAGCTCAGTTGGTTAGAGTATTTTCCCAATATGCCAAGGTTGTGGGTTTGATTCCCAGTCAGGCATCAAAAAATTTTTTTAATTAAACCTATACATTTGTAAATTCATAGATTTTTCAGTTTATACTTTAAACAATTCAAAACAACAATATAAAGAAAACAAAAATCACCTGAATTCTCACACCCAACCCAACCCTCACACTATTGTTCTAATCCATGTCTTTTTGCACAGGCGTGACCAGCGTACACTGCCCACCTTCAGAAAGCATTCCTGGCAGGCAACGGCGGTAGAGTGGTCAAGAGGACACTCTGGGTCCCTGCACATGGTGTGAAAAGATGAGTGAGGTGGAACAGAGCAGTTAAAATGGACTCCTATGGCAGTGTGTGGGGAATAGCAGCACCGTTTGGAAAGTATATGGAGGGATGGCCTCTCTCTGAAACTTACATCTTGCATCTGAGCTGGGAACTTAAAGATGAGAAAAGAGTCAGCCATGTGTAAAAGACTTAAGAGAGAAAAGCTCTGTGTGAGGAACAGAACTAACGCCACTACGCCCAGAGCCAGCAAGGAGGAGAGTGACAAGACATGACATGTGAGAGGTTAGCAGGGAACAGATCACATAGGGCACTGCAAGCCATGGTAAGGAGCTTGGAATGTTATTCTACAGAAAATGGGAGCCCGGCCCTGGCCAGTTGGCTCAGTGGTAGAGCGTCGACCTGGCGTGCAGAGGTCCTGGGTTCGATTCCCAACCAGGGCACACAGGAGAAGCGCCCATCTGCTTCTCCACCCCTCCCCCTCTCCTTCCTCTCTGTCTCTCCCCCCCTCCTGCAGCTGAGGCTCCATTGGAGCAAAGATAGCCCGGGCGCTGGGGATGGCTCCTTGGCCTCTGCCCCAGGCGCTAGAGTGGCTCTGGTCGCAACAGAGCGACGCCCCGGAGGGGCAGAGCATCACCCCCTTGTGGGAAGAGCATCGCCCCTGGTGGGCGTGCCGGGTGGATCCCGGTCGGGCGCATGCGGGAGTCTGTCTGACTGTCTCTCCCCATTTCCAGCTTCAGAAAAATACAAAAAACAACAACAACAACAACAACAAAACACAACAACAACAGAAAATGGGAGCCCAAGCTGGTTGGCTCAGTGGCAGAGCGTCTACTAGTGTGTGGAAGTCCCGAGTTCAATTTCCGGACAGGGCATACAGGAGAGGCAACCACATGCTTCTTCTCCTCCGCCCCTTCTCCCTTTTCTCTCTCTCTCTTTCTCTCTCTCTCTCGTCCCCTCCTGCAGCCATGGATCAATTGATTCAAGCACGTTGGCCCCGGCACTGAAGATGGTTCCATGAAACCTCTGCCTTGGGCACTAGAAATAGTTTGGTTGTGAGCACGGCCCCAGATGGGCAGAGCCCCAGAGAGAGGTTGCTGGGTGGATCCCAGTTGGGGCACATGTGGGAGTCTGTCTCTATCTCCTCTCCTCTAACTTAAATTTAAGAAAAAAAAGAAAAGGAGACACTACAGGGTTTTAAGCAGGAAAATGACATGGCTTCTGTATGAAAACGTTCCTCTAAGTGCTATGAAGAGAATGATTGGAACAAAGAGCCAGAGAAGATGTTATTCCAATGGTCCCAGCAGGGGGATGCCAGTGTTGTGGACTCTGATGGTGGCTGGGGACAGATAGAAATAGGAGTCAAGACATATTCTGGAGGTCAAACTTACAGACTTGGTGACAGACTGGCTGTGAGAGTAGATGGCAAGGAAGAATAAAAAGAAGTTTTCACTTGAAAACTGGGAGGTTGATGACATCATTTAATGAAATGTGGGAAGCCCTAAAAAAAAAAAAGGAATGAGCTTGGATCAAAAAAAAAAAAGTTTGTGGAAAAATATCTAGAGCTCTATTTGGATATGACTAAGTTCAAGATACCTATTAAATCTTCATAGAAATGTCAAGCAAGCAAATTGCGTTTACAAGCCTGATGTTCAGCAGAGAGATCTGGCCTAAAGATACAAATTTGAGAGTCATCAGTCTATTAATTCTATTTAAAGCAATGGGACTGGATGAAAATGCCCAGAGAAGACAAGGGAGTCTGGGATCCAAGCTGGAGGAACCCAGTGCTCTCAGGTCAGACAGAAGACAAGACAACAAAGCCTGGCCAGTGAGGCAGGTGGAAAAAATTCAAGAGACAGGAGTTCAACAACTGTGTTTGCTCTATCCCAGCAAATAATTTTAAGATTATCTCGGCCCTGGCCGGTTGGCTCAGTGGTAGAGCGTCGGCCTGGCGTGCGGAGTCCCGGGTTCGATTCCCGGCCAGGGCACACAGGAGAGGCGCCCATCTGCTTCTCCACCCCCCCCCTCCTTCCTCTCTGTCTCTCTCTTCCCCTCCTGCAGCCGAGGCTCCATTGGAGCAAAGATGGCCCGGGCGCTGGGGATGGCTCCTTGGCCTCTGCCCCAGGCGATAGAGCGATGCCCCGGATGGGCAGAAGAACATCGCCCCCTGGTGGGAGTGCCAGGTGGATCCCGGTCGGGCACATGTGGGAGTCTGACTGCCTCCCCATTTCCAACTTCAGAAAAATACAAAAATAAAAAAAATAAAAAATAAAAATAAAAAAAAGATTATCTCCAAATGGTGTACGTCCCTTCATTTCTTTGTACTTTAAACCATCAAATGAAAAAAGAGATGTAAGAACAGTAAGGTCAGCACCATCTAATAGCAAAAGCAGCTAAAAGAAACAGAATGTATTCCAACACTTCCAATTACCTTGCATGAGGTAAAGCAGTAGCAGCCAAACAAAGATTCTTAAAGAGGTAACTTGAATCCACCAATTGCTGAACAATGGGAAAAACACAACTCGAACAAGTCCCTTCCGGGTCAGAGATGTCCATGGAATTTCAGGTTTGGCTTTGGCAAATGTTGAGCCTTTAAATATACAAAAAATAAGAAATAAATAAATTGAATATTTGCAAACACTATATAGACTAATGCCTGCTTGTAGCACTCGATTAAAAATGGGGAGAGAAAAAGCAGCACATAGCCTGTTCAGTTTCAAGAGAATCCACTCAGATGTAAGTTAGACGTAAGAGGATTCTTAGATGTAATGACTTCTTGCCTCAGTCATGAGGACAAAAGCTCAAAATAAGTCAGGCTCACTTGACTGTTCTACAATACTGCCTATTAGTCTTAATTACAAGGTCATCCCTCCCTCGAGACCCTGACAGAAACCATGTGACTTATGCTTCCACACTGCAAAGGGGGAAAAAGGCTAAAGCCTGAAGGATGAAGTAAGACTACTTTTGGAAATTTAAGTACATATCTAAAAATGATCTTTAGTACCACTATAAAGTAATAATATACATGAGAAACTAACCACATTTAGAACTCACCTCTGATTAAGTCAACATCAATCAAGTCTGGCTTTATGTGACCCATCTTTTTTGGTTTGTTTTTGAAGCCCTAGGATGAAACAAAGCAAAAACAGAAAGAAAGAAAGAAAAAAAAAGGCCTTTTAAGTACAAAAGGTAAACTTATGTTTCTGTTTCTCTATAGCTGACTCTCTCTTACCGGGTGTGTTTAATCCTAATGCTCCCTCCAGGAACTTGTCATTAAATTTATTTTGTTTTACTTTTTTGTTCTATCATGCACACACTTTTATCACTTTAAAAAATAATCACACAGTGACAAAATTTCAGTAAGAGAAAAACAGTAATCCCTAACCCATCTCTTCTCCAAATTTTGTTCATTAAAAACAATTAACTTGACCTTGGCCAGTTGGCTCAGCAGTAGTGTCGGCCCAGTGCGTGGAAGTCCTGGGTTTGATTCCCGGTCAGGGCACACAGGAGAGGTGCCCATCTGTTTCCCCACCCTTCCCCCTCTCCTTCCTCTCTGTCTCTCTCTTCCCCTCCTGCAGCCAAGGCTCCATGGAACAAAGTTGGCCCAGGCATTGAGGACGGCTCCATGGCCTCCACCTCAAGTGCTATAATGGCTCCGGCCACAATGGAGCAACAACCCAGATGGGCAAAGCATCGCTCCCTGGTGGGCATGCCGGGTGGATCCCGGTCAGGTGCATGCAGGAGTCTCTCTGCCTCCCTGCTTCTCACTTCAAAAAAATACAAAAAACAAACAAACAAACAAAAACCAATTAACTTTTATCTTTTTTTAGCTATCTCTTTTGGTATTTACTTCCATACATCTAAATATGTTTATACTATTTTTAATTTATTTTAGAAATCACCTAATATACAGGGTGGTGCAAAAGCAGGTTTACAGTTGCATGTGAAATACAGTCTATTCTTGTATTATTACTTACTATTTTCCATATAAACAACTATAAACCTACTTTTGCCCCATCCTATAATATACGAGAATTTAATTCTTTCACTCCTAATCTCCACATTCTACCTTCTACCCCCAAAACATATATCCTCACAATATAGTAATACTGATTTTTTTGATAAATCAGTAGTTATAGTATGATCATCATGAAATATTCCCTGTAGTCAAAATAGTAACCATTGTTTAAACACTCAAATGCCAGAAAATTAATCAAAATCCTTAAATGCGGGCATTATATCAGATGGACTTAACGTTTTTTAGGACATTTCACCCAAAAGCACATGAGACATTTTCAAGGACCACTTATTGAGCCACAAAACAAGTCTCAAAATTTTAAGAAATGAAAATGAAAACACAACCATCCAGAATCAATACGAGAGAACCAAAGCAGTTCTAGAGGGAAATTTGGAGCAATACAGGCCTACCTAAAAAAAAAAATCACACTTTACACCTAAAGGAACTAAAAAAAGAACAATAAACAAAGGCCAAAGTGAGTAGAAGGAAGGAAAAAATAAAGACCAGCACAGAAACACACAAAATAGAATCTAAAACAAAAACAGAAAATCAATGAAACCAAGAGCTGGTTTTTGAAAAGATAAAAGAAAACTGATAAACCTTTAGCCAGACTCATCAAGAAAAAGTGAAAGAGGGCCCAAATAAAATCAGAAAGGAAAGAGAAGGGGCAAACACCACCACAGAAATACAAGAGGTTATATAAAAAATGTACAATTATATGCCAACAAGTTGGAAAACTTGGAAGAACTGGATCAATTCCCAGAAATATAGATTCCAAGGCTGAGCAAAAAGAAACAGAATACCTGAACAGACCAATAACTGCAAACAAAATAGAATTAGTAGTCAACACACACACAAAAATTCCCAACAATTAAAAGCCTTGAACCAACTGGCTTCACAAGTATATCTTACCAAACAGTCAAAGAAGAATGACTATTCTTTTCAAACTATTTCAAGAACTGAATCGAAAAAAAGCTGCCAAACTCATTTACAAAGTTGGCATTATCCTAATACCAAACCAGACAGACACTACAAAAAAAAGAAAATTATAGGTCAATATCTCTGATAACACAGACACAAAAATACTCAAAATATTATTAAACTGAATAAAAGATCATGCACCACAATCAAGATGGATTTATTCGTGGGATGCACAGTTGGTACAATATCTGCAAGTCAATTAATGGGAAACATCATATAAACAAAACAAAAGATGAAAGCCATATAATTCTGTCAATAATTGCAGAGAAACCACTTCACAAAATCTAAATTGATTCATGATAAAACTCTCAGCAAAGTGAGGATAGAGGGAACATAACATAATAAAAACCATCTATGTCGCCCTGGCTGGTTGGCTCAGCGGTAGAGCGTCGGCCTAGCATGCGGAGGACCCGGGTTCGATTCCCAGCCAGGGCACACAGGAGAAGCGCCCATTTGCTTCTCCACCCCTCTGCCGTGCTTTCCTCTCTGTCTCTCTCTTCCCCTCCCGCAGCCAAGGCTCCATTGGAGCAAAGATGGCCCGGGCGCTGGGGATGGCTCTGTGGCCTCTGCCTCAGGCGCTAGAGTGGCTCTGGTCGCAACATGGCGACCCCCAGGATGGGCAGAGCATCGCCCTCTGGTGGGCAGAGCGTCGCCCCCTGGTGGGCGTGCTGGGTGGATCCCGGTCGGGCGCATGCGGGAGTCTGTCTGACTGTTTCTCCCTGTTTCCAGCTTCAGAAAAATGAAAAAAAAAAAAAAAAAAAAAACCATCTATGTCAAAACCACCATTACATTCAATGGTGAAAGGCTGAAAGATTTTTAAGATCAAAACAAGACAAGGGCCCTTGCTGGGTAGCTCAGTTGTTAAGACTATTGTCCAAATACACAAAATTGCAGGTTTGATTCCTGGTCAGGCACATACAAGAATCAACCAATGAATGCATAAATGACTACAAAAACAAATCGATGTTTCTCTCTCCCTTCCTTTCTCTAAAATCAATTTTCAAAAAAAGAGAGAGAGAACAAGACAAGGATTCCATCTTCACCTTTATTCAACAGAGTATTGGAAGTTCTTGCCACTGCAATCAGATAAGAAATAAAAAGCATCCAGCCTGACCTGTGGTGGCGCAGTGGATAAAGCGTCGACCTGGAAATGCTGAGGTCGCCGGTTCGAAACCCTGGGCTTGCCTGGTCAAGGCACGTATGGGAGTTGATGCTTCCAGCTCCTCCCCCCTGTCTCTCTCTCCTCTCTCTCTGTCTCTCTCTCTCCCTCTCTCTCTCCTCTCTAAAATGAATAATAAATAAATAAATAAATAAAAAACAAATAGAAAAAAAAAAAAAAGCATCCAAACTGGAAAGGAAGAAGTAAAACTGTCATTATTTGCAAATGACATGAGATTATATATAAAGAACCCTAAAGCCTGACCAGGCGGTGGCGCAGTGGATAGAGCGTCAGACTGGGATGTGGAAGGACCCAGGTTCGAGACCCCGAGGTCGACAGCTTGAGCGAGGGCTCATCTGGTTTGATCAAAGCTCACCAGCTTGGACTCAAGGTCTCTGGCTAGAGCAAGGGGTTACTCAATCTGCTGAAGGCCCACGGTCAAGGCACATATGAGAAAGCAATCAATGAACAACTAAGCTGTCGCAATGAAAAACTGATGATTGATGCTTCTCATCTCTCTCCGTTACTGTCAGTCTGTCCCTATCTATCCCTCTCTCTGACTTTCTCTGAAAAAAAAAAAAAGAACCCTAAAGGTCCACCAAAAAATTACTAGAATAAACAAATTCTTCAATAAAGTAGCCAGATAGAAAATTAATATTCAGGAATAGGCTGCAGTTTTATAAAGCATTAATGAACTAGAAAAAGAAAATAGGAAAACGATCTCATTTACAAATGCAAAAAAATAACAAAATACCTAGGAATAAATTTAACCAAGGAGGTAAAAAGACCTGTACTAAGAAAACTATAAGACACTGAAGAGGCCCTGGCCGGTTGGCTCAGCGGTAGAGCATCGGCCTGGCATGCGGGGGACCCGGGTTCGATTCCCCGCCAGGGCACATAGGAGAAGCGCCCATTTGCTTCTCCACCCCCCCTCCTTCCTCTCTATCTCTCTCTTCCCCTCCCGCAGCCAAGGCTCCATTGGAGCAAAGATGGCCCGGGCGCTGGGGATGGCTCCTTGGCCTCTGCCCCAGGCGCTAGAGTGGCTCTGGTCGCGGCAGAGCGACGCCCCGGGGGGGCAGAGCATCGCCCCCTGGTGGGCGTGCCAGGTGGATCCTGGTCGGGCGCATGCGGGAGTCTGTCTGACTGTCTCTCCCCGTTTCCAGCTTCGGAAAAATACAAAAAAAAAAAAAAAAGACACTGAAGAAATTGAAGAAGATACAAATAAATGGAAGCATATACTGTACTCATGGACAGGGAGAATTAACATCATTAAAATGCCCGTTCTACCCAAAGCTATCTATAGATTCAACACAATTCCTATCAAAATATCAATGGCATATGTGGCAGAACTAGAATAATCCTAAAATATACATGAAACCACAAAAGCCATAACAATCTTGAAAAAGGAGAACAAAGTTTGAGGTTATCATGCTACCTGATATCAAACTATACAACAAGGCCATAGTTATCAAAACAGCCTGGTACTGACACAAAAACAGACATATAGAACAATGGAACAAAAAAAAAGCCCAGAAATAAAACCACACTTACATGGCCAATTAATATGTGATAAAGAAGGCAAGAACATACAATGGGATAGAGATAGTCTATTCTAGTGTTTTTCAATCACCAGCCCGCAGACCGTGGTCCATGAAAGAGTTAACCATACATCAGGATGGTTAACTCTCGCAGACTGAAAGGAAATTTCTGGCAGACCAGCACTGGTCCACGGACCTGGCTGAAAACACTGGTCTACTCAATAAATGCACTGGTAAAATTGGGCAGATATATGCAGATAATGAAACTAGACCATCTTCTTACACCCTATACAAGAAAAAAAACTCAAAATTGATTAATGACTTAAGTGTAAGATATAAAACTCCTAGAAGAAAATATAGGTGGTAAACTATCTGACATCAGTCTAAGCAATAAACTAAGCAAGGGAAACAAAAAATAAATTGAACTACATCAAACTAAAAAGTTTTGCACAGCAAAGGAAATAGTGAAAAGACATATTCACCAATGATACATCCAATAATGGGTTAATATCCAAAAAATTTTTTTTAAAAACTCAACAGCAAAAAAAAATCCAATTAAAAATAGGGCAGAGAACCTGGACACTGCTCCAAAGAGGACCTCCAGATGGCCAATAGACATGAAAAGATGCTCAACATCACTAATCATCAGAGAAATGTAAATTAAAACCACAATGAGACATCACCTCACACCTGTCAGAATGGCGCTCATCAATAAATCAATAAACAACAAGAGGTGGCAAGGTTGTGGAGAAAAGGGAACCCTCTTGCACTGCTGGTGGGAATGCAGACTGGTGCAGCCACTGTGGAAAACAGTATGGAGATTCCTCAAAAAATTAAAAATTGAACTGCCTTTTGACCCAGCAATTCCACTTCTGGGTATTTTTCCAAAGAAATCCAAAACACTAATGTGAAAGAACATATGCACCCCTCTGTTCAAGGTAGCATTATATGCAATAGCCAAGATATGAAAGCAACCCAAGTGCCCATCAATAGATTAGTGTTCCCCATCTATCCAACACTTTGATTGCATAAAAAAAGCTGTCTTATTCACACACACACACACACACACACACACACACACACACACACACACTGGAATATTACTCTGCCATCAAAAAATAAAAATTATTTATGACAGCATGGATGGACCTACAAGGTATTATGTTCAGTGACATGTCAGAAAAAGACAAATAGCATACGATTTCATTTATCTGTGGAATCTAAAGAACAAAAACGAAAAAACAAAATTGGAACAGACTCACAGACAGACTGGACTGGCAACTGCCAGAGCGGGGAGAGGTTGGGGACCGGGTGAAACAGGCGGAGGGATCCAGAAGTACAAGTACAAATCGGGAGCTACGGCAAGCGGTGGGGCTGTGAGGTACAGCGTGGGGAAGGATAGCGGTAGCTATGTGGGTACGAGGAAGGCACTGAAAATACAGGGGCAGCACGCTGTACAGTCCGGGATTGTCTAACCGCTGTGCGGTACCCCTGAAACCAATGCAAAGGAATACAGAAAGTAAACTGTAATTCAAAAATCAAGCCCTGGCCGGTTGGCTCAGCGGTAGAGCGTCGGCCTAGCGTGCGGAGGACCCGGGTTCAATTCCCAGCCAGGGCACACAGGAGAAGCGCCCATTTGCTTCTCCAACCCTCCGCCGCACCTTCCTCTCTGTCTCTCTCTTCCCCTCCCGCAGCCAAGGCTCCATTGGAGCAAAGATGGCCCGGGCGCTGGGGATGGCTCTGTGGCCTCTGCCTCAGGCGCTAGAGTGGCTCTGGTCGCAACATGGCGATGCCCAGGATGGGCAGAGCATCGCCCCCTGGTGGGCAGAGTGCCCCCCCCTGGTGGGCGTGCCGCGTGGATCCCGGTCGGGCGCATGCGGGAGTCTGTCTGACTGTCTCTCCCTGTTTCCAGCTTCAGAAAAATGCAAAATCAATCAATCAATCAAAATAGAAATAAATTTAAAAGAATAAGTATAAACTGACAATAGAGCTCTTATGCTTCCTAGGACTTATATATATATAATTACTAAAGTTGGGCTGCTCCTCAAGTGCTTTCAGTCTTTTTCCCTGTTGGCAACTACCAAAGATAAAACATACTATATATATATCAACTACCTCTTTTCCAAGTTTCATTTATTTTATTACTTACTTATGCTTCTTCAGTTGTCAAAATACAAAAAAATTCAGTGTCCTGCTGTAAATTCAACTAAAATTACAGTGGTTTTATATTTTTAAGTATAAATGTTAAATAAGGCTACTTCAAATCATCACTCATTTTAGAATCCAAAAGGAAGATTCTATCAAATTAACAAACTGCAACTATATGTTTTATTTATGATCTTGAAAACAATTTTTAATTTGTTTACATTGTTCATTCAACTTAACTTTACAAGTAAATTTCATGAAGCTCTGAATCAAGTCTTTTATAAGGAAGCTAACTTAGCATTTGTACTCATTTTCTGTGTTCTCTTAACTTTATAAAAAGCAAAATAAGAGGGGGGAAAAGAACCCTAAAGATTCCACCATAAAACTATTAGAACTTATAAATGAATTCCATAAAGTAACTGAATAAAAAATTATTCAGAAATAGGTTGCATTTTTATACACCAATAACAAACTATCAGACAGAGAAGTTAAGAAAATAAACCCATTTACAAATACATCAAAAATAAAAAATATACCTAGGAATAAACTTAACCAAGGAGGTAAAAGAACTGTACTTGGAAACCAAAAGACACTGAAGAAGACACAAAGAAATGGAAGGAGAGACTGTGTTCATGAAGAATAGACATCATTAAAATATTTCTAAACAACCCAAAGCAAGCTATAAATCCAATGCAGTCCTATCAAAAATACCAATGGCATTTTTCATAAAACTAGAACAAATGATCCTAAAATCTATACAGAACCACAAAAGACCACAAATAACCAAAGCAATCTTGAGAAAGAAGAACAAAGTCAGAGGTATCACACTATCTGATATAAAACTATACTAAAAGACTACAGTAATCAAAATAGCATGGTACTGGCATAAAAACCAAACACCCAGGTAAAGCGAACAGAATTTCGAACCAGAAATAAACCCTCACCTATATTGTCGAATGTGTTCTCCCACTGTGTAGTTTGTCTTTTTATTCTGTACTTGTCTTTAGCTGTGCAGAAGCTTTTTAGTTTGATATAGTCCCATTTGTTTATCCTGTCTTTTATTTCACTTGCCCGTGGAGATAAATTGGCAAATATATTGCTGCGAGAGATGTCGGAGAGCTTACTGCCTATGTTTTCTTCTAAGATGCTTATGGTTTCACGGCTTACATTTAAGTCTTTTATCCATTTTGAGTTTATTTTTGTGAATGGTGTAAGTTGGTGGTCTAGTTTCAGAATATGATGGTAACGGGGGGGGGGGGGGCACAAAGAAAACCAGATAAAAGGTGACGGAAAACAATTTGACTTTGGGTGAGGGGTATGCAACATAATCAAATGTCAAAATAATCTGGAGAGGTTTTCTCTAAACATATTTACCCTGATTTATCAATGTCACCCCATTAAAATTAATATTAAAAAGATATAGAAACAACCTAAGTTTTACTGACAGGTGAATAAATAAATTGTGGTAAATAAAGAATAAAAGAATATTCAGGCTTAAAAAGGAGATCCTGCCATATGTGAGAGCATGCATAAAGCTGAATGACATTATGCTATGTGAAATAAGCCAGGCACAGAAAGGATATATATTGCATGATCTTACTTACATGTGGAATCTAAAAAGTCAAATACACCGAAGCAGGGAGAACAGTGGTTAGTCCAGGATATGAGGAAATTCTGTTCAAAGGGTACATAATTTGCAATTATGTAGGGTGAATAATTCTCAAGATCTAATATACAGCATGATGGTCATGGTTAACAACACTGTATTGTAATACCGGAAATTTCTAAGAAAGTAGATTTCAGGCACTCTCACTGCCAAAAAAGGGGGGTTAAGTATATAAGGAGATGGATATGTAAATTAGCTTGACTATAATTATTTCAGCATGTATATAATATCACCACATTGTACACCTCAAATATATACAACTTTATTAAAAATAAATTTAAAATGTTTTTGGGAAAAAAAAGACCTACAGATGGCCAATAAATGAAAAGATGCTTAATGTCACTAATCATCAGGAAAATGCAAATTAAAACCACAATTGAGGTACCACCTCACACCAGTCAGGATGGCTATTATCAAAAAAGCCAACAAACTAAATGTGTTGGCAACAATGTGAAGAAAGGTAACCCTTGTACACTGTTGGTGGGACTAAAATTAGTACAACCACTATGAAAAACAATATGGAGATCACTCAAAAAATTATAGATGGCTATGCCACAAGACCCCAAAATCCCACTTTAGGGTATTCATCCCAAAAAAATGAATACACTAATTCGGTAAGATATATGCACCACTACGTTCACTGTAGCATTATTTACGATAGCCAAGCTATAGAAGCAACCTAGGTATCCATCAATAGATGAATGGATAAAGACAATATGATACACACACACACACACAAATGGAATATTACATAGCAATAAAAATGAAGAAACTTGCCATTTGCAACAACATGGATGGACCTAGAGGGTATTATGCTGAGTGAAGTCAGACTGAGAAAGACAAATACCGTATGGTTTCACTTAGATGTGAAATCTAAATAAAACAAAAAAACCAGACTCACAGAAACTAAGACTAAAGGAATTGCCAAAGGTGGGGGGGTGGGAAGTTAGGTGAATAAGATGAAAGGGAATGTAGACAATAATCTTGGATACATTTGCATAATGATAGAGGATTACTAGTATCAGTGGGGTGACCACATTGTAAGGTGTAAAAGTGTCAATCACTATATTGTACCCCTGAAGCTAATATAACATAACATATTGTATACCAACATAAATATAAACAAATAAAAAATAATTACAAACAGATTGTGGCCAGGTCCACATGCAAATGATCCAAAGCCCTAGTCATTCCCCTTCTCCGCCTCTGCCCGGGAAGGATAGACACTATTTGGTCCCATCTGTCTCCATCCTTCAGACCTTGAACTACTTCATTAAAACACTGCCATAAAAATTCCTGATTTCATCATTTTCATCAGTTTCTCTGCCCTCAGAAGCAATATGTTAAAAATTAACTAATTGCTACCCTGGCCAGTTAGCTCAGCAGTAGAGCATCAGCCCAGCATGTGGAAGTCCTGGGTTCGATTCCCGGCCAGGGCACACAGGAGAAGCACCCATCTGCTTCTCCACCCCTCCCCCTCTCCTTCCTCTCTGTCTCTCTCTTCCCCTCCCGCAGCCAAGGCTCCACTGGAGCAAAGTGGGCTCGGGCCCTGAGGATGGCTCCACGGCCTCTGCCTCAGGTGCTAGAATGGCTCTGGCTGCAGTGGAGCATCACCCCCTGGTGGGCATGCCGGGTGGATCCCAGTCAGGTGCATGCAGGAGTCTGTCTGTCTGCTTCCCCACTTCTAGCTTCAGAAAAATAATAATAAAAAAAATTTGCTGAATAAACATTTGGGAAATTATTTTACATATTTTCAAACAAATCTGTTACACCAACAATTCTTTCTGTCTTGTATCTCAAATTTTTCTGAATTAAGGATATCTGGAAAATACATTCACAACCCCTTAAGATGTTTATTTAAAAAAAAAAAAAGGAATCCACTAGTATTTTCCTTGGGTGGGGTTTAGGGACACTGAAGATTTTTCTGCAACAACATTCTGAGATTAGATGACGGGGTTCCCAATTCTGTCCTCAGTATCGGGAATCCTTCCAGCCTGTCCATCTCCACAGCCTCGCCCCTCAACTTTCTTAGAAGAAATATCACCAGTCTCCTGCCTAAGAGCGTGCTGCTTCTCCATAAAGGATTGAAAAGAAGATCAAGAAGTCCAGACTCTGTGTTTACAAAGTTCATTCAGTCCCTGTTCTGAGCCCCAGAGCTCACCTCTGCCTCACACAGAACCCGGTGCATTCAATCCTAAGCCTCTCCTTCTCCCCGCCTTGTCCTGGGGCTCCTAACACCTCCCAATTCATTGTTCATGTCCCAAAACTGTGCGGATTTCCCACCTGCTGAGACCTCCCTCCTCAATCTTACTCCTTGACTTGGGATGTATTAGGTTTATACACCTCTTTTATGCATCCCTTTAATGTAACTTTAATGGTGATTCAGAAGGGAGAGATTAATATAAACGTGTGTAGTCAGCCTACCACATTCAACCAGAAACCCAGTCATGGACTTTTTTCCAGAGGAAAGACTCCTTTCAGGGCCTTTGTCTTCCTCCATTTCAAATGAAAGGAAATTTGTTATGTTACCAAACATAATTTTCATTCCTCTTAAAAAAACAAATGTGTGGATTTTATAGAGTACTTGGTACATCTCTAAGTTTCTAATGCTTCTTAAATTAATCATTATTTCTCCAAAGGCATTTACTCAACTTTATTAACTTGTAGACAATGGTTTTTACAGGGGAAAAACCCTCAAAATTTGAAAGTCGCGTGCGGAGGACCCGGGTTCGATTCCTGGCCAGGGCACACAGGAGAGGCGCCCATTTGCTTCTCCACCCCTCCGCCGCACTTTCCTCTCTGTCTCTCTCTTCCCCTCCCGCAGCCAAGGCTCCATTGGAGCAAAGATGGCCCGGGCGCTGGGGATGGCTCTGTGGCCTCTGCCCCAGGCGCTAGAGTGGCTCTGGTCGCAATATGGCGACGCCCAGGATGGGCAGAGCATCGCCCCCTGATGGGCAGAGCGTCGCCCCATGGTGGGCGTGCCGGGTGGATCCCGGTCGGGCGCATGCGGGAGTCTGTCTGACTGTCTCTCCCCGTTTTCAGCTTCAGAAAAGTGAAAAAAAAAAAAAAAAAAAAAAAAAAATTTGAAAGTCACAAAACCTTGTTGCACATTATTATGAATCGAAGTAAATTTATGAATTATCTTTTGTATATCCTAGTTTGCCTAATAGTTTTGTTTCATGATTTTTATAAGTAACACTGTTTTAAAAGATAAATTTTAATCTCACACTCAGTCAACATTTGTACATGCTAACTTCTGATCAAGTCTAAATATTAGCTATTTAATCATTAAATGTAAAAATTAAAGATTACAGTAATTTGCTATTTCCCTATTTTCAACATTGAGCCAGTATTGATCTTTAGCTCTGTTTAACTAAACAGATGCAGCTTAACAATTTTAGTTGAATTGGATAGAACATGTTTCTATCCAACTCAACTAAAACCATAACTTTTATCCAATTCAACTATAAACTACAGATTTGTTTCTATCCAATTCAACTACAAACTCTAGATTTTACAGAAAAAGGTTCCAAAATCCTAAATGTAATAAAATTAAATCTAAGAAGAAATCAAAATTTGAAAATTAGATATTTCTGGGGGAAAAAATAACCCTTTGAAGAAACATATATAATAACTTTTGAGATATGAATAATGATCATGGCCATAACATTTATCTTGTGCTATATTCAAAATCAGAATTAAAATTTTAAAAGTAGAAATATCACTCCACTGAAAAAAATCACTGTATTTTATTCTAACAGATATAAGGCATTGTGGACATTTGCATTAAGTACTATTCTAACTAAAAAAGCTTGCCCTGGCCAGGTAGCTCAGCTGGTTAGCGCAGTGGTCGGCAAACTCATTAGTCAACAGAGCCAAATATCAATAGTACAATGATTGAAATTTCTTTTGAGAACCAAATTTTTTAAACTTAAACTATATAGGTAGGTACAATCCTTATTGAGGTAGCGCCTGCATGTGGTATTTTGTGGAAGAGCCACACTCAAGGGGCCAAAGAGCCACATGTGGCTCGTGAGCCGCAGTTTGCTGACCAGGGAGTTAGATGGTTGTCCCAATAAGCTAAGGTTGAAGGTTTGATCCCCATTCAGGGCACATACAAGAATCAACCAATGATGCATAAATAAGTGAAATAAATCTATGTTTCTTTCTCTCTCTATTCCTCTCTAAAATCAATCAATAAGCTAAAAGTGCTTTAATTTTAAATAGAGCCAAATTCATTTTTCTACTTTCCTTGCTTTCTAGACTTTTCACCTATAATGTTACAAAATTAAGATCAGCATTAACTAGAGAGAAATACCAAACTATGAAAACCTCCTTTAGCAATAGAAACACATTCATTCATTCATTCATTCATTCATTTAATAAACAAATATTCAACGTGTGTCTTCTAGATCAGTGGTCCCCAACCTTTTTTGGGCCACGGACCAGTTTAATGTCAGAAAATATTTTCACGAACCGGCCTTTAAGGTGGGATGGATAAATGTATCACGTGACCGAGACAAGCGTCAAGAGAGAGTCTTAGAAGGATGTAACAGAGGGAATCTGGTCATTTTTAAAAAATATACAAAACATCGTTCAGATTTAATATAAATAAAACAGAAATAATGTAAGTTATTTATTCTTTCTCTGCGAACTGGTACCAAATGGCCCACGGACCGGTACTGGTCTGCGGCCCGGGGGTTGGGAACCACTGTTCTAGATGCCAAATACCCTACCTGAGCTACGAACAAGTGAGTCAACGCGGCTCTATCTTTGAAGAGCATGCGGCGCAGAAGGGAAGCCTGACAAAGCCGAACGAATGAGGGGTCCTCAGGAAGATGCCCCCAGCCCTCCCTCAACATTTTTTCTTTACTAACAGAAGTCATTAATAAATTTATGACCACTGTTCTTGAGAGAGATGGGAAAGTCACTATTTGCCTTTTTATGTGTTTGTGCTGAGGAAGACTGGAAAACACACACCATGCTTTGTTTTCTGATCCTTGTGCTTTACCCTACACGTTCTATAGTATGGATAAGGGGAGACATGCTCCAGGAGCTACTCTAAGCACTTCACAGGTGTTAGCTTTCTGAACTCATTTAGTCCTCACAACTGTCCCGTGAGACAGATACTTTCATTATGCTCCCTTTGCCGATGAGGAAACCAAGGCACAGAGATTGGGACCCAATCATTCTCACTTCAAAGCACAGACCCCTGCCTCTCACTCCATGGACACAGTGCATTCCTCATCAATGTCGGGAGAGGTTTTCTTTGAATCCAGACAGGAGCACTTGCCTCAGAAAGGTTCGGTGCGATTGAACCAGGGGAGCTGTGAGTGAGTGTCCCTCCTAGCAGCCCAGGGGAAGACCGTAGGACAGACTCGGACAACCCTGCACCAAGTGCCGGAGTGGTGGTCTGCAAACTCTCTGCAGAGCCCCTGGTACAGGCTATAGCCAGCCCTCTCCTGTTTGTCCCTGTTTAAAAAAATAGTAATATAAACAAAGCCACTTTAAAATGGAGCCCGGAGCTGTCATCCTGGAGGATCTGCCTTGCCCACCTTACTCTGCAAACCTGTGGAATGCTAGAACTGGCAATAACCTCAGGGCTGGGCCTAAACAGCATCGTGTCCCAAAGAGCTGTCCCGCAAGGATAACAAGAAAGCAGATATTATGATTATCAGACTGAAAATTAAAAATACTATTTAAATCAGCATCACTACTAGCTGATCTGCACCTATAGAAATGCCTTCCCTCTATTGATGTAACTGTTCCTCTCTCATTTCTCATTAATACCCACCGCCTTTGCCTCCTAATTGGAACATTATTTGGGTTTCTGCCTGATTTAATGCTTCCCAAATAGGAATTTTTTTTATCTGAAATAAATGGCTATTGCCTCTCACCTTGGCCTTTTAAGTTAATACCCTCAACATAACTATGCAACACTTGACCAATGCAAATCCTACTACTCTCAGCCAGAGGGACAAAAGCACTGGCCACACTACTGGACTCGAACAGGGAACAGAAGACAAGTGGAGGGAACTCTGCCACACACCCTGACCTCTTGGCATGTGAAAGTTCCATTTATTGCCATTAAAAGAATCAAACTACTATAGAGCCAGGCACGCACAAGGAAGTCACTGCTGACTTCGGGCACATGAACAATTACATAGTATAGCACTACAGGGACATGTGTTAAGGGCACCTACACCACATTCAAGTGAGAAGCCAAAGAAAGGTTTCCATAGGAATATATCTACCTTGAGACCTGAAGGATGTGTAAGAATTCGCAAAGATGGACACTGGCTGTGGCAAAAGGGGTAATCAAGAAAAGCTTGAGAAATGAGAGAACGCATGATGGAAACGAAAGAAATTTCAAGAAGGCTAAAAGCAGGAGATAGTAATTATGCGAAGAATGTGAATTACTGGAAGGGGACTAGGGAGTCAGAGGACAGTTTTAAATGTGAGAAAAACTTTCAGATTTATGTTAAAATACAAAACAAGGTAACAAGCCAGCTTCAGTGATGATGAGGGGTGAGGGGGAAACAAGAGGCAGAGAAAACAAAGTTTAAAAAAGCTGTGCTGGCCTGACCAAGTGGTGGCGCAGTGGATAGAGCGTGGGCCTGGGACCCAGAAGACCCAGGTTTGAAACCCCGAGGTCGCTGGCTTGAGCGTGGGCTCACCAGCTTGAGCATGGGGTCACTGGCTTGAGCACTGGCTTGAAGCCCAAGGTTGCTGGCAAGGGGTCACTCACTCTGCTGGAGCCCCCTGGTCAAGGCACATATGAGAAAGCAATCAATGAACAACTAAGGTGCCGCAATGAAGAAATGATGTTTCTCATCTCTCTTCCTTCCTATCTGTCCCTCGAGAAAAAAAAAAAGCAAGCAAGCAAGCTACTCGGGTAATTTAGATCTGTGTGCACAAAGGCCCAGATGGTATTCCAGGCCTTGTGGGCAACTGGGTCTGGGAGCAGCTACTCAGCTCAGGTATGCGACACTAAAGCTGACAGAGACACAGACAGTACATACATAAAACACAGGCCCTCTGTGCTCCAGCGGATTTGGCCAGACCAGGCAATTAGAAGCATGAATTCCAATATCAAAAAAAAAAAAATTAGATGGTAGAATCCAGAAGTTTTGACAATTGAAAATGAAGCCACAGAAACATTCCAAATCCCAACTTTAGCACTCTAGCCACTCACTGAATACGAAAGACGAGAAGGGACAAACAAGGCTGGGTCACAGGAAGGCACTGCAAGTCATGTGACAAAAGGCAGAGACATAACAATCTTCTGGGCAGGGGAGTGAATAATCAGGAAAATACATATTTAAGTCTATCTGACTCCAAAGCTCATACCTAAATGATGATGAGATTTGTTTTTGCTGTTGGTATAAATAAAAGATATTGGTATACCCATATACTGATGTGTTCATAATACCTCTATATCAACCGGTCTATCCCAAATAGATTACATATATCTATCTTATTATTCAGGTCATTCCATTTAATATATTTTCCATTTTTTAGAGGAGAAATCTATTTTTATCAAAATAATATTTTACTACTAGGCAAAAAAAGCCCCAACTCTTTCCAACCTCATCTTTCCTTACCCTTAATTCCTACTTATTTCTTTTTTTACTTCTAAATAAGATGCATACAGCACTTTCTTCAATTTTAGATGCTATCCATTCATTTCTTACTGTTGAAGATGAGAGGTAGCTAGCTTTCTTATTTAGCCTTTCTGTGCCTTGGTTCCTTCTCCTATAAAGTAGGAATGATAACTACACCTGACTCATAAGAATGATGTAGGATCAAGTGTGAGACTGTGTGTCTGTGCAGTGTTTAGAATAATGCAAGATACATCCTACATGCTAAATATTAATGATTATTAATACACCACCAAATACACACACACATGCTCCTCCCGAACTATGGTCCTCCCCCCAGTTTTATAACTTTTAATCAATATTTGATGTTTTGAGTGTTAATTTTACATAAATATGTTTCCCAGCTAAGCCAAGTAGTAGACAATTATATTTCTTTTTAAAAATTGTATCTGTCCTAGAATTGTAATTGCCTGTTTTTCTTTCTCTTAATTTTATCCATATACATTACTAATTCGTTTTAAAACTCTCTAGAAGTGCCCTGGCTGGTTGGCTCAGCGGTAGAGCGTCGGCCTGGCGTGCGGGGGACCCGGGTTCGATTCCCGGCCAGGGCACATAGGAGAAGCGCCCATTTGCTTCTTCACCCCCCCCCCTCCTTCCTCTCTGTCTCTCTCTTCCCCTCCCGCAGCCAAGGCTCCATTGGAGCAAAGATGGCCTGGGCGCTGGGGATGGCTCCTTGGCCTCTGCCCCAGGCGCTGGAGTGGCTCTGGTCGCTGCAGAGTGATGCCCCGGAGGGGCAGAGCATCGCCCCCTGGTGGGCAGAGCGTCGCCCCTGGTGGGCGTGCCGGGTGGATCCCGGTCGGGCGCATGCAGGAGTCTGTCTGACTGTCTCTCCCCATTTCCAGCTTCAGAAAAATACAAAAAAAAAAAAAAAAAAAAAAAAAAACCTCTCTAGAAGTGTTACAAATCTGCTCCAATAAGCACAAGGACCGGTTTCTCTTCCCCCCTTGAAGATGTCTCCATCAGTTTTCCGTCCTCCTGCTCCATTACTGTTTGGTTGTTTTCTAGGCCTGATATAAACTGTCATCCAGGGACATCTCTTCATCATCCCAGAATTCCCTTTATATCTCTCTGTGGTGGCTCTCCTCTTCCCTGATACTATAGACTTCTCTTTTTTGGTTTATTTTTTATAATACATGTCCTCTTATGCTTTCTGAAAGACGTGACATGGATGATAAGATTATTTCTGAGACTTTGAAGGTCTCAATATATCTTCATGGAGTGCCTTTACATTTGGTTAATAGTTAGGCTGGGCATAAAGTTTCTGTTGAAAGTCATTTGTCTCAGAACTTCGCATGTTCCACTGTCTTCTGGCTTCCAGATGAGCTAGAAATTGCTATTGAAAGGCCCAATGGAACTCTGACTCTCAGTTTCTATGTATGATTTATTATGATCTTTCTCTGCCTAGAATTCGAAAGGCAGCCAGGGGTAAAAAACCCAAACAAAACTATAACCTATAAAAGAAACCCCATTAGATTATCATCAGATTTTTCAGCAGAAACCCCACAGGCTAGGTAAGAGTAGAACAAATATTCAAAATATTAAGAGAGAGAAATCACCAACCAAAAATAATATATTTAGAAAATTTATTCTTAATAATAATGGGGAAATCAAGGCTTTTCCAAGTATCCATTACACTTATGAGGGAGGCACTAACATGCTGAATGCAAATTCAGTGTGCAGTGAGTGGAGCTTGTTGAACAGGGGGCCTTGCACAGTAAAAAGGTGGCCAACCATTTCACTTCCAGTATCCTGAGGTCTTTTCTCTTTAGTTTCTACAAAACAAAATTCCAGTCTTCTGTTTGGAGATTACAAAGCTGGCCACCAGATGTTCTCATAATCTCTGTCATTAATACAGTATTTCACCCCCCTCGCATTTGTGACTACTGCTTGAGAATCCAATACTTCTCTGATTGCTCCTTTCCAGAGAGCAAGCTTCAATCCAATCAGGGGGGAAGACAAGGGTAGCTCTGTGGCCATGTACTGTAGAATAAGAAAGAGGATCTGGGGGCAGACATATTGCCCCTTATACATACACTCAAACAGTCTTATTTCCAGATTCTCAGTTCTACCTCATTCCTGCAGATACAGCTGAAGCATCTACTCCTGACTCTTCCAAAAGTTAAATACAAGGGTTTTAAACAGGGAGCTCACTTGCTCTTGTCATTCCCTACCAAAGACATTTCACGTTTTCACTTTCTTCACTTCCCAACTTTTCAAATTGTGTAGTCTTCTCTTCCAGCCTTTTAATCCTTGAGGGCTGATTATCTTTTTCTTGTTTTTTGTCATTTTCGAGGGGTTTCAGAATAGAGCAGCTGGAAATTAATGCACACATTCAAGCTGTCACCTTTCATAGGGAGTCTCATCTGTCATGTAGCTACCATCCAACTTAATAAGACATTACAAATATAGCTGAAGTTGCCTCTGCATTTACATTTAGCCTTTTCAAATTTTTTCGTTAAAAATCATGTCATTTTCAAACACCAGTTCTTGTTATTCTAATGTTAGAATTTTTAAAAATATTTTTAAAATAAAGGATAATTAGAATGTTTTGCTCATCTTAGCAAATACCTCAAATGGCATGCTAAATAGGGAGTAATAGGGGCCATTCTTGTTCTGTGTTTCGGTGGCAAGACTAAATTGAGCTTCATTACTGAAATAATGTTAGACCTTAGATTTAATATAGTCTCTCAATTAAAACAATTCAGAAGACAATTTTCATTGGATATATGTATGAATTTCTTGTATACTACATTATGATTTCTATTTTTCTTCTTTTTTACTGTTTATTTTCTTGATTTAGAGAGAGAGAGAGAGATAGAGAGAGAGAGAGAGAGAGAGAGGGGAACATCGATCTGTTCCTGTATGTGCCCTGATCGGGGATCAAAATGGCAACCTTTGCATTTCAGGATGATGCTTTAACCAACCAAGCTATCTGGCCAGGGCTCTATTGCTTTCTATAGGTAATTAAAGAAAATAGCTACATTGAGGTATAATTTACATACTATAAAATATCCATATTTAGGTGTAAGGTTTTAATAATTAATTAGGTAGATTTCTAGTAAGTTTATAGTTGTACAACCACCAACATAGTTAAGTTTTGGAACATAGTTAAGTTTTGGAACATTTTCATTCACAAAGTAATTTTTATTCATTAGGATTATTATATTTTCTTTTTAGCGAGAGAAAGAGTGGGGGAGACAGTCAGGGGCAGACAGGCTGGAAGAAAGAGAGATGAGAAGCCTCAATTCTTCACTAAGGCATCTCAGTTGTACACTGATTGCTTTCTCATATGTGCCCTGACTGGGGGGCTCCAGCAGAGCAAGTGATCCCTTGCTCAATCAAGCCAGTGGAATTCAAGCAGTGATCTTTGGGCTCAAGTCAGCGACTGTGTGATCATGTCTATGATCCCACGCTCAAGCCAGCAAACCCTCGCTCAAGCTGGCGACTTTGGGATTTCAAACCTGGGTCCTCAGCATCCCAGTCCGACTCTATCCACTGCACCATCACCTGGTCAGGCCATTAGGATTATTTTTATTACTGTTTCTCTCCCAGTTTATTATAAACTCCATGAAAAGAAAAATGCAGCATGTTTTTGCTCATTATTATTTAGATAAAGTGCCTAGCCCACTGTCTAATACAGGGGTCTCAAACTCGCGGCCCGCCGAACAATTTTGTGCGGCCCGCAGACTAATCCACGAAGTTCAAAATATTTTGGATAAAATTAAGTAAGCCTAGGGGCCTACTTGTATTTTTCATTTCTCTAGCATCCTAGCTAGATATTAGCTTAGTTAACAGCAGTTGTGATGCAAACTACAGTTTCTGGTCGTTTTGTGACACTGAGTAAACTGCATGTACGATTGTGCTTGTTGTACTGATTTTTGTTTTCAACTGCAGTGAGAAAAGTGTTGCGTAACAGTTGCCTTTTGTAGACCTAGTACGGCCCGACGAACGGCTGTGATCTTGCTCTGCAGCCCACATGCTGAGTTGAGTTTGAGACCCCTGGTCTAATATATGGTAGGTTGGTATACAACAAATACTGTTAAATGACGACTTCATAAAAACAGTTTATCTTATTTTTGTTCTTTCCTTTCTTTACTTTGATTAGTTTTCTTTCTCTATATTCTTCATATATGAACTTAAATCATTGTACTCTTCTTAATCTAGACATTTTTGTTAATATAGACATTTTGAATAATATATTATAATAGAAAAATTCCATAGATTTTTTTATGTCTTTATTATTGCTATCCTTCAGAAATGTAGCTAGGGCCTGACCAGACAGTGGCGTATTGAATAGAGAGCACTAGCCTAGGAGGACGCAGAAGACCCAGGTTCAAAACCTTAAGGTTGCCAGCTTGAGCGCAGGCTCATCCAGCTTGAGCACAGGATCATAGATATGACCCCCATGGTCACTGGCTTAAGCCCAAAGGTTACTGGTTTGAAGCCCAAGGTCGCTGGCTTGAGCAAGGGGTCACTGGCTTGGCTAGAGTCCTTCAGTCAAGAAAGCAATCAATGAACTTAACTAAGGTGCTGCAACTATGAGTTTATACTTCTCATCTATCTCCATTCCTGTCTCTCTTGCTAAAAAAAAAAAAAAAAAAGCCTGACCTGTGGTGGCACAGTGGATAAAGCGTCGACCTGGAAATGCTAAGGTCGCCGGTTCGAAACCCTGGGCTTGCCTGGTCAAGGCACATATGGGAGTTGATGCTTCCAGCTCCTCCCCCCCTTCTCTCTGTCCTCTCTCTCTCTCTCTCTCTCCCTCTCTCTCTCCTCTCTAAAATGAATAAATAAAATAAAAATTAAAAAAAATGTATAGCAATTTAAAAAAAAATGCAGATAGGACGTAGCCCCTCTCTACTCAGCCATAAAAATGTTTTCATTTTCTATAGACTAATGTCTAAAGTTCTAAGACAATCAAGTCAGCTCCGAATGACTTATGGGCTACCGTCTCATCTACAGACCTTGTACTTCAATCAGATTGGACTTCTTGCTCTTCCCTTAAACCAGTACTGTACTCCTGTTTGTGAACACTCTTCCTCTTGTGCTCAGCACCTAGCAGAATGCCTTAAACACAGCAGCTCAATAAATGTTTGTAGAGGGGTTCATACTGCTTTTCACAAACCAAGGTTAGATTTTTTAAATTTATATCTTTTATATTATTATATAATTTTTATATTATATATTTATATTGTACTCTTATAATTTTGAATATTTTATGTAATTTCTAATTTTATTGTACTATGGTCTGATATTTTTAATTTTTTTAAATATATTTCATTTTCAAAATATTTGTGAGAAAACAAAAATATACACAATAGATGGGGTTCAATTACATACAGCAACAGACACTTAGTTCCTTTTATGAATCAAGACGTTCAAATAGTAAGCTACAAATACAATTCCTGCCCCTAAGGCCTAAGAAGATGCACCAGTTAACATAATGTTGGTCAGTATACTAAGAAAAAGGTATGCATTAAATGGCTTGGAAATAGAAATTGAGGAAATATTTAAATTGTAGGGAAAGCAGATGGATAAGGAAATGCTATGGCAGTTAAGTATTATGAAATCCTTCGGTGGATAAAGAAACCAAAACCCAGACAAAGTATAACACATGTTCAAGATGTGTCTAGAAATCCCAAAGGAGATCGAACTCCCAGTTCTGTGCTCTTTCCATCACACTAGACATACTATCAACACTTTTTAGCAGCTCACAAAAGAATAACAGGAAAGGATTTCAAGAGTAACAACAAGAAAACTAGGGTAGCCTGGTTAGGTGGTGGCACAGTGGACAGAGCATCAGACTGGGATGCGGATAACCCAGGTTTGAAAGTCCCAGGTGGCCAGCTTGAGCGCGGGGTCACTGGCTTGAGCGTGGGATCACAGACATGACCCCATGGTCGCTGGCTTGAGCAAAGTGTCACTCGGTCTGCTGTAGCCCCCCAGGTCAAGGCACGTATGAGAAAGCAATCAATGAACAACTAAGTTGTCACAACGAAGATGCTTCTCATCTCTCTCCCTTCCTGTCTGTCTGTCCCTATCTGTCCCACTCTCTGTCTCTGTCAAAGAAAACTGGGGTATTTATTCATCCTTACCCTATCTCCCATTAATATAAAAAAAACCAAGGACTATACGAAATTGTGAAGACAGTCAAGCACCATGTAATTCAAACAACTTTCTAGTTGATTGGCCTACAAAAAAAATGCACTCTGAAAGTATTGATTAAATGCACTTCACCAGAGATTACATGTACCAGTTCAATCAATGTGACTTAGATAAATAGAACAAACTATTAAATTCTACTACACCCATCCATCTACACATTTTTTTTTAATGTTAATAGAGGGTCTATAGCAAATCTTTAAAAAACAGTCCAAACATAAACCTGGAAGCCCTTATTCGGCACTTTCCAAGGAAATGAGACCCTGACTACAGATTTAAGTATGACAGGCAAGTCAATAGAGAGAGACAGGTAGGGGCAGGGCTGATGTTTAAGCTTTCACACATCTCCCCAGACTACACTTGGCTGTCAAGCGCCCTTCCCATGACTAGTCTGCACCACCTCCCCTTCCCCCTACATGTTGACCCATAACCCTGACTCTGTAACACTAGAATATTTACCCCCCATTATAAATTAATAAACTGTCACTCTGAATCACACGTCAGTTTCAGCTGCTGAGTTAGCATGAAATAGCCCCAAGAATCTTCTCAGTTCTAACAGCACTGTAGAAAAAAATTTAAACCAGTAATTGAAAAGCTGATTCAGGCCATAAATGGATTTTACTTGGAAGAGAATATGGAGAGAGGAGGGGAAAAGAGGGGAAGGGGCATAGCTCTAAAAATTCCAGGTATTTCATACAAAAATGCCTAGTCCCAGCCTCTCTTGAAAACTGAGGCTCTGTCAAAAGTGGGCCTACAATGGTACAAAGTAAAACCCAGCAGAGTGAAGAAGCCACAGCTCCGTTTAATATGAGTACATTTGCTTTCTAATTCATCATAGAGCAACTGCTCCTCTCCACTTCCCCATACTGAGTTCAAAAGTCAACTGTCGTTTCCCATTGTGCTTGCAGTGTTGGTTGATTTATAAACTTCAAAGAATAAAGAACGCCATACTTGGTGGATAAGTGCAGATTTTTAAAAGTAAGTACAATCCACTCTTCATACCAATGCAGTAAAAGCAAAGCTAGAAGCCAAGAAGTCAGTTTACCTTAATCTGAGTCTGTTCGATTGACTTTTCCCATATCTGCTGATCATACGCTCCAATCTGAAATAGGGAGCAGGCTATTCAAATGATGCAAAGTAAAAGCTTTTATTAAGGTCAAACCTCATGAAAGTCATAAATTATTAAATATCAATACAATATCTGGAAAATGTCTGTGCTGCTCAGAGTTCAAATAAGTATCTGTGTGACATCTGGAAAATGTTTCCACTTCTTAAGGAAGACTAGAGAGCACTAAAAGGCAAGGGACGGATGGCCACAGCTCCCTAACTGCTGACAGGACCCTGTGAGCATGCAGATTAAACAGTTTCGTGTTTCAAAAAGAGCAGTTTGATCTGGGACGAAGTCCCCAAGCATTTCTGGGGCAGGGTGGATATAGCCTGAAGAAGGGCAGCGACTTGAAAATCTTATTTGGGGACCTGGGACTGGGTTTAGAAGACCTAATAACATTGTCCCTCAGATTCTCCATGTCTATTGAGAGAGATCGTGTAAGAACACCTGGGGGAAACTAACGTGCAATTCTTTGTGGGAGCTTCGCTCAGGAAGAGTGTTCGGCCAATAGAAAATGCTGCCATTACCTTCTTTTGGTACCACGATATAGCATCTCTCTCATTTGAGGCCATCTGTGTCTCCAGCCAGAGAAGGGGGTTTCACTGAAAAAGAAGGAAAAGCAAGCGCGAGTCCAGATGCTGAAAGGTACTCATCCCAGTTTGGTTAGCACTCAGAAACCGTTTCTCCCGGCCCCTCCCGGAGCGGCTGTTACTCCTGGCTGTCTGCCAGGAAAAATTATTTTAAAATAACAAAAGAAAACCAGAAAGCCTTCTGGCGCAGTGGCGACCACAGAAGTGTCTCTGCGATGTTTTAGGCGAGTGTTTCCACCATTGCAGGGAAGCGGGAGAGGTCGCCCGAGCTGACCTGGCCGGCCCCCGCCACCGCCCTCGCCCTCGCCCTCGCCTTCCCCCGGGCTCGCGGCGTCCGGCTCTCACCTGGTGCCCGCTGCCCGGCAGCCCGGCGGCCGGGACCCTCCGGCTCAGTGGCCCGGGCCCGGCCGTGAGGCTGGGGGCCAGGCCGCAGGCCCCGCAGACCGCATCGTCCCCCCAGGCGGAGACGCCGGCGGGGCCGTTACCATGGAGACCGCGGAGGCCACCGCAGCCAAGGAGGCAGCCTTTGGCCCAGCGCCCGGGAGACAGACTGTCGCCACACAGCCGGCGTCCGTCCTCCAAGCAGGGCCTACAGGGTTAACGGAGCTGGTCTAAAAGAAGCCAAGAATGAACTGGGAGAGGAGGGGAGAAAGAACGAAGGGCGTGGGGGGTTCGCGAGGCCACTGGTCGCTGTGGCAGTAGCAGGCGACCTTGCGTCGGGCTGAAAGGGCCGGGGCCAGGGACCCAGCCCCGGGCGGCAGCTGCTGGGGGGCGCCGGCCGCGGGCCGTGACTCAGCGGCGAGAGCGGGCCGACAGCAGCCCCGCAGACCCCGAGCGGCCCGGCCGCGGCTTCCGCTTTCCGGCTTTCACTGAGGAGGTGGCTCCGCCCCCGCCCGGGCCTCCAGCCGCGAGCCTCGGGCCGGGCTCCGGGAGGCGGGGGCTGGGCGCGTCGGGCGCCGGGGGAGGGGGGTTGCTGGGGGTGGGGTGGCGGCGGGCGCCGTGGGGGCAGCGGCCCGCGTCGCCCTGCAGGCCGCTTCCCCAGAAGGGGCTCTCCCAGTGTCGACCTGAAGCTCAGAGTCTAATAGTCCCCAGCTCGTGTCTTTGTGCTTCGTTATTTACTATCGGGCTTCCCCGATGGGCTGTGAGCCCCACGCCTGGCACGAGCCTGGCACACCTGTTCTCAATCTGCTGAATGAACGATTGTTACAATTTACGCTGTGCTGGGACGGAGGGCCTGCGGCTCGGTTATTTCCAGCCTCTCCTGCCCTGAATCAGGCTTTGGGGTGCCCAGGGGTAAGGATGAGGAGGAGGGCTGAGGCCTGGGCAGTACACCAAGACACTGTCCCAAATTAGCGTGGGGAGGTGGCGGCGGGAACTTTCTGGGTTAAGAATTCAAGCAGGCTGACAGAGTGCAGGAGAAAGCCACAGCTGCTCCCTACGGTAACGACTTAAGAGTATGTTAAGGTTTTAAGCCGCTTTTCTCCTCTATACAGTAGTGGGGATTTTTTGTTTGTTGGGTCATTAATGAAAACACTGGCTCCCTATCAGCCATCTCACCTCAACTGAAGCAGTGTCCTTGCTTGCCTGACATGTGGCATTTGCGTCAGGTGAAGCTAATCACACATAATGGTTACAATAGCTACCACTTCAGAAAAGCTTAATAAGTACGGTTCTAAATGGTTTACAGACATTACCAATCATCCATAAAGTCGACTCCAGGTGAAGTTATCCCCACCTTAGGGAGGAGGAGAGCGAGTAGGAAGCGAACTGTGGCTCGCAGGGAGAGCACTTAGGATGCCTTCCCCCTGGCTTATTTTTACATCGGTTTCTTTTCTTTCGCTTCTTGACAGCTTTTCCATTCTAGGCTAAACAGTACAATTCTGTAGGGTTTCAAGACAAATGGCCAACTTAAAAACAAAACAAAACTAGATAAATGACAAATGAAAAAGTCACTTTCTGTATATCTATTTGCTTTATGACAAATTACGTTAATAGCAGAAACATTTTACCTCATTGCTTAGCCCTGAAAAAAAGGCTTTTTGGGGGCGTTCGTGGAAGAACAGAAGCAGGTAGATCACAGGAGGGAAGAGGGACATCGCAAATCATGTTTAAGGAGCCCCCTTTTCAACACTCCCTAAGGCTGCCGCTGAACAAAGCAAGCCATGGGCTTCAAACCCTCAAGTGCCTTCAGATCTCTGCTTGCAGGAGCAAATCTTCGACATTTTGCCAACAGAACAAGCCTGTTTTCTCACTTTTACTATGGAGATTATCATTACTTTTCTAGAAAAGGCTGTGAGGACTGAGATACCCTCATGTTAAGCGTCTGACCCACTGCAATTACTCAAAAAACATCATTGCCTTTCGTTTCCTTTACTAATTGGAACCAAGGTGTATCAGTACTTAGGGTGGATCCCTTGATTAAAAAGTAGTTCAGGCCCTGGAGGCTGTCTCAGTGGATAAAGCCTCTGTCCCCGCATACACAGAGGTCCCCAGTTCCATCCCTAGTCAGGGCAGAATGAGAGGCAATGAATGCACAACTAAATGAAACAACTAAGTGGAAGAAGTTGATGCTTCTCTCTCCGTTCCTCTCTCTCTCAAATCAATGGAAAAAATTTAGAAAGTTCACATATAAAAACGGATGAGGAGAAAAACCCACTGCGTTGTCAAAACATCAATGACATCTGAACCCATACACCCGTGTGTTTTTAAACCCCTGTCCTCAGACGGTCTGCCAGAAATTTTGTGCCAGTCTGCCAAAGAGTTAACCATGCGGATGTTGTATGAAGATTATAGACCGAAGATCCTAATCAAATTCACATAGGCTCAGAATGATTTCTGCCTCAGCAATCCCCACAATAATTGTTTTCACTGGTCCCCAAGTGTAAAAAGGTTGAAAACCACTGCTCTACACCACCTTAACACTGCATGCATGCACTTTCAAAAATATCAACATCAGCAGAATAAAATTTTGATTAATCTCGTAAGGAGATACAAACCAATTTAAGCAGCAGGAGACATACCTGCCTCAAAGGCCAAGTATAGTTTTTCTTCTTCCCCAGACCTAGCTGTATCTCAATAGAGATGGGATTTTCCCCAGCTCCTACGACCTTTTCTAAAATACTAGAAAATAATAAGGGGTAGGTGGGAGAATTAAATACTTTAAAAACAGGTTCCTAGAAGCTTAGAACTCACATGTGCTATTCATTTGATCACAAAACATCAGTAAAGGACAAATCAGACTTCGTTTATTAAAAAAATACTTTACAGGAAAAAAAAGTCTATGCATTCCATTGTCCTATTTTACAAAGAAATAGCTTAACAATTTAACACACTTAGACAGCTACAAAAAAGCACTGTGCTAAAAGATTATTCACACAAATTTATATTTAAGACTATTCATTAAAAACCTTTTTTAAAACACTTGTGAATGTCAATAAACAAACTAAGGCCACACAACGCAAATAGTCCGCCAGGCAAATTATACATTTCATCTATATGCAAAGACCTCTTAGATAAATTAAAGCCACAGGAAAAAAAAATCTTAGCTGCCAATCAAAATGGAGTTTAGTCACAAAAAAACACTATTACATGAAAATTTACATGTGATAGAAGTAGTACATAAGTATTTCTTTAGAGAGAGTTGAAAAGTGCTATATTAAGAGACAGTGGTCTCAACTCCATGCACAAGTGGATCCTAAAAAATGTGTGAAGAAAATGGAAGGCCATAATATTTATGGAGAGATACTTGCTTTTAAAGCAACAAACTTTCAGCACGGAGACAGGTCCCTTATCCACTAAGAGCAAAACACCTTGTACATCTCTACTTACGACATGACCAATAAATACAGCTACAGACTGCTAAAAAAAAAAAAAAACAGCAGCAGAAATATAGAATCTCTGGCATGTACTGGTGAAAGGTTCTTTTTAAAAATCTGTAGCAATGACAAAACAGATTTATTAGAAAGACACAAACTCAATTAACTGTCCTGGTATAAACACAAAATTTTAATGACAAATACAGATGAAAATATTATGGGCTAATGTTAATGAGCAAGAATATATTCACTAGGGTTGTCTTGAATTTTGGAGTCTTGTTTCTAAATTATTTTCATCCTAGACAATATTTATAGAGGAAAAGGCAGTAAGTAAAAGTTTCTCCAGCCTTTAAGTGTGAACTTTATGCCTATTAAGGCTGATTGAAGATGATGCAAGACATCTTTTCCTAAGGGTTTAGTAAAGAATTTTATTTTAATAAGCTCCTTTTTCCTACTACAAGAGCTTGTAATATTAGTCATCTGATATCCCAACTGTCTTTAAGGGGAAAGGGCACCTTTCAAAAGTCTTTAAAAATAATGAAGTACCAGTGAAACAAATTTTAAGTGCTAAATAAGCAAATTAATAAACATACAATTAAGCCTAGGAATTCCTTTTTAAAGAGCTAAAACTTTGGAGGGGGAAACTCACATGTAGGTTTTTATTATTATTGCTTTATGAATTTGGAATACCTCTTTGAATCCTAATCCTACTCCTAGTATTTCTTGGTATAATTACAGAATGACTTCTGGGGCCAGGGGAAGACTTTTTATCCTAAAATCATTCTAGTTACTAAATTAGAAACACTAACATTGGGTCCTTTCCATAAACACATTTTTTTAAAATGTGCTCCACAAAATACTAAACTTATAGTCACATTCCGCAAGTGATCTCAAAGAGTTGGCACAACAGAGAAAATACCAAAAAGGAAGATCAGCTTCAATTTCAGTTACAACTCACTGCCATCATCACAACTTCACAAATCAGAAGACGCCAGTTGGCTCCATGCCTCACTCCACCAAACCAAATAATTTAATGCTTTAGAAAAGTTGCAGTCATCTGTATCACTCAACGAGGATACAGCTTTGAAAGCAGTTAAGAAACTCAAAATTCGGGCTTTTATACTCCTCAGTCTTTAAAGCATGCTATTAAAATCTAGTACTCACTCACATAGGACATTCAGAGTTTCCAGATACATTACTAGCTAAATGTTTCTCTCTCCATCCTACTGCAATTCTAACATACAATGAATTTATTATTAGTACATGATTTTAAACATTTTTATACTCTTTTAATGTGTTTATATTGGAGGGGAGGGTAGAATGTTTATTAAAGGAAAACGGGATTTGCTTTGCTGGTAGGTCTTTGCAGATCCGCTGGTTCCTGAGCGATTGACCACAGTGCTGGCTGTCAGGAGAGAGTCTCCGTGTTTATTAGCAATGCCCAGCTTAGATGACAGATGGCATCTGCTGGATGGCGAGTGGGAGATGGGGAATCGGATCTTGGAAGACAAGAAAAATAAAAAAGTTTTTGCTTTAGCAACCTTGTTCTTCATGATTATTATCAAAAACAAACGTTGCCTGAGAAGAATTTTATTTTGCACAGCCTAGTAAAGCTCTGTGAAATTCTTCTGGACAGAAAAACAAAAAAATAAAGAAAGAAGAACCCAAACCCACAGACTTTGTGATTAACCCCCACCACCACCAACTATAACAGAAAACACCCTCAAAGGCAGGGCCCTTAAAAACTAGTTTTGATAAACTAGAATTTACCCTAGAATTTATACCCCAAATTTAAAAACACCCCTGCAATAATCACATTACTTTCCATACCATTCTAATTACCTTATTTACAGAGATAACTAAAACCAACATCACTTCCAATTCATAAATGGTTTACATTGAAATGTTTCTCTATTTGTCTTTATCCTTTTTAACAGAGAATACATACATATACATATATATAAGGAATAATACAGATTCTAACTAATCACTGCAGTATTTGCTGATGGTTACTTTTCTATCGGTTTACACAGTGACCGCTATACTTTGCTAATATGCATTTAACTACACGACAATATTGCACAAAGTAATATTTATATAAGATTTAACCTATTTCAGAATATTTTAGAGAAAATTCATATTTGATATTTCAAAAGATGCAGCAAAGTTTTCATGGTGACAGATATAAAGCAGCATCTTTTTTGCCTATGTTAATGTAAATATTCCAAATCTCACCCTCCAGGAAAAAAATCTCCAAATTGCACTATAACCAGGTAGATATAAGAATCTGGCCTTAGGTGTGGGAAGTACTCTTCCTTTAATAATCAAAAGGCTTATAGTACTATTAACTAAAAGAAAGTAAAATGTGTATCACATTAACATTCTAAAATAAGAGAAAGACTATACTAGCTGTATGAATTGTGCCTGTTTGGGGAGGAGAAAAAATTAAATACTCAGGCACTAAGCATAGGGCTACCTGAAACTCTAGGATGAAGTCTAGTGCCATATTCTTTACCGGAAAGTAGCAACACAGGGTAACAGTAAGTAAACTCTGGTATTCACCAGTAAAACTATGAAGTGTCTCAACAGTAGATCTTTATCATGAAGAGGTTGGTGCCAGGTGACAAAAAGAACTTTTCCTAAGATCCATGCACAAAATATGGCAGCCTCATCAGAAAGATTGTTATCATTCTCTAAGTTTGATACTCGTGATCAGTTTAGGAAGCAAAAGTATCCTCCACACAAAATGTGAGGATGCCAGGAAGCAAATTAGAGTATCAAGTCAACATTATCTCTTTTACCCAAAATATCTTCCACAGTTACCTTGTATTCTAGAAAGATTAATGAACCATGGAAAATGACCAACCAAGGACTATTCTTAATTGAAATATCCACTGGGCTTTAAATAACATACAAAAAAGACAGTTTGGATAGAAAGTGCTGTGCTTTCTCTTTTGTTAAGCAACCAGAGAGCCACTGAACGTTCCTGTTCCTCAGAAACCACCTGTCCTTAATGGTTGGAACTAAACAACTTGCCTTTGAACAGAGCTGGAGCTCTTTCCTGCAACCTATGCCATTTTCACTGTGGAAACTCAGCCTGCGCCACAAAGACAGAGCACTAAACCATAGATCTGATTTTTCTATCATTAAAACGGCAAATATGGCAAGAGACAAGATAAAATTAAGGGGAGTAATTTACCAAAAAAGAATCTGTTATTCCAGAGAGTTATTTTGATTTGAAGAAGAGATTGAATTATTACCTCACACCTTAAAACAGAAAGTAGCAGCAGACCCACTATTACATACTGTACTAACGGGATTAGATACAACTCTTAACTTTGCATAATCTGTGTAAAAAAGATATGCTTGACATTTGTGGAATGTCATTTCTCTTTATAGAATTATAGGCAAGATTTCTCCAATAAAACTTAACTTAAGCCAGTTATAAAACTATAACTTCACATCAAAATTTAAAAAAGTTAAAAAATGTGTTTGAGTATGTACATATCACACAGGAGTGCCTGAATGTGGCTGTAGCTTGTGTGGCCGCTCAGAGTCCAGTCTGCTCTCCACCTTCAGAACCGGAACCGGCGGCGCCATCTGACCCTGCTGCAGAGGAGGGTCTGAGGAGGGTGGGAAGGACGCTGGCGCAGCTGTCAGGAGCTGCACCTCTGTGCACGTGTCTTCGGGTTCAGTTTTTATCCGCACACACTGGGAGTCGACCTCGAATTCTCGCTTTCCAGTTACATCGCGATCCACGGCAGAAGTGCCTTCCGCGTTCTGAGTGGCCTCCACGCCAGGGTGGTACTGTTTCAGCCTGATATGCCAGGCTAGGCTGCACACTGCCGATACCGTTTTGAACTGATGGATGACGTTCCTGGGGATGAAGTAGATGTCGTTGTCGCAGAGCTGAATTCTGGCGTAACGGATGCCTTCCCTCCTCATTTGGTTTAGTTTAGCTTCATCCACCCACTGCACACACTGGAGAGAGATTTTGAAATAAAATATGTAATTTAGTCAAATAAAATATAACTAGCACAGGAAAACATGAGGGCTGAAATAAATAAGCAATGCTGAGACACAGCTTTGAAATGTCCCCTAGTGCCTGACAGACAGGTTCCCCCAGCTCACATGCTCTCCAGCAGGGCGGGGCCCATGGAGTCCGGGTGGCCACAGAGCTCATTGAAATAAGCATTTTAAAGTGCTGCTACCTCAAACCACCAATAAAATCTCAAGTATAAAAGAAAGAAACTAAAAAGTGCAGCTAAATATCAATATTCTTCACCACAGTTAAGGGCAATATTTACCTGCTCCTTTAGTCTTTCAACCTTTGGCACGTGAGACACACAGTGCAGCAGGTGGGAGCTGGGACCCCCAGAGCACACAGTGCAGTGGGGCTGGAGCTGGGACACCCCCCCTGGGGCCCCCCAGAGCACACAGTGCAGTGGGGCTGGAGCTGGGACACCCCCCCTGGGGCCCCCCAGAGCACACAGTGCAGTGGGTCGGAGCTGGGTCCGCGGGGCAGACTGAGGGGCCTGGGTCCTCGGAACCCCCAGGCCCACCTGGCAGCCCAAAGATGAAGGGGATCTCAAGTGTCTGACTGGGAAGCTCTTTTTCAGTGATTTCTACCATCCTCCACACACAGCCTTAAACAGTTATAAAATTAAATTCACGGCCCTGGCCGGTTGGCTCAGCGGTAGAGCATCGGCCTGGCGTGTGGAGGACCTGGGTTCGATTCCCGGCCAGGGCACACAGGAGAAGCGCCTATTTGCTTCTCCACTCCCTCCTCCTTCCTCTCTGTCTCTCTCTTCCCCTCCCGCAGCCAAGGCTCCACTGGAGCAAAGATGGCCTGGGCGCTGGGGATGGCTCCTTGGCCTCTGCCCCAGGCGCTAGAGTGGCTCTGGTCACGGCAGAGCGACGCCCGGGAGGGGCAGAGCGTCGCCCCCTGGTGGGCGTGCCGGGTGGATCCCGGTCGGGCGCATGCGGGAGTCTGTCTGACTGTCTCTCCCCGTTTCCAGCTTCAGAGAAAATACAAAAAAAAAAAAAAATTAAATTCACTACCCCCTGAATCCAACTATACGATATAATGCAAAATAAAATGGGTAAAGATACTTATTTCCAATATCTCACTCAAAGAGTAATAAAAAACTAGTAGCTTTTACCTGGGAAACTGGAGGTTCATGAAGGTCTAACTGAAGTCTCTGTACAACATCAGTAAAATCCTCAGCATGAAAACAAATCACATCTTTGGTTATGCGAGGCTGGTCGCTCCTAATAGTAACAAAATTAAGTTTTAGAAACAATCATCGCATAATGGAAAATGACAACAAATTTCAGTTTTCCCGTTACTGGAAATGCTGCTACTAGCATAGAAATAGATACACTGCTCTTAAGGACAAAGTATACATTTGCTCCTTTAATCGATTTGAAAAAAGCACTAAGAAATGGTTTTAAGAAAAATAAATTAGATTAGTTGTCACAAAATTAAAACAACAGTGACGAAAAGAGTTTTATTCTAAGGCCCTGGCCGGTAGCTCAGTCGGTCAGGCAGTGGTTTTCAAACACTGGTCCACCAGACAAACATGGGTTAGAGCCCCCCCATACACCAAGGTTGCAGATGCAATGCCCCGCAGGGCACATGAAAAGAAAAGAAAACTAGTTACTCTTTTAAAATATTTTACTTCTTGATTTATGAGAGAGGAGAGAGAATGTGAGGGAGGAGCAGGAAGCATCAACTTTTAACAGTTGCTTCTCACACTGCCTTGACCAGGCAAGCCTCGGGTTTTGAACGGGGACCTCAGCATTCCAGATCAACGATTTTATCCACCGCACCCCACAGACCAGACCAAAGACACAGTTTTATTCTAAACTAGTTGCACCTGCAATCCTCTCACCATTTTGCCCCATCCCCATGCCACTCTGTCATGTCATCAGCCACACAAATATCACACCGTCCAGCTTTCAAAGTAGAGAAGAAAAATCAAAGCTGAATAATCTTTACCTTGAAATACTTATTATCAAGCTGTAATTCAACTACTTTTTAAAAAGGTCAGATCAAACTTTACAATATTGATGGCCCTGACATCACAAATATAAAAAAACAGTGTAAAAAGAAAGTTTTAAAATAAACTGAATTCTATATTCTGAACTTTGTTAAAACTGTGCCCCAAATGAATTTAGAGAGACACCATTATAGAAAATAGTATGGTGGTTCCTAAAAGAGTTAAAAATAGAATTACCATATGATCTAGCAATTCCACTTTTGGGAAAACCCAAAAGACTGAAAGCAGGGACATGAGATATTTGTTCAAAGCAACTCAGAGGTGGCAGCAACCCAAGTGTCCACGGACGGATGAACGGATAAACAAAATGTGGTATATGCATGTAATGGAATACTATTCAGCCTTGAAAAAGAAGGGAATTGACACATGGTACAATATGGGTGATCCTTAAGGATATTACGAATTTTGAGGATAAGATGCTAAATAAAATAAGCCAGTCACAAAAGACTATCTGATTCCACTAAAAAGTTACTTAAAATAGTCAAAATCACAAAAACAGAAAGCAGGATGGTTAGCAGGAGCTGGGGGAGAGGTGAAAAGGGAGTTACTGTTTGTGGGTATAGACTTTGTTTTGCAAGATAAAAAAGTTCTGGAGATCTGTTTCACAACAATGTATTATAAAATATACTTAACACTAATGAACTGTATACTCAAAAATGGTTCAGGAGAGAGACAAGATGGTGACGGAGTAGGCGGATGTACCAACTTCCACCTCCCAGAACCAAAGTGGATTACAAACTAATTTTAAGAACCGTCATCTGGAAAAACCAACTTTGGACTAAACTAAGAGGACTCTTCAACCAAGGAACACTGAAGAAGCCACACCAAGACTGGTAGGAAAAGCGGAAACGCGGAGAGGGCTGTCCAGCTCCCCGGAGCGAATGGCAGCCGGGAGAGACTCGCGTGGCAGGAAGTGAGTTTAGCAGAGAGGGGAGGGTTCTGAGTCCCAGGAACAAAGCCCCATCCTGCAGCCCCAGAGCCTAGAAGAGGCGTATGAACAGTATTTAGCTGGAAACAAGACAGGATGATCTCACTGTTTGTGAGAAAGAGACTGATTTCTCAGACCCAGGATTCTTCTTAATATTACCCAAAGCAATTTATAAATTCAATGCAATAGATTAAAATACCAATGACTTACTTCAAAGATATAGAACACATATTCCAAAAATTTATATGGAACCAAAAGAGAACACGAATAGCCTCAGCAATCTTGAAAAGGAAGAATCAAGTGGGAGGTATCACACTTCCGGATATCAAGTTTTACTACAAGGCCACTGTACTCAAAACAGCCTGGAACTGGCATAAGAACAGGCATATAGATCAATGGAACAGAACCCAGAAATAAACCCATACTTTTATGGACAACTGATATTTGACAAAAGAGGTAAGAGCATACATTGGAGTAAAGATAGCCTCTTCAACAAATGGTGTTGGGAAAATTGGACAGCTACCTGCAAAAAAATGAAACTAGACCACCAACTTACACCATTCACAAAAATAAACTCAAAATGGATAAAAGACTTAAATGTAAGCCTTTAAAACCTTAAGCATCTTAGAAGAAAACATAGGCAGTAAGCTCTCTGACATCTCTCGCAGCAATGTATTTGCTGATTTATCTCCACGGGCAAGTGAAATAAAAGACAGGATAAACAAATGGGACTATATCAAACTAAAAAGCTTCTGCACAGCTAAAGACAATAAGAACAGAATAAAAAGACAAACTACACAATGGGAGAATATATTTGATAATACGTCTGATAAGGGATTAATAACCAAAATTTATAAAGAACTTATAAAAAATACCAGGAAGACAAACAATGCAATCAAAAAAATGGGCAAAAGAAATGAATAGACACTTCTCCAAAGAGGACATACAGATGGCCAATAGGCATATGAAAAAATGCTCAACATTACTAATCATTAGAGAAATGCAAATTAAAACCACAATGAGATATCACCTCACACCAGTCAGAATGGCGCTCATCAACAAAAACAACACAGAATAAGTGCTGGTGAGGATGTGGAGAAAAGGGAACCCTCCTGCACTGCTGGTGGGAATGCAGAATGGTGCAGCCTCTGTGGAAAACAGTATGGAGATTCCTCAAAAAATTGAAAATCGAACTGCCTTTTGACCCAGCCATTCCACTTTTAGGAATATACCCCAAGGACACCACAGAACAGTTTCAGAAGGAGAAATGCAGCCCCATGTTTATGGCAGCATTGTTCACAATAGCGAAGATCTGGAAACAGCCCAAGTGTCCGTCAGAGGACGAGTGAATTAAAAAGCTTTGATATACATATACTATGGAATACTACTCAGCCATAAGAAATTATGACATCGGATCATTTACAACAACATGGATGGACCTTGATAACATTATACTGAGCGAAATACGTAAATCAGAAAAAACTAAGAACTATATGATTCCATACATAGGTGGGACATAAAAATGAGACTCAGAGACACGGACAAGAGTGTGGGGGTTACGGGGTGGGGGGTAGGAGAGGGTTGGGGGAGGGGAGGGGCACAAAGAAAACCAGTTAGAAGGTGATGGAAGACAATTGGACTTTGGGTGATGGGAATGCAGCATAATCAAATGTCAAAATAACCTAGAGATGTTTTCTCTGAACATATGTACCCTGATTTATCAATGTCACCCCATTTAAATTAATTTAAAAAAATATATCAAAAATAAAAAGATGAAATAGTGGTAACCTCTAGGATGGGGGTGAATGTGGAGGTTGAGAGAGCTGAAAATTTTCCAGAAATTTGGGTGGTGGTTACCAGTGTGTGTGTGTGTGTGTCTATACACATACATACAAAATTATCATCTTGTGATTTTCACACTATATTGTTTGTAAGTGATATCTTAATATAAAAATATTGTATATGTAAAAGAAAAAATCTACTGAACACAGTTGAACCAAAAAAAATAAATAGTTCAGATTTTAACTTTTAATTTTTGTTATGTGTATTTTAGAACAATTTTATTAAAAACTGGTCCCCAACATTTTAAATTGAGTCCACATTTTCTTAGGCAACATTAGCCAACCTTGCAGCTGAGTTCCATTAACTTACCATTCACCAAACTGTACAGCTTTCAAAACCCCAACAGCAGCCGTGCTCTGCCAGTCAAACCCCTGACCTACATGATCAGCATGGGCTCTTGTCCTATCTTCAAAGAGGACTTCCCGGGGTTCACTGGTCCGAGGTAGGTACTGGAGATTTTTAATTTCATTCATTGATCTGGAGTTGATTTCGTTGTGAAATAAAGGAAAGGAAAAGTGTATTAATAGTAATAAGGCAAAAAAGTCAGCTAAGATACCAATTTCAAATAAGAGGGCTGAGAGGGTTCAATGATTTTAATCAGTAGCATTTTACACACTTGACTATATATAATGTTTAATGTGATTTCTTGGCATGTCACCGTATCATTGGCTCAAACGTGTTTGAATATATAAAATTAAGTTGCCTAGCAACATAAAATTCAAAGTTCAAGGCTGTATGTTGCTTTATCCTTAGCCATATTTGTTAAGTCTTTGCATTTCACCTGTTTTATTTCATTCTTCCTTAGTCATTTTTTACTCTCAAAATACCTCTAACTCTCACAAAATTCTATGAGACTTGACTCACAATGGCAAACTGAGTATCTACGTGAGAAAGCAAGCCTAAGGCTGAGCACAGCACCGTGGGGTGGGGGGTGGGGAGGTAAGGGGGGAAGGATGGGCGCACAGATGAAGCAAGGGGCTGGGATCTGGTGACCACTGACACTGACTACATGGGAGCGATTATACAATCTTCTGGGGTTTTATATGCTCAAATTTTTGAAATATGATCATCTAAAGTAATAGTAAAGGGATGAATAAGAAGCAACAAAGGAATTAGTGAATGAACAATATCAACATATTTCTAGAAGATGGAAGATTAAAAGTGTCTTAGGCTAATAAAACTGAGCAGAGAAAGCCACAGGCCTAGAATATACAATAGGGAGAGAGCAGCTACAAAGGCAGCAGGCCTGCCCAGCACACCTTGGAGAAGCCTAAGGGTAAAAAAAAAAAGCCAGGTATAAAGTTGATAACTGGACAGAAATGAAGTAAGGCTAGAAGGGGGAAATTAAAGTGAAATCCTACAAATAAGCCAGTCACCTGCTGCTCTCATGGGCAGGACAGTGGACAGCCAGACACCACCCCCCACCCCCCGTGGAGAAGACTATGAGTGGCCCACCCAGCAGCCATCACTCATCTTTAGCTTCCCCACGGAACTCTGATTTTCATTATCTGCTCCCACATGTGACCTCATTCACAAGCTCCAGAAGCAGGTCCTCCTGAATCCTGGCAAACTGTGGGAAGCTCAGCCCCCTCACAGTGACTGATTTAGGAGTGGGCTGAACGATTCTGGCTGCCCTCTGAGAGGAAATCTGCTAAGGACACTTCTCAGAAGTTTTCTAGCTCCTAAGAGAGAAGCTAAATAAAAGATAGGCTCTTCTTTATTAAGTATAACCAGATCCAGATGTGATGCCTAGACCTGCTACAGCCATCCAGCAACCATAGAGAAGCCACTGGGAGTGTAAAATCCGGGCAAAGAGAAGGACAGAAGCAGAAAAAAAGACAACACCTGAGTCACTGACCATACAGTACCCAGAGGCCTCCCTGGACTTCTTGACATATAGCTACTATTTTCCATCTTTATTATCTCATGGCACACATCAACTAATTACTAAAATTCTGCAGCACATCAGAAAATATATTTTTTGCCAAAATGACAAAAAAAAATAGGTATAATTTTAATTTATTCACACCAGATTATTATTGTGTTGTCTGTTGTCATTTTTTTTTATTTGATAATCTGAGGGAAAGAGGTCAGGGCCCCTAACTAAATAGTCAGGTATTACATGTTTTAAAAATTCTCACAGCACCAGTTGAAAATCGCTGATATATATGACAACATTTTATTTCATAAACCAGTTTGAATCAAGATTTTTGTTGCTAACAGCGAAAGCATTTTGATAAACTTTAACACCCCCCCCCCCAAAAAAAAAGTGCATGTTCTTCTCTATACATACTGAACTTAACATAATCCTCTGGCATTTGGACATATCCTTTAAAAGGCGAAAGATTTATACGATCTGAAGAGAAACCAGAGCATTTCTTGGACATATCCTTTAGTGTCCAGTTCCACCCCTGTTCACTCTAAAGCGAAACCTACCTGTGGACAAGCCTCACTGAAATATACACAGAACACCAAGTGAGCCCAATTATGGGGCAACTGAGAATCACCAGATATGTGAAGATAGCCTGCAGCAGCCTAACAGACAAAGACCACAGCAAACAATGCTGAAAGTTAAGAATTAAAAAAAAAAAGGTTAGAAGACAAAAGTCAAGTAAATGTCCCAAAATCAAAACTAAAATGATTTTCACTTAACCAATAGTCGTTTCAGAAAGAAATGAGAGAGAAAATGAAGAGATTACCAAAGTAGTTAAGCAAGAAAAATTTATGATATGAATCTTTAAATTTAAGGGAACCTACCCATCATCAAAAAGGATTTAAAAATATTGAATAAGAGCAAGAATGAAAGACCCAAACCAAGACATGCCATGGTGAAATTAAGCCTTTAGAGAAGAAAAGAAATAGCTACCAACAAAGAAGTAAAAATTAGACTGGCATTAGGGTTTCTCCTAACAATGTTAGATACCAGACAACTCTGAGGCGAGGCCGAAATTCTAAGGGAAAATACACCCTCTGGACCCCAACTAAACTATCAATCATATTTAACAACAGAAAAAAATTTCAGACAAATAATGGCTCAGAATACTTTCCTTTTCTTAGAATATTACTTTAGAATGTACTCCAGCAAGACAAGGAAATAAACTAGGAAGAAGACAACCACAGGCTAATGCAGAAAAGCATTAAATGGGAAGTCCTACGTTGATAACTGTGAAATAAGTTCCAAAAGATTTCCAGGTAAAAAAGTAACATTATTCAATTCCCAGCCAGGGCACACAGGAGAGGTGCCCATCTATTTCTCCACCCTTCCCCCTCTCCTTTCTCTCTGTTCTCTCCTCTCCTCCCACAGCCAAGGCTCCATTGGAGCAAAGTTGGCCCGGGCGCTGAGGATGGCTCCACGGCCTCCACCTCAGGTACTAGAATGGCTCTGGTGGCAACGGAACAATGCCCAAAATGGGCAGAGCATCGCCCCCTGGTGGGCATGCCAGGTGAATCCCGGTCGGGTGCATGCAGGAGTCTGTCTGACTGCCTCCCACCTCTAACTTCAGAAAAATACAAAAAAAAAAGTGATGTTAGAGCAGACAGTATGATTAAAATTCTGGATTCTTGAGGATATGATAAAAACACAGAATGCAAGGTAACTACCAATACTGTCCCCCAAAAAAGAGGCTATATAAAAAAACTATAGCCAAAGTCATAGTCACAGAAGAGAAAGCATGATTCTAGAAGTATTATTTTAAGCAATAAAGAGAATAGAAGATATTAGAGATATGGTCAAAGAAAATGTATATCCCCCTCAAAAGGGGCAATCAGAAAATAGAACAATTAAAGCACAAACCAAATATGAAACTAAAATGACTAAAATGTGGCATAATTTTCAGGAGCTAGGTGAAATATAGGAAAGAGAGATGCTTTTATCAATTATTCCTTTAAGTGATAACAATACATTGGAAACTTGGAATATAAATTTTTAGCTTACTTCTTGGGTCTGCAATAAACTTACATTTATTATCCTTTATTTGCTTTCAGATTTTAGACTAAACCTATTGACAAAAGCATATTAACCTAATGATGGTTTTAAAGCAGACTATGAATTAACCTCAACAATGTATAAGGAGAACTGACGAAAGTGTTTAAGTGGGGAGGAAAAGGGTGAAGTAGGAATCATTTAACTATTTAGAGAACAGGAGAAAGGAAGAAATCTCTATCACAGCAGGAAATTGATAAATTTCCTATCAAAGCCTTAAAACATAAAACAAAAGCATTACAAACAAATAGATTTTGCTTCTGGTAAAAAGGCATTTGCCTCTGCAGGGAAAAGTGACCAGGGTTTTTCATTATAAATCCTACTGTACCCTTTGATTTTTTAAAACCCTGTGTATTTCTTCAACTCTAGAGTTCATATTTTCAAAGATCCTCTTCAATAGCAGCACCCTTGCTAACCAGACAGCGTCTCAAATTGATTCCACCACTTTCAGCACCAGGATGTTCTCATTAACACAAAAAGAGGACAGGAGTATTTCAGTTCTGATTTAGTCACTCTAATTCAAAGTAACATTATTTTGAAGCCTCACTCAGGAATATTCATTTCAGCCTGACCGGTGGTGGCATAGTGGATAGAACATTGACCTGGAATGCTGAGGTCCCAGATTCAAAACCCTGAAGTCACCAGCTGAGTACAGGGTCCCTGGCTTGAGCCCAAAGGTCACTACACTGGCTTAAAGCCCAAGCTTACTGGCTTGAGCAAGGAGTCACTGGCTCAGCTGGAGACCCCTGGGTCAACGCGCGTATGAGAAGCAATCAATGAACTAAAGTGCCGCAACTACAAGTTGATGCTTCTCATCTCTCTTCCTTCCTGTCTTCCTGTCTCTCTCTCTCTCTCAATAAAAAAAGGGAGGGAAAACTGTGAGTAAAGAAAATTTGAAGTTAAAAGAGAAAAACTTGCAATGTAAGAAAAAAATGTTAATAGTTATAACATATAGAGAAATTTTACAGGCAAATACACCCTAATAGAAATAGGGGTACTGGTATTGCTCTTTAAACATTTTTTTATATTAGGCTTCGTTTTAGTATAACACTAATAGGATGTAATAAATGATGTCTACACTGAAAATGACATTGAGAGTTAAATATAATTAAAAAGAAAAATTACTCACATTAATAAATTATTTACTGCCTAAAAAGATGCAAAGTTGAACTTTGTATCAAACAACTCTTACTCTATGGGCTGGTAATATTTCTCTTATATTGGATCATTGCTATTCTTTTAGAATATTTATTCTTCTAACATTACATACTACGAAGGAGATTTATTTGCATGGACATTGATTTTGCAGCTTGAGAATTTACTGAATTAAAAAAAAAATCCTTAAACTGTGTATTAATATACTGCTCACAAAAACTAGGGGATATTTCAAAATGAGTATGAAGCGATTTAAAAAAAGCAGCATTTGATTTTTTTTTATTAAACAAGAACATCAGAAAAGCAAACGGACTACAAGTCAAAGAAAGTTGTTCGATTATGCAAATGAGATGCAAAACCAACTTTTATTTCATTGGTGAAAATGCACTATACAAAAGGCTGAAAGAACTGGACTATCTGCATGTTCCCTGATCCCCTAATTTTTGTAAGCAGTGTATTATACTTCAGCCATAAGACATTCCACCTATACCAGAAGATAGGTCAATGCTGTAATTTCACTTTCAGCTGAACAGAAAGTCATCAATTTTGTGGTTTATGAAGTCAGTAAAAACACAGTGGCCAAGACATGGAAACAACCAAAAAACCCTTCAATAGAAGACTGGATAAAGAAGATGTGGCACATATACACTATGGAATACTACTCAGCCATAAGAAATGATGACATCAGATCATTTACAGCAAAATGGTGGGATCTTGATAACATTATACGGAGTGAAATAAGTAAATCAGAAAAAAACAAGAACTACATGATTCCATACATTGGTGGAACATAAAAACGAGACTAAGAGACATGGACAAGAGAGTGGTGGTTACCAGGGGTGGGGGGAGGGAGGACGCAGGAGGGAGAGGGAGGGAGAGAGTTAGGGGGAGGGGGAGGGGCACAGAGAAAACTAGACAGAGGGTGACGGAGGACAATCTGACTCTGGGTGAGGGGTATGCAACATAATTTAATGACAAGATAACCTAGACATGTTTTCTTTGAATATATGTACCCTGAATTATTAATGTCATCTCATTAACATTAATAAAAATTTATAAAAAAAAAAAAAGAAATAGGGGTAAAGGAAATTAAAAGGGAATCACAAAAGAAGAAATGCAAACCACTCAAAGAAAAGCAAATTAAAATGAGATAATAATGTCTCATCTAATTTAATGTCTCATCTAATTAAATTAAATGTCTCATTTAATTTAATGTCCAATTAGAACAACAAAGTTAAGTAATATTAGTGGAGGGCGTGAGTAAAAGGGTACTTACTATCTTACTATATGGGTGGGAATATAAATTAATACATTGCTGGGAGTCAGTGAGAAATGTGAACATACTTTGAGCCATTATGAATTTTCCTAAGAAAATAAACATACATATGCACAATGATACATGTCTACTTACCTACCAACTAACCAGCCAGCCAGTGATATGTTATATATGCTTACCAACTAGCTTCAAGGGGAAGACGACTGATTTGTGGCTGATTTGTAGCTGATCTGCTGATTTCTGTGGTATAAATACTCCCAATCTATAGGTAAATTCAAGCTCTTAATGTGACCTCACTCAATGTGGAACTGGGAGCTAATAATGGCCCTGTGAGCCAGTACAAACTGGCTCTAGCACACCACTCTTTATACTGGAAGACCAGAAACAATTTACACTAATAAAATGTTGGCCAAATAAATCTGATACAACCATATAGTGAAATGACATAACCAATTAGAAATGATGACATAGCTGCATCTTAATATAACACATAGACCCTAAAAGGAAAAAAACCCAAGTTTTAAAGTAAACATCATATAAAGAATTCATCTAGGTACAAAAAAATTTTATGAGTATATACAGACTAAAATTTGAATAGTTAATATGTCTAAATAGGTGGGATTAGGGGTATTTTTGCCTTCTTTTTACTGTTTTATGATATTACTTTTTAAGTTGATAATCATCAGGAAACAAAACAGCGGCCAGACCCTTTCATCATCATGGTGGAAGAACGCTTAGTCCGGCTCCCGGCCGGGTGTGCTGTGCCACCCCCTGCATTCATACACCAGGTTTCCAGAGTATTTTCATGCACTATCTCAAGTACCTGAGGCTATTCCACACTTAGTGCGGGTGTCATTCTCCAATGAGCTTTAAGGTAAGGTCTATTAAAACTCACTTCTGGATACTGTTTTTGTTGCTATTTCTGTACTCAATGAGATTTTTCATAGTACTAGAGTGAGTTAATCTACATTTGTTTTAATTATCTGAAAAACAAAATGTTAGCCCAAAATGAATGATTATGGGGAATACATTATTGGTTTCAATCAGCAAATACTGACCACCTGCTATGTGTCATAAAGACATAGAATAAAACAGTTCCTGTCCTAAAGTCCTCAAACATTTAGTTAAAAACAAAAACACTTGAGTCCAAAGGACAGAACAATTAATTAGCTAAGGGCCCTGGCCAGTTAGCTCAGTAGTAGAGTGTCAGCCTGGCATTTGGAAGTCCCAGGTTCGATTCCCAGCCAGGGCACACAAGAGAAGCACCCATCTGCTTCTTCACCCCTACCCCTCTCCTTTATTGCTATATCTTTCTGTCTCTCTCTATCTCTCCCTCTTCCCCTGCCACAACCGGGGCTCCACTGGAGCAAAGCTGGCCCAGGCACTGAGGATGGCTCCAAAGCCTCCACCTCAGGCACTAGAATGGCTTGGGTTGCAATCAGAGCAATGCCCCAACGGACAGAGCACCAGCCCCTAGCAGGCTTGCTGGGTGGATCCTGGTCAGGCGCATGCAGAAGTCTGTCTCTCTGCCTCCCCGCTTCTCACTTCAGAAAAATACACACACACGCCAAAAAAAAATTTTTTTAATTAGCTAAGGGAACAAAGAAAAGGTCCAAGTAAAGGTCTGAAAATCTATCAAGCGCCTGCCAGGCAGAGAGGAAGACGGGAGAAGGGATGCCGCTCCAGGGAAAGGGAACAGCTGAAGGCCCAGAGCTATGGCTGTGGAAGGGACGGGGGTTGGGGGCGGACCAGAAGCAGACACATCTAGAAGAGGAACTGCTGAGACCAGATTATGAAAGACCCTGGTAGACCACACAAAGGAGGCTGGACTTTTATCTTGCAGGCAGTAAGGACCTAAGTCTTAAGAAAAAAAGTAAAAATTAAACTTTTTTTAAAGAGGATGCCTCACTCTGATGACCGTGTAATGAGTGGACTGGACTAAGGAACTGGCCACTGAAGACTGACTTCATACAGCTCTTCAAATAATCTGGACAAAAGATACCAAATTGTGCTCAGGTCTCAATCATTCAATTGATTTTCTAAGCAATCAACTAAAAAAAAAGTGCTTTTGCTTCTGTGAGAAGAGTAAATGTTTACCGTCGTCTTTTGAAGGGTGACTTTGGCATATCTGCGGTGGGGATCATCTGCTCTCCCGGCCTTACCCACATGATAGGCCCGTCATCACTCTGGGACCGACACTGCAGTCGCAGGCTGGAAAGCGTGCCCCAGGGCAAAGTCATCTAGGAGTCAGACAAATGAGTCACATCAAAAAAACTGTTTAGACTATGTATAAGCTGACCTCCCCACCCAAAAGAAAGCTCCAGGAAGCTTATTTTTTGTGTGTATATGAAGAAATAAATGTATTATATAGTACTTGATGTATACAAAATAAAATTGAAATTAAATATTTTGTACCAATAATTTTCTAAACATTTCTATTCAAAACATCAGATAATATTTCATTTTAAGATTAGCTTAATACTTTTTTTTAAGTGAAGTGTCCACTTAAGTAATGATCAGAACTATAATAATATGAATTAAACTCACTTTCAGAAATGGTGATTCTTCTAACATATCAAGGAACTCTGGGAAGTAATCACCAACTTCTTCATCTACTGCTCCAACAAGACTTATCTGCCGCATAGGACCCGCTCGGTAGGTGCCACAGCAGTATGTCCTGTTGACCTGAGACAAAACGAGAGGGGGAGAAAGGGCTGAAGTACACTCTAATTGAAGAATTAGAACAGGGTATTATTGTTTCCAATGTTGCTATTTCTTCTACATACTAAGTAAGAACTCAACGGTCAGTACCTTGGACAAAGACAATAGTTACAGAAAAGCACCCAAGCACTCTGACAAATACAGATATATGTTCCACCAACAGAAATTTCAAGGTGCAAGTTAATCAATCTATGGTCCCAACATCTCAAAGAAATATTAACATTAAGGCATACTTAAAGTTCTCTGAGAATAATAATTTTTGAACTCTGTAAATACTTTCAAGTGATCTTTATTTAGGAAAATCAGTAAACAGTCAATTAAAATGGGCATATCAGAGTCAGATTAACCCTCCGTATTCATTTCAAACTCCCTAGCTGGAAAGCCCTCACATCAGGCTGGACACCAGGCTGTTAGCCAATTCAACCTTCTGTTACTTCCATACAAGATTCTCCACACAGGCAGGCTCATCTTTTCCTCTATTCAACTTATGCCGAAGCCATTTCTCCCTGCAGTGATTTTTCTCTTGAATCTGCCCTACTTGGAATGTCCCCTCATCTATCTTTCAAAGATCAGTTAAGACTTCTGTTCTTCTGGAAGCCTTCCTGATCACCCTTCATGATCCTTCCCTTTTCTGAAGTCTAATGTCACCTGCAAGCGCATAAATATTTCCTCTGTATCAACTCTCTAGTGAATGTAGGGCATATTCTATACGAATCTGTAGGTTGAAGGACCCTAGCAAATGGAATCTGCCAATTAATTCAATACAATCTGATATTATCTCTGAGTCATTTCACGGATGTTCTTAAACTCCTACCTCCAATTTAGAATGAATGTTTCTAAAGGGTAGAGACAGATCCTGTGCATACAGATGACTAGACGAAAACCCCTGAATTAACCAGGATCTCCATCTTGAACCAGAAGCTTGGCACTTTCTTATCAAAGGTATGTTAAGATTCCGATTAAACCAAAAACCCTAACATATATTTGTACCTTTATCATGTGGGTCTCTACTGAAACAAAATCAATTGCTACTGTTTTAAATGCTGCCTATTTTGCCTCAATATAAAGCATAAACGACCATATAGTATTTCTTATACAATTCTTTACTATTTCTTCTTTAACAGCATTTTCAGAATGCAGAAAAAAGGTCTTAGACCTTGTTCTCAAATAGCAGGGGTTTATTTTTTAATTCCTTACAAATCTTTCCCCCAAGATCACTTTAGGTGATCTTTAATTAAACAGCAACAGCCCAGGCCAGAATTACCTTGCATATATTTGCATGAGCTACCTTCCATTCGCCTGTATGATCATCACGCTATAAAAAGCCAGGGAGGCAGATGATCACGGGACACAGGAGTAAGAAAAGGAGCTTTTCTAAGCATTATTCTAACCTTTCTCAACCAAGCACCCTAAAATGATTATAACAGATTTAACATTCAATACCAGGTCTAGAAACTGTATGCTTTAAGGCGTAATAAGAAATACCAGTCTCCTCCAAAAACCTCCCCCAACTATTCCCAATGACCAGAAGTTCCTTTATCTAAAAAGGCTATCAAATTATACATGATGGTGGCATCTTATGGGAGAAAATTCTAAAGACATCACAATTTAAAGTTCTTGCAACGCAAGACCAACCCTGAAGTAGTGCCATGCGGTAATTTTCAATTTAGTCTGCTGGCTTGGAGATTATGCAAATCTTAACGCATTATTAATTTGAAGAAATTCGTACTTAAATTCTGCATACAAAGTGAGACTGAATTAATATTTTTATATCACAGCATTCCAAATTTTCCTAATATCACTTATTCAACAGCACTGAATGAACTTCAAAACAACTTAAAAATGCAAACACCAAGGATAATTAATATGTGACATAAATAAGTAGCGTTTTTCTATTTGGAAAGAGACAGAAAGTAAATCTGAAAGAGGGGAATTGTTGTATTTATGTTTTGCTGAGGCTTAGAAATGAATAATCGCTATTAAACGCTGAAAAAGAAAAACAGTACTGGTATTAGTAAAGCTGATTAAGAATGTCTATCACATGAATAAAAATTTTTAATGCTCATGTTTGTGCTGCGTTTAATAAATTAACAGCCAGGGCAGCCTTTATTACCAGGAATTCAACAGGTGCCAACTACACTGCTGCCAAACAAGCAAACATGAATTATCCCCTGGATCTGAACAACCATTCTTGTTTTCCATAAGAGAACTTCCTGGGCATACAGCTGAGCTAGGCTCCTTGGCAGCTAAGTGTGGCCTGTGACGCGGTTCTGGCCAATGAGTGAGATGTTATTGTAAGTTACATAATGTAACTTCCAGAACATGTCTTAATAAGTAAGCGGTCTGCTCTCCACTTCCTCTCCATCTCTTTTGAGGCTCAGGTTCAACCATGCATATGACAACACCAAACGGAATGGCAAAACTTAAAGACAGAAAGAAAGCAGAACCTGGATGACCTCATGGAACACTTTGGATTTTGTACTCGAGAAACTTTTATTCTAGCCACTGTCTGTGAGACCTCTTTATTATGGTGATTTAGCCTCTGTCTTGTATACTTTGCACTGAGGAAGGCAATACTCTGTACTGCAAGATAACATCTGGATTATTATCTCCAGCTCTGGGCTAAAAAAAGTCTACAACAGGCACATACCCAAAAGAGAACAATTAAGATGTAACATGATTAGTGACTTGAAAACTATACAAATTAGAGGAAGAGTAAAGAAATTAAAAGTATTTCAAAAGTATTTAACCTGAAAAGATTTAAATGAGAACACAATTTTCAAATATTTGGAGGTTTATCAAAGAAGAGTAGACATACATAACTTTAAATAAAGAATAGAAACTATAGGAAAGCCTTTATCATTTATTTAATAAAAGTTTACTATATATTATATGCCAGGCCTGTCCTAAATACGGATATAGCAAACTAGTCCCATCCTTGGCCCCTAGAAGCTTACAGTCTAGGAGGCAGATGCAAACACTAATCTAAACAAATAATAAATTATAAACTGTGAGAAGACTTCAGGCTAGAATATGTAAAACCCTGTGAAAGAGATCATGGGACCCTGATCGAGGGGATAGAGTGTTTCTCAAAGTAACATTGAGCTAAAATCTGTAGAACAAGTTTCCAGGAAAATCCCTTAAGCTGCACTCTTTCCAGAGTTCCAAATAAATAAAGATGAGCTGAGGATATGAGCTGCAGCTGGATTATGGAGAACCTTGAAGACAACATTAAGGATTTGGGGAAATTATTAAAGCATCTAAAGTTGTAAAAGGAAAACTACTAGATTTGCCTTTATTTTTTAGGGGTGAAGGGTCTGGTTCTTGTTTGTTTTTGTTTCATTTTCTCAGAAGGGTACTGAAAAAGATGAGACCAGCTGGAAAATTTCTGTAATATTCTATATAAGGAACAACAGACTAAGCTAATGGAGGTGAGCTGATTAAAAAAGAAAAAAAACTAAAGATTTATTTTTGAGAGAGAGGAAGGGGGGAAAGGGAGAGGGAGGGAGAAAAAGTGAGGGAGTAGGAGAGGGGGGAATTGAGGGGGGGAGAGAGAGTGAGTGAACAGAGGGAAATAGAGGGAGGAAAGGAGAAGAAGAAAGAGGGAGGGAGGGAGAGGGAGAGAAAAGAATCAACTGCCTGTTCTCCTTAGTTGTCCCAGTGACTGCTTTTCACATGTGCCCTGAGCCTATGATTTTGGGATCAAACCAGTAACACCAGGAATGAGCTCAGTACTCCAGGACAACGCTCTATCCACTGCACCACTGGCCAGGGCAAAAATAAAGATTTAAAAAAAAATCCAGGAGATAAAATTGCCAGGATTTGGAGAAAGACTAATTATGATATAAAAGAAAAAGGAGTATCAAGGATGTTTTCCAGGTTCCAGTTTTGCAACCAGATGGAGAAAGACCAGGTTTTGTGTCTGAGTGTGTGGGGGGGAGGGGATTATTTTCAGTTTTGGACATGATGAGTCTGAAGGTATGAATAATGGCTCCCCAAGATATATAGGTACTAATCCCTGGAACCTGTGAATGCTACCTCATATGGCAGAAGCGCTTCACAGCTGTGAATAAATTGAGGATTTGAGGACATGGAGATTATCCTAGATCGGGGCCCCCAAATTTTTTACACAGGGGGCCAGTTCACTGTCCCTCAGACCGTTGGAGGGCCGGACTATAAAAAAAACTATGAACAAATCCCTATGCACACTGCACATATTTTAAAGTAAAAAAACAAAACGGAACAAATACAATATTTAAAATAAAGAACAAGTAAATTTAAATCAACAAACTGACCAGTATTTCAATGGGAACTATGCTCCTCTCACTGACCACCAATGAAAGAGTGCCCGGCACTTCTGGAAGTGCTGTGGGGCTGGATAAATGGCCTCAGGGGACCACATGCGGCCCACGAGCCGGGCCATAGTTTGGGGACCCCTGTCCTAGATTATCCAGGTGGGCCCTACATGTAATGACAGATGTCTTATAAGAGGGAGGCTGAGGGAGATCCGACTACCAAGAGCAGAGGCGATGTGGGGATGGAAACAGCAATGAGAGTCATGCATTTGGAGGATGCAGGAAGGGGCCATAAGCCAGGAAATACAGAGGGCCACCAGAAGCTAAAAAAAGGCAGAAAACAAAACAAAACAAAAAACCCCAAACACAGCATTCTCCTTCAGAGCTTTCAGAAGAGTAAGACTGAATGACTGAATTTGTGACATTTTAAAGCACCATGACATGGTAGTTGGTTACAGCAGCAATCAAAAGGAACAAAGTGCCTTTGAAACCCCCAAGTGGATACGTCAAGAAGGGAGATGATCTAAAATCAAAAGAGGTCTGGACTGAGGATGTAAATCCTCGTTAACTGGAATGTTAGTCTTAAAGAGACTTGACAAAAGAAAATACAGGTCGGGGCAAAAGTAGATTTAGTTGTTCACATGGAAAATAATAATAATAATAATAATAATAATACAAGAATGAACTCTTCTGCATACTCAAAATTGTAAACCTACTTTTGCCCCACCCTATATATAGAGTTCAAAAAGCAGGGGTCTTGGAAAACTCCAGTTTGAAAATCACAAAAGGGGAAGAAAAGCTGACAAATGTAAAGAAGTTGTCAAGCAGTCAGAGAAGTTAAGAAGAAAACCAAGAGAGCTCAGTACCATAAAAGTCAAAGTTAAGAAAAATACTTCCAGAAGAGCATGGTCAAAATGCTGCTGAGACTTCCAGTAAGACGATGAAAATGCCCGCTGGTGACTGACTGAGGAGGGCGGAAACCGAGCCAGTGTGGTCTGTGGAGACGAGGACATGGGCACAGCAAAGAGGTCATCCTTCAAGAAGCTTGCCGTGAGAAAATGGAAGGTTGGTAGAAGAGAAACTAGGATTAAGGGAGAATTTTTAAGGTGAAAACACTGAATCCTCAACAGGCTGTATAAATGTTCACTCCCACAGGCAACACAAGAAAGTGTGTGTTGGCCCCGGCCGGTTGGCTCAGTGGTAGAGCGTCGGCCAGGCAAGTGGTGTCCCAGGTTCAATTCCCAGTCAGGGCACACCGGAGAAGCGCCCATCTGCTTCACTACCCGTCCTTTTCCCTTCTCTCTCTCTTCCCCTCCAGCAGCCAGTGGCTCCACAGGTTCGAGCACATTGTCCTGGGCGCTGAGGATGGCTCCGTGCAGCATCTATCTCAGGCACTAAAAATAGCATGGCTGCAAGCATGGCCCCAGATGGGCAGAGCATCAGCCCCAGATGAGGGTTGCTGGGTGGATCCCGGTCAGGGCACGTATGAAAGTCTATCTCTCTATTTCCCCTCCTCTCACTTGGAAGAGAAGGGGGAAAAAACAGGAAGAAAGTATGTGTTAAAGAAACAAAACAGAAACAGGCCCACAGATACAGAGAACAGACTGAGGACCGCCAGAGGGGACCGGCAGGGGGAGACCTTGGTTGAAAAAGGGATTGAGAAGTACAGACTGGTGGTTAGAGAACAGTCACTGGGATGTAAAGGCAGCATAGGGAACATAGTCAATAATGCTGTAATAACCATGGATAATGTTAGGTGGGTACTAAAATACTGGGGAAACACTTTGTAAAGTATATGGCACATCTGAAAATATTAAAAAATAATATTGAATATAAAGTATAATTGAAAAAAATTAAAAAAAAAATTTTTTTCTTAAGTCTGCACTGTCCCACATCCTCATTAACAGAATCTTTTGGATCATTATCAAACTTTTGGACTTTTACTAATTTGGTGAGTAAAAGGTGGCATGTTACTAGTTTTAATTTCATTTTCTTAAGAATTAAGTTCAGTATCTTTTAAGATAAGAAGATTAAAGTACCATTGTATTTTTTTCTATGAACTACCCATTCACAATGCTTATTTTTATATTGGGTTGTTAGTGTTTCTCTTATATATTTCTAGAGCTCTATAGTTTAGGAAGGTTTAATCCTCTGTCAGATACGACTTTGTAATAATTTTTCATAATTTGTCTTTAGACTGTTTCCAGTGGTTTTTATTTTGCTTTGTTTTGTTTTGGTCACAGTTAGAAAATACCTTCCCCATTGCAAAGTTATGAGACTCCTGTTACATTTATGTCTCCGTTTTCTACATTTAAGTCTTTGACCCCACCTGGTATCACTGGATACCAAGATAAATTCTAGATGGGTACCTGATGTCTTACCACTATCGTCTGCCCACCAATGATCTGCCATGCTATCATTTTCATGTATCAGACGCCTATACTTACTTGGCTCTATTTCTGGACTATTCTATTTCACTAAACTGGTTCATAGCTGGTATGCTCTTAATTAATAATCTTTAGAATGTGTTGACATGTGACAGGGCACTCCTCTATGATTGCTTTTCTTTTTCAAAGCTTTCTGGCTGTTCTGGCCTGCTCATTTTTTTATATAAACTTCAAAATCAGCTTGGTTGTCCTAGAAATAAAACAACCACTTGGTATTTTTATAGGGATTGTGTTCCGTTTAAAATTTAGGGAAAATCATTTATTCTTCTTAATCTGAGAACACACTATACATTTTCATGTAGATCTTCTTTTGTGTTTTAATGCTAACAGGAAGAATCTGGCAAAGGTGAAAATGTGAAGAGGACTAATAGTTAAACATGGTGAACTGAACACATGACTTATTTCCATTCCTCTTCAAAACCCCACTCCAGTAAGGATACATATAAAGGCTACAAATCCCAGAAGTTCAAAGACAACAGATGTAAAAACAAACTCAGAGTATTTTTAGAAGGTAAAAAAGTATACAGGGGAATTAGCAAATTCAAAACTTTGAATACTGTATGTATTGAAATTATTCCATACCTGTATGGAAGATACCAAAAAAACCAGTTTGTGCTACAGAACCATACTAAGGCTGAATACCATATAACCCATGTGGGGTACACAGCATGTAATGAAAAACAAAGGAGTTTAAGATCTGCATAAAGGTCAGATAACGCCCGATCTGTGGTGGCATAGCGATAAAGTGTCAACCTGGAATGCTGAGGTCTCCAGTTCAAAACCCTGGGCTTGCCTGGTCAAGGCACATATGGGAGTTGATGCTTCCTGCTCCTTCCCCCTTTTCTCTCTCCCTCTTCCCCCCTGGCCTCTCTAAAATGAATAATTTTTTTTAAAAAAAAGGTCAGATAAAACCCTCCACTTACCTTTCACCTTCCCATCGCTATATATATATTTTGTGGGGAAAGTGAAACAGACTATTGAAACAAAGATATCAGGCCCAAGTATGGGAGACAGCCATTGCACTGAAATCAGAAAATTATGTAAGATGTTTATTTAACAATAAAATCACCCACCTACTTCCACAGGTCAGCTCCAAGAATTCTAGCAGACAGAGGCATAACCTACTTGAAAAAATGTAGTGTATTCTTAACTGTATAATTAAAAGTCCCAGAAAAAAGATCTCTATATATTGATATTTGGAGCTTTCCTCACAGTGATGTGGCCAGATAGTCCCCACCCAGTCACCAAATAGTAAGTACCACCTTCGTGTTCCGAGTTTCTAATCAGTTTTATACTGACTCATGTTTAAATATAAACAGATCATCAGACATTTGAAGAAAATAACACAAACAGAAAATTAAAACAAACAAAAAGGAACTTGATGAAAGACAATTTAGAATATAAAAAAGAAAATTTCAAAATAAGTACAATCAATAATACTAAAGATGAAAGATATTGCATCCATGCAATAGTAACAAAAAGTTACTTTTAAAACAACACAAAACAAAGAACAAGCTCTTAAATTCAAAACATTACAGCTAAAATAAATCAACAGTGGGGGAGATAGTTAAATCTCCCCAGAAAATAGAACAAACAGAAATAAAAGGACAAGAAAATTAAAGATTCAAGCAGGAGGCCTAACATCAAAGTAATAAAAGTGTCAGAAAAAAGAACAATGAAAACAGAGGTAATGAAACTGACAAAGAAATAATACAAGAAAATGTACCCAAATGGAAGGATATACATTTCTATGTTGAAAAGGCATAAATGCTCATCAAAGTGAGTATCAAAAAGCTAATACCAATGACAGTTGAGAATATTATGCAAGATCAGGGTGGCCTTTAACTGCATTGATAAGGTTTTATTTCTTAAACCAGGTAGTAAGAACACAGGTGTTTGTTCTTATTCCTTATACGCCTTTGTACATCTGAAATATTTTACAGTAAATTTAAAAACAACAACAAAAAAGACACATCTCAGTGTATATTACTCAGATTTCTGAAATTTTGCAGTACAGAGATTTTGAAAGCTTCCGGGGAGAGAGAGAGAGAGAAAAAAAAAAAGGCACCTAAAGCATCAGGAATCATGACACTGGATTTCTCGATAGCACCACTAAAAGCTTTATAAAGCTTTCATAAGACATGGGAGTAATGCTTTTATGAATCTGAAGAAAAATGATCTCCAACCTAGAATTCCACACCTATCAAAAGTACCAATCAAATACATAATTGTAGAAGAAAAACTTTTAGACATGTGAGGTCTCATTTGAGCCACTGAATGTGGGCAACAGAACAGCCATGGAATCCCAGACAGGAGAAAATGGCAAACAGAAATCCCAGGATATACATGTACAGGACACACAGGATATAGACTGGACATATATTCCAGGATAGACCTCTACAAATATTCTCACTGCAACATGGTATTACAAAACAGTAAACAACCTAAATGTCTAGGAATAAGAGAGTAAGTAAATTGTGATAGTCACACAACAAAATACCAAACAGTACAGTGGTTAAAATAAACGAACCAGAGTTACAGGTATCAACATAATTTGCAAAAGCAATGTTGTACCAAAACAATCTGCAGAATGATACAAGCAATATATTACTCATGGTATATATAACTATTAGTGTTGTTAAATTACACAAGTAGTTATATTATTTCTCTATTCATACATGCATAGCAAAATATTAGAAGATGCACTGAAATAATAACCCAGAAATTCAGAGTAAAAATTTACTTCTGGGGAGAAAGCAAAAGCTTATTCTTTTATTCAAAATAAGGAAAAATATAAAGCAGAAATTCACTTAATAATCTGCACTTCACATGTGAAGGGGGAGATTAAAGGGATGGAGGTGGGTAAAGTTCTTAAACTAATGGTACAGAGTTTCTGTTTGGGATGATGAAGATGTTCCTGAAATGATGGTTGTACAACACAGAGAAAGCAACGAATGCCGGTGAGTTTTTTTTAAGTATACACTTAAAATAGTTAAATAGTAAAATTTATGTTATGTCTATTTTGTGACAATTAGGGATGAAATCCAGAACACAGGCAGAAGGATCAGCTTCTGAGGAGGAGGTGAGATACCTTCTTTACTGGAACAGGAAGGAAGGGAGAAAAGTTGTCTACAGATAAGAAGTTTAGTCACCACAAAGGACGGCAAGCAAGTTGACCAAAGAAAAGAAGCAAACTTCCTAGAGACACTGCTGAGGGCCCATGAAACCTCACAGACACAGCTCATGAAAAACTATCAATCCAAAAACGATGTTCCAAAACATTTGCACTCTGGAGAGGTTAGCCAAGATTATTTCCAAAAGCCTTCCATTTATGATTCAATAAAATTCTAAGAGAATGGTACTTACAGGTCAAATAAAGGAATCAGAGTAATATCAGATGGTAGACAGTTTAAAATGGTGTTTCTTAAACCTGCTTGATCATAGGAACTTAATTACTTATAGGTACTTATCTCAGGCCTCACTCCAGACCTAATGAATCAGAATTTCCGTGAGAGGAACCTGAGATTCTAACATGTACATATTTGAAATTAACAACTCCAGATTATTCTTAGGATCTGGCAAGTTTGAGATGCTCTGGCCCAGAAACAGCAGGGAACGAGTTGTGTTCTACCACCTCCCAAAGTGTGCATACTGGGGGCTTGGAGAAGGGAGGAAGTGTTAGCAGGATACTGGAGGAAGGCAAGTAGAGACCAAGAACAGAAAAAACTAAAGCTGCCATGGAAACAGGGGACATAATGCCAACCAGGGAAAACTTAACCGTTAGTAAAATCTGAAGGCAAGGTGGTGAGGGGAGGACTATGATACCAACAGGAAAACACCTCTAAGAAAATAGTTGTAAACTTTGCATGCTCTCAAAAAATGTAATATATTTAAAATGGCTATAAAAGTTTAAACAATTAGTCTGACCAGGTAGTGGCGCAGTGGATAGGTGTCGGCCTGGGACCCAGAAGACCCAGGTTCAGAATCCCAAAGTCGCCAGCTTGAGCATGTGTTCACCAGTTTGAGCACAGGGTCACTGGTTTGAGCGTGGGATCATAGACATGATGACCCCATGGTCGCTGGCTTGAGCCCAAAGGTCGCTGGCTTGAGCAAGGTGTCACTGGCTCTGACGGAGCCCCCTGGTCGAGGCACATATGAGAAAGCAATCAATGAACAACTAAGGTGCCGCAACCTTAGTTGATGCTTCTTATCTCTCTCCCTTCTTGTCTGTCCCTCTATCTGTCTCTTCCTCTCTCTGGCTAAAAAATAAAATTAAAAAGTATAAACAATTATATTTGAATACTATAAATATTACTCTGCCTATATGCATGTAGTCATTTAGATTAGAAAATCAAGTTGAAAAGCTATCCTGTATCAACTGCTGAGAATTAAATAAGCTCAAATGTGCTCCCAATACATACACCTTTTAATAAATCAATTAAAAACTTAGAAGATAGCAGCTTTATTCATAATTGCCAAAACCTAGAAGCAACTCACATGTCCTTCAGTTAAGTAAATGGATAAACTGTGATACATCCACACACTGGAATATTATTCAGTGCTAGACAGAAATAAGCTGGGTGGGGGGAGGTAGAAAAGGGTAAAAGGGGGATAAATAGTGATGGAAAGACTTGACTTGGGGTGCTGAACACACAATACAATAGACAGATGATGTGTTGCTGATTTGTACACCTGAAACCTGTTGATTTTATTAACCAATGTCACCCAATAAATTCAATAAAAAAAATTTTTTTTAAATAAAAAGAAATGAGCTATCAATCAAGCCAAGAAAAGACAAGGAAGAACCTTAAAATGTATTATTATAAAGTGAAAGAACACAATCTGACAAGGCTACATACTACAGGGTAGGGGGAAAGTAGGTTTACAATTGTTTGTATAGAAAAAAACAATAATTAATAAATGATAATACAAAAAAATCTGTTTCGCATATTCACAACTGTAAACCTTCTTTCATCCCACCCTGTGTATGATCACTATACAATTTTCCAGAAAAGGCAAATTGTAGAGACAGTAAAAAGGTCAGCAGTTGGCAGGCATTGGGGAATGGGGGGGATGAACAGGTAGAGTACAGAGGATTTTTAGTGCTACCATGATAAATACATGTAAGTCAAAACCCAAAGAACATACACCAGCAGTGAGTGCTAATGTAAACTATGGACTTTGGGTGACTATGATATATCAATACAGGCTCATCAACTGTAAGGAATGTACCAGTCTGGTGGGGGATGAGGATACTGAGGAAAGTTATGCATAGTGGGGGCTGGGAGTATGTGGGAAAGCTCTGTACCTTCCCCTCAATTGTACTGTGAACTTAAAATTGCTCTAAAAAAGTAAATTACTAAAAACAACTCTAAGGTAGGAATAAAATACACTATATGGAAAACCCTGTGTGTGTGCGCATGTGTGTGTATAGGGAGGTTAGTTATTCCACAGAACTTGATTTTTTTTTTTTTTACAAAGACAGAGTCAGAGAGAGGGATAGACAGGGACAGACAGACAGGAAGGGAGAAAGATGAGAAACATCAATTCTTTGTTGCGGCTCCTTAGTTGTTCATTGATTGATTTCTCATATGTGCCTTGACAAGGGGCGGGGGCTACAGCAGACCGAGTGATCCCTTGCTCAAGCCAGCGATCTTGGGCTCAAGCTGGTGAGCCTTGCTCAAACCAGATGAGCCTGTGCTCAAGCTGGCGACCTTGGGGTCTCGAACCTGGGTCTTCCTTATCCCAGTCCAACGTTCTATCCACGGCGCCACCGCCTGGTCAGGCTAAGCTGATTGTTTTAAAAACAGAAAGGAAAAACCTAGCCAGCAATCTTTCTAACTTTGTGACTTTGAGAGAAAAGCATCCAGTTTAAAACAGCGAAAAAGCAGCATGAGTCAAAAGTGAGATTAGCAGTACTCAGAATGAAAGAAAAATAAATCCAAACCTATCATTTTTATTGTTTTATCTTATAAAACCAGTTTCTTAAAATACATTTTTTCCTTTTACATACCACACGAATTGTAGTTCCTTTAAAGTTGTCTCAGTTAACATCAAGCTCTGAAGTACCCTACGCATTCTACTCTTATTAGTACCACCAGTTCATTCTAAAATGTTAATTATATGAATCAGACACAGGAAGCACTTAATGAGCCCATTTTAGGTCTTGCCACAGCACATAATAAATGAAGAAATAACATTTGTTAATTTTCTCTGGAACAGTAGACATTACCATGTTATGGTAATAAAAGTACTGTAACATAAGAACTTCTAAATAAAGTTGAACAGCTATAATCATCAGTAAAAGACTTCAATATTGTATATATACAGAAATCTCTTTTTAAAAAAGAAAAAGCAGAACTTAAAATATACACACTTGCCAGGTAAAGAGAAAAAGTCCTATTAAGGCAGCTACGCTTTTTAACTCAATTCCCTCTCTCCCCAGCACATACACACATCCTCTTCTCCACACATAGCCTTCAATTACTCAGTTGCTGTAAGGTAAAAATAGTCTCAGGTGGTGAAATTTAAAACAACACCTCATTTAACTTCACTATATTTTTAGTGTTTTTTGCTGCATTTGCAATTCATGTACAAAATTTATGACCTACCACCTTGCTGATGGGTGGACTAGCAACATCAACCTCATCTGGTAGCTTATTAGAAATGCAGACTATAATACGCCCCCGCAAAGACTTTCAAAATCAAAACTTGTATTTTACATTCACATTAAAATTTGCTAAACCCTCACCTATAAAATTTAACACCATTCAAAGACAAGGAAAAAACAATTCCTCTTTGAGGAACTGCCATTCTTTAACCTGGGAAAAGGTTGCAACCAAAATGTGACCTACCTCACCTATAAAACAAGAGATTGGAAATGGTCCCTAGCTACTCCAAAACCCTGTTAGTCCACAGGATGACTAAAGGAATATTTGAATTTTTAATCAGATTATCAGCTGCCACAGGATTTTTATGAGAAGGGGAGCCAAATATTGCATACTTATTATAGAATACTTCAAAGTTTAAAACCATTAAAAAAGTTTTCTAGTGCCAATAATTGCATGATATAACACCTAAGCAAAACAAACATAACTTATGTTAGCCCTAAAAATACATGCATGTATTTGTATTTTAGGGAGAAACACATTTGTAATACTAGTACATTGAACACTAATTTTTCTCCATTAACTGACCAAAAGATTCTACGCTTAAAAATGTTCTGGTTAGCCCTGGCCGGTTGGCTCAGCGGTAGAGCGTCGGCCTGGCGTGCAAGAGTCCTGGGTTCGATTCCCGGCCAGGGCACACAGGAGAAGCGCCCATCTGCTTCTCCACCCCTCCCCCTCTCCTTCCTCTCTGTCTCTCTCTTCCCCTCCCGCAGCCGAGGCTCCATTGGAGCAAAGATGGCCCGGGCAGTGGGGATGGCTCTGTGGCCTCTGCCTCAGGTGCTAGAATGGCTCTGGATGCAACAGAGCGACGCCCCAGAGGGGCAGAACATCGCCCCCTGGTGGGCATGCCAGGTGGATCCCTGTCGGGCGCATGCAGGAGTCTGTCTGACTGCCTCCCCGTTTCCAGCTTCGGAAAAATGAAAAAAAAAAAAATGTTCTGGTCAAAACTGTTATTAGCCAATGATATTAAAAACTAATTAGATCTGGCCTGACCAGGCAGTGGCACAAAAAATAGAGCATTGGCCTGGGATGCAGAGGACCCAGGATCGAAACCCCCCAGGCTCACCAGTTTGAGTGCGGGGTCACTGGCAGAGTGTGGGATTATAGACATGACCCCATGGTCACTGGCCTGAGCCCAAAGGTCATGGCTTAAAGCCCATGGTCGCTGGCTTGAGCCCAATACAGCTGGCTTGAGCAAAGGGTAACTCGATCTGCTATAGCCCCCTTCTCCCCCCCCCATCAAGGCACATATGAGAAAGTAATCAATGAACAACTAAAGTGCCACAACTATGAGTTGATGCTTCTCATCTCTCCCCCTTCCTGTCTGTCTCTCTCTTTCTCTCATTAAAAAAACAAACAACAAAAAAACCCTAATTAGATCAGGTTGGGGGAAGCAGAAGGGGAGATACTGTGGTGGAAAGAGACTTCCCATGGGGGGGCACAGTCAGGGGCATAGATGGTGTTATATTGAGTGGGACACTTGAAACCATATCAACACAACAAATTAAAAATATAAAAATTAAGAAATAAACAAATTAGATTTGCCTGAATAATAAAATTATTCAGAATTGTAAAAATACCATACTGTAGTCCTTTAGATGAACTGAAACTTTACAAAGTTATCCTTGTATTAACTGCTGAGAGTTAAGTCATCAAATGTGAGGATCAGCTTGGTGATCCTTCAATTGGTACTTATCATGAACTTAATTTTCTTTGATGTTAGAATATTTACATTTTATAAAATATCCAAAGAAAAAAACCCACCTCTAGCATCCTAGCTTTGCAACTACAACAGTTAAAATATAAAAATAATAGAAGCTACAAGTTTTCTTGCACAGAACAAATTACATTTCACTTCCTCAGGCTGCTGGAGATGAATTCTAAAGTAGTATTTCTCAAACCCTAATGTGCATATGAATTGCCTGGGGAACTTGTTAAATGCAGATTATGATTCAGAAGATCAAGTTAGGGGTCTGACAGACTGCATTTCTAGCAAGCTCCCTGTTATTGCCCATTTCATACCTAGAGCACAATTTAAGACACAAGCTTCTAAAAAAAAAAAAAAAAAGAAAGAGCCTGACCTGTGGTGGCATGGTGGATGAAGCATTGACTTGGAATGCTGAGATCGCTGGTTCAAAACCCTGGGCTTGCCCGGTCAAGGCACATACAACAAGCAATCAATGAACGACTAAAGTGAAGCAACTAAGACTTGATGCTTCTTGTTCTCTCCCCTCCTCTCTCTGTAAAATCAATCAATAAAATTAAAAAAAAAAAAAAAAAAAAGAAAGCCATCTCTCCAAAGCCCAGAGGTTGTCAATATCTCTGGTCAGGGCACACACAGGAACAGACCAATGTTCCCGTCTTGCTCTCTCTCTCCCTTCCTCTCTCTCTAAAACCAATAAATAAATTTAACTTTTTTCCAAAAAAAATAAAAAATTTTAAAAAGCATAATTTACAATATTAAGATGACTACAGTTTTGCCAAGCACTGGTCTTGATAATGTTTCCAACTCAAATCCCAACTGAACAACCTAATATTTTCCCAGTTATCTAACTTGATCCCTCATATGGATATGATATACCGTTCATAAAAGCTAGAAAACTTAAAAAAAAAAAAAAAAGCTAGAAAACTTGTATCCTAAACTTCCTTCTACCTCTTTTTGGTATCTTCCACGACCTTCAGCCTTACTTGTGGGTGCATTACAGGATTCCATTCTCCATTTTCTCTCTTTTCCATTCCAAGGCTGCCCCTGGATCACCTACATGCTCCCGGCCTCAACTTCTCCATCTCCAGCCTAGCCATGTCTCCCAATCTTACAACCACATATTTAACTACCTAACAGACATGTCTAACCATAAGTCTTCACAGGTACCTTCAATACAAAATATCTCTAACGTAACATCAACACCTTCCACCCCAAACCCAGCTTTTTCAATCCAATACTGACTACTGACTTTGTGACCGGCATCACAATAGGCCCCATTGTCGAAATCACATTTTAAGACTCTACCCTTCTCCCTCAACAAGTGCAAATAATCCCATCTTGCAATTATTTCTCAACTTTCATTCCTTCCTCTCCAGCGGCAATATCAGTTCGGACATGAATCATTTGTCTGGTTACTATAGCAACCTAACCAGTCTTCTTGCTTTTAATCTCATTTTCCTTCTCAATCCCAATCCTCACATTACTGTGTAATCTTTGCAAACATACCATGATCAACATGCTCTTATTAAAATTCACCAATGATTTTCCATTACCTTTAAGAAAAAGTACTAATTTTTTTTAGCACATCATATAAAGCTCTTCACAATCTTGATTTTGTCTTTCTGGTCTCAAATCTCACCACTTCGTAGGTCCGCGTGTGTTCTTGCATATCAAGTTATTTGCAACTCCCTGGAAGTAGCACTCTTTTATGTCTGTGTGTCTGAATAGACTATTATTCTTTTAATGCACTTATTAAACTAAGTACTAATCTTCCAAGATTCTACTCAAGCATTACATACTTTAAAATCATATACCGTTTCTAAGCACCCTGAGTCTGTAGGTAACACCACAAACCATCCTCTCTTACAACTGTGTTCCCTATGCATATCTCTGCTGTTACAGTATCATAATCACTGGTTTATTCACCTTCTCCACTAGACTGCACTCATCAACTAGTCCTTTAAGGAAAAGAATGTGCAGGTTCTCAACAAATGTTCGCTGAACAAACTATCTTGAAATATACTCATGAATAATTATTATAGCTACATATTTAAATTACAACCTGTAATAACTGCATCTCTGAAGTAAAAAAAAAAACACTTTACTTTTGGCTTAACCACTTCATAAGACTTCACAGAAGTCTGAAATACCTACAGTATCACTTAATTCCCAACAATCTAAAGGACTTTGTTAAAAATATTAGCATAGCCTTCTGAATATTGTGTTGAACAAAGGTATTTTAAGTTCACTGACTACAGTGTTAGACAAATATAAGCAACAGTCTCTTCAACAATGGTAAAATGATACGCATATTGTTCGAGTGGCCTAGGTTTGCACCGCCTTGTACTTATTGTCTACATGACCTTGGACAACGATGAACACCTCCAAGCCTCAGTTTCTTTGATGGAAAACAGAGATAAAATTGTTTACCTACCACAGAGTTGTGCTTAAAATATTCAGATATGAATGTGAAAGCATTTCTATAATTCAGAGTGCTAAATAAATCTGGGCTACTATGTTAGCTTCCATCCCAACATCTGCCAATGATTCCACAGGTGCAAACTTTAAGTTTCATGAGCCACACCAACCTCCCACACCCATCTCATAGTTCTCTCCAGTGACTCAAAATTCATAAATAATTTTAAGTCCCAGGATCACCAGAGCAGGAGATTTATTCAGTAGTCCTCAATACTCTCATGTGGTTGAAGTGTTTAATTAAATCTAATTTTAAAATAATCTGGTATGTTCTTAAAAAGTGATTATTTATAAATATCAAAGTAAATCTCAAGGTAAGTTGTTGGTACAGTCATTAAAATTTCAGCTCCACTTAAAAAAATTAACTGGAGGACAAAAATCAGCAGGGAATATTTAGAGATGTCGGCTCTAAATATCTTGATCCGCTATAAACTAACTAATATTAAAGTTAAAAAGTCCCCATCACAAAACCAGGCTGCTCCTCCCCAAGTTTCTGGCTTATTTCTCAGGTATGCTTGCTGGTCTATAATCAGAAGAGAGAATCTGCTGCATCTTTCTAAACTAAAAAAGTGACAGCATGTTAGTTCTGCTCTCAGCAATATCTTTCTTTTTTAAAGAGAAACTTATGGGAACTATGGACTATATTAGGAGAACTATTTTCAGTCCCTTCTGCAATATTGATAAAAAAGGATTCCTTAACCTTCAAGGGGCAAAACTTCTTTAAAAAAAAAAAAAAAAAGGGAAAAAAAAACACCCCACCAAAATCTACTACAAAAGTCAGCGCTTCGGTACCTGATTGTGGTAACAAGGCCAAAATCCAAGACGAAGCCCCTTAATGCACATCGTGTTCCAACGTCTTGGGCAGCCCCATCTTGCGACCTCTCCAGATTGGCTGCTCCTGCTCTCTCTACTGCAGAGAGAACTTCAATTAGAGAAATTCTGAAGCTCATAAATCTAAACTGGATACTCCCCTCATTGGAGGCAAGGATGGTAAGAATCACCAAAAAGATTCAAGTTAGAGGAGGTTTCAAATCGAAGTGGCTTGAAACCGCCATAGTGCAGACAGCTGAGAGTCTTATGATGCAACAGTCTATTTACCTAAAAAAAAAATCTTAAGAATGGCAGCAAATTACTAGATAACCTGAAAAAAAACAGGTTATATAATCATAAAATCTCTAAAGAGTGTGACATTTTCCACTAAACCTATGTAGAACTTTTATCTATAACACAAACTTATAGCTGACCATTCATGTTCATTATCTTATGAGAAAAGCAAGCAAGAAAAATACTAGAACATATTATCAACTTAATGTTATGCCCTAAAATATCTGCATTTAAAAAAATATGTGGTTGAAAACCACTGGTTAGGAAGGAGAGGTTTCCCTGCTGACTTAAGCCTAGCTGCCCAAGCAAGGCTTCAGAAAATGTCTTCACCTACGAGAGCACGTAGGCAGAAGGAGCAGCGGCTATGGCGGTCTTCCTAGTGACACTTCCAAGTCACTTCTTAAAGAAGATATATTTCTGGGATAGACTGCCAACAAGTTACTGAAAGGAAAACAAAAACAGCAAACACCTGGCAAAGAAATAGACCAATGCCCTCATACGTTTGATTATGACACAAAGGTTAAGTTTAGTAAAGTTACCTTGAGGCTACCAGATCTAAATCACATCTTTCATACTGACATTACCTTATCTGTGAAAGAAGGGATTAATGTTCAAGCTGGTTTTCCATAAAGACTTGTCATCATAACATGTATAAAGCATTTCTTAGACCAAACAAGTAATAAGCCATAATCCAAAGAGCTTCAGCAATCAAGATTTTCCAATCAGAGAAATGAACAAACAATGTGAACCACATTTACCACCATGAACTTTTATCACAAATGTACTGGTATGTGCTATGCAACAGAGGAGGTTAGTTAGCACTGTTGAGATACTGTAACTGCACTGACCGAATAATTTAACAATGATTTCACTTACCTGAGTGTGAAAATTTGAAATGGTGGTTGTTTCAATATCTTTCTTGCCCAGAATTTCCATTTTCACTGGAGTGTTGGGGAAATTAAAAGCAAAGTAGTCCAAGAAGTCCGGGAGATAAGCAGCCGCTCCGTGCACTATTGCTAAAGCATAGTAAGCAGCATTTTTCTCATTTTCACTGAATGTCAAAGCAAGAAACTCCTCGGAAAATCTCTCCATCTCCATTGGAGACAAAAATGAGAGTTCATCCATGTAAGCATGAAGGACAAGAGCTCCACCATTGGACTGGTGTTCCTCATGAATAAAGTTGCTAAATTTAGTACCTGTTTTTAAGAAATTTCTACGAATAGAATGCTCCTGGTGAGTCATAAAAGGTGTTTGTACTCCCTGGGGTACCCGGTATTCTTGCATGCCCAAGTTTAGTCGGCACAGCTGTTCATCTTTCAGATACCTGAAGGACTCCTTATTAACTCCTGAAGTGCTATTTACTTGTCCTTGGGTGAGGACTTCCTTACTGATGCGCGTCAGGCCAGCACAGACCGTCTGTACTTCTTTATTGTACATTTTAAGGCGTCTTCCTCGCATATCTTCTCGGTGTTTCTTTTTCTTTTTCTTCTTTATTTTCTTCAAGACAAAATCATCAGCTCTCTGGGTTTTACCATTTTCATCTGGTGTTTCTGGCCACAATAATTAAAAAGAAGTTAGTTGCTAGGTCTAGTGTTAACATATAAGCTTCTTTAAGGTATCTGATCTCAAATTATATAGCCCATTCTTAGTTTCTCTGAATTTGCCTTTATAACTTAACATGTTTATAAAACAAATAAGACAAAAATCTTAAAATACAATAATATTCAACATTGAAGATTATGCTAAAGAATGCAAAGGTCATCATATAACTTAATATGGTCTGCAATCAAAAAACTAAAGGAAATGCAGAAGTAGTTGATTTCACATAAGCCATAGAATATGGTATAACTGTTCAGTAACCACTGTAGTCTATACACTGAAGCTCGTCTTATTTTGCTGCCAGTCTACGCATTACTACAATACATATAGGTGAATCAAATAAAGGCAAATTAAGCTTTAAGATATCATTGTGCCTACCAATTTGGAAAAAAAAATTTTTTTGGCATTCTCATGTATTATTATTGCTGGAAGATAAACTGGCACAACATTATGAAGGGCAATTTGGTACCCTCCAAAATTAATATGTACCAAAGCCTTAAAAATCTTTATAATTCTCAAACCCCAAAATTATACAAGTAAAAATTACCCAAGAAAATAACTGAAGATATATAAGGGTATCCATGACAGTGTTATTTAAGGAGCCCCCTAAATGTCTAATAATAGGATATTGATTAAATTCTGGTATTTATATATGATAAAATACTATCCAACCATTATAAATTATATTATAGATGAGAAGAATTGTCAAATTACAAGGTTAGAAAATGCTTGCATTGTCACTTTTCTCTCCACTCAATTTAGATGGCTACCCCTACCGTGTGCTTCCTTATTACTGTACTTCCTATCAAAGCACTTAGCACATTCAGTGCTATTACTTACTTAATTTTCTACCTTTCCTCTAGACTGTAAACAATCTAGAGTCAGCCACATATATATATACATATTTATAGGTATGTAGAAATAGACTTATAGAGATATATAATACACATCTTACCTTTCTTTCTGGAGCACCTCACACATGTATAATCTTATCCCATTTTATAATATTAAATAGTCATTTATTCAAACATTTTTTTATTACCTACTATGTACCAAGGGTATTCTGGGCAATAGAAATATGGTATTAACTAAGACAGACATTATCCCTACTCTCTTGAACCTTATAATCTAGTTGTACAAGAAAAAGAAAGTTATTAATAGGTTACTCCAGATACTGGGGAAGCTCTCTTTGGGAGGTGACCTTTCGACTGACTCCTAAATAACAAGACAAGACAAGCATGTTTTCAAGAGAAAAACTATTCCAGGGAGAAGCAAAGTACCTAAAAAGAGGAGAAAGTGTGACTTGTCTATATGTGTTTTGTATACGTAGAACACAGAAAAATAGCTGGAGAAATATATACCAAAGTATTCATGTAGTTATCTAGGCTGGTAGAATTATAAACATCTAGCTTTCTTCTTTTTTGCTTATCCATATTTTCTAATTTTCTACAAAAAACATTACTTTTATAATTTAAAATTTTAGGGCCCTTGCCAGGTTACTCAGTTGGTTAAAGCGTCGTCCCAATACACCAAGGTTGCATATTTGCTCCCTGGTCAGGACACACACAGAATCAACCAGTGAAGGCCTAAGTAAGTGGAGCAACAAACTGATGATTCCACCCCCCATCCTGCCCTTTTCTCTCTAAAATCAGTAAGTAAATTTTTTTTTAATTTTATGGGAATATCATGGACTGACAAACCCAAAATAGAAATGGCATCTTTTATTTACTAGTTGGAAAATATACCTAACAAGAATTCTTTAGGATTAAATATCAGTTATAGTCCTGACCAACCTTCAAGTGGTACTTACTGTAAAGAATTTATCCACCCGGCCCTGGCTGGTTGGCTCAGTGGTAGAACATCAGCCTGGCGTGCAGGAGTCCCGGGTTCAATTCCCGGTCAGGGCACACAGGAGAAGTGCCCATCTGCTTCTCCACTCCTCCCCCTCTCCTTCCTCTCTGTCTCTCTCTTCCCCTCCCGCAGCGGAGGCTCCACTGGAGCAAAGTTGGCCTGGGCACTGAGGATGGCTCCATGGCCTCTGCCTCAGGCGCTAGAACAGCTCTGGTAGCAACAGAGCAAAGCCCCGGATGGGCAGAGCATCGCCCCCTGGTGGGCATGCTGGGTGGATCCCGGTCAGGCGCATGCGGGAGTCTGTCTGACTGCCTCCCCGTTTCCAACTTCAGAAAAATAAAAAAAATTAAAAAAAAAGAATTTATCCACCCAACAATAGCATTTGTGACATGATTCAACAAATTCAGTTGAATCATACTCCAAATTTAGTTAAGACATACTTCAACTAATCCTATTACTACACCTGGAAAGAACACGTTCAATAAATCTTCCAGTAAAAAAATCTACTTGATATATAACATGTAAATACATGACAGTTGAAGTATTCTATACAAAATCATTCTAATCACCATATCATACAGGTTATGAAACCTTCTGAAGAAAATATTTTAAAGTGCAAATCAAAGACTTTAAACATTATAGCCAAATGATTTTCATTTTAATATTTGCTTTTAAACAACAAAAAGAAAACCATTTGCAAACATCACTTGTAATTAAATTGGGGTCATTTACCAAAATACACATCATCAGATTATTTACATTGGCAAGAGAAAAAGCAATTTCTTAGTCTACATGACTAAATTTTTGAGAATTCATTAAAACACTTATTAACAGCCATATATATTTCTTACCAAATAAAATTAATCTAAATACTTTTGCCATATAGCGAATCAGTAATTTAGGCAATTCTCCCAAGCAACTAAATGTTAATACCATTAAATATAAAGGTTAAACCAATTTTTAAAAAACCATTGAATTATCCTCTGCTAAATGTTTTAGCAATTTCACAGAAAAAAAAAAAGTCTCTGACTAGATCCTGTTATTTTAAGCTTCAGAGGAGGCATTTGGTATGCAGAAGATGAATTGCGACCCAGATCTGTCACTGAAATTAACACCAAAAATCTGCCTTGATTGTAACACATTTTCTATATTACTATTAGATTACCATTGGCATTTCTAATATGATCAAGTCTCTGTGGGTTTTGATTCCAACTCATTATTATGTGAGAACCATTCAATTAAGCCAACAAGGTCCATCTCAAAAAAAAAATTTAAAACACTGTATAAGAAAAAAGACCTTAAATTGATTATAATCTCATTTCAACATGATAAAAGTTTAAAATATGAAATAAATTTCAATCTATCTATTTACTAATCCTGTTGTTCAAATTCTGAGTCTAAGGCAGAGATATAGAAAGAAAGCTCACCTTTTTTTATAGAGAAATTTGAGACAACTTGTATCATACTAATTAATGAATTTCCATGAGTAAACAAAAAACTATTTTTGAATTATTATGGTAGGAACTGAAATTAACACACATATACAAAGTTAAAGGTTATTACACCAAGTGAGCCACCATTGCTAAATGAGAATGATACTGAGGTTGCCTTGACTTGAATTTAAAGAGTTATTTAAAAAGTCAATGTCTTTGCAATATAAATTATTCAAATTAGTATGTGTATGCCTTAACTTACACAATGTTATATGTAAATTATATCTCTTTTTTTTTTTTTTTTTTTTTTTTAATCACTGTCTAAAGAATTAGCAATCTTTCCCTTTCTGGTTGAGTGTGTTAGTTTTTCAACAGAAAATGTATTCAGATCAACACCTAAATAAAAATAAATAAATAATTAAAATGTCAGCCTGACCTGTTGGTTCAAAACCTGGGGCTTGGCCCTGGCCGGTTGGCTCAGTGGTAGAGCGTCAGCCTGGCATGCAGGAGTCCGGGGTACGATTCCCGGCCAGGGCACAAAGGAGAAGCGCCCATCTGCTTCTCCACCCTTCCCCCTCTCCTTCCTCTCTGTCTCTCTCTTCCCCTCCTGCAGCCAAGGCTTCACTGGAGCAAAGCTGGCCCAGGCGCTGAAGATGGCTCCATGGCCTCTGCCTCAGGCGCTAGAATGGCTCTGGTTGCAACAGAGCAACGCCCCAGATGGGCAAAGCATCGCCCCCTGGTGGGCATGCTGGGTGGATCCCGGTCAGGCACATGCGGGAGTCTGTCTGACTGCCTCCCCATTTCCAACTTCAGAAAAATACAAAAAAGAAAAAAAAAAAAGACCCTGGGGCTTGCCAGGTCAAGGCATACAAGAAGTAACTACTACAAGCTGCTTCCCACTCCTCCCCACACTTTTTCTCACTCTCCTCTCTCTAAAACCAATAAATAAAATCTTAAAAATAAAAATTTAATTAAAATGTCAATTTTTAAAAAAAACTGTGATAAAACTTTAAAGTCGATGAGGTGGTCAAGTGCTTAAGGCAATGGACTGCTATTCCATTATGTTCTGTATACATGGGTTCAAATCCCATAGCCCTGGTTGGCTGGCTCAGCAGTAGAGCGTTTCAGCCCAGCATGTGTAAGTCCCAGGTTCTATTCCTGGTCAGGGCACACAGGAAAAGCAACCATCTGCTTATCCACCCCTCCTCTTCCTCTCTCTTTCTCCTCCCCTGCCGCAGCCAGGCTTGAAATAGTTCAAGCAAGTTGGCTCCGGGCGCTAAGGGTGGCTCCATGGCCTCGCCTCAGGCGCTAAAATAGTTCAGTTCTCAGGCAACGGAGCAGTGCCCCAGATAGCAGAGCACTGCCCAGTAGGGGCACAGGTGGGAGTCTTTCTCTGCCTCCCTGCCTCTTACTTAATTGAAAAAAAAAAAAAAAGAAATAAACTATAAAAATGTATTCAGAAAGTAATGCTGAGTATTTTTCCCTACAGTGCAAAAGTAAAATTTATTGACACGAGTTCATTTATAGCAGCGGTTCTCAACCTGTGGGTCGCGACCCAGCAGGGGTCGAACGACCAAAACACAGGGATCGCCTAAAGCCATATAATATTTTCCGATGGCTTTAGGCGGCCCCTGTGTTTTGGTCGTTCGATCCCCGCCAGGGTCGAGACCCACAGGTTGAGAACCGTTGATTTATAGAAAAAGAGCCATACTACACTGTACTGTACCTGGGATAAAGGAAAGCTTTCACATATCAAACTGTGAGATTAAATATAAAAAGAATATGTAATTCTACAGAAGATATAAACATTCATCTGAGAGAGAAATTGCTGGCTGTCCTTAAAAAAGTCATTATTACTCCCGGGTTCAATTCCCGGCCAGGGCACACAGGAGAAGCGCCCATTTGCTTCTCCACCCCTCCGCCGCGCTTTCCTCTCTGTCTCTCTCTTCCCCTCCCGCAGCCAAGGCTCCATTGGAGCAAAGATGGCCCGGGCGCTGGGGATGGCTCTGTGGCCTCTGCCTCAGGCGCTAGAGTGGCTCTGGTCGCAACATGGCGACGCCCAGGATGGGCAGAGCATCGCCCCCTGGTGGGCAGAGCTTCGCCCCATGGTGGTTGTGCCGGGTGGATCCCGGTCGGGTGCATGCAGGAGTCTGTCTGACTGTCTCTCCCTGTTTCCAGCTTCAGAAAAATGAAAAAAAAAAAAAAAAGTCATTATTACTAAGATTAATATATGACACTCAATAAAATCATATGTGCTAATAGCATTATTACTAACTATCAAATAGCATAATTTATTTAACATCACTATTCAATGGGTGATTAATGCAAAAATATCAGCTTTCTACATTTCCAAACATGAATCATAACACCATTCGTAGGCTTGAATTATAGCTTAGAACTGAAAAAAATATAACACTCTCATTTCTAAAAATCATGGTGGATAAGCAAAAACAAAACAATTGCAATTTCTTATAGTCTATTAATCATAATAAGGAAAAAGACTAAAGTTGTTTTCTGAAAACAAATGTTTTTTGGTTTTATTAAACTCTTCTAGTTCCATATTAAAATCAAAAACTGGCCCTGGCGAGTTGGCTCAGTGGTAGAGTATTGACCCAGCATGTGGATGTCCCAGGTTCGATTACCAGTCAGGGCACACAGGAGAAGCACCCATCTGCTTCTCCACCCTTCTGCCTCTCATTTCTCTCTCTGTCTCTCTCTCTCTGTCTCTCTCTCTCTCCCTCCCTCCCTCCCCCCCTCCCTCCCCCTCCCCCCTCCTGTAGCCATGGAGCAGCTGGTGCAAGTTAGCCCTAGGCACTGAGGACAGCTCCATGGCCTCACCTCAGGTGCTAAGAAGAGCTCAGTTACTGAGCAACAGAGCAATGCCCCAGCTGGGCAGAGCACTGCCCCCTGGTGGGCTTGCCGGGTGGATCCCTGAGGGGTGCATGTGGGAATCTGTCTCTGCCTCCCCTCCTCCACTCCTCTAAGTCCTGGTCACCAAATTAGATAAATTAATTAATTAAATAAAAACTAAAAACTGTTCATTTTAAAGATCATTATTTTAGTTGATCATTTTATAACACTTCCTCAGCCCCCTCCCACATATCATGGTGTCTAAGAGTGGCTGACAAGATTTGAATCCCTATCCCAGTAGTATTGCCTTTTTCAAGTTAATTTCTTTGCACTGTGTTTCTCATTGGTAAGTGGAAACAGTACATCCTTATAAAATCAGTGTGCAGAGAAATAAAGCATATAAAGCATTTAGAATAGTCCCAGAACATAACAAATATTTACTACATGTTAACTATTAATATTACTCCAAAACAGTTGAACTGTAGAGGCAGTCGAGTGTATGCTATTTAAGAGAAGGTGCTCTGTAGTTAGAAAGACCTAGGTTAATGTGCCACCTCCACTGCTCACTAAGGTCTCTGAGCAAGCTCATAAATCTCTTTAAACTTCAATACTCTCATCTTAAAATGTTATTAATACTATTATCTATCTCGGTATTAAAATGAGACAATACAAGGCCTCATCACAGTATTTGGCCACAAGTCCTCACTCTCTTTACTATCATTTTCATATTTGATAACATTCTTTGAAACAATTGGTAATAACTGAGATATAAAAACTACAGCCTAGAAATTACCAAAGTAGAGTACAATGTATTGTACGACAAGAGAAACACATAAAAAGGAAAATAAAGCCTGACCAGGCGGTGGCACAGTGGATAGAGCGTCGGCCTGGGATGCAGAGGACCCAGGTTCAAGAAAGACCCCGAGGTCGCCAGCTTGAGCACGGGCTCATCTGGTTTGAGCAAAATTCCACCAGCTTGAGCCCAAGGTCGCTGGCTCCAGCAAGGGGTTACTCGGTCTGCTGAAGGCCCGCGGTCAAGGCACATATGAGAAAGAAATCAATGAACAACTAACGTGTTGCAATGCGCAATGAAAAACTAATGATTGATGCTTCTCATCTCTCTCCATTCCTGTCTGTCTGTCCCTGTCTATCCCTCTCTCTGACTCACTCTGTCTCTGTAAAAATAAATAAAATAAATAAATTAATTAATTAATTTTAAAAAAGGGAAAATAAACCTCTGAAAGAGAGAAGAAAACTATTATTCACCAAGTGTCTGCTAGGAATCATGTTATCTCAGTTTAAATCAGTAAAGGACATATATAAATCCTTTTGACAGAGAAGAATACAGCTTGAAACACTGTATGTTATTTATATATTAGGTCACAAAGCCAGAAGGTGACAACCAAGATTCAAACTCTTACTTGTCTCACTCCAAAACTCAAACTCTTCCAATACACTGCATTCCCTTCTCTAGCAACTCTTCTCTGAAACACTCCTCTTAACTGATCAAAGAAAATGATCTAATCACAACTAATTTGTGATTGGAGGCTGTTTGGAAGAACTCTCCAATAAAGGGAGCATTACTCCATTCAACAAATATTTTACTGAGTGCCCACTACATGATAATTCTGCATGATCACAAAGATGGCATTATGTTATACAAAAATACAAAAATGTTCATGGCCTTAAAGGCTTTTTTGCCTCTCTCTGGGTAAGTAAAAGTATCAGTCCCCAAGCTTATCTGTTTCAGTTCTCTGTACAATCTCAAAGTAATTCCCCACTCTTGTCACCAAAACAATCAGCTGTTTCTGGATTTAAAATTCTTGCCAACAGCTTTTTGACATCATCAAAAATTTCAGTTAGTAGTCTGACTTAGAAACATTCCCTATGATAACAGCTGGGCAGTTGGTCAAAGCTGAAAAAATGTGAGAAAGGAAGGCTGACTCACGGGGAGTATATAAAAGCAAGCCTGTCATTTAATGACACTGGAGAAGAAAGCTACAGGAATCAACTCACTCCTTTCCTTTTTTAAAAAAAATTTAGTAAAATCATAAATTTAAGCATAATTAAAAAGAAGCATTACTTCCTTTGATGGATTTTGTGGAGGAAGTTTGTTCTATGCTTCTAACTGAGCAGTAAGAAGGAAAGAAAATAAATTAAGATTTCAAAAGACTCAAGTCTGTTACAAGAAACAAAAAAAAAGATTTTAATACCTTTTAATATTTAATTTCTAGATTCAGTTCTATCATTTCATTTCCTAACTAGAAAAACTTAAACGTGTCATTTTACCTCTTCAAAAATCATTTTATGCACCATTTTACAGGTAAAGCAAGTTTACCGTAGCATTTACAGATTAAAATTTCATTTCAACTATTTATAAGCAACTCCAAATGTCTAGAATCCGAAATCTGTGGTTAAACTGTGCACAAGTTTGCACTGAATACTGTTGGGCTGGTGTGCAGGAGCATGTCTCTTAGCAGAGGGAGCTGCCTCCCGGGGTCAGCAAACTTTCTATAAAAAGCCAGATCGTTAGCTTTGCAGGCCATATGATCTGTCCCGACTACCTGCTACTGTAGTTCAAATACTGCAATAGACAGTACATCTGAATGACGGGAGTGGTGCTACAGTAAAACTATTTCTATTTCTGGACCCTGAATCTGAATTTTATACCATGTTCAATATCATGGGTTTTATTTATTTATTTATTTAATTCATTTTAGCAAGAGAGGAAGGGAGAGGGAGAGAGAGACAGAAACATCGAGCTGTTCCTATATGTTCCCTGACTGGGATGGAACCGGCAACCTCTGCGTTTTGGGACAATGCTCTAACCAACTGAGCTATCTGGCCAGGGCAAGGTTTTTTTTCAACCATTTAAAATACAGAAACAAGAACCTGGATAGGTAGTTCACTTGGTTAGAGCACCATCATGATATGCCAAAGTTGCAGGTTCAATCCCTGGGCAGGGCACATACAGTGTGTCCGTAAAGTCATGGTGCACTTTTGACCAGTCACAGGAAAGCAATAAAAGACGATAGAAATGTGAAATCTGCACCAAATAAAAGGAAAACTCTCCCAGTTTCATACCTATTCAGTGCAGTTCAATGTGGGCTCACGCACAGATTTTTTAGGGCTCCTTAGGTGGCTATCCCATATAGCCTCTACAGACTCGTCACTGACTGATGGCCTACCAGAACGGGGTTTCTCCACCAAACTGCCGGTTTCCTTCAACAGCTTATCCCACCGAGTAATGTTATTCCTATGTGGTGGCACTTCGTTATAAATGCGCCGATATTCATGTTGCACTCTGGTCACGGATTCAAATTTAGTGAGCCACAGAACACACTGAACTTTCCTCTGTACTGTCCACATCTCGAATGGCATGGCCGTGGGCTGCTCCGCTGTATACACGGTGTTACGTCACATCATCTGTGCATGCGCACATGCTGCCACATCATCCTACAGAAACTGGGAGGGTTTTCCTTTTATTTGGTGCAGATTTCACATTTCTATAGTCTTTTGTTGCTTTCCTGTGACCGGTCAAAAGTGCACCATGACTTTACGGACATACTGTATAAGAAACAACTAATGAATCCATAAATAAGTGGAACAACAAATCAATGTTTCTCTCTCTTTCCTTTCTCAAATCAATCAATAAATAAAATGAAAAGTCAGCTCACAGGTCATACAAAAAATAGGCAGTGGAACTGATTTTTGACAGAAGTACAAAAGAAATTCAATTGAAGAATAGTCTTTTCAACAAAAGGTGCAGAAGTATAGGCCAAAAATAAAAGGAACCTCAACCTAAACCTCACACCTTATACAAAATTAACTCCAACTGATCACAGATTCAAATGTAAAAGTAAACTCTAACATTTTCAGGGAAAAAAAGAAAAAAAAAAGGAGAAAATTTTGGGGACCTAGGTCTTGTGACCTTAGCCTTGACACCAAAAGCATGATTCATAAAAGAACAAAAATTAAAATTTGCTCTGTGAAAGAACCTGTTAAGAGGATGGAAACACAACAGAGTGAGAGAAGATATTTACAAACTACACCTCTGACAAAGGACTCTTATCTGTAATCTACAAAGAATTCTCAATCCCGGTGGAGCGCATGCGGAGTCTGTCTGCCTCCCCTTTTCCAACTTCGAAAAAATCCAAAAAAAAAAGAATTCTCAAATTTTACTTAGTTAAAAAATATAAACAATTCAATTAGGAAATGAGCAGAAGACAGAGAGATATTTTTAATGATGATGAGAATGTATGAGTGGCAAATGACATAAAAAGGTGTTAAATATCACTAGCCATTAGGAAAGTGCAACTTAAGTCCATGATAAGGTATCACTGTACATCTACTAAAACAGATAAAAATAGTAACAATACCACATACTGGCAAGGATTTAGAGGAAATACACCTCTCATACATTGCCAGTAGGACTTTAAAACAGTACAGATTGTCTAGAAAATAGTTTGGCAATGTCTTTAAAAAAAAAACAAAAAATAAAAACACTCACCATATGACATTCATTTCAAGAAATGAAAATTACATCCACAAAAAGACCTGACCATGAATGTTCACAGAGGCTCTACTCATAATAGCTAACTGGAAACCAAAATGCCCTTTAATATGTAAACAGTTAAACTGTGGTACTTGCAGCCCTTGCCTGGTTGGCTCAGCAGTAGAGCGCCCTGCATGTAGAAGTCCTGGGTTCAATTACCAGTCAGGGCACACAGGAGAAGCACCCATCTGCTTCTCCACCCTTCTTCCCCCCCTTTCTCTTTCCTCCCTCCTCCTCTAGCAGCCAAACTCATTCGAGCAAGTTGGCCCTGGGCTGAGTCTGGCACCATGGCCTTATCTCAGATATGAAAATAGCTCGGGTGCTGAGCACTGGCCCCAGATGGGCAGAGCATCATCCCAAAGAGGGCTTGTCAAGCAGATACCGATTGGGGTGCATGCACTAGTCTCTCTGCTTCCCCGTCTCTCACTTTAAAAAACCCCAAAAAGCAAAACTGTGGTATATCCACACTAGAGTACTACTCAGTAATAAAAAGCAGTGAGCTACTGATACAGTAACTTGAGTGGATCTCAAGAACATCATGCTGAGTGAAAAAAATCTCAGAAAATTACATACTGTATTATTCTCTTTTTATAATAGTCTCAAAATCATTAAATTCTAGAGTTAAATCAGTGGTTGCTGGAGAACAGATTAGTGGTTTTTAGGGGTTAGGGAAGCGAGGAGACATGAAGTTCCTAAGAATATACATGGATGGAATTAGGGGCATCCTCCTAGTGATGGGATAGTGTGACTCTTGATTGCAGTGGTGGTTAAATTAATCTACAAGTGATAAAACAGCAAAGAGTACACACATCCCATGTCAATTTCCTGGTGTTGATATTATACAATAGTTATGTAAGATGTAACCACTGGGGATAGGAACCCCCATCAGTACTATTTTTGCAATTTCTTGTGAATATTTAATTATCTCAAAATAAAAAGTTTCTAAAAATCTGAGGATAAGGGAAAGGAAGACATAGCTCTCTATATAACAAGGGTCTAGCCACTCTCCTCACTAATTTGAGTTGTTTCAAGGACAAAGCATGATAAAATGACAAACGACAGTTTTAATAGTGCCTAATATCAGCCACATACTGTTTTAAGTGCTTCCCGCACGTATTGCCCCACTTAAACCACATAACAACCTTATAAAAGAAATCTCACAACACTTCTACAAACAGAAAAAGTGAAGCTGAGAATGGTCAACGTACCGTAATTTGCCCACAGTCACACAGTAAGAGGTGGAGCCAGACTTAAGTTCTGATTCCAGAGGCTCAGCAAAAAAATAAAAATAAAAGGTATCCAAAGTGTGTGCAAAAGCCTGGATTAAACCAAGTTAAACCAGGTTATTTTCTGTAGGGTTCTCAGAACTGTTAAAACATCAGTGTGTGTCATGTGCCCAGAAGGCTGCGGTGTTCGGTTTTTCCCCAATGTATTTGGCCTGGAAGCTTTTTCCCCCCAGCAGTCTCTCATTCAACAGTTGAAATGTTTAAACTAGACTTGTGGTCATTTTGCAATATATACAAATGTTGAATCATGTTGCACACCTGAAACTAACATAATGTTATATATCAATTACATCTCAATTTTTTAAAGAAGTTTGAATGATCCAGTCTTAAACCTACTTGTGTTCTTCACATATTGGCAAAGTACATATGCTTTGAGCTACACTGTCTAATGTGGTAGACACTGGCCAAAAGGAACTATTTAATTATAAATTAATTAAAATTAAATAAAAAATTCAGTTCCTCGGTCACACTAGCCTTCAAGTCTTCAAGACTTGTTTCACGGGCCACATATGACTAGGCTACCACATTGGACAGCACAGATACAGACCATCATTAGAGAAAGGTGTTTCAGACAGCACTCAGTTAAGGGTTTTTTGTTTGTGTTTTAAAAAACACGAGGCCTGCCTGACCTGTGGTGGCGCAGTGGATAAAGCGTTAACCTGGAAACGCTGAGGTTGCCGGTTCAAAACCCTGGGCTTGCCTGGTCAAGGCACATATGGGAGTTGATGCTTCCTGCTCCTCCTCCCTTCTCTCTCTCTCCCCCTCTCCCCTCTCTATAATGAATAAATAAAATCTTTTAAAAAAATAAACACAAGGCCTGCGCAATCTCCAAAGGAGCACACTGTGACTTATTATATATGTAATTGCCACTGCCTCCCATAAAAGGGGGCTAGGTCAGAAATTCTTGATGGGACTGGAACCTGCCACCCTAATGCCAAGGGAAAAGGTAAGTAAGCAAAGAAGTGGGAAAACGAATAGCAGAAAGAGAAAGCACTATCATGCAGCTGGGGGATGAAGATGAACTGGGATTCAGAAGATCTAGGTTCTACTCCCTATTAGGCCAACGATTCATTTAAAATTTTTAAAAAATATTTATACTTGGTACTACTTTTGGCCTTAGTTTCTTCTTTTACTATACAAAGTTGAATTGGATGGTGTCTAAAATTACCTCTAGTTCTGTATGGTTAAAACATAAACACACACAAGAAATGAAGAGGTTTGAAAAAGAAAGGTAAAAATAAGAGAGCAAGATCATTGCATACTGATGGTGGAAACTGGCACTCCAGTCAGCCTGACACAAGTTCTATTCCTGAGGCTAAGATATGGATGCCACCAAAGGAAGAAAGATTTAACTGAGATCAAGAAATACTACTGAGCCATTATTTGCAATATACTGCACTATTTGGAAGTAGCACCACCAAAATAAAATAATTGCCTTAGCCTTAGTTTTAGCCTTCTTAGCCTAAGACCAAATATGTGAAGGAATCCAAGACTCACAAAACTTTAGATTGGAAAGCTGGTTCATTAACATGTAATAACCCAACTGGCCCATTACTAAGAAACACAAGGTATTCTAAAATCTTGAGGAGACACAACAAATTACATAAGATCATATGCAAACGCACGGCATAATCAAAATTTATACAGCCCTACTCTTTCTTCTACAGAGAATATAAACAAATACTACAGGTACTTGGAAACAGAAGATACCAATTTTGGCCACCCTAATTTCTTTAGAACTCAGACTTAATTAGGTAAACAGTTTCTGGGTTAAATATTCTTGACTTTGGTGGGGGTTATTAGAATTACATAAATCCCCAATTTGTTGTGCCAGACAAAATTTAATGCAATTGGAATTCTCGCCTCTACTATCTACTACTACTCCACACTTCCCACTCTTTAGGGGCCAGATTGGTCCTATTTCTTGGGATCAAAGGGGAGAGAAAAGCTTCCCACTCCTTTCCTCAGAATTAAGATCTGATATGAAAATCAAAACATGATCTTTACCACCAGATAAAAAAAAGAACGAAGGTAAACCGCGTTTGATATCCCACCTTACAGAAACTACGACAATCAATGAGTCGAGTAACCTCTCTAAGAATTCAAACTCATTAGAGCCCCAAACCATACCCGGGAAGGTTTTGGAGAAGAGTGACTATTAAAAACGACCATTAAGGAAACAGCAAGAAAGTAATGTAGCGACAAGCCTTGACTTTAGAAAGGCAGTTTTTAATACCCCACCTACGAATCCCACGCCAAGGACCGCACCGCGCGGAAACCCTGCCGAATTTGAAAACAAACGTCGGTCAAGGCTTTGGGAGGAGTGGGTGGGGGGACTGACAGCTCCGCCTGGAAGCGAGAAGCCTCAAGTAGGTCAGCCTGTGTCAACGGTCTGAAATCCAGAGTCCACCCCAGGGGGCTTAGGGGAGGGGAGCGGCAGGAGGCAGGCAGGGGTTTGGCGTCTCGCCGCGCTAAAGGGGCGGGATATCTGGACTGAGACCTAGAGCCCAAGCTCGGGCGGTCCGCCCGCTCTCACCTCTCTTGGGGGCCTTGATCAGAGGCACCCCTCCTGTCCTCTCGCCGTTTTCCTGCTTGTCCTTGTGCTTGAGATCGCCCTGCACGCAGGAGCTGGGGTCCCCGTCGGAGCTGCGGTGGTGGTGGTGCTTGTGCCGCTCCTTGTGGCCCTTATGCTTGGGCCCGGCCGCGCTCACCGTCAGGGGCGAGAAGGTGAAGAGGGCCGAGGTGCCTGGGGCGGGGAGCGGGGCAGCGACAGCGGGCCCGGCGGGCGCCAGCGAAGGTGGCGGCGGGGGCGGCAGAAGCAGAGGTTCCACGGGGCCTGGGACGGCTGGGGCTGCATTCGCTGGCGGCAGCGGCCCGGGATGCTGGCGGCTGCGACGCCGCCGGTGAGGGGGAGCGAGAGGGGGGTCCTGGCTCGGCCGTCCCCGCTTCTCCTGAGACCCCCCACTGCTCGCGCGGCGCTGCCGCTTCACTCCCCGCGGCGAGACCCCAGCATGGGGCTTCTCCTTCCCCTCTTTGTCCGGGTCCTCCTGCGCCGCCACCGCCCGTACTACGCGCACCGCTCCGACCTGCGCAGCCATTTCACCCACAAACACACATTTAAATGGCCCGACCGCCCCCCCGTCCGCGTACCGCGCAAGCGCCGCCCGCGCAGGGCCCGCTGGGTATTGCAGTCCCTCCGTCGCCCTCCACTTCTCCGCGGGTCTTGGACCGGAGCCGAACATGCCGGAAGCGGCCTTTCCCAGCGCGTCTCCGCAGGCCTCCCCACCCGAGCTCTATTGTAAAACACCCTGGGCCGCGCAGAGCCTCCTGGGAGCGGTAGTTCCCCACTCCCCCGCCGCCGCCCCGGCTCCGGGGGCGGAGGAGCGGAAAAGGAGCGTGCGCCGAGTCACGCTCCGGGCTGCGACGCAACCGCCGCTGGACGGAGAGTTGCCGCCAACCGCCTTAACGGCCCAAACAATGTTCGGGCTTTCGGAGTCTGGCGGCGCGTTCCCATTATTATCTTCATGTGCCCCTCCGTCATTTTACGCGGAGTAGTTCGTCTCCATAGTTACTTTTAAATTCATATTCCTCTTTTTAACCTTTGTGAGGTAAAAGAATCTCCGGCCTTTCATCCTTGAACGCGCAATGAGATGAAGAGGAAAGGGGAATTTAGTGATATGTAAAATGAGGGCGATTTTGCTTTAAAATCTAATGGGACTGCAATTCGGAAATGTTTGAGCCCTCGCTTGGGCATCGCCATGGTGACAGCTCCGGGCGTGGCCAGGCAGGTGCAGGGACCTGCTGGGCGACCACGAGCGCCGCGCCGCCTCGCCCCCACCCCCCCCTCCAGTGCCTGGGAAGGTGGAGTGCGTCATTCATTTGAACACCTTCCTACAATTAGGGGGAAATTCTAGATGGAAAAAACGCGTTTTAATTTTTTTTTTTTTTTAGCGATTTTTCAAATCGTAAGTATAAGATTGCGTATATTTGAGATGCGTCCGTAGCAAGAACACTCCCCAAATCGTCACTGTTCACCAAGGCTTCTCAGAAATTCGTTGACAAACGTCCTCGTCACTTCGGATTTTACCTAAGATCATTTAAATATATTTGGTCCTTGATCAAGATACTTGGGGATGATTGATTACGATGAAGGACTCAGATAAAATTACTGTGGTTTGGTACCACTAGTGCCTGAAGAATTCCGCTAATGATTACTAGTGACGTTAGTTTAAAAAACAAGTTTACTGAGCATCTACTGTGTACACTGTACTACAATAAACGGGTAACAAAATTTCATGCAATTTACGCCTTCATTAAGCTTCCCAATGGAAAAAATATATTGAAAAACAAATGCTCTTTAAGTATTTAATGCTTCTAAAAGTAGTTAAGTCATTTCGTAGAACTCAGGAGAATCCTTTATAATAACTACCCACTAACTTATTTGTTACATAAAATCAGATCTGAAAGTCAGACGTTCTTAACATATGTCAGATCCTTATAAAAAAATAATTTTAACGCTTCTGATTGGATGTAAGTTGCGCATTTTACACAGAACCTTTGAAATGAAGAAAATGATACCAAAAGATAACTATCTGGTTGATTATTATTCTAGATTTGGTAATCGGATAACTTTGGTTAAGACTTACCAGGAATGTAATCGAACATCTTGTTAGCTGACATATACAAATAAAAAATGATTACAGTCATTATTTACATATTTTATTCTCTTAAATATAACTTCTTTTCTTACTACTCTACTTTCCCACATTTGGGAAGATGTACAAGGTATTTATCATTTAGGCAAAAATAACTCCCAGGGAAAGGCATTGTCACAAGCAGTACTGCAACCACAAGATTTTTTAAAACACTTTTTATAGTAAATTTTGGCAATGTACATATTTAATGGAGATCCCATTCTTACAAATCTCTTCAAGTTTATATTTATGTAGAAACATAAAGTCAAATAAAAATAACTTCCAAAAATGAAATGTCTGTTCCCAAACTGCAGCATTCTCTACATAAACTCAAATGACAAACTCTTTTTTCAGTTGCTTCCAACCCAATGCAAATGAGATTAAATGTAGAATTTCTGGCACTTGTTTGCCTATTGCTTTTCTTTCTAAAGCTCTTACCACCTTACCAGATCTGCACAGCTGACATTATGAATATAGAGCACTTATTTTAGCTAGTCATATTCTGGTAATTTTTCTTTGCACGTGCATTTGCAACCTATAGTCTGAAATTCTGTTAAATATTCCAACTTGCTGGTGGGTTCCTTGGTCCTTTGGGTTTTGGAAAACGATTTGCAAAACCTGTGAACAAAAATAAAAGGGGGAACAGATTAAAATGTACAAATTGCCAGGAATAAAAATAGTCATGGGGCTGTAGAGTACAGAATAGAGAATATAATCGATAGTATTGTAATAACTATGTATGGTGATCACTTCTCAAGTTATATGTCTGATCACTACGTTGCAAACCTGAAATTAATATTTTATTGTACATCAACTGTTACTGGAAAAAAACAAATTTTTAAAATAAAATTGAAAAAGATTTTTTATATAGATGAATATGTGGATTTTAGAATATATATGCAAATACATGGATTTTTCCCTAAAGGTTAGGCAGCATCTTTGATCAATTTAGTAGTAGATTAAAATGGTACTATAGTAATTAATTTAATGCTTAAATGATAATAATAGAATACTAATAACATTTTAAATTTGTAGAACACCTACAAATTTAATAATGGTAATTAGATAAACCTGGTATAATAGCTTTTGGTAATTCAGCATTTTTTTTTCAGCTTTGTTGAGATATTATTGATATATAACATACAGAATGGGGCAAATGTAGGTTATCAGTTGTGAATATGCAGAACACAGTTTATTATTGTATTATTAATTATTGTATTATTCTTATACACAGTGTAAATCTACTTTTGCCCCACCCTGTATGTATGTTTAAGGTGTACAACATGGTGATTTGATACATGCATATACAGAATTGTGAAATGATTACCACATTAAGGTTAGTTAACACCTCCATCCCCTCGAAATAATTATGATTTTTTTGTGGTGACTATGTATAAGGTTTATACTCTCTTAACAACTTTCAAGTGTAAAATACAGTACTATCAATTGAGGTTACGATGCTGTACAGTACTATCAATTAAACTTATTCATCTTATAGCTGGAAGTTTGTACCCTTTGACCAACATTTACCCACTTTTCCCCACCTCCAGTCCCAGGCAACCACCATTCTCCCCGGTATTTCTATGAGTTCAGCTTTTTTAGATTCCACATATAAGTAAGAACTTACAGTATTTGTCTTTCTCTGTCTGACTTATTTCACTTAGCATAATGCTCTCAAGGCCCATCCATAGTGTCACAAAAGGCAAGATTTCCTTCTTTTATGGATAAATAATACTCATATATATAACTTTTCTTTATCCATTCATCTGTCAATGGACATTTAGGTTCTGTTTTGGCTGCTGCACATAATTCAATGAACATGGGGTGCAGGTCAGCTATCTCTTTTGAGATAATGATTTTATTTCCTTTGGGTATAAAATCTAAAAGTGGAATTTCTGTGTCATATGGTAGTTCTATTTTTAATTTTTTTAAAAACTTCCATACTGTTTTCCATAGTGGCTGCACCGTTTGCATTTCCAGCCACAGCCTTACCAATACATGTCTCTTGTCCTTGATAATGACCATTCTAACAGGTGTGAGGTGATGTCTCATTGTGGTTTTCATTTGCATGTCCCTGATGATTAGTGATGTTGAGCATCTGTTCATTTACCTGTTGGCCATTTATATGTGTTTAATATTCAAGTCCTTTGCCTATTTTAAATCTGATTTTCTTTAAAGTTGGAATGTTAGTATACCAAGTTTTTATTATTTTTTTTTAATTTGTATTTATTGATGTTAGAGACAGAAACATCGATCCGTTTTCTGTATCGAACTGACTACCTTCACATACCAGGACAACACTCGAACCAAATGAGCTATTCGGCCAGGCCTTAAGCTAATTTTAAAAATAAAATCCCTTACCTACACTTTTCACCCACTGCCCACTCGTCAAAACAACAAAACTGGGAAATTTCAGTTTCAGAAAAGTAAGCACTATTGCTTTATAAAATTATTGTATTAAATTCACTTATATGATACTTCTGCATTAGCCCAGAGAGCCCTCAATTTTTTGATGGGTTATGTTTGAAAAGCTTAGCAAAAATGAAGTAATAGCCTGACTTGGCAGTGGCGCAGTGGATAGAGTGTCAGACTGGGATGCAGAAGTCCCAGGTTCGAGACCCCGAGGTCGCCAGCTTGAGCGAGGGCTCAACTGGTTTGAGCAAAAGCTCACCAGCTTGAGCCCAAGGTCGCTGGCTCGAGCAAGGGGTTACTTGGTTTGCTGAAGGCCCGCGGTCAAGGGACATATGAGAGGGCAATCAATGAACAATTAAGGTGTTGCAACGCGCAACGAAAAACTAATGATTGATGCTTCTCATCTCTCCGTTCCTGTCTGTCTGTCCCTGTCTATCCCTCTCTCTGACTCTCTCTCTGTCTCTGTAAAAAAAAAAAATAATAAATAAAAAAAAAAATGAAGTAATAATCCTGGAGCATTAAGTATGTAGTCAATCATACATATTTCTTCCCCCACCCACCCTAAAGGAGGAGGATGAGAAAATTTTACACAACCAATGAAGGCTTTTTCTGGCTTCTTTCAAAATATATGAAGAATAATGACATCGGTTCTTTATCACTTCAGCAACATAGAACTTCTCTTTTCTTTGAGGGAGGTATATTTTCAAGGTACTCTTACAATGAGCAAATTGAGGGGTACAAATTGAGCAATGAGAGATTTGAAATACAAAAGGAGAACAGAGAACGGTAACCTCAAAGACATTCCTAAACCTTTAATTTCAACATCTTGCAAAATTGTGGGTACATCTTGCAGAACTGAAGAAAGCATCAAATGAGATGTTCATTAAAGCACCCAGCACAATGCCTGGTACATAGTAAGTAACTCAAGTGTTGCTACATCTGAACCACAGAAAGCTGTACCAGAACTGGAAGAAAAGAAGAGTAGGAAAGAGGAAAAGGAGATAAAAAATAAGAAACCCAGTGAAAATTATTAGTGGTGGTGGAGAAGGAAGGGAGGGAGGGAGAAAGACTGGAAGAGAAGGAAGGAAGGAAATAAAAGAAAGAAAAGAAAGAGAAAGAAAAAGAAAATGGGGGTGGGGGGAGTACAACCTAGTTCATGTACATTTTACTCCTCTGAGTGATAAAAAAGAAAATAGAAAAAAAAATATGTTGGGTTAAATCGTTTCGCACAATAGTCACAAAATCATCCATTCAGTCCAGATAGCTTGGTTGTAACCCAAGTGGACGGAGAATAGAAGAAAGAACATGTTATTCAAGTGCTGGGTATCTGAAATCTGAGGAATATCTGCGTTCAGGCTCTCACCAATCAGTTCTCAACAGAACAGTGGGAAGCTACCTTTTCTTGCATGATGACCTATTAGCTGGAAAATAAAAATGTTTCTAAATGATGGAATATTTTTATTCAAACATAAATACCTTTTTGAGTAAAATATACCCTTACAATTTATTTCACCTCCTTTATAATAGAAAGCCAATGAGAAAGTTAAGTGCTTCTTTTTTAAGTAGGGAAAATGTTTGACTTTGAGGAGAAACAACATAGAGGCAGCTCTCTAATATTTTATCCTCATATTAGATAACAGACTGATATAGTTAGAATGGCCATGATTTACTCAAGTGGTATAAATCACTGGCAGAAAAGAAGCAGGAAAAATGGGGTACATTTTTCTTTTTAAAAATATTTATTCGTTTAGAGAGAAAGGGAGGGAAGGAGCAGGAAGCATCAACTTCTAGTTACTTCCCGTATGTGCCTTGACCAGGCAAGCCTGGGGTCTTGAATCAGCAACCTCCACATTCTAGGTCGACACTGTGCCCACGGTGCCATCATAGGTCAGGCTGAGGTGCTGTTTTCATCAGTTACATAATACTCTAGATCAGGGGTCCCCAAACTACGCATGCGGCCCCCTAAGGCCATTTATCCAGCCCCCACCGCACTTCCAGAAGAGGCACCTCTTTCATTGGTGGTCAGTGAGAGGAGCATAGTTCCCATTGAAATACTGGTCAGTTTGTTGATTTAAATTTACTTGTTCTTTATTTTAAATATTGTATTTGTTCCGTTTTGTTTTTTTACTTTAAAATAAGATATGTGCAGTGTGCATAGGGATTTGTTCATAGTTTTTTTTATAGTCTGGCCCTCCAACGGTCTGAGGGACAGTGAACTGGTCCCCTGTGTAAAAGGTTTGGGGAGCCCTGCTCTAGATGCATGTTTTTGACTAAATGATTTCATAAGAATAGTAACTTCTTTTTTTCTAATTCTAACTTCTTTTTATCTAATTATAACATTATAAACTTTTGAGTTAATGTAATCCAAATAAAATTTTACTAGCCCAAGAAACAGATCCAGAGATCCTAGTTAAATATTTTGCCAAGGTGAGATAGGGACCACAACCCAGGTGTGGCAGAGATGGGCTACCTGCCCACCAAAGTCTGTCCTTTGTCCTTTGCTTCTTCTGGAATAGAGTTGTAAATGGGCAACAGTATCACGCTTCCCACTATCTCTTGCAACTTAGACACAGAACATGTCTAAATTCTCAAGGGAATGTGAGCCAATGGGATGTTGCCACTTCCAGGCTGGTGCCTTAAGACAGATGAGGAGGCCACACCTCTTCCGTGTTTGCCTCTCCTCTTGCCACCTGCAATCTGGATGTGGCAGCAGCCCACTTTCGACCATATCCATAAGGACAGGACCACAGAGCAGCAGTTCTCAAGGTGGGGTCCCCAGAGCCCTCCAGGCATTCTGCATTTTGGTTAATAATAATTTTTAGTAATAATGTCCTACATTAATTGCCGCATTTATTACAAAAAAATTATGTGATAACACCTTACCGATAAAATTATTATCAGTTTATAGCTGATACTGAGGGGTGATTGGACAGAGTTCCTTTAAACTGTCAGAGCTGCACTTCAGCGCCCCCTGTTGGCTGAGTTACAGAAGGTTAGATAGCAGCAGCTGCTGTTTTTTGTTAAGCACACTTCTCTATTTTATACAACTTTGCTTAGATATGAACTGGAGTAGTATCGCATCTCAGAATTTCTTTCATTTGGCTAGTCACATTCATTTACTACATGCCAACATAATCATTTGGTTGTTTTCTGCTATGCTAATGCCTAGTCTCCTACACAAGATGTTAGGCAGTAGCTGAGGTTAAAGAAATTAACTGCATGGAAAAGAATATAAATATAAGGACCTACACATGCGACTTCAAGTGCTATTTAAAGTTGTATTGCTTACACTGTAAGTGAATAATTTAGGTAAACTTTTTTTTTTAACTCTGCCAGAAAACAACACACATACCAAAATTCAGTGAGGGGCTGGAGTTACTTGACTGAGCAGAGTCTGCAGGCTTGTTTGATGAGGAAGAATTACAGAGACCTAGAATCAAAAGACAAAATGTAAGGAAAAGAAGGAAGACAAACTGAGGTAACTTGATCAGATCACATAATTGCTGAGATCAAACATTTCCTCCAAAGTAATAACACTGCTGAATAACCATATCACTCTCAAATGTAACAAAATATAGATGCTTACAAATGGAGTGAAACTAAAATCTTCTCATTTTTGTGTGTGTATTTTTGAAAAGGTTTCTTTGCAGATAGAGTGGTAGTATAGTAAAGCCCAGCACAGAAGAGGGTTACCAAAGGATTTATGAATAAGGTCCATTATAGTGTGAATCAACTTTTGGGGGGATTTGCTTTTGACTTCACCTAACTTTGCACTCTTACTACTTTATAGTACATTTTTAAATTATTTGTTCTCCACATTAGTTCATCCATGGCAAAGTCTGCCATTTTTCTTGCACTATCCTCTACTCCTGGAAAATCTTTCTTCACTTTCCAGTCTCCTTTCCCCCATTATATATGATTCTAGTTAGGCCCAGAACCTCCCAAAAGCATTATGTTTCTCTGTTTTGCTATTTTAGCTAATTATAGGCAGGCTTAAAATATATATAGGGGTGGGCAAAAGTAGGTTTATAGTTGTGAGTACAGAAAACAGTTTATTTTTGTATTGTTATTTATTACTTATTATATTATTCATTTGTATTACAATTATAAACCTACTTTTGCCCACTACTGTATTTCTCTTCCCAGCACCTTGATATTCATGTATCAGTTTCTGCCCAATTTTGAAAACAGACCAGTGAAAACAAGTCCCGCATTTTGCAGGAGCACTGTCTAGCAGTGAAAAACAATAATTTCATGTTTGTATAAACTTTCTACCCTGGCCGGTTGGCTCAGGGGTAGAGTGTTGACCCAGTATATGGATGTCCTGGGTTTGATTCCCAGTCAGGGTACACAGAAGAAACAATCATTTGCTTCTCCCCACCCCCACTCTCTTCCCCTCCCACAGCCATGGCTCAGTTGGTTCAAGTGCAATGGCCTGGGCGCTGAGGATGGCTCAGTGCAGCCTTCGTCTCAGGTGCTAAAATAGCTCAGTTGTGAGCATGACCCCAGATGGGCAGAGCATCAGCCTCAGACAAGGGTCACCAGGTAGATCCTGGATGGAGCACATGTGGGAGTCTATCTCCCCTCCTCTCACTTAAAATAAAAAAAAAAAACTTTCTAAGAAACAGCGCATAATTAGGGAGAAATTATTAAATAGTCATCTTTTGTTTCAACATTTTCAGAATGCAGTGTTAGGATTATGTATGTTTGTACATCCATACCTAATACTAGAATTCTAGAAACACCTCCCTATTCCTGAAAGTACTTGAGTATGAATCACTAAAGTACATAATGAATCTCAATACCTACTTTCCGCCAAGCATGGGGTGAGGCCCTCACAATAGAAACATGAAGAAGTGGGTGCAGGCAGGAAAGTTCAGGAGATACTAATCGTGTCTACCACATATGAGCTGAGAATTATATACAGCTCTCAGAAAGAAAACAATTGTTCCAAAAGGTGATACTGGTTTTGTATGACAGGAGCCCAAGATTCTGCCCATATATCAGAGGGAACTTCTGTTTTGCCTTTGGCTTCTCACAGATATTTTTATGCTCCCTCCCAGCATTAACCCTTCTACTTCTGATAGTAGAACTTGAATTTTCCTTTAGGAAATCACCCGTCCCCAGTTTCCAGCTCCCACACCTCTGGTGGAACTGATTCGACCCTTAGATCAAGGAACTGACCTATGACTAGGGCTGATTTTCAGGTGATACTTAGCCATGGTCACACCAGTTACTTAAGTCTGACCTCATTCCTTATTGGTCTGTGTCCACGTGTCACAATTGTTAACTATTAGGTATGACACTGTCCTGCTTTGTCAGAGCATTGAATATACTGGCAATAATTGGTTTAGGACCAGCTTTAACTACGAACCAGTTAGAGATGTAGGTTAAACGGAGAGCATGGGAACTCAGTAACCGTGAACCACCTGGAAGGGAAAGGGGACGCATGCGCAAATACAGGCAGATACGTCTAAAGCAGCGGTTCTCAACCTGTGGGTCGCGACCACGGCGGGGGTCGAACGACCAAAACACAGGGATCGCCTAAAGCCATCAGAAAATACATATTTATTATACAATACATTTTTAAATAAACTATGTACTTTCCGATGGCTTTAGGCGACCCTGTGTTTTGGTCGTTCCATCCCAGCCGGGGTCCCGACCCACAGGTTAAGAACCGCTGGTCTAAAGCTTCAAGATGAATTTTGGAGCCAGATATTGTTCTGTGTTTAAGGACAAATGACCAGAGGATGAAGGCAGCTGGGAAATAGAAATTAGCCTCAGATGACCTGGGAGCTCTTACTTAGATATAAGGCTCAGTCTCAAAGTCTCATAGCTCCAATCTGTGCCAACCTGTATGTATCTCAAGCTTCTGTGTCTTTATTTGATATGCCTAAGACAGGCTTGGAACTAGAGAGAGAAAGTTTGGGGGTCTGGGGTTTTTTTTAGAAAATGAAATCTGGGTGTTAATAAGCTAAGCTGATCAAATCAATTTTTGGTTGGCTATCCAAGTCACTCATTTCTTTGTTTTTAGCTGTTTAATTTTCCTGTTTTATAATTTCTTTTTCAATTTATTGACTTTTAGAGAGAGAGGAAGGGATACAGAGAAAGAGAGAGAGAGACATTGATTTGTTGTTCCACTTATTTATGCATTCATTGGTTGGTTCTTGTATGACCTCTGATGGGGGATAGAACCAGCAACCTTGGTGTAGCAAGACGATGCTCTAACCTAAGTAACCATCTATGCTACCCATCAGCCATCATAGGGGGAAAACCAATTCGTTTTGGAGATCAAGTGTGGTGGTAATGAGAGCCGACTAGCACAACTTTATGCACAAAAAGATAGAGTGAAAACTCGGAAGAGTAATATTCAGCTATAAACCTCATTTGGACGCCGGACATCAAGTTTTCTCAGTGTTCTTTATTCCTCCTGATAATACCCGTAGCTGTTTGGTCCTTGATAATTAACCAAATGGATCAAATTTATAAAAACCATATCACCATGTTTTATAGACTTTGTCATTGTAAATAAGGATTTCTAAGATAATCAAGTTCCTCGCAGTTTCAGGAGTCCTTGGGTTTTGTTTTCATTACAATATAGCAAAAATATTGTAGTAAGCAACAGACTTACTATTGCTAATAATACTTGGTAAAAATACTTTATTTCATTAAATCAACACAATTTTTTCACAATATGCTTTGCTGTGACTGTTTTCAAAGAGAATACATCTGAGGTTAGACTGCTGGGAATTTTAAATAACACACTTGGATGACAGCCTCTTAGGATGAGTAGCAAGTGCCAAACATCATTCTATTGCAATCTATCAGGCAGAAACTTTCCCCCTTACTCCCTACCCAATATTGTCACAGCGGAGCCCAGCACAGGACAAGGTTTGGGGATGATCTGATCCATAGGACCCTAGCAAGCCTCTAGGAATAATACTAGCATTTTCACAGAGTGGTTTTATAAGAAAGAATTAAATAATTATGAAATGGTATATATATTCTAAGATATAAGTATAAAGAAGCTTACTCTTTTTCATGTTCCGCAAAATTTTCAAACTCTACAAAAATGAAGAAAAGGAAAACATTAATTTTTGTGTGTGTGAAACCCAAACTACTTTAATCAAATAGAAATACAGACTTCAGTCAAAAGGATTAATTTCCTTAGAAAATGGCCATCAAAATGCACAAAACTATTTTTCCATCTTGCCATTTTTTATTCAGTACAAAATCTCCCCAACCATAAAAGAATCACACAATGTATTTAGAAATACTGCTGTCAGAATGTGGGGAAAAGATGGAGTTCCTACGTTTCTTTTTCAGGACCTTTCCAGAACCCACGATGGCTTCTGAAGACAGCTGTGACACTCAGCCATTCTGATTCTAGCCAAGAACGTTTATCACGCTTATTCTGTACTCAGTTTACTAAGGTCCACGCCACCCTGTTAGCCGTACTACTTCCTTCTTCCTCCCAGCAAACCATGTCCTCCACCTCTTTTTTGTGGTATCTCTAGCTTTTTGCTTCCAGGAAACTACCTACACCTCTTCTTGTCTCCATATATCCTCAGCATGTTTGTTTTTAATCTGTTCCATGGTATTCAATTCTTCTAGCTAATTCTTATGTTGTTTCTTTTCTGTTTTTTTCTTTTTTTTTTTTTTTTTTTTTGTATTTTTCTGAAGTGAGAAGCGGGGAGGCAGAGAGACAGACTCCCGCATGCGCCTGACTGGGATCCACCCAGCATGCCCAACAGGAGATGATGCTCTTTTTGCCCATCTGGGCCATTGCTCTGTTGCAACCGGAGCCATTCTAGGGCCTGAGGCAGAGGCCATGGAGCCATCCTCAGCACCCAGGCCAACTTTGCTCCAATGGAGCCTTGGCTGCAGGAGGGGAAGAGAGAGACAGAGAGGAAGGAGAGGGGGAGGGGTGGAGAAGCAAATGGTCACTTCTGTGTGCCCTGGCTGGGAATCGAACCGGGACTTCCACACACTGGACCAATGCTCTACTGCTGAGCCAGCCAGCCAGGGCCTCTTATGATGTTTCTTATATAGGCATGCTGTTTCAACAGGTTAACTATACTGTATTTTCAAGGGCAAGTAGATGTCCTTTTTGACATTTCTATTTTCCTAACACCTAATAGAAATGTGCTCCTCTATATGATCAATAATATTCTTTTTATGAAAAATTTTATTTAAAAAATGTTTTAAATAGATAATTTAATTATAATTCAAACTATCTTAGTAAAAATGCTACCATTCTTGTTTTCCGTCCACCCAGTTTTCTCACCCTCCCCCCACAGAAAGCCATTGTTGTTGATTTCTTAAGTACCCTTCCAGAGTTCCATATGAATATGAATATATAATACAAATACAGATATTTTGTTTCTTTTAAGCAAAAGTTAATAGTTTCCCTAATGATTAATGTTTATGTTGTTCCCAATCATCTGCTCCTATAAATAATGCTACAATAAATAACTTGGTATACATTTCATTTCATATATGTACACACATATATGAAAGATAAGTTCCTAGAAGTAGATCAATGGGTATATGCATTTGAAAGGTATCACTAAATTGTCCTCCATAGAAGTTATACCATGTGACATTTCCACCAACAATATTGGCATGGACTTATTTTTCCATAGTCTGCCTGTCAGAGAATGTAGTCAAACTCTGGAATTTACCATTCTGACAGATGAAAAACAGTATATTATGGTGGCCTCAGTTTGTATTTCTCTTATTATGAGGCTGAACATATCAAATGCTCAAAAGGAAGACCTTGCCTGACCAGGCGATGGCGCAGTAGATAGAGCGTCAGACTGGGATGTGGAGGACCCAAGTTCAAGACCCCGAGGTCACCAGCTTGAGCATGGATTCATCTAGTTTGAGCAAAGCTCACCAGCTTGGACCCAAGGTTGCTGGCTTGAGCAAAGGGTTACTCAGTCTGCTGTAGCTCCAGGGTCAAGGCACATATGAGAAGGCAATCAATGAGCAACTAAAGTGCCACAACAAAAAACTGATAATTGATGCTTCTTATCTTTCTGCATTCCTGTCTGTCTGTCCCTATCTATCCCTCTCTCTGAATCTCGCTCTGTCTCTGCAAAAAAATACTCTTAAAAAAAAAAAAAAGGCCCTGGCCGGTTGGCTCAGCAGTGGAGCGTCGGCCTGGCGTGCGGGGGACCCGGGTTCGATTCCCGGCCAGGGCACATAGGAGAAGCACCCATTTGCTTCTCCACCCCCCCCCCTCCTTCCTCTCTGTCTCTCTCTTCCCCTCCCGCAGCCAAGGCTCCATTGGAGCAAAAGATGGCCCGGGCGCTGGGGATGGCTCCTTGGCCTCTGCCCCAGGCGCTAGAGTGGTTCTGGTCATGGCAGAGCGACGCCCTGGAGGGGTAGAGCATCGCCCCCTGGTGGGCAGAGCATCGCCCCCTGGTGGGTGTGCCGGGTGGATCCCGGTGGGGCGCATGCAGGAGTCTGTCTGACTGTCTCTCCCCGTTTCCAGCTTCAGAAAAAAAAAAATACAGAAAAAAAAAAAAAGATCTTGCTTATTTATTTTTGTTTAAACGATCTGACATTGTGTTTTTGTCCACTTTTCTATTGGGGTTATCTTCTGTAAATTATTAGGAGTCTTTATATATTAAAGAAATAACTCTGGCTATGATGCCAGTTGTAGATATTTTTCTCCAATTTGTTCTTTGTCTTTTGAGTTTTAAGGTTATTTATTTATTTGCCATGTGGAAATTTTCTTTTTTATTTAGGTGAATTTATAAATGTCTCTTCTTATGGCTCCTGGATTTTGAGTCATAGTTAGAAAGGTCATTCCCACTCCCAGGTTGTAAAGCAATCTTCCCAAGTTTTTTTAGTACTTTTTTAGGTTGGTTTTATTTGTTGGTTTGTTTCTTGGGGTTTTTTTGGGGTTGTTTTTTTAAGCATTTATGGTAAGTATTTTACCCATCTAGACCAGTGGTCCCTAATCCCTGGGGCCACGGACCAGTATCGGTCCGTGGGCCATTTGGTACTGGTTCGCAGAGAAAGAATAAATAACTTACATTATGTCCGTTTTATTTATATTTAAGTCTGAACGATGTTTTATTTTTAAAAATTGACCAGATTCCCTCTGTTACATCCGTCTAAGACTCACTCTTGACGCTTGTCTCAGTCACGTGATACATTTATTCGTCCCACCCTAAAGGCCAGTCTGTGAAAATATTTTCTGACATTAAACTGGTCTATGGCCCAAAAAAGGTTGGGGACCACTGATCTAGACTATAGCCTGGTATGGCTGTGAGGTATGGACCTTAGTCTTTTCTTCAGGTGCTTATCCAGTTCATCCAACAATTATTAAAACATCCATCCTTAATCATATCTAGATTCCTGCATATATTTCAATCTACTTCTGGACTTCCCCTTCTGCTCTGTGGGTATGTGTTTATTTCATGCCCAATATCATATCGTTTTAAACGCTGAGGCTTTACACTCTTTTAATATCTGGGAAGGCTACCCTCCTTCCACTGCTGTTACTTTTATTTTAATTTTTTTGTGGTTTACTGACAATTCTTGCTTTTTTTTTTTTTTTTTAATCTCCTCAGAGGAATTTTGTAATCAGTCTGTCTCATTCCAGGGGAAAAAAGTCGATGGTTTAATTGGGCATGCATTAAACTAAGCTGGATTTTTTTCCTGTTTGGTTTCCTTCTATTCATTTTGATTGTCATGAAACCAACAATTATAGTGAAGATACCTCATCTAATTTTCCATCTTCATGCTGGTAGCCGGCAGGGGAGGGGGAGCAGGGAGTGGGAGACTTTCAGGAAGGAAAGCTCTGGCGTGTTTCCATAAACTCCCCTCTTTTTTACCTTACTCCTTGTGAAACATTTCCCAACAGCCTTCAATGTCTGTTTTGAAGATGTTGAATTTTCCACAGTGTTAGGACAGCCGGTAGAATAAGTCTCTGTAGGTTGAGCCTGCATATCTTTAAAAAGAAAAAAATAAAGTGTTTTCTTACATAGCTTCTAAAACTTTCGGGGTTTATTTATTTTTTTTATTTATTTTTTTTTACAGAGACAGAGAGTGAGTCAGAGAGAGGGATAGACAGGGACAGACAGACATGAACGGAGAGAGATGAGAAGCATCAATCATTAGTTTTTCATTGTGCGTCGCAACACCTTAGTTGTTCATTGATTGCTTTCCCATATGTGCCTTGACCGCGGGCCTTCAGCAGACTGAGTAGCCCCTTGCTGGAGCCAGCAACCTTGGGTTCAAGCTGGTGGGCTTTTGGTCACACCAGATGAGCCTGCACTCAAGCTGGCGACCTCAGGGTCTCGAACCTGGGTCCTCCGCATCCCAGTCCAGCGCTCTATCCACTGCGCTACTGCCTGGTCAGGCTTTATCATTAACCTTTGAACAGCCTTGTTTTTATCACTTTTTACAGAGAAAGTGCTGCCACTTACAGTCTTCATCAGCAAGGAAGAAGGACTCTCGGGTTCTCTCTGGGAGTGGAGGTGGGGGAGAAGAAGACCGATCTTCATGTAGATCTGTAATCAGAAGGGTATACAACCAACAAAAACATCCATCACTTAGAAGTCTTAAGGCAAGCCCCCTTTTTTGGTTTTGTATAACTTTTTCACTTTTTCAATATTAACCTACCACAACCTTAACATTTTTCAATATTAACCTACCACAACCAAATACAAAACTATCTGAACCCTGACTGGAGCCTCAAGAACTTCTTTCTAACTTTCTAGCCAATGAGCCTCTGATTTATCACAAACTTGTAGCTCCCGCACAACCTGAATGTGACTAAGCTTCTCATTCTGACTCCCATCGTACAGAGCACCCTGGGGGAAGGGGAACATACTCCCTGAAGCCACGAGGAGGCAAACCAAATCCAAGATATTAGCCCTCTTTACAAATGGCCCACTCTCATCAACAAATAAATGGCATGAGAAAACATAAAAAGGAAGAACTGTTACAAATTTTAAAAGACATCAGAAACATATAAACCAAATGAAATATGCAGGCTTTGTTTGAATCCAGATTCAAAGAAACCTACAGTGAAAAGACATTGTTAAGATAATTTGAGAAAACTGAACGAGTCTAGATATTATTAGGTAATATTAAGGAATTAGTTAATTTTATTGGCGTGATAATGCTATCATGGTGGGTTTAAAATAAGTGTTGACATTTTCCATCATAAAAATATTTTAAATAATGGGACCACTTTCCCCTGATATAAGTCCTAAGGATTCGAATGATGTTCTATTAAGTAGGCTCCTATTTATACAGTGCTGAGTATAATTACATACCATATTAATGTGCTCTGAAAATGAAAATGCGGTTATGTGCTCGACCTTCACATGTCTTTCAGTCATTTGGTGTTAGGCCTTAGGATTTGTCTATTCTCTCGTTTATTCCTTATATGCTGCATAAAATGCAAAAGTAAAGTACAATGCAGTACTTCTTTCTAGCACTCTAGTATAATAACTGGCGTATAGTAGGCATTTAATAACTATTTGGTAACTAGTTTAAGTGGCTTATCATTTTCCAGTTTGCTTTTAGGAAATATTCTGAGAACTAAAACTACCTTTCAGTTAACAATATACTGCCCAATAACTCCCTAAAATACCATCTGCACCTTAATGCTCACCTGATGAAGATCCTTATGTTTATTATTCACTGCATTACATCTAAATTCTGCTGTCTCACTTTGTGTGCAATAAAATACACATCACAAACTTTGCCAACCATCATTGCTATCTAATTCCAAACCATTTTCATCACCCCAAAGGGAAGGTCCACACTCATTTAGTAGTCACTCCCCTTTTTCTTCAAATTAAATTGGCAACCATAGCTTTCTCCATGGATTCGCCTGTTCTGCATATTTCATCTGCCTTGCTTTAAGTCCTTCCGAATCCTCATATATATATATATATATATATATATATCTTTATTATATGCGGCTTAAGTGTCTGTTTGTCGCTGATAGCTTATTGGTTGCTTGTGTAACTGTACTAGCCAATGAGGTGAAGTTGCCATGGCTGAACGCAAATTGAGCAGGTCAGGGGGAAGGTGAACATTTGTTTGCATTGGCAATCATCTGTTTTACATAAAAACTACATCTTAACGTAATTTCTTTTAAGAATGCCTCCTAGAAAATACAGCACTGAAGAGGAGAGAAAAGGAGCTAAAGCTGCACAAAAACGGCTTTCTTGACAAATGAAACCACTGAGCAGAGAAAGACAAGGCTTGCTTTAGTCGCAGAGCAAATGCGTCTTTCTCGGCAAAAAGACTGATAAGCATAGAGAAACAAGGCTTGCCTCAGATGGAAGACAAAAAAGCCTGTCTCGACAAAATGAGTCCCTTGAACAAAGGCAGGAGAGAAATCTTAAGTCTTTGACTGGCTCCTCTAAAGGTGAAATACATGTCATTCCAAGAATTGATTTGGCTCCATCTCAAACAGGGTTGCCGTTTCAATTGAGACATAGACAATTTCCTGTAAAACTTGCCTTTGCTATGACCATCAATAAGTCTCAGGGCCAAACGCTTAAGCGTGTTGGCATTTTTTTACCTGAGCCTGCATTTGGACACGGTCAACTTTATGTTGCCTGTTCAAGAGTTCGTGAAAGAACGGACGTAAAATTAAAAATAATTGATGGTCCTCTGCAAGGCGAGATTAAAAATGATAGAAAGAAGCCCTGGCCTGTTGGCTCAGCGGTAGAGCGTCGGCCTAGCGTGCAGAGGACCCGGGTTCGATTCCCGGCCAGGGCACACAGGAGAAGCGCTCATTTGCTTCTCCACCCCTCCGCCACGCTTTCCTTTCTGTCTCTCTCTTCCCCTCCCGCAGCCAAGGCTCCATTGGAGCAGAGATGGCCGGGCGCTGGGGATGGCTCCTTGGCCTCTGCCCCAGGCGCTAGAGTGGCTCTGGTCGCGGCAGAGCATTGCCCCCTGGTGGGCAGAGCGTCGCCCCTGGTGGGCGTGCCGGGTGGATCCCGGTCGGGCGCATGCAGGAGTCTATCTGACTGTCTCTCCCTGTTTCCAGCTTCAGAAAAATGAAAAAAAAAAAAAAAATGATGGAAAGATCTACACAAGAAATGTTGTGTACAAAGAGATCTTTGACATGTGAATTAACATTTTATTATTTAAATCACCTTTATTTATTGAGCTAGCGGTGGCTCTTAAGAAATGTACCACCAGTGGTTTCCTTCATTGCACTCTACTTTAAGCAATTAAGCAAGTAGAAGGGGGAAACCCCGTGGGGCACTAAGCAAAGGGGTGTCCTCGTTGCCTGCCCTGGGTAATTCAGTTTGAATTAGCAGACATCTTTGCACAAATCATTTTAATTACAATTTATAATATCTAGAACAGTGGTCATTTCGTATGACCGCTGGGCTTTCTAGTATTTTTTTTTTTTTTTTTACAGAGCCAGAGAGCCAGAGAGAGGGATAGACAGGGACAGACAGACAGGAACGGAGAGATGAGAAGCATCAATCATTAGTTTTCCGTTGCAACACCTTAGTTGTTCATTGATTGCTTTCTCATATGTGCCTTGACTGTGAGGCTACAGCAGACCGAGTAACCCCTTGCTTAAGCCAGCAACCTTGGGTCCAAGCTGGTGAGCTTTGCTCAAGCCAGATGAGCCCACACTCAAGCTGGTGACCTCAGGGTCTCAAACCTGGGTCCTCTGCATCCCAGTCCGAAGCTCTATCCACTGCACCACTGCCTGGTTAAGCTCCTCCCATATTTTATCTATCCCAATTTATTTTCCATGTGTCCTAGAGTAGAATCTCCATTGAAAATAAATTAACCTACTCACCTTTTCTCTACTCATCATGCTTATTTTCACCTTTGAGTCACTGTGACCCCGATCCCTGCTCCTGGAATCCCCTCCTTCATCACTCTGTCTACCCTTAGTCTTAAATTTCTTCCTTCTAATCCATGAAGCCTTTCTTAACCACTCTAGTGACACATTCCTTTTTTCTAGACTCCTGGTGACTATAATCAGGGCCATACAGATTACCACTTAATAATTCCAAATGAATATGCATTTTGTCTACCCAATTTGAATGCAAGCATTAAGCAGTAGCCTTTCTTTTTCTTTATTTTTTTTTTAAGGAAAATTTTTAAACAAATTTCAAAGTACAGAAATTAGTACAATGGATCTCCATAACTTCAGTTCAATAATTTTTAAGATTTTCTCAGGCATAACTTTTTATCCTTTGCTAAATTATTTTAAAGCAAATCCTCTATGTTCTTCACAAGATATCTTTTTTATATATTCAGTATCATTTTGTGTTGGTTTCACGTGTACAGCACAGTGGCTAGACAGTCATATACTGTACAAAGTGTTCTCCCAGTATTTCCAGTACCCTCCTGGCAGCGGACATAGTTATTACGGCATTAATGATTCTATATCCCTACGCCAGGGGTCTCAAACTCGCGGCCCGCCCACCAATTTTGTGTGGCCCGCAGACTGGCCTAGTTTGAGACCCCTGCCCTACGCTGTACCTCACATCCCAGGACTATTCTGTAACTAACAATGTATACTTTTTTTTTTAAGATTTTATTTTCATTTTAGAGAGGGGAGAGAGAGAGATCGAGAGAGAAGGGGAGGAGGAGCAGAAAGCATCAACTCCCATATGTACATTGACCAGGTAAGCCCGGGGTTTTGAACCAGAGACCTCAGCATTCCAGGTCGATGCTTTATCTGGTGCGCCACTACAGGTCAGTCAATTTACACTTCTTAATCCATTCACCTTTTTTACCCAGTTCCCCAATAACCCTCCCCTCTGGTGGCCTTCAGTATGTTCTCTGTGTCTATAGTCTGTTTCACTTCTGTTCATTTATTTTGTTCTTTATAGATTCCACATATAAGTAAAATCAGATGGTATTTTCTCTCTCTAGTAGTACCCTTTCTTATATATTCTCCTAATGCAATATAAGGCACGCAGAGCTTGCCTAGGAAATGCTCACTTAATAATTATGTAATAAAAATTAGAACAGGTAACATTTGATGAGAACTTATTATTTGACAATAAATGTGCTAAAAGCTTCCAGTGCATTATTTCACTTCTCACAGAAATCTAAGAAAGGAGATCTATTAACCTCATTTAATAAATGAGAAGAATCTATAGAATACATAATCTAACCGAGGTTATACATTTTGATAACTGTTTGTACTGTGGGAATTTGAATTAAAGTTTGTCTGACTCAAAAGCCCATTTTTAAAACTTCTATGTTATACTACCTATTTATGTATAATATGAATACAATAAGTGACTTATATATTAATATGAATAAATATGTTAAGGGCAACTGCCACCTGCTACAGTGGTGTAAAAGTACCTATCAGTGCCCAATAAATGTTAGCTGTTGATGTTGTTACTCAACGTATGAAACAGGCGAAGCTCAGGAAAGTACTGGAGAAGCAATGGCACGTTAAAGATCTACATGGCCACAAATAATTTTTAGAATCACATTGTGAACAATGACAAAAGCTATACAAATGGAACTGCGGCAAGGTTTTAAGAGATTCTACCCGAAATAGTTTTCTTAAAGGAGCAGAATCCTCAAATTCTTCTTCACCTTGCCCTTGACAAAACAACACTCATGCCTGGGAAAACCAGATGTAAATCAATAACGGTGGAAGCTACTGTGGGAACCACGCCCTCTCCCGAGTTGAATTATTTTCAACTTAATAAGCCATTCTTATGTTACAAATTCTGAGAACTCGAATCTCATCTACAACCAAGGGGAAGTTTTGTGGGGTTTTTTTTTTACCTGATTTGGGACTCCGGAGTCTTACACTCTGGAAAAGAAATAAAGAAAAAAAAAGGAAAAGTCAATGAAGAATGTGGACACAAATTTACAAACTCAAAGCAATACATGACCTTTTTGAAACTATATCACAGATGGCTATGAAATGCTGACCCTGTTTTTTTGTAATTTAGTAAGTGTGATGAATTATGAAACGGCATCAACCCTTACAGTGATTTAAAAAAAATTTTTTTTTTATTTATTCATTTTTAGAGAGGAGGGAGGGAGGGAGAGAGAGAAAGAGAGAAAAAGGGGGGAGGAGCCGGAAGCATCAACTCCCATATGTGCCTTGACCAGACAAGTGCAGGGTTTTGAACCAGCAACCTCAGTGTTCCCAGGTCAACATTTTATCCACTACACCACCAGAGGCCAGGCCTTACAGTGATTTTTATATGTCATGACAGTTGGTCCTAAATTGATCCTGGGGTTTTTTTGTGGGGGGGTTGCCTTTTTATTGAATTTATCCAGGTGACACTGATTAACAACATTATACAGGTTTCAGGTGAACAATTCCACAACACATTGTCCGTACACTGTATTGTGTTCGCCACTGCAAGTCAAGTCTCCTTCCATTACCATTTATCCTCCATCTCTTCCTCCCTTCCTCCAGCCTCCCATTCCCCTTCCCCTTCCCCCGGCCAATCACCACACTGCTGTCCCTCTCCAGACTGTGGGGAAATAAGCACACACCTGAATTGTTGGTGGGAACATCAAGTGCTATAACTTCTATAGGGGACAATTTAGTGATATCTATCAAATGTATATACCCTTTGAACCATTTCTAGGACTCTATCCTACAGATATGTGTGAACATATACAAGATGAAATGTATACCAGGTTAGACACTGTAGCAGTATTTATTTATATTTTGACCTATTTCCTTCCTACTTAGAACATTTCCCTGATAATTTAATTGGAGGTAAATTGTTGAAATTAAAGTCACTTTATGACATGGAAAAGGAATGACTGTTCTTTGTTTTGGGAGTTAAGATAAAGATAATTACATGCAGCGTATTATTAACAATAAAAATAATAATTACTAGTAAGTTAAAAATATAATTAAAAAGGTAGAGAATTTTTGCCTACCAGCATTGCAGTCGTAGGCATGTTTAAATGTTTTAGTTAATTACTTTTCTGATCTCTGAAATTGTAAGGTCATTCGTTGGTCATAGAATATATACAAATGCATAACAGGTTGTGGAAAGTGCAGATATTTCTTCCCGAAGCAGGGAACATTATTCCAAAAGGTTTAACTCAAATAATATGGACACCTGTCACTCAAAAAAATTACTCTCTATAATATGTTATCACAGCTAACACGATACAGCTAACTAAATGGCCACTGTAAACAAGCTACCTACTTAAGAAACGTTTATTTTTGTTTTATCATCCTTCAAGAATCAGCTGAAATGTTTCCACTTTCACTGAGTCTTCCTTGACCAGTTCCGACCTGCAGGGGTTGCCCACACCTTCGTGTGGCCCTGACCAGATTTGCCTTGTTATAATAAATAGACGAAAACACTTGTATACACACTCTATGTCTCCACTGCCAGACTATGAGTTTCTTAAGGGCAATGATTGAGCCTGATACATCTTTTTATCCCCCAGCACATTGCTTTATAAGGAGTATCTGCTTAATACTTATTGAGAGATAGGTGTTAAAAATACAAGGAGTAGGACTGTAGTCTTTTGAATCCATATGAGTAGAGTCGGGAAAAAAAGTTACAGACCTTGGTTGGCCTGAGTCTCACCGAGTCATCAGGTTTGTGTAATGTAGATGTTCCACTCCATTCTTGTGATGTTCCAACTTTTGTCACTGGAGCTGAAGGTAAAGATTTGGGAACATTCAATGGGACTTCTCCTGGGAGAAAATAAATATGGTCTAAGTCTGAGGAGAGTCATGTTTATTTTAAAAAGCAAATGTTACTCTGCAGTTACACACAGAACACTGAAAGGACTTGAGAAGTAATCCAGTTCATCCACACTTTATCCACACTTTATATTACACTTACTGAGCTGTACTCACCAGCTTCCTCTATCACAATAAAAGATTCAGGTGTCCGTTTGGGAAGTGGAGGGGGGACTTCGTCATCTATTCTTGGAGAAGTTGCTATCCAAATATGTCAGAAATATAATTACAATTTTTAATTAAGAAAATCCAAAGAAAAGTCTTACATTCTAATCTTTTTTTTTCTTTACAGAGAGAGTCAGAGAGAGGGACAGACAGACAAGAACAGAGAAAGACGAGAAGCATCAACCATCAGTTTTTCATTGCGACACCCCAGCCATTCATCAATTGCCCTACCATATGTGCCTTTACCGTGGGGCTACAGCAGACCGTGTAACCCTTTGCTCAAGCCAGCGACCTTGGGTCCAAGCTAGTGAGCTTTGCTCAAACCAGATGAGCCTGCGCTCAAGCTGGCGACCTTGGGGTCTCGAACCTGGGTCCTCCACATCCCAGTCCGATGCTCTATCCACTGCGCCACCGCCTGGTCAGGCACATTCTAATCTTGATGTAAATCCCCCAGAGCAATATTTAGGCTAGTACCTGGTCACTCAGGGGAAAAGCAAAATAAATTCTCTCATCTTAAGTTGCAGACCCAGGAGGTTCTTGCTTTCTCAAAATACATTGTTTCTTTTAAAAGCCCAAAAGTATTTTGATTAAATCACTGAGTATCAGTTAAAATAATATAAAATATTATATTAATTTAAATTACATAACTCTTTGTTTCACATAGAATATAAAACAGCATTATAAAGGCACTTTGACATGCCAAAGATTCAGTTACAGACTAGGAAAATCATAAAGGTTTTAGTATCTCTTATTCATTCTTAAAGAATGAAGAATATGTACATATTTTGTTTCTTACAAAACTATGTTGTAACCAGCTTTTCTATATTTCTATAGAAATATTTAGAATTTTACAGAAAAATTAAATGCTATTATAAGAAACTGCCACCAGATGGCACACATGTCAATGTTGCTACAATCCCTGAAGATAATGATTTACTTTTAATGTTGATGCTTGGAGAATTTTAAGGTCTTACAGGCATCTAGAAAAATAAAACTCCTTTAAATTATAAAATAGTATCAAAGTATATAAAATAATCTAATAAAAGAAGGAACTGATAGATTCAGATAAAATCTTTTTGTAACAGAGCTACACATCTATTAAACTGTACAATAATATTACAGAGTGAAAGCTCTTTCTATTCCCTATTCAGATAGAATAATCTTTACAAATTTCTAATAATATACCTAAGAAGGTTAAACTTACTCTCTGCTTTCCTTCTCTCTTCTTCTACATCAGACTATTATAATCATCTCTAACAGGATATTTACTTCTAATATCAAACCACTCAGTGAAACAATATGCATGATATGCAAAAATCTAGAATTATCAAGTAAAGTATGGAAGTAAAGGTGTACATATAATTAAAATTCCACACAGAATATGAAACACACATTCTCATCTACTAAATTATTAGAAAAGATCAGGAGGAAACCAGGTCCTCCTCCTCCAACTGCCTCAGGAAGGCAATACAATTCTTAGCAATCTCTCCAACTCAGCAAAGCCACATGGTTGTACAATCAAAATTCTGCATGGTGGGCCCTGGCCAGTTGGCTCAAGCCATGTGCTTGGATATGTGGAAGACCCGGGTTCAATTCCTCGCCGGGGCACACAGGAAAAGCACCCATCTGCTTCTTCACTCTTCCCCCTCTCCTTTCTTTCTATCTCTCTCTTCCCCTCCCACTGCCAAGGCTCTGTTGGAGCAAAGTTGGCCCAGGTGCTGAGGATGGCTCCATGGCCTCCGCCTCAGGTGCTAGAATGGCTCCAGTTACAACGGATCAATGCCCCAGATGGGCAGAGCATCACCCCCTAGTGGGCTTGCAGGGTGGATCCCAGTTGGGTGCATGTGGGAGTTTGTCTCTCTACCTACTTGCTTCTCACTCTGGGGAAAAAAACAATTCTGTGTGGCCATGTGGTGCTGTTGACCAAATCTTTTCTTATGGGATTTTGGAAGTTGCCTCTGTAATGTAATGTTGCTTAAAGGTAAACTGTGGATCTTTGACATACATTTCTAGGAATGAGAATTGCCTTCTTTAGAAGCACTCCTGTTGGCATAGATGAGGGATCATAGATCATATAGATTGTGGAATGTTACGTTTGTTTTTGCAATTTTCAACTTATCACATCATTAAAACACTCCTGGAATTTATTTCTGAGGAGGAGAAGGAAGCAGAGAAGGACAAGAGGGAAGATGTGAAGAAACCGAACCTTCTATAGAAACAAAGCAAAATCTAAAATGCCATAGAAACTTTTAAAAAACAACTTACCAACGACTGCTGTCTCTTGGCTCAGTGTGAGGGGAAAGCCGGCTGAAGGATTCAGTGCTAAAGAATCATGTGAATTGTAATAAGGGGAAACTAGGGTTGCAGAGGATGTCGGCAACAGAGAACAAGGTGACACAGCTCTATCTTGTTTCTCAGGCAAATCAAGAGACATCTTAGAACCAGTACTACTTGGAGACAATGGTGGAAAATAAGGATCTTCTGCTAGAGACATGTAAGAGTGTGCATTAAAAGCACTAGAGTCGTACTGCTTTGCATTAGAGGCAGTACACATTTGGTGCTTCGAGTCATATGACAGTGAATAATTCAGTTCTGCTGAAGAAACGTGCTTCACTTTTTGAGCCTGCTGCAGACAAGAATTATTTGGTTGAGATTCCAAATAAGAAAATTTTTCTTTGGCGTCCAACTCATTGGTGTCTCTCTGTTGTATCAATTCAAAGGGAGTTGATTTGGTCCGCGTTATTTGCCCCTTTGAATGGAAGTAGCTTCCTGCCGCATTTACAGGTTGAGAATTAGGACACGCTCCAAAGAAAATAGAGCTGAAGTCCAAACTTTGATGCTTCTGAAGAGGTTCCCCAGCTATTGGAAATGCCTTTGTCTCCCATTTCATGGTTGTGTCAGCATTTTTGTTACAACCACAATTTAGCTCCAGAAACTCAAAAGAACTGTTCTGTTTAGCTGGGTGCAAAGCTAACTCTTCCTTTTCACTTATTTCAGAAGTCCTAAGGTCAAAGGAAGCCGCTTCTGCGTTTTTCACCCTTATCCTTTGTTTGCTCTGTTGGTTCATCGATTTTGCTTCTTTTATGCTGAAACAAAAATAAAGCCATAATGATATCATAGCCCCAAAAGGCCTCTTCCATATCTTTTCCCCAGCACCACAAAGAGTTACAAACATGAGACATGCCTCCCAGATACAATTAGACAACACTTAGATGGGTAAAATTATACTCACCTGTTTGATACATTAGAATAAATGCCTGCTTTTAGTCTGGGGTTTTGCTCAGGAACTGAATACTTTGCTTGAATCTTCAAGAGAAATAAGAGATTGTTTTTAGTGAAGCAATGGCAGTGAGATATTTTATATTCATAAGGCTGAGAAGTTATTTTCTGGAAAATAGTAAGATTTCAAATAATTCATAGAAGAGTTAGATGAGTTTCCAAAACACTGAACCCGACAAGAACATGTTCACAAACTGAGATCAAAAGGATCAGAATTAAGAATCGATAGCATTATAGAAATTAGTAAGGATTTAGACACTTACAGCACTACCTTGTAAAATGTGGGAGTTTTAAAATACTTCTGGGGATAGTTTTATTTCTAAGAACACTCTACTTTCAGAAATGCTTATTAGGTCCCCACTTACTTCATTGCTTTCTCTTTTTCTCCTTACTATGCTCCAGCTACACTGGGTTTTTTACATAACAAACTTGTTTCCCGTTCAAAGCTTCCCCCCCCTTCTTTTCTAAGTGAGAGGAGGGGAAATAGAGGGAGAGACTCCTGCTTGCGCCCTGACCAGGATCCACCCAGCAACCCCCATCTGGGGCCAATGCTCTGCCCGTCTAGGGCCATGCTCACAAACAAGCTATTTTTAGCACCTGAGGTGGAGGCTCCATGGAGCTATCCTCACTACTCAGGGCTGATGTACTCAAACCAATCAAGCCATGGCTGCGGGAAGGGAAGAAAGAGAGAAAAGGGCGAGAGGGATGGAGAAACAGATGATCATTTCTCCTGTATTGAACCCAGGACTTTCATACACCGAGTCGATGCTCTACCACTAAGCCAACCAGCCAGGGCCCAATTCAAGGCTTTCCCACTTACTGTTCCCTCTGGTTGAAATACTCTTGCTCCAGGTTTTGCATGGTGGGCTCTTTCTTATTCACCACTCTCTACTTAACTGTCAGCTGCAGAAGGAAACCTTCCCTGACCACTCAACCTCAAATCACATTCCCACACACTTGCCCTGCCAGTTTCAATCTCTATTTTCTTCATAACAATTATCACACTGTGAAATCGGTTGCTAAGGCTCATGGAATCGAAAATACCATTGACTGTAAAATAGATCTAAATTTCAGAGATGTTTAAATGTATAAAAAAAAAAAGCCACCCCAATTGTAAGATTCTACTTGTTATGGGTTTCATTGTGACTCTCAAAAAGGTATGTTAAAATCTAACCCCTGGTATCTTTAACTGACCTTATTTGGAAATGGGGTGTTGGAAGATATAATTAGTTAAGATGAGGTCATATTGGATTAGGGTGGGTCCCAGCACAATGACTTGTATCCTTATAAGAAGAGAAAACAGATACTCAGAGACACATAGGGAGAATGTCATGTGATGATGGAGACAGAAACTGGAGTCATATGTCTGCAAGCCAATGAATGCCCAGGATTTCTGGCAAACTACAAAAACTAGAGGAGGCAAGGAAGACATTTTTTCCCCTAGAGCTATGAGAGAGAGCATGGCCCTCTTGACACCTGGACTTCCTGCCTCCAGAACTGAGAAAATAAATTTGTTGTTTGAGCCCTCCTCCGTTTGTGGTACTTGTCACAGCAGACCTAGCAAACTGATTCAGAGACTTTACTACCCCACTTTCAGTAATGGATAGAACAATGAGACAGAAGATCTATAAAGAAATAGAGGGCAGACATGAGCAACTCCATAAACCAATTAGACATAACAGACACATATAGAACACTCCAATCAATAACATATACAGAACGTTGTCTAGGATAGACCATATGTTAGGCCAGAAAACAAGTGAAGTCATAATGAATTGAAATCAATAGCAGAAAGAAAACTTGAAAATTTTACAAATATATGTAAATTAAACACTCTTAAAACAACCAATGGATCAGAGAAGAAATCACACGAAAGTTGGAAAATACTCAGAAGTGAAGGAAACACAATATACTAAAAGAGATGGGATACAGTAAAAGCAGTACTCAGAAAGAAATTTATAGCTGTAAAGGCTTACATTAAAAGAGAAGAAAGATTTCAAATCAGTAACTTTAGAACTTAAGGAACTATAAAAACAGCAAACTGGCCCTGGCCGGTTGGCTCAGCGGTAGAGCGTCGGCCTAGCGTGCGGAGGACCCGGGTTCGATTCCCGGCCAGGGCACACAGGAGAAGCGCCCATTTGCTTCTCCACCCCTCCGCCGCGCTTTCCTCTCTGTCTCTCTCTTCCCCTCCCGCAGCCAAGGCTCCATTGGAGCGAGGATGGCCCGGGCGCTGGGGATGGCTCCTCGGCCTCTGCCCCAGGCGCTGGAGTGGCTCTGGTCGCAATATGGCGACGCCCAGGATGGGCAGAGCATCGCCCCCTGGTGGGCAGAGCGCCGCCCCATGGTGGGCGTGCCGGGTGGATCCCGGTCGGGCGCATACGGGAGTCTGTCTGACTGTCTCTCCCTGTTTCCAGCTTCAGAAAAATGAAAAAAAAAAACAAAAAAAAAAAAAACAGCAAACTAATCCCAGAGCTAGCAGAAAGAAGGAAATATTAAAGATTAGAGCAGAGATAAATGAAATGGAGACTAAGAAACAGTGGTGAAAGTTAACAAAACCAAAAGTTGATCCTTTGAAAAGGTCAATAAAATTGAAAAACCTTCAGCTAGCTACATTAAGGAAACAGAGTAGCAATAGCCAGAGGGAAAAGGGTGGGGGAAGAAGTAGGAGAAGGGGAAAAAAGAGAGGAAGATGGGAGTGGAAAGAGATTTTGAAGGGGGCATTGAGGGACACCATGCAATGTGTAGAGGGCGTTATATTGAGTCAAGCACTTGAAACCATACCAACACAATAAATTTTTTTTAAAAATTCAAATTATTTAAATCTCAAATTATGAAAATAAAAATGGGAACATTACTACCGATTTTACAGATATAAAACAATAATATGAACAATTTTATGCCAACAAATTGTATAACCTAGACAAATTCCTAGAAAAACATGATCAACCAAAACATACTCAGAAAGAAGTAAAAAGTCAGAACAGACCTACAGCTAGTAAATAGACTGAATTAGTAATCAAAAGAACCACCCAGCAAAGAAAAGCCAGGGACCAGATGGCTTCATTGGTGAAGTCTACCAAACATTTAAGGAAGAATTAATACCAGTTCTCCACAAACTCTTCCAAAAAAATGTTGAATAGGAGGGATCACCTCCTAAGTCAATCTATGAAGCCAGCATTGCCCTCACACCAAAGTCAGACAAAGACACTACAAGAAAAAGAAAACTACAGACCAATATCTTTTGTGAATATTGATGCCGAAGTCCTTAACAAAATACTAGCAAACTGAATTCAGCAGCATATTAAAAGGATTATACACCTTGACAAAGTGGGATTATTTCCAGAATGCAAGGATGAGTAACATAAAAATTATAATTGACCACATTAATAGAATGAAAGGAGGAAAACCCACATAGATCAAATCAATTGATGGGGAAAAAAAGCATTTGACAAAATTCATAGTAATAAGGGAACTTCCTCAATATGATAAAAGTTACATAAGAAAAACTCACAGCTAACATCATACTCAATGTTGAAAGACTGAAAGCTTTTCCCTTAAGGTCAGGAATAAGGAAAGGGTGCTTTTGTCACTTCTAGTCAACATACTACTGGAAATTTTAGCCAGAGCAATTAGACAAGAAAAAATAAAGTAAAAGGCATCAAAATTAGAAAGGAGGAAGTGAAGTTATTTTCATCTGCAGATGACATGACCTTATATGGTAAAAGATACCACATTACACCAAAAAGCAAGAGCAAAGTTGACAAATACAAAATCAACATACAAAAAACAGTTGTGTTTCTATACACTATCAAAAGCAATCTAAAATAAAAATTTTAAAAACAATTCTATTTATATTATTATAAAAAAAAAAGTAGTTAGGAATAAATTTAACCAAGGAGATAATAGACTTGTATACTGAAAATTATAAAACATTGCTGGCAGAAATGAAATAAGATATAAATAAATGAAAAGACATCATATTTTTATCATAATAATATTACCCAAAGTGATCAATTTCAATGTAATCCCTCTCTCAAAATCCCAATTGTGCTTTTGTAGAAGCAGAAAAACTCATCCTAAAATTCATATGGAATCTCATGGGACCCTATTCAGCCAAAAGAATCATGAAAAAGGAGGCCAGAGTTGGGGAACTCACACTTCCTTATTTCAAAATGTACTACAAAGCTACAGTAATAAAACAATGTGGCACAGACTTGACAACTACATACACCAATGGAATGAATAGCCTAGCACTAAACTTACATATGTAGGCATTTGATTTTTTATGAAGGTGCCAAGACCATTCAATGGAGAAAAGACATTATTTTCAACAAGTGGTGCTGCAAAAACTAGATATTCACATGCAAACAAATGAAGTTGGGTCCTTAACTCATACTGTATTTAAAAATTAACTCAAAAAGGACCAAATACATAAACATAAGAGTTAAAGCTATAAAACTCTTTAATCAATTGTAAACCTACTTTTGCCCCACCCTGTATAGCTACTCTTGATTTCTTTCTTTTTTTCTTCCTTCTTCAGGGTTTATTTATTGATTTTAGAGAGAGGAGAGAGCATGAAAGAAAGGTGGGGTGTGAGCAGGAAGCATCAACTCATAGAAGTTGCTGTATGTGCCTTGACTGGGCAAGCCTGGGGCTTCAAACTGGCAACTTCAGCATTCCAGGTTGATGTTTAATCCACTGCGTCACCACGAGCCAGGCCTGATTTTTTTTCTTTTTTATATTTTTATTATTAAGTGTGAGGCATGGAGGCAGAGAGACAAACTCCTGCACGTGCCCCGACCAGTATCCACATGGCAAGCCCACTAGGGGGCGATGCTCTGCCCATCTGGGGCCATTGCTCTGTTGGTCAGCAACCAAGCTATTTTAGCGCCTGAGGTGAGGCCAAGGTGCCATCCTCAGTGCCCAGGCCAACTTGCTCAAATGAGCATGACTACAGGAGGGGGAGAGAGAGACACAGAGAGAGAAGGGGGCAGATGAGCACTTCTGTGTGCCCTGACCAGGAATAGAAACTGGGACTTTCACATGCCAGACCAACACTCTACCTCTGAGCCAACTGGCCAGGGCCTGATTTCCTTCTATTCATGTTTACATGATAAATCTTTTTTCCAATCCTTTAAACCAACCTATATATTTGAAGTGTGTTTTTTACAGACAGCATATAGTTGTGTCATGTTTTCAATATACTTGGCCAAGCTGTCTGTTGATTGGTGTATTTATACCATTATATTCAATGTAATTATTGATGTTAGGGCTTAAGTCTGCTATTTTATTTTTTATTTTCTATTTGTTCTCTCTATTTTGCATTTCCTTTTTCTTTTTCCTGCCTTTTTCTCTTGCCTGCAGTTTTTAGAATTTCATTTTTGATATATGGATAGTTTTTTTTTTAAAGATTTTATATATTGATTTGAGAGAAAGAAGAGAGAAAAAATGGGAGAGAAGGAGGAGAAGCAAGAAGTATCAATTCACAGTAGTTGTAGTAGTTGGTTCTCGTATGTGCCTTAACCGGTAAGCCTGGGGTTTCAAACCTGCAACCTCAGCATTCTAGGTTGATTTTTTTTTTTCTTTCTGAAGCTAGAAACAGGGAGAGACAGTCAGACAGACTCCTGCATGCACCCGACCGGGATCCACCCAGCACACCCACCAGGGGCGACGCTCTGCCCACCAGGGGGCAATGCTCTGCCCCTCCAGGGCGTCGCTCTTTTGTGACCAGAGCCACTCTAGCGCCTGGGGCAGAGGCCAAGGAGCCATCCCCAGCGCCCGGGCCATCTTTGCTCCAATGGAGCCTCGGCTGCAGGAGGGGAAGAGAGAGACAGAGAGGAAGGGGGGGGGGGTGGAGAAGCAAATGGGCGCTTCTCCTATGTGCCCTGGCCGGGAATCGAACCCGGGTCCCCCGAATGCCAGGTCGACGCTCTACCGCTGAGCCAACCGGCCAGGGCCTCCAGGTTGATATTTTATCCACTGCACTACCACAGGTCAGGCATGGATAGTTTTTTAAAGGTATATCTTCATATAACTTTTGTACTTATAGCTCTTGCTATTGCATTATATATACATAACTTATCACAGTCTATAGGTGTTTATCATTTTACTAGTTCAAGTACAGATACCTTACCTCCCTTGGCATGCCTAACTCTTCTCTACTTATAATGTGTCTTTAATATTTCCTCTAATACGTTTAAAACCACATCAGTGTTATAATTTTTGCTTCAATCATCAAACAATTTAGAAAACTTAAGAGAAGGAAAATCTATTATGTTTACCCATGTTTTTGCTTATCATGTTCTTCCTTCTTTCATAATTTCCTGTCTGTTTAGGAAACTTCCTTTGCTTTTTTTTTTTTTTTTTTTAGGGTAAGTCTGCTGGTGATAAGTTCTCTTACGTTTTCTTCATTTGAGAATGTCTTGACTTTCCTTCATGCCTGAAGGATATTTTCACCAGATGTAGGATTCTGAGTTGAAAGTTCTTTTCTTTCAGAATTTTAAAAATATTGTGCCACTTTCTTCTGGCCTCCAAGGTTTCAGATGGCAAATCCATTGTCATTCTAATTGTTTTTCTCCTATAGTTAAGATAATTTTCTCTGGCTACTTCTTATAATCTTTGCCTTTAGGCTCAGAGGTTTAATTATGATGAGTCTTTCAGTACTTTTTTAATCTTGCCCTTTTTCTCCTCTGCTTCTTGGACCTTACTGATATAAATGATAGGATTTTTTTGTGACAGTCCCTTAGTTCCCTAAGGTTCTGTTTTGTTTTATTTTTTTCAGTCTGTTTTATTTCTGTTGTTCAGATTGGACAATTTGTTTCATCTTCCAGTTCTTTAATTGTCTTCTGTACCCTGTATTCTGCTATAGAGCCTATCTACTAAGCTATTTTGTTTTAGTTATTGTATTTTTCAGTTTTAAAATTTTGGTGCTTGTATGTATCTTCTGTTTCTTTGCTGAGTCTTTATATTTCTTTATTGAGCCTTTCTGTTTTTCTTTTCTTCTTTTTCCAAGTGAGAGGAGGGGAGATAGAGAGAGAGACTCCTGCATGAGCCCCGACTGGGATCCACCTGGCCACCTTTATCTGGAGCCAATGCTCTACCCATCTGGGGCCATGCTTGCAAGCGAGCTATTTTTAGCACCTGAGGTGGAGGCTCCACAGAGCCATCCTTAGCACCCAGGGCTGATGTGCTTGAACCAATCAAGCTATGGCTGCAGGAGGAGAAGAAAGTGAGAGAGAAGAGGGAGAAGGAGAAGGAGAGGAAGGGGTAGAGAAGTAGATGGTCACTTCTCTGTACACTGACCAGGAATCGGACCTGGACCATCCACAGGCTGGGCTGACACTCTACTACTGAGCCAACTGGCCAGGGCCTCTATTTTTTTATTTGTTTTAAGCATATTTATAATTGCTCATTGAAGCATTTTTATCATGGCTGCTTTAAAATCTTTGTCAGTTAATTCTAGCCCTGGCTGGTTGGCTCAACAGCAGAGCATCGGCCTGGCATGTAGAAGTCCTGGGTTTGATTCTCAGCCAGGACATACAGGAGAAGCGCCCATCTGCTTCTTCACCCCTCCCCACCCCCTCCTTCCTCTCTATCTCTCTCTTCCCCTCCTGCAGCCAAGGCTCCATTGGAGCAAAGTTGGCCGGGGTGCTGAGGATGGTTCCATGGCCTCTGCCTCAGGCACTAGAATGGCTCTGACAGCTATTCTTTTGCTCGCTCGTTTGTTTTTTACTCCAGTCTGACAGGAGAAGGGGGTGCTGCTGCCTCGTTACTACCAGGTGAATTCTGCCTCCACTTGTCTCTTCATGTGACCTTTGTTGATCCTCAAAGGGAGACACCATGTGAGAGTTTCCCCTGTCATCTCTGACACTGTGGTGGGCATGGCCTCATTCCTGTTGGATGATGGTGACAGTCCTGACTATCCATGAGGCCTCTTCTGACCCTACTTCAGTGGGAAGGCACTGGGGTGCCATGCTACTGCCAGGTGGAAACTCAGGCTTGCCGTGTGGTCTCCACTGGCGCTGCAGGGAAATGACAATGCCGGCCTATGGGCATGAAAGTCCTAGCTCTCCACTGGACCTTTCTGACACCACTCCAGCACTTTATTACAGCCTGTGGGGGTGGAAATACAGACTCCCAATTCAGCCTTTGCTGGCACGGGTGGGGTGGGGCCATTTTTTAATTTGGTGTTAACTGGAATAGAGTGATTATCTAAAAGTTTTACGTCTTGCCAGACGGCCCCTTTCCTGGTCCTTTGGCCAGAGAGAGCAGACCCTTGTTAAGTCTTCTTTTGTCGGCACTGTCAGTATTTCCAGGTTGGTGGCTCCTTCGATTCCCAGCCTGGAATACATGAGGCAAAGGAAAACCCAAGGAACTCACCATCGTGTCTTCTTCTTGGGTCCCAAGGCCCTAGCTGGTCTGTCTTCTTATATTTGTTTTCTATGTAATGTCCAGGGTTTGGGGTTGCATTTAGTGGGAGGAATACAAAAAAGTCTCTACTGGATCTTCCCAGAAACAGAAGTTCTCTTCAACTATCTTGAACCAGTTTCTTCAGTAGGAGCTTGAACCATGTTCCTATGTTCCAACTTACTGACTAAAGACCCACTCCAAACAACCCAACTGGCTGGACTCATAGTACTACTGCTGGGATAAATTTAAGTATTGATGTTTCCTGAAACTTAAATAAAATATTAGCCCACATACTCTAGTAACACATTAAAAGAATATTTTTGTTCAATAAGGGTTTTTTCTAAGAGTACAAGGGTGGTTTGATATTAACAAACATAGTGATATGACTATATTAATAGATTAAAGGAGAAAACCCATGTGATCATTCCACAAAAGCAGCTGACTGAATTTAACATTCTTTCTGGAAAAAAAAAACTTAATAAAATAGAAATAAATGAATTCTTTCTTTAAACAATTAAAATATAAATTTCTCCAATCAAGTCAGCATCACACTTTGTCATAAAACATGAGAATCTTTCCCGTTAAAATTAGGTCATCCATATTACCTCTATTATTCAAGCTTGCTTAGGGAGTAATAGCCAATGAAATAGTCACAGATAGGATTTAAGTAACACTTTCTGGTGATTATATTTTTTTCCCATCATCCACCATGTTGTTTCTTTTTGGAATTGACATTAACTATAGGTTTGCTTAGTTCATTCCCTAGTCTCACCAGTTTTCCTGGCTGTTTTTCCCTTCCATGCTTCACCATCAACTGATAGAGTTACAACCAGGGTCATCTTTTATATACTTTATATTCTTAATGTTATGAAAACAGTAGGTCCTCAATGAATATTTTCAGGGTAAGAATCCAAAATGTGGCCTTGGATGTTTGGCTCAGTGGTAGAGTGTCAGCACAGTGTGGGGATGTCCTGGGTTTGATTCCCAGTCAGGGCACATGGGAGAGGCGACCATCTGCTTCTCCACCCCTCCCCCTCTCCCTTCTCTCTCTCTTCCTTTCCCATAGCCATGGCTTGATTGATTTGAGTGCATCAACCCGGGACACTGAGGATAGGTCTGTTGGTCTGAGTGTGTTGTCCTCAGGCCCTAAAAATAGCTCAGTGCTCGAGTATTATCCCTGATGGGGTTGCCTGGTGGAATCTGGTCGGGGAGCATGCAGGTATCTATCTCTCTAACTCCCCTCCTCTCACTTGTAAAAGAAGAAAGAAAAATAAGAGGAAGAAAAAGGAACTCAAAATGTTATATTAAATATTAAATTAATATATATACACTACATACACCCTGGAAAGTAAGTCAGTAATTTTTGTCTTCTTAAGGTTTGCGCAGAGCCTAATACTTTGTGATTACATGGTCAGTATCTAACTTACCATTTTTTGTGATAAGATCAAAATAGCATAGCCTAGAATACTCAATATTTTAACATTGAAATATGGTCAAATCATCATTACTTTTATACCTAAAGCCTTCAGCTGAAAATCCTTTGGCTGTTCTAAAACATTCTCAAAACTTGATGAGACATCTGCCACCCAAACGAGGCTAGAGTCACCTGAGAGATTACATCAGTGCTCGATTCTGGTTTCACTTTGTAACTGTCACTCTCGTTTCTAACTCACCGCACAACTGTTTAAAGCAGGAGCACAGAACAGTACACGTGCTCTTTCACTCACACCTATTGTTTCTAAATTTAGTATCAATTGTATGTAAGAGGTTAACCGGAAGATGATTGTTCTAAGGTAAAGTACTTCGATTATTTGTCCTTGTCCACAGGAGATTGGCAGTGAGGCCCATGCACATCGGGCACTACAATGTAGTCATGAGAATAAAGAATAAGTTAGGTCTCCAACCAAAGATCCTTTTGCCAAATCAAATATTTAAAATAAATTGTCAAAACATCAAGTTTAAAGTTTACCTCTGTTCCCGAGTGTCTCCCTCTGATAACATCCATCTGTCTCCTAAACAGCTCTGACACAGCTTGGTAGACCAGCTCATACTGCTCCTGGGGAGCATCGCAGAACCGAGCAAAGGAAAACAAAAAGAAGGCTTGGTGAACCACGGAGCCAGGTTTCAGAAATAGACGCACCAATCAAATCCTAGGATAACAGACCCGAAAAGACCATTAACATTCGTCTAGTGATGTCTGTATATCAGAAGGCTTGGTGAACCACGGAACCAGGTTTCAGAAATAGACACACCAATCCAATCCTAGGATAACAGACCCGAAAAGACCATTAACATTCGTCTAGTGATGTTTGTATATCCCATTTTAGATTTCAAAGCACTTTTAGGCTGCTAGACACAGTTAACTAGTATTCAAGGAAGGAACTTTGAAGCATCTTTTTAAATATTCTAAACCTACTTTCTTACATATCTTCTGACTCGTAGTTTAGTGTACTTAGATCAAACTGCTACAATTCTGTCCCTAACAACGATATCAAAGAAAAGTAGACCATTGAATGGAGTTTGAAAATGTATGGTTATAAAATGATATCACCATAGAGAAATGATTCTACAATGTTTATGGGTATGTATTACTCTGTTTTTGCCTCTGTGCCTGCTTAGGCACTTGATTTTGTATCTATCTTTCATCTGAATGAGCCTATCGGACTTTCACACAATCACACAAATAAAATAAAGCACAAGTTTTTCCAAAGATAATTTTAACAGAACAATGTAGAGTCTAGGTCAACCAACCTGACCATTAGTACACTCTTTAAATTTCTTAAGCACAAAGAAGAATCACACAGGAAGCACTTGTCCGGTTCCTGTGCTACTTCCTGGTTAGAGTGGTGTCAGAAAAAGCAGCTACAACTGGTAAGATGTTTGTTTGGTTACTTGTTGATAACACCAAAATGTGAGGGCTAACTTAAAAGTGTTTCAGCTGTCTCCCAACTCTTCAAAATAGGCCTTAAATGGGCCTTTTCTGAAATGAGTGTGGTTTTATTGATTGAGTACTGTAATTTAATGTGATACAGCTTGGTTGTGCACTGACATGGATCAGCCTTCCTCTACCTGACAGCCTTCCACCAGCCCATGCTTTCATTACACATAAGTTTCCCCCTCACACGTTGAATATAGAAAGCACAGTCAATACATGAAAAAAAAAATCTTTTTTCCACTAGCTATTAGTGGAAAAACCTGTGTGGGCCAAACAGAAGGTTTATATTATGATAGCTCTTCATTTTTTCCCTTTAATCCACAGCTTCTAGATGAAAATATCTGAACTGCCACTATCAATTGTTTTATCTCTAGGCCTATGTGTTGGTTCCTTTGCCTTAATCACGATAAGGTCTTGATATTCAAGCAGTAAAAAGTCGTTCTAATAAATTATGCAAAAGTGTCTGATACCTAGGATCAATGAATGTTTGATGGACAAGTGAATGGGTGAATGATGAACCGTATCTTTAAGATGGCGACCATTTAGATAGACAGGATGAGTAAAATAATTACTGAGAAAATACGGGTGAAATTAATATTTTAGAATGGGAGAGATTCAGGCTGGGACTGTTTCACCTGGGAGGGAGAACTTGAACTTGGAAAGGAGAGAACACTGGAGACGAGCATTACTAACACAGTGAATGAGTGAGAGCATTCTGGGGTGGGTCAGAATATTGTGATACATATAGAATCATATAAATATATATATATAGTGCAATTCTAATTATGCTTTTAAAATTATGCATAGAGTAAGGACAAGACTGTAGAAAAATAGTAATATTGGCTACCTAAGTGATAGGATTATGGTTGATTTTACTTTCATTTTTCATTCTTTCCTGAAATGAGCATAGACTGCATGCTCCTAATTCTGTTCCCATCTTCTGAAGTAGAAAATACCTCTGCTTTTCTGTGGCTTCAGAAATGAATTACTACGGCAGAGTTTCAAGTTAACCTGGCCCAACTCTCTTTCTAAGAGGTCACCTTGTTGAATTTTTCTTCTACACCCTTCGTAAGAAATATTAGATTGGTTTCTTAATATTTTCTAGACGTTAAAATACAAGGGATGAAAGGAATTTGACCCAGGGCAAGGGATACTGGAAATGATATTGGGGTATTCAGAGTTGGAGGAAATAGGAATGGTGTATCACACTTAATAGTAAACTGGTGTCATGGCTAAGCAGTCAGCTGGTTTGGGGTGCCTTACAATTAACCAGAGAAGGGGAGCAAGGCTCAGACACACGTTATGATCCATTCACTGCAGTCCATACCTGAGTTTGAACTAATGAAGGCCTTTGTGTCCGCATTTCCTGGATTAAACTAAAAACACTGAAGTTCTCTGGAATTATCTATCAAATAAAAGGGAAGAAAAACATCTTACTCCTTTGTTTCTATCGTTGTTAATAAATTATTGCCACTTTCTTGTTAGTCTTGTTATTTCCATGATATCTGATCTCCTATCATGGGATATTAGAAAATAGCTATGTTTTTAAAATTAACGAAGATTCTTATCATTTGCACCATGATTTACAGCCTGGTGTTTTCCCTAGAAAAGATGGAAGGAACTCTTTAGAATGATTTCACACGGGGTGATCAAATGTCTGAAGTTAAAGCTAAAATGAGGTAGAAGGCTCAGTACATGAGCAAGTGTGAGTTTTACGAAATAAAAGAAGTTGGCAGAGGCCCTAGCTGGTTGGCTCAGTAGTAGAGCATCGGCCCGGCATGTGGAAGTACCAGGTTCAATTCCTGGCACACAGGAGAAGTGCCCATCTGCTTCTCCACCCCTCCCCCTCTCCTTCCTCTCTATCTCTCTCTTTCCCTCCCGCAGCCAAGGCTCCATTAAAGCAAAGTTGGCCCAGGTGCTAAGGACGGCTCCATGGCCTCCACCTCAGGTGCTAGAATGACTCCGATTACAATGGAGCAACACCTCAGATGAGCAGAGCATCACCCCCTGGTGAGCATGCTGGGTGGATCCTGGGAGGTGCATGCGGGAGTCTATCTCTGCCTCCCTGCTTCTCTCACTTCAGAAAAAAACCAAACAGCCTGACTGGGCGGTGGTGCAGTGGATAGAGCATCAGACTGCGATGCGGAGGACCCAGGTTCGAGACCTCAAGGTCGCCAGCTTGAGCGCAGGTTCATCTGGTTTGAGCAAAGCTCACCAGCTTGAGCCCAAGGTTGCTGGCTTGAACAAGAGGTTACTTGGTCTGCTGTAACTCCCCCCCAGTCAAGACACATATGAGAAAGCAACCAATGAATAACTAAGGTGCCGCAACAAAAAATTGTGTTTCTCATCTCTCACCCTTCCTGTCTGTCTGTCCCTATCTGTCCCTCTCTCTGATTCTCTCTGTGTGTCTCTGTAAAACAACAACAACAAAAAACCCCAAAAAAATAAACAAAAAAGAAGTTGGCAGATAGTTCTTACGCCTTATCTTCCACTTCCTATTTCTTATCAGACCTTTAAAAATGAGGTATGGGCCCTGGCCGGTTGGCTCAGTGGTAGAGCGTTGGCCTGGCGTGCAGGAGTCCCGGGTTCAATTCCCACCCAGGGTACACAGGAGAAGCGCCCATCTGCTTCTCCACCCCTCCCCCTCTCCTTCCTCTCTGTCTCTCTTTTCTCCTCCAGCAGCCAAGGTTCCATTGGAGCAAAAGTTGTCCCGGGCGCTGAGGATGGCTCTGCGGCCTCTGCCTCAGGCACTAGAATGGCTCTGGTTGCAACAGAGCAACGCCCCAGATGGGCAGAGCATCGCCCCCTGGTGGGTGTGCTGGGTGGATCCCGGTCAGGCGCATGCGGGAGTCTGTCTGACTGCCTCTCCATTTCCAACTTCAGAAAAATACAAAAATACAAAAAAAAAAAAAAAAAAGAGGTATGGATTGGAACACAAAGCGTGATTGTGGTAAATTAAGTGCATCTACCTCAGCAATCTGGATAAAGGAAAGGTGATGTGTAACTTAGGGCAGTGGTCCTCCAACTAGACCACGCAGCAGAAGCACGTGGGGAGCTTGCTGGGCCCCAACTCCAGTTTCTGCTCCAGTTCATCCCTGGTGGGGCCTATGATTTTGCATTTCTAACAAGCTCTCGGGTGATGCTGATGCTTATGGTGCTTACCCGGGGACCACACTTTGAGAACCACTGATTTAGGAACTAATTGAAGAATCTGACAGAGCAGGTCTACAAGTCAATATTCTAGAAAAGATGAATTGTGGAGGGAAGTGCTTTGAAGACCCAAACAAGTCCTAAGTGCGAAAGTAGCAGGGTAGATAAATGGGAAGTGCCTGCAGAGAGACTCACCCCGTCTTTCAGCAGCATCCATGTGTAATCGATGGCGCAGATAACACCAGTCCTTCCACAGCCGGCACTGAAATAAAAGATCACAGTAGTAGCATTCTTGGTTGCTGACAGTAGCTGGAAAATTTCACCAGCAGATTTGAGGCAGAAGAAACCTAGAAGCAATGCAACTTTCTAAATGCTATTTCCCAATGATGTTTGCAAATTGCCACATGCCACACTGACATGTCCTGGGCAACTGCTCACAGCAGGAGTCTTTAGAGCTGTACTGTTCACAAGCCATTTATCAGAAAAAATATTAATTTGATATTCAGGTTGGATTTATTATAGTTTGTTTCTGCCACGACCTGTCTCTTTCTATCACTCACATTTTTAAGCTTTATTCCTTTCTGATCAACTGGAAAAAGTGAGGCAAGGATCAGGAGCCTACATTCTATGTATTCATCTCACCTTACTTGCCAACAAAGTCAGTCTCCCTTCAGTTAAAGCGAGAGTTCTGGCCAGATCATGACTTTTGGGTTGTTGTGGGTAGAAGGTTCATACAACAGCATCATACCTGCAGTGAATGCATATGGGGACACTGTCATCTTCCTGGTAACAACGCACATCCCAGATGAGCTCAAGAATAGGGTCTATAGATGAAGGCACATCATGGTCTGGCCAATTCTTATAATGGAACTGGTAGATAGTTCGAGTTTCCTATAAAAAAAAAAAGCCAGAATAAAAGGAGAGTTCAAGGTTAGGACTCCACCTCATTCTACCACATGATTAGTCTAACTTACAAAGCAGCATCTATATTCTTTTTGAAATTTATGCTTCTTTTTTTTTTCTTAAGTGAGAAGCAGGGAGGCAGAGAGACAGACTCCCTCATGCACCCCGACCAGGATCTATCTGGAAAGCCCCCTGTGGGGTGATGCTCTGCCCATCTGGGGCCGTTGCTCTGTTGCTTGGCAACTGAACTATTTTAGCGCCTGAAGTGAAGCCATGAAACCATCCTCAGCTCCTGGGGCCAACTTGCTCCAACTGAGCCATGACTGCAGAAGGGGAAGAGAACAAAGGGCAAGGGGGAGGGGTGGAGAAGCAGATGGTCACTTCTCCTGTGTGCCTTGACTGGGAATTGAACCCAAGACATTCATATGCTAGGCCAACACTCTACTGCTGTACCAACGAGCCAGGGTTCTGCTTTCTTTCCTATAGACCTCCAATGACCATATGCCTTTGAAGAACAATTAAGTAATTTCTGTTCATTTATTGGCCTGCTTTTATCCGACCAATCAAAAGAAGAGGTAGATACATAGATAGTCTAAACCTGAGCTTCCCAACTGGGAAACTTCAAATGGGTCATTGAATATTAAATCCCTTTGTTTTAGAGAGACTGGGCGGCCTGAGTTCTCAAGTTGATTTCCAGCCTCTAGTCACTATACAGCTTCCAGTCACTCTACAAAAATTATTTTAGGGTCCTTGCCAGGTAGCTCAGTTGGTTAAGAGTGTCGTCCTGATACACCAAGGTTATGCATTCGATCCCCGGTCAGGGCACATACAAGAATCAAGCAAAAATGTATAAATAAGCGAAATGTATAATCAAGCAAAAATGTATAAACAAATCAATGTTTCTCTCTCTCTTTCTTTTTTTTCTCTCTTCCAAATAAATCAATAAAAATTAAAAAAATATATTTTATATGGGGCCATCGTATAGAGAATAGATTAGGGAGCCCAGATTATACCAAAGGTCTTTCTGAATATGAAGAATTTTCCAGAACATCCATGGCCCACCCACCCCCACTGTCTTATGCCCAGACCTAGTCAAATACATATATGTTTATCTGTCTGATCTCTGGAGGCTTTTTAATTTACCGTCCCATTCTATACTTACACTGTTGAACTTGACTTTCAGAGTCCTGATTATGTAGTCCGATTTTCTATTTTCAGCTCCCTAAGAAGTACATTAAAATATTAGTTATTTCAAAGACTAAGATTCAACAACTCTCTGTGAAGTAGCTCCAGGAGCATCGGCTCAGCCGCGTGGAAACCGGCATCAATCATACTCACACAGGAGATGGAGAACGGGCCAAGTTGCAGCGGCGGCTCTCCTGGCTCCGCCCAATAGCGCTCGCACTTTTTCTGTTGCGCAAAACAGAACAAAGTGATTTCCCTGCCTGCATCCCAGTCCCTTCTGAGTAACAAAGCCCACTCCCGCATTCAGAAGCAAAGTCAGCTCTCTGGCCTTCTGCTTAGGTTAGGAACTTCTAATCCCTTTGGCCTTCAACCCCAACTACATGGTCTAGAATCTCTGAGGATGGGAAAACAAGCATTAAAGGCTATGTAAATTATTTCAAAAAGATTAACATAAGTCATGTCTATTAAAGCTGTACAGGCTAACTGAAATACCAAGTTCCCTTGGGTTTTTTGTTTGTTTGTTTGTTTGTTTGTTTGTTTTAGAGAGGAGACAGAGAGACAGAGAGAAAGGGAGGAGGAGCAGGGAGCATCAACTCCCATATGTACTTTGACCAGACAAGTGCAGGGTTTTGAACCGGCAACCTCAGTGTTCCAGGTTGACGCTTTATCCACTGCACCACCACAGGTCAGGCCCAAGTTCCCTTGGTTTTAACTAGCATTGTATCAACTCGGAGCGACAACGATAGGTTAGCGGAATGCTATTCATAGACATATAATGTGAGCTATATGTGTAATCTTAAATTTTCTAATAGCCACATTCAAAAATGAAAATAAGTGAAATTAATTTTAATAATATATCTTACTTAGACAATATATTAAAATTTTTTCACCATGTGATCAATATAAATAAGGCATTATATAGTTGACATTTTAAACTGTCTTCAAAATCCAGTGTGTTTTAACACTCATAGCATGTTTCAATTATTAGGCTAAATTTTCATGTGAAATAATTTATTTCCATTTGGATTTCATAAAATTTATAGTTGAAAAAGAACCACATACCTATGTCGTTCCAAACATATTTAAAGTTTTTCAATAACTGAATTCAATGTCAGCTTTTAAGGTTCAATTCATTAAAATAAAATAATTGAGTTCCTTGGTCACTCTAGCCATTTCTCAAGAGCTCAGTAGTAATGTGTGGCTGGTAGTGGACCAGCAGAGGCTCAAGGCTCTGGCTGGCTGTTAAAGATGTCTGATTAATCACACAGGATGCAAATGGTTACTTTAAAAAGCATACCTTATTTTTCTTTCAAAGCAGAGTCTAGTGGGAATATAGACAAAAAAAAAAAAGGTCCTTACGTGTAAAAAAAAAAAAAAAGCTTCATTGTTTGGCTTCCCGACTCTGAAAACCAGCCAGACGAGCACAAATTTCACCTAGTTACATTTAAGAAAAGTTTGCACCAATTTCCCCCCTTCTTTTTCTTCTTTCCTTTGCCTGTAGGTGGTACTAGAAAGAGCTTACCTTCCCCATTTCAAACTCCATGCATGCCATAACAATGATCTGGGGGACAGAAGAGAGAGAAACTTAACCTTGACATAGTCAGAAAGAGCAGTGACTCCGTCCCTGGTCCCAGGGTCAGAAAGTGTTAATGATGCTTTTCTGGTTTGTTCATTTTAACCAAAGAAGAAATCTTGATAAATGATAAACTGTGGCTCCTACCCTTCCTTCTTTCTGTCCTCACTTCTCTTTTCTCTATTCAAATCAGTAAATTCTCATTAACAGATGAGCCTGTAAAGATGAGAACTTTCATTTCCCTGAAGAGTGACATTGTGATTTTGACTAAGAGGTACCAGAACCCTGAAATTCTAGTGACCGGCCAAAATAAGCACTCATTTAATACACGGTGGGGCACAAGCAGGTTTACAGTAGTGAGTGCGTGAAACATAAAGAGTTTATTCTTGTATTATTACTTATTAATTATTCTATTATTTTCCATACGTAAAACTGTATACCTACTTGTGCCCCACCCTGTACATAAGTAACTTCGGTCACATATTCTGATGCCCTTGCCTCCTCTGTCCCTAAACATGAGAGGACATAGTAACAAAAGTAATTGCTCTTACCAGCACACTGTATTCCCAAATCATCCTCCAGAAGTCCAGGAGAGTTGTAGACAAAGGTCCTTGGGTGGCAATATAAGCCCGGGGTCCATAAACTCCCTAAAGGGGAACAGAAATGACATGGGGTAACTACAAATCATCCCCTTCTGTTCTCATCTAGTATACTTCCCTCCCTTTTCCTTGGATCCCTAGAGAAATATAGTCTAGTGTGCTCCCCCATTTTTTTAGGTACCTAGAGAACACGGAATATGGAATGTACCTTAATGAAATTGGCATTGATGTAACTGGAGTCTTCATCAGAGGTTATCAAGGACAGTTCTACTCGGCTATGATCATCTATCGGACAAAAGAAAGCATAATTCGATTCCCGGCCAGGGCACACAGGAGAAGCGCCCATCTGCTTCTCCACCCCTCCCCCTCTCCTTCCTCTCTGTCTCTCTCTTCCCCTCCCGCAGCCGAAGCTCCATTGGAGCAAAGATGGCCTGGGCGCTGGGGATGGCTCCTTGGCCTCTGCCCCAGGCGCTGGAATGGCTCTGGTCGGGGCAGAGTGATGCCCCGGAGGGGCAGAGCATCGCCCCCTGGTGGGCGTGCCGGATGGATCCTGGAGGGCGCATGTGGGAGTCTGTCTGACTGTCTCTCCCCGTTTCTAGCTTCAGAAAAATACAAAAAAAAAAAAAAAAAAAAGAAAAAGAAAAAGAAAAAAGAAAAAGAAAGCATAATTCAGGGGGCTTAGTCAGAGGGTTTACTGTAAGTCATGGACCAACACTGTGAATAGTGGTTTGAAGAGTAAGTGAATGAATAAATGTTCTTTTGTAGTCGTAAACAGTACAAACTAACTTGCCAAAGCCATGTTCCAGGAGGAAGAACAGCAAGCGATGGCTAGAAAGAGATAGGAATGATTGAATTGGGGAGAAGGTACAAGTTTATACAGAGAAATGAAACTTACAGGGTAAGATATCTTTATATCTGTTTTTCTTGATATTCTTGGGCCTCTCAGCCACAGTTGTAGGATATGTTTTGTCTACCTTGTACTTGGTAGATAGTTTTTTCAGCTTCTGTAATAAAATTCCAATAATTAAATCTTCCTAGAGAAAAGAGGTAAGAAGCTATTGCTAGAGAGCTTTTGAAGGGACCCAAGTTTTGCCACCCCAAAGCTCCTTTTTCGGGACATGAATTTTAAGCTGTTTATTAAGAAATGGGAGTCAGAAAGAAACTTTGACCTTCCCACCCCTTTTCTGCCCAAGAGATTCAGACAGAGAAACCTACTTCAGGAAGGAGATCTTACTATGTTCCCCTTAGCCTAATTTGAATTAAATATGGTAAATAAGAGGGCTTCAAGCAGGTCCGTGGGTCCTACTGTTTCCGAGTTGCCTAGCAAAGATTTTCCTGCCACATGTGTTCTGCTCTTCTTCAAATACCTATAAATTGCCCAATCTCACTTCTGAAATCTAATACCCAGTTCTTCCCCTTTCTCCTCTGTCAAAAAAATGTTTTATATACCCGATGCTGCCTCGCTGCTTTTGGAATTTTCATTCTTACGTGAATTCCCCGTGCGCACGTATTCAACTTTGATCTTCTCCTATGCGTCTGTCTCTGTTAATTTGGTTATTAGCCCAGCCAGAAAAACTTAGAAGGTGGGAGGAAAAGTATTAATATATTTTTAGCCCCCACACTTTCATTCTCCACCACCCAAACATTGTGTTTCAGCCCGTATAGCATCCTCAAGGCCCAAGTCCATTCGTGACAGAACCCCGGAGTGTAAGGATGGAGAGGTCAGTGACATGTGAAGAAGTGAAATGATCACACTTACTGCAGCTGAGCCACAAATAGCTGAAACTTAGAGGTGAAACTGGTGAATATTTAAAAAAAACCATCATGTTCTGAAAAACTATAGGAACCACCCAAAGGGTCAGATATTAAAAGTTTAATTTATTATCTTTATAGCTACTACAAAGCTATTTTAAGTAGAAATGGAACGTAAGCAAAATAAAATCTCTCTAGATCTACAAAATTTCAAATGTTCAGTCTCAAAAGCAGTCATTTTTTTATATAACCCAAACTTCAAGCCCCTCCCCCTACCAAACAATGATCTTTAAATAGTATCACATTCTATGGATAAAATATGATCTGGGCCAGTCAGGGGTTAGCATAATATGGTTGAACAAAATTCCTTAATATAGTGAAGTAACTCCCGAAAATTATTCCTATTTGCCAATAATATGCTATGCATAGACCAAAATTTTAGGTCAGAGGAAACAATAGTTCTTTAGCTCTTTATAAAATTAACCTTGTACCAAATTTTGTTTAATGCCCTTATCATTCAAAGAAACAGGCCGAATAGAAAGAACTTAGGGAAAGCTCCTGACAAGTAGAATGAGGAGGTAGGAGGGGACATCACAAGCTAATAAGCAGCTAGGTCCTCTCACCAGAGCCCCCACCTCCGCACACAATCAAAGGGAAATAGTTTATGGCGGGAAACTCTTGTAGTGGCCTCAGAAGTCAACAACAACAAAGACTGGCAAAAAGTAGACCAATCCAAGATGGAAGAAAAACTGACCAGAATACAACCCCAAAGCTCATTATACCATCAGTATAGTGAAAACTGACACCACAAGTAGAATGGGGGCCATGGAGAAGAACACTATGACACTTTGGAAAGGACCGTATTAAGAACAAGATCTCCACCTCAACCAAAAGGCAGAGTCAGAATTTGGCATCACAAAGTTCAGAAACAATTCACCCATGGAAACACATAAAATCCCAAGAACTGACTGGCCCGCTGCACAACTGACTCCCAAGTTCACTGGCGTCCACTTAGAAGTGTACTTTGACTCTTTCGCAGCGTGCCCTGGGACACTTGCAACCAGAGGAGGCAGCGGACAGCTCAACCCCTGATCCTGTCTCTGGGAACTGGTGTTCTAGCCTCTCTTTCTCCACCTGGAAACTTGTGTTTGCTCTCATTCAGGCTCGCTCTTGAATTCTTTCCTGTGCAAGTCAGGAGCCTGGAGGTCCTGGACTATGCTGGAACAGGGCCAGCTCCTGTCCCGGACCCAGTCCAGTGACAAAACCACATTTACTAGATTTGACCTTTGGGAATTCTTACTCAACTTGAGAAAGATAAAGGAAAAACATCTGTGATAGCCAATAAGCGTTTGTTGAATTTAACTACAGAAGATAATTGTTATTATTTGCCCGTTATTTAATAGTGAGTTGGTCACATGAAGATCATGAATTACTTCCTGTGGGTCAGATTCCCCAGCGTTTACTCCATTTTCATTCTCCTAACTTCCTTTTGAAATTTCCTCCTCCTGTGGCCCTTATTAGTCTACATTATCTTGGTTTTCCTCTTTCTTCCTTGACTTCCCTTTTCCACTTCTCACTCTTACAGGTCCTCTGTTTCTGTCTTCTCATTGTGAATTACCCGAAGTTGCCAAGCTAAGTCTTCAGCTTTCTGCTCTTCTCTGAGTGTACACATTTGCTCAGAAATACCATCTTCTCTTAGAGAGGGCATACCAATGTTTTTAAAGTTTTTACTTAACTGATTGAAATTGAATCACACTGCCACCCCAGAGTGGATGTCTCAAATTTCTCTATTGAGATTAGATTGCTAAATTTTAGTTCTGAATACCCACCCATATCCTAGACATTTTCACTTGGGTATTTTATTATTATTGTTTCAACTGTTAACGCCAGTGGCACTGTCTTGATTCCAGGTAGCCACACTCTAAAAATGGAGAGCTACTTTAATTCCCTCTTTTCACAATTCCCACCTCTAATTCAGTCAGCAAGTTCATCTGCTTCTTTCCATGAAATACCTTTCTTTCAACCTCGTATTATTTATTATTGTATTATTTTCTTTTTTAAATTTTTATTTTTAATTTATTATGTTGACATGGTTTCAAGTCTGTGCAATACCTTGCATCAGCCTTCCTTCCTATGCCCTGCACATACCTTAATTCAGGCCTTTTCTCTTCAAGGATGTTGGACTGTTTATTTGTTTGTTTTTGAATTAACAGCTGTTTCTTTTTCCTTTTTTTTTTTTTTTTTTTTTTTGACAGAGACAGAGAGTCAGAGAGAGGGACAGATAGGGACAGACAGACAGGAAGGGAGAGAGATGAGAAGCATCAATTCTTTGTTGCAGCTCCTTAGTTATTCATTGATTGCTTTCTCATTTGGGCCTTGATGGGGGGGGGGGGGGGCTACAGCAGAGCAAGTGACCCCTAGCTTAAGTCAGCAACCCTGGGCTCAAGCCAGCGACCTTGGGCTCAAGCCAGTAACCTTGGGCTTCAAGCCAGCGACCATGGGGTCATGTCTACAATCCCACGCTCAAGCTGGTGAGCCTGTGCTCGAGCCGGATGAGCCCGCACTAAAGCCAGCAACCTCAGGGTTTTCATTGCAATCCATTAGGCATAATCATGCCAAAATAAACTTACTAAAATATTGCTTTCTTTTTCTCTCTTATGCCCAGAAGCCCTGCACTGACCCTCCTGCTCCGAGGAGAATGTCTGCACTCCTCAGCTGGTACTTCAGATTCCCCCACCTGGACCCGGACCCTGAAGGGAACCAAAGTTTTGCCACCCCGACGCTGTCTTTTTGGGATATTGACTATAAGCTGTTTCTTAAGAAAATACTCAGAAAGAACCTTTGCCCCTCCTCCCTTTCCTGCCCAAGAGATTCAGACAGAGAAACCTGCTTCAGGAAAGAGATCTCAGGAAGTGTCCATTATCTTAATTTGAATCAGACAGGGACCGTGAGCTGGATCCCCCTGTGTCCCATGGTCTCTGAGTCACCCAGCAAGGATTTTCCTGCGCTGTGTGTCCTTCCTCAACCACTCACAACCGCCCGGTCTCACTTCTGAAATCCAATAACCCTGTTCTCTCCCCCCTTTTCTCCTTTGTCCAAAAATGTCTTATATACCCAACGTTGCCTCACTGTCTTTGGCATTTTCATGGAATTGCCATGCCTATATGAATTCCCCGTGAACGTGTATTCAACTTATATTTTCTCTTGTTAATTTTTCTTGGTTGATGTGGTAGTTAGATCAGGAAGAATCTGGAAGGTAGGAGGAAAAGTATTAATGTTTCTTTTGCCCCCACAGAATGCTTGTGAATTGTCAGAATTGGATGAGGAAGGATGCTGAACTAATAACTACACTACATATTTTTACAACAAGAAGCATGTAAGTGGGCTAGTTTGGGAATTTAAGGACATAACATAGACACACGAGTGACTCTAAAATATTTCCACTCGAGTTATACTAATTTTTCAGCTCTCTTTGCTCATGTGCACCTTCAGAATGATCGTTTTCAGGTGGCCACTGATTCCAGTGCTGCTGAAAAGATGTCAAGTCTCAGAACAGTTCCTTGTAGAAATCTGCAGCACTGAGCCCGATGCATACTCCTTGTGACACTGTTTTTATCTGTTGGTTTTTCTGTGCTTGTTTGTGGAGTGTTTTTCAGGGAGAATGCTATAAGCAAAGGCCTTTTTAGAAGATATGCCTCAGTCAATTTGGTAAAATGTTATAGGTGAAGGGTGTGTGTGTGTGTGCGCGCGCGCGCACCTGTAAAACGCTTGCACTCTATTCATCCTCCTGGAGTCACCTGGCTGGATGACAAAGTGAGACACTCACAGAAAACATCATATAGGAAATTCCTACAGAATTGTTAACGTGGAAAGTGGGAAGGATCTCTTTCCCCAGATATCTTCCCTTGAGGTCCGACCACTATAAAGATCTCTATTTTTACTCCCTTTTTCTCCCCACCAGACCCCCAGGCTCCCAACCTCAACGGAGAACAAAACTGAGCAGAATTAGGACAGAAGAACTGACAAACCTCACCGGAAAAGGAGACACTCAGAGCAGGAAGCATAAGGGTATACAAGAGAAAGCCAGGCCAAGGAGGTGGGTTGGGCTCGGGGAGAAAAGATAGGTCAAAGGGGGAAGGTATTTCTCTGCAAATCACAGCGTAGGGGATGCAAGTTCCCCAGAGGTGGCGCCAACGAGAGACACCAGGGAGAAGCTGCTGAGAGAATGAAGAGGCCGGTACAGCAATGGGTACATGGTCAATAATATTGTAATAACTATTACAGTGCCGGGTGGGGATAGACTTACTGGAGTGACCACTTCATAAGTTATATAAATGTCTTAACCACTTTGCTCTACACCTGAAACTAGCATCATACTGAATGTCTACTGTCATTGAAAAAAATAAATAAATAAAAATTGAAAAAAAAAAATCAAGAAAAGAGGCCAGCATCCCTCCTGGGCCTGATGAGAAACCAGATTCCACGTGTGTCTGATAAGCTAAGAGTAAGCTCATTGGGTTGGTGGACTGTAGTACCCCTTTCCTTTCGAGACGGGAAAATAGAACTGAGGTCCTGCGATAAAATTCTAGAAATCAGGACTGAGGACTTTGAATGTTTTGTTGGGTTGTGTTTTTTGTGTGTTTTTTTTTTTGAATTTTTAAAAATTGATTTTAGAGAGAGGGAGAAGGGAACAAAGAGAGAGATAGATGTGGAATTGTTATTCCACTTATTCATGCATTCATTGGTTGAATCTTGTATGTGCCCTGCCTGGGGATTCAACCCACAACCTTGGCATGTGGGATGATGCTCTAACCAACTGTACTCCCCAGCCAGGGCTGTCCTTTGGGTGTTCTTCTCATTGACCAGTAAATTACTTACTGATAAATGGATTAAGGTCACTCCCAGAAGAGAACAAGGAAGAAGAAAGAAAGTGCAAGCCTATAATATCTTTGCCTCGGAAGGCTGCGTTATTGTATAGATTCAACCTTTGTTTCTCACGCACTCATAAACTAATTACTAAAGAAAAAGGGGCCCTGACCTCTTCTTCCTTAGTAACTAATTTATTTGTGCCATGAGATGAAAATGGTTGTATTTAGTCAGGGGCACTGACCTTAGTAATTAGTGTGTGTTTGTGCCATGAAAAAAAAGGTTGAAAATCACTGGATTAGAAGACAAAGCATAAGTTAGACTTTGGAATGGGAAAAAACGAAACTTGGTCCTCCTGTGCTCGCTGGGAGAGTGGAATCAATGTTGGGCTGTCTCCAGAGCTTCTCAAGGTAGGGCACTCAATGCCTTCCAACTGCGGGTCAGTATTATCTCCTTCAAGACTCCAACAAGAAAGAGAAAGCGAGAATGCTAACGGATGGAATCAGGAGCTTGGGTCGGTAAGTTCAGGCCACAAGAGCACTGCTGGTAGGAAAGAGGGCAAGCTTGAACTGGCTGAGTGACCCAGCTCTATGCAAGGATGAATTTTATAAATATAATGTAGAGTGAAAGAAGCAAGACATAAAAATACTAATGTGATTCATTTACATAAAGTTCAAAAATCGGTAAGAAAAAAAAAACCTGATTTCATTTACATAAAATTCAAAACCCGGTAGGATTAATGTCTATTGTTTAGTGATATATATAGGTCTTGAAGCCATGCAACAACAAAGAACAAAAACAATCTCAGGATAGTGTTTAGCTCTCGTCTGCTGGGAACTGGGGTAGTTATGATCTGAAAAGACACCCAAGGGATTTCTGGGGTATGGGCAATGTGCTATTTCTTGATCTGAGTGGTGCTTACATGAGTCCCCGCTTTATTGCTCATTGTTAAATTGTATGATATATGTGTGTTTGAAGCACATTTCTGTGTATATGTTAGATTTTGTGTTTTTTTTCTTTTTAAGTTTTAATAGTTAAGACCAATAGAGAAACCAGAAGGAACAGAGCGTGAAGGAGGGCAGAGAACTAAGAGCACAGGCTATAGTTTCAGAGCACAGTTTAAACCCTGGCTTTGCTGTTTTATGGGTAAAATGAAGATAGCACCTTCTTCTTGGAGTTGCAGTGATTAAGATTATATATGGCAAACCACTTAGATTGCCTTGTATATGTTAAGCAGTCAAAAAATGTTATTTTAGACCTGGCTGGTTGGCTCAGCGGTAGAGTATCTGCCCGGCATGGTGATGTTTGGGGTTCCACTCTCGGCCAGGGCACACAAGAGAAGCACTCATCTGCTTTTCCACCCTTCCCCCTCTCCTTCCTCTGTATCTCTCTCTTCCCCTCTGCAGCCAAGGCTCCACTGGAACAAAACTGGCCCTGGCGCTGAGGATGGCTCCATGGCGTCCACCTCAGGCGCTAGAATGGCTTGGATTGCAGCAGAGCAACAGCCCAGATGGGCAGAGCATCGCCCCTGGTGGGCATGCCAGGTGGATTCCTGTCAGGCGCATGTGGGAGTCTGTCTGACTGCCTCCCCGTTTCTAACTTTGGAAAAATACAAAAAATAAAAATAAAATGTTATTTTATCTTTTATATTGCATATAATATAATGTATAGTATCTTTTACAGTTATTAAATTTAGACTAGCAAGGTGGTAGAGAAGATGATAAATTCAGATACTGCAAATTTTTAAAAAAGTGTTTTGGAAATACATCTGGCAATACTTCTCCAATTAGATGCTAATATTCTTTGGCCCGGTAATAACACCTCTGGGGCTCTCACCGCAGGATATAAATCCAAAAGAAGGGGAAAACCACATGGACAAACATTTATTGCAGCGTTAGCAATAATCATGAAAAATTAGAAATAACCCAATTGTCTCACAATAGAGAAATAATTTGATAAGTTGGGTGCCTGCCACATGTCAGGCATTCTGTATATTTCTTCTATTATTGATTCCACTTTTTATTACTCTGTTCAGAGTCACACAGCTGAGAATAGACAGAACCTAAATCAAACTCAGATTTACATGAGTCCAAAATTGTTACCAGTACAGATGGTAGAAAGCAAGGCAACCCGAACTTAAAACTCAGTTCCACCACGTGCTGGCTGTATGACCCTGAGCAAGTCATTTCACCCACTTCATCTATAAAGTAGAAAGAATAACAGTGCCTTCATCAGTGGATTAAGTGAGTTGCTATGTCAGTATTTAGAATAGTTTCTATAACAGGTATAGGAGCATTGGCTATTATTACAATTATTATTTTCCCATTATATCACACTGCACCAGAAGTCATTAATATAGATTTTAATTGATGTGATAATTTTGGTATAATGTTAAGTGAAAATAAGAATAAAAAATTGTATCTATATTTATAATTACAATTATATAAAAGGCATTACATAAATGGACAAGAACTAGAATTTCTATACCAAAAAGCAAAAAAAAACCACACTGTATTTGTCGGGAGGTTGGTCCTAGGTTGAATTTATTGTCTTTTAACTTACCATAATACTATTTTTATAAGAATAGCAACAATAGAGCTTTTTAAAAAAAGAAGTTTTCAATAGTGTGATTGCACACTGAAGTTTCTGCTATATAAAACCTATACTAACTAAGGACTTACCCTCAGGAGAGGCCCTGTGAGGGACACGGTGTAATTAGCTGTAGCCAAGACACGAATTTCACAGGCTCTGCGACAACAGATCCACATTAAATATCATGTCTGTGGCTGAGCGGCTGAGGGAGCTTAGGCCAGCTACATAACCTCTCTGAGCCTCAGTTCCTTGTCTGTAAATCAGAGATTATAACTACCTCATAGTGTTTTTTAAAATAGATACAGTATATGTAGTCCTGACTGGATAGCTCAGCTGGTTAAAGCATTGCTTTGATACTCAAAGGGTATGGGTTCAATCCCTGGTCAGGGCACATACAGGAACAGATCTGTGTTCCTGTCTGTCTCTTTCTCTCTCTCTCTCCGAGTTTGATGCTTCCTTGACACCCCATCAAGACTACCACAATTATAATTAAATATTTAACAGACTAATTAGTTGCTCAATATCTGCCTCTCTAAGACATCGTCTGATGTCTTGGGCGACAGATTCCACCAAAGCACGGAGCATGGCATTGCAATGCCAGCCTCTAGCACAATGCTTTGCACAGAGCAAACAGTCCATAAATATTTGGGTGAATGCATGAAAACCTTACAGGAGCGGTCAGTGGCAGTTTCGAGTGCAGAAAGGTTACTGAATTCAGTCTTGGCCCAGACCTACACAGCATAGTACTGGCTTTCTCGGTCATGGCGGGGCCATCGCTCTGCACAAAGACAGCCGGATGAGAGGCACGTGGGGACCAGAGTCTAAGCCACGGACCCAGTGGGGCTCACAGTGGCCTTGTATCACAGAATCCATCCTCAAATCTCCGAAACATCAAATCCACGTTCCTCCGAAACGTGAATACGTTGAGGAGTTAAGGTGGGAGATAGGACATAACCAGGCGGAATCCCCCTACCCCAATGTCACGGCAGCAGTCACCTTGTCCAAGCAAGCCATCTGGCCTCATTCACCACCCCGCACTCCCCCAGAGCCAGTCCCTCTGGTATCTCAGCTGAGCCCTTAGGTGGGGCTGAGAGCAAGACTTTGTTTTTCCACCGGAGGACATGAGTCAGTGAACAGTGAGGTTCCACTTAATCACCAAAAAAACAAGGCCCTTAGACCAGGAGCTAGAAGAGCAAGGAAGTGATTAATATATAAGTCAGAATAGTGATTATTCCTAGGGCAAAGCAGGGCACAGTGGGGGTGGAGTGGGGGTCCACGGGGTCCAGGCGGGGAAGGGATAGATAGAAGTCTTCTGAGGTCTGACAGTGTTCTAGTCCTTGACCAGGGTGGTGGCTGCTTTATAATTACACTTACACACATTTTATGCAATTTTCTGAGTGTGCATTATAGCTCACAGTTTTAAATAGCTGGAAAGAAAAAAACTTATAAGAGGTTTTTAAGCAGGGAAAAACTGACCAGATTTGGATTACTGAAAGATCACTTGCACATTGAACGGAAAATTGACTGAAGGTGGGGCCAGGCTGGAGGAAGAGAGAACTGGAGGTGGAGTGACTGTATACTTTGGGGAGAGGTTATACTGACTGAGCTAAGAAAAGGTGAAATAATAAGGATACAGTCTACATTATTTTTTTAAAAAAACACAACCAAAATAAAACAGAGGCTGGCACTGCCCTCTCGGCTCACTGTTTACCTCTATGGGTGAATCTGGCACAGGAATTACATACAACCCAGGAGCAGGTACTATCTAAGCAGACACACAGGCCAAACTCCCCTTACCTCCTTCCCTGCTAACTCTCCTCAGAAGTACTCAGACTGCCTGGCCAATGGCAATTAGAGCACTTTTCACAAAATTAATTAATTGATTGATTAACTTGGGTGAGAGAGGGGACAGGGAAGGGAGAGAGAGAGAAAGAAAGAGAGAAACATTGATTTGTTATTTATACATTCATTGGTTGATTCTTGTATATGCACTGCCCAAGGATTGAACCTGCAACCTTGGCGTATCCGGACGATGCTCTAACCAACCAAGCTACCCAGCCAGGGCCTAGAGCCCATTTTCCGTGACACCACAGCATTATCTAACTAGAGCTGACACAGGAGTTTCTATTATAATATTCAATAATTCAATCATAACAACTGATCACTAGAGACTTTACAGAGTATTTTTACACTACTGTCTAAGTGCCAGGATGTTAGCTCCGCCAGGGCAAAGGTCTTTGCTTTGTTCACTACTGTATCCTCTATGTGTTAGAACAAAGTAAGTGCTCAATAAATATGAATGACTGCATTTAATTATTACTGATATTCAAACATCACAACAATCCTGTGAGAATAGATAGGACAGGAATTATTCTCCCCGTTTTAAAAGTCAGAAAACAGAGACTTGGGGAGATGAAGGAACATGTCAAATAATTGATTGTGATTTTATTTCAGGTTTTGTACTTTGTTTCCCTCGTTTTTTCCCACCTCCTCACAGCTGAAGAGCTGAGATCTGGAGTTTCTTATAGCTCTGAAACACCAGCTAGAAGTATTCCATACCACCTGACCGGTACGCTCAGACATCCTGTGTCATCCGACGTGCCGGGTGGTAGGATGAATGAGGCCTGCCCAGTCACACTGCGTCGGTACCCACAGCTCCTCAGAGGAGATGCGGGCTGCCCTGGGCCACCTCATCCCGCTGGCCTTCAGCGGCGCTGTGCTTACGGTTCCCTTCGTGTCCCCCACCTGGCTCTATTCCCCATCCTAGCCGTCCCACACCATCCAAGCAAAAGGTTAAGGAAACCCTGTTATTGCAAAAACACCTGTTCTAATCTTTTTTTTTTTTTTTTTTGTCTTAGAAAAAAATGAAAGGAAAAATAAAGAAATGTGGCAGCAGGTAGCTTTAGGGCTCTTGAAGAGTCTCTGTTATTCAAATGAAATTCCCATGGGCTGACTAAAAAAAATATGCCGTGAAAAGTGAATCTTGGTCTCTTCCCCTCTCAGAATTAAAGTTAGTCATCTGAGGCATAAATTATAACTCAGATTCCTAGGAATGCCATATATTCAACTAATATTGGTATTGATACACCTTGAATTAGGTATGTCTGATGTAGTCAAATTCTAAGAACTAGCAAAGATTAAACACGGTATTTTGGAGAGAATATCTAAAACAACACACAAAACTCAGAGAAGTCTAACTTTTAGTTTGCTTTCTTCCGCTCGTCAGCTGCGAGGTCTGATCAGTCACTACATCCCAAGAGCAATCTGGTCTAGGAGAGTTGGAGCACCCGAGTCAGTTAAATAGTTTCTGTAGCTATCCCGAGGGTGCCACATGTCAGACTCACCAGAAATTCATTGGCAAACTCCTCTTTGTTAAGCTTCGCGTTTTGGGTCTTATCCAGGAACTTCTGCAGAATTTCCCTTTGGTCCATGCTGCAGGGCAAGAGAGAGAGAATCTGTGAGTGGGTTAGGGGAGGGCATGTCCAATGTGTATCATGGCCGAGACACCAGCTAGAAGCCACGGCTGCAGCCCGAGCTGAGCATGTTGAAGACTGTGGTTTACTGACTTCATCACAAGCTGGAGAGGAAATTAGTACGTAACCAGCCTCTGTGGTCACACAACAAAACCATCATCTCACTCCAGGGCCCTAGTGCCTTCCTTCTCAAGGAAGGAACCTGGTTACAATTCAAGTTTTTAACAAACAAGACACTAACCAGAATATAACGTGTGGTCTGTTTAGCTCTGAGACTTTTCTACTCCATCACCATTAAGCTAAATTTTTTTTCTTTCTTTTTTTTTTTTTTTTGCTTCCTAGTGAAAAGACAGAATTACAGGCCTCGTGGAGGGATTCCGCCTCTCCCCATTTCCCCACTGAGCGCAAAGGTCCTGTTGACACCTGTTTCTTCATGTCTCCAATGAACTCCACAAAGTTGTCTTGGGCCCAGAACAGGAGACAGACTCTGTCTGGAGTTAAGAGGCTTTTTAGAAGTTTCTTGTTGGTGTGATGAATGGCAAACTTGTGTTCATCGGAGAAGATGTTTTTATTCAGAGCTCTGAAGTCTGCCATTACAGAGCTCAGAATCTCTTTCGGATGAAGGACGGTCAGCTGCTTCTGACAAGTCCGAGCCTCTCCCGGGGGCTGGGGAAGTGCTGGCCTCCTGTAAGGGAAGTGGTGGGCTTTCAGGGTTCCGTGACCCTCCCGTACTCTGGTACTCTGAGCCTCACTGGGCTTCCGGACATAAGGACTGAGTGGTCTCTATGGGATAGAGCAGCACAGCGGCCCCCTCGAGAGGAACCTAACCAGGAAGTTGGCACAATACCCTCTTTGTAACGAAGGAAACTATGAAAGACCAGAGAAAGAGCAAACCAACAGCCTTGATGGCAACAGCTTGATTTTCAGGGCAAGCTTGCGGAACTAGTTCTAGAGAAGACATTTCTACTCTAGCAACGTAGGCCTTAGGAAAAAGGCCTTTCTTTCAGGAGGGCACGCTGTGGGCGTGATGTTTTGACCCCATATCATGGACAGGCTGTTCTAGAAAAAGCTTCCATGTCTCAGCTTGCATAAACTGTCTCCTCAGTGGATACAAACCTACCCAAGAGTGTCTCATTCAGCGTGAGAACAACCCAAAATCCGCCTAACACTTGTTTGAGCACATTAAGTTCAATAAATGTGTTAACAAAACGAGTCTGAAATAATCTTGAAAAAAATTCAAAAATGTGCTGTTCAAACTTCCTCTCGTTATTAGCAATCCTTTCTGTTTCTGCAACATTATTCAAATTCCCCTTAGGAAATCATGGTTCTGAACACCACTGGGCTTCATCCGCTTTGCTGAGCCTTCCAACATGAAAGGATTACATTGCTTAGTGGCACTGGTTACATTGCTTAGTGGCACTGGTTACATTGCTTAGTGGCAATGGGAAGCCCATAAAAATTTTCAATCCAATCCACATAAGTTCAAATGAAATGAACCAGAATTCAACAATATTTGTTGAGAATAGGATAGTATTTCTCAAATTATCCCCTTTAGCATTAAAAGAAAATTTCATGTTGCTTTAAATAATGCAATGTTTAATTTGGCTATTTAAAAACATATAAAACACGGGGCAATTTGTAAAAGGCCAAAATGTCAAGTTTACAATAATCAAAACCATGGTAAGCTATGTATATTTTAAATAAAGACTAAGAGATGTAAAAAAAGAATTACATGTGTAATTGTGCGTTCAAAAATTCTTCTTTTAAAATTGCTACACCACTGTGGCCAGTTGGCTCAGTAGTAGAGCATCAGCTTGGCATATGGAAGTCCAGGGTTCCATTCCTGGTCAGGGCACACAGGAGAAGCAACAATCTACTTCTCCACCCCTCCCTCTTTTGCTTCTTTCTCTCTCACTCTCTCTCTCTTTCTCTCCTCCCCTCTTGCAGCATGGCTTGATTAGAGTGAGTTGGCCCCGGGCGCTGAGGATGGCTCCACAGCGTCCACTTCAGGTGCTAAAAAAATGGCTCTGGCTGCAATGGAGCAAGGGTCCCAATTGGGCAGGTCATCTTTCCCTAGTGGGACTTGCTGGGTGGATCCTGGTCAGGGTGCATGCAGGAGTCTGTCTCTCCCTCCCCTCCTCTCACTAAAAAAGAAAGAAAGAAAGAAAGAAATTGCTACACCATTTTTAATTAGGAAAAAAAACATAAAAATTCATTAATTTATTCAATAAATTTATTGAGTACCCATGAAATGCTAAGCAGTATGTGAGGGGCTGGATATGCAATAGTGAACAAGGCAGAATATGTTGAAAAATGTGTTAAACAGTTAATAAAGCTGCTCAGAAACAAAAAATGGACTTAATTACTGATAAAAATAAAAATTTCCTACACTAACTTGCTCATTTGCAGAATAGCAAAGCCTTTTCTGAAAAGGAAAATGATTTTCTGTATTTAGACAAAAAAAAAAAAGAGAGAGAGATATACAGTTTTATAATCCATCCCCTACGAATGCCTCTAGCCCCATTAAAACCAGAACTTGAGCCTGACCAGGCAGTGGCGCAGGGGGTAAAGCGTCGGATTGGGATGAGGAAGACCCAGGTTCGAGACCCCGAGGTCCCAGCTTGAGCACAGGCTCATCTGGTTTGATCAAAAGCTCACCAGCTTGAGCCCAAGGTCGCTGGCTCAAGCAAGGGGTCACTCGGTCTGCCGAAGGCCCGTGGTCAAGGCACATATGAGAAAGAAGCAATCAATGAACAACTAAGGTGTTGCAACGCGCAATGAAAAACTAATGATTGATGCTTCTCATCTCTCCGTTCCTGTCTGTCTGTCCCTGTCTATCTCTCTCTCTCTGTCTCTGTAAAAGAAAAAAAAACAACCCAGAACTTTACTAATTAATAAACAATAAGATACCGAATAGAATGAAATCTAAGCCTCTTTTCCTCAAGCCCATATTTCAGAACCTTCTCTCACTTTCTCCTCCTCTTAGGGCGGGATAATATGTAGATAGATATATGAAAGAAAACTTGCTTCGATGCCCTCTGTAGACTTTTACCCAAAATATAAGGATCTGAAAATAGTGTTTTAGCAGCAGACAGATCTTTTTTAAAGCAGGCAGCAACTCTTAGGTGTCTGTTAGACTCTAAAACCAGAGTACAGAAGCATCGTAAAATAACCAAACCTCAAAAACCCACTTAGCTAAAAGGCCATTTCCTGAGCAGACCACTCAAGCAAGCAGAAACCAAACTGAAGGAGAAAACAAAGGTGTTTTATTTTGAACAACTCTAAGCTACTACTTAATTGCTCACACTTCCTTCTGGGGGTACTGGAGGGCAGCAGGACTAACGCTTTCTGACGAAGATTCTGTTGATTCATTGATATCTTGTGGGAAGATCAAAGACTGGGGAAGGGAAACAAGTCAGAGAAGCAAAGATTGCCAGGTACCTAAAAATGTTTTAAAAATTTACAATGAAACGTTTTAACCAGTCTGCCACAAGCCCTGAGTGAGCGCAGCGATTCCACGTAGGCAAAGCGTCCTGAACACGCAATGAGAATCATCAAGGGTGAGTTCTAGCGGAAAGTACAATCGTGAATGAGCAGCGGACGAGTGAGAAAGGAACACTCCACTGCTCCCTCATGTGGCTCTGGGGTTTGTGCAGAATCATGACAAGAGACAGGAGTGCCCATCACACTTTTACGTGTTCCAACAAGAGAGGAGTGTGCCAGCTTACGGGGAAGTAGCCGTGTGGCGGAGGCCGGGAATTACGAAAACACTTTAACGGAAGAGAGGGTAAGGGGGGTCATGAGGACAGGACATAGTCGTCAGTGGGTTTCTCAGAACATTCTTCTCTCTTTTTGGAGGCATGTTTTACTCTGGGGAAGCCACTTCTACACCCCAAGGTCATCGATTTGATATGGGCTCTGTGTACTATCTGTGGGACACTCACTCAGTCCTTTGTAAGCATCCTCTTGGTCACCAAGGCCTATTGGTCCTTTCTCCTCAACGCCTTAGATTCAACCTGCCTTTTTCATTCCCACGTTAGCCGCCATTCCCCTACTGTCTGATTCCTGCAGGGAGGAATGGCTCTTGTTATCTTCCTATTTATGTTTTCTCCACAGGTGACGAAGGTGGAATGAAAGTTCTTAAAACTCCCCTTTATTGCCGAAGAGCCGCAGTACTGCCTGATAGCATGGAACAAGTCCAGATTCCTCAGCTCCTCACCAAGCCCTTCCCCATGAGGTGTCCCCGCCCAGCCTGTCCAACCACGTCACCCATTAGCCCTTGTTCATTCTACTGCTACTTTTCTTGCTGCTTCTCACCTTGCCTCCTAATTTTCACCAAGATAAAAATAAAGCCATAAAGCCTAGTTATTTTTTCTTCAAAAATCTTATCCCTGACTCCATCTCACCATGACCTTCTCTTAGCCTCAACCTTTTAGTACAAATCTTTATATTCAGTTCTAGAAGTTTTCTCAGTTTCTTCACGTTCTTTGTCTCCTCCCCACCAGTTTAGTTAAGAGTTTATTAAGAAACACACACAGACCCTGGCCGGTTGGCTCAGTGGTAGAGCATCGGCCTGGTGTGCAGGAGTCCCGGGTTCAATTCCCGGCCAGGACACACAGGAGAAGTGCTTATCTGCTTCTCCACCCCTCCCCCTCTCCTTCCTCTCTGTCTCTCTCTTCTCCTCCTGCAGCTGAGGCTCCATTGGAGCAAAGTTGGACTCAGCGCTGAGGATGGCTCCATGGCCTCTGCCTCAGGTGCTAGAATGGCTCTGGTCGCAGCGAAGCAACGACCTAGATGGGCAGAGCGTTGCCCCCTGGTGGGCATGCTGGGTGGATACTGGTCGGGCGCATGAGGAAGTCTGTCTGACTGCCTCCCAGTTTCCAACTTCAGGAAAAAAAAAAAGAAAGAAACACACACACACACACACACACACACACACACACAAATGTCCCCTGTAGTTTTAAGTTTATCCAAGGCAATGATAATATGTTCTATGCATTTGTCTAAGCCATAGGGTTGTTGAAGTCTGTTGTGATAAAGCATGCTATAGAATGGGTTAGGCATGTGTGAGAGGTCCTCGCTGACTTGGTTACTCAATGCATCAGTTACTCCTGGTCTCTTGCCTGGCACAGTTTCTGCTAGCTTCTGGCTAGGCACTTTCTCTATGCCAGGAGCAGATGGGCCTTCCCTATAGGGAGGTCCAGGAACCTGGCAAAGAGACCACCCTGGATTCCACTGCTCAAGCAGCAGGGCTTTTATTATGAAAGGCATGAGGCTGCTAATGAGACACAGAGCCAGCCCCAAAAGGCTGCAATGGCCAGAAAACAAAATGACCTCCTTTATTTCCAGAATGGACCTTCTTTTCTTCTTTTATAAACAGATGCTGAGGAGACTTATAAAGCGCCTCTAATGAAGCTTTTTGCTCATGTTTTCCTATCAGCCACAGCAGGGATGCCCCTCCCCATCTTCCAACCTGCTTCTTGTCACTGCGGCATTCTGAGACTCTTCTACCTGCTGTGAACCTTGTAGCACACGGCATGGGGACCGGGACGTGGGAATCGCGCTCTGCCTTCGGTTTCAGAAACACACTCCTCAGCAGGCAAAGGTCAACGAACAACTTGCAGTGGAAGCAATTTACCTTTTTCTTTTTTTTTTTTTTAATTTTTTTTTTATTCATTTTAGAGAGGAAAGGGAGAGACAGAGGAGAGACAGAAGGGGGGGAGGAGCTGGAAGCATCAACTCCCATATGTGCCTTGACCAGGCAAGCCCAGGGTTTCAAACCGGTGACCTCAGCATTTCCAGGTCAACGCTTTATCCACTGCGCCACCACAGGTCAGGCATCTTTTTCTTTTTTAAACAGAGATTCAGGACTCTTGGTCAGGCTTGGTTGGCATCTTCTTCAAAATATAACCAAACTTGAAGTCTCATCTTTCATCTGATGTTCATTTAGTACTCATCCATTATGAGATCCACACACACGCAAGAGAACGGGGCAGGGAGTGTTGCAGAAGTGTTCGACAAGGTATTTTCATTGAGGATCCTTTATTCGAGTAGGGAAGACAAGCACACACATGACTGTAATTTAAGGCCATTGGTGATAAGACTGTAAACGAGGTACAAGCAAAAGTTTGAGAAGGCACAGATCACTTGTTTAGGTTATCTGGATAGCCTTCATGGAGGAAGTGACATTTGAGTTGGGACTTAAAGATGTTTGGAGAGGGCCCTGGCCGGTTGGCTCAGCGGTAGGGCCCTGGCCGGTTGGCTCAGCGGTAGAGTGTCGGCCTGGCGTGCGGGGGACCCGGATTCGATTCCTGGCCAGGGCACATAGGAGAGGCGCCCATTTGCTTCTCCACCTCCCCCTCCTTCCTCTCTGTCTCTCTCTTCCCCTCCCGCAGCCAAGGCTCCATTGGAGCAAAGATGGCCCGGGCGCTGGGGATGGCTCCTTGGCCTCTGCCCCAGGCGCTAGAGTGGCTCTGGTCAGGGCAGAGCGAAGCCCTGCAGGGGCAGAGCATCGCCCCCTGGTGGGCAGAGCGTTGCCCCTGGTGGGCGTGCGGGGTGGATCCCGGTCGGGCGCATGTGGGAGTCTGTCTGACTGTCTCTCCCGGTTTCCAGCTTCAGAAAAACACACACACAAAAAAAAGATGTTTGGAGAGTCTGCGAGAAAACGATACAAAATACAGAGAACAGTAGGAGGAGGACAGCTTAGTGATCCGCTCAGTCTGACTGGAGCATTGGGTATGTAGAGCAGTCTTGATTGACAGGCCTGGAAGGGCAGGCAGGACAAGATCCTGGGGGAAATTTGCATATCAGGCTGAAAAGTCAGGCTTTATCTGATGGGCAGTGGAAAACCACCGAAGGATTTTTTTTTTAACAACTCTACTGAGGTATTACTGACATGCAATAAACTGTACATTTCAAAGTGTACGATTTGAAAATTTTGGCCTGTGTATACACCCATAAAACCATCATCACAATCAAGATGGTGAACATAGCCATAACCTTCAAAAACTGTGCTGAAAGATGTTAAAAGAATAGAAATCAAAGGGGACAATGAGTTGGGTAAATGTTTCTTGATTTAAAAAAATAAATACTCCTTTCTGATTAAGTTTTGAACATCTCATCATCTCCTTCTGTGTTATATATAATTTCAAAATGAGCTATAACATATCTAAAAATGAATAAACCATAGACAAAGGAACCACAGCTTTGGCCAATCTGGTGCAGGCTGTATGTAGGACAGGCCAGATGGGGTCAGGCCTGGAATGGGAGGGTCACTGAGAGTTTAACGAGGAGGCTTCACCAACAGCCAGGGGTGGTGATAAACGCTTATAGGAAGAACGCGACAGAAAGGAAGGAACACGTGAGAAAGACTGGTTTGGTGAATAGGAGTGGAGAGAGGGAGAAGGGAAAAATGACTAAGGTTTTGAGCTAACTGGATGGCAGTTGGGGACAGTCTGGGGAAATGAAGGGTTTACAGAAATGAAGAATTAGTATTTGTAGATATAGATTTGGGAAAAATGGAAGTAAGTCAGACTTACAAATCACCTACATAGAGGTAAAAGCTAAAACCATAGATTGCCGGTTTGCCTTTGTAAAAAATGAAGTTAATGAAGAGAAAAAAGTCCAGCTAGAACTTCAGGAATTCCAAATCACAAGAGCTCCAAATTGTGTAAGCAGTACTTAAGATATTCCAGGCACGGGGGCTAAACCCTTTACAAAGGGTCTATCCCTCACGAGAATCCTTCGAATTAGTTACCAAATCATCTCTATTTTAAGAAGTGGAAACTAAGGCACAAAGGAATTGGATTACTAGTCCAATGTCACGTGACTGGTCTATGGTGAAACTAAATTGTTAAAATCAGACGATAAATGCATTCTTCAAGTCTGGGCTACAGTGACTTCTTCCTGCACAGACACCAGCCAGGCCAGAGCTGCTGCACTCACTCGCCAGTGCAATGCCCAGGGGCACCAAGTCCACCTTCTCAACATACCGTCAGATGGTTGGAGCTAGATTCATATTCTGATGTTTTAGGAGCAATATAGGCTAGACCAGGGAGCTGGAGTGGCTAAGAAAGAAAAGAAGAAACAAAGAGGAGGCTGCTGGACTCCGTTTCATTCGATTTAATTTTTTCAGCTTTACTGAGATATAATTGACATTTAACATTGCATAAATTTAAGGTATACAATATAACGATTATATAGTGAAATGAATACCACAGTAAGATTAACTCATCCATCACCTCACATAGGTACAATGTTTTTTGTGTATGAGCACTTTTTAAAATTTTTATTTTATTTTTTTATGTGTGTGTATATATCTCTTAGCAACTTTCAAATACGTAATACAGTATTGTTAACTATCGCCACCATGCTCTCCATTAGATGCCTAGGACTTTTTCATCTTCTAACTGGAAGTTTGTACCTTGTACCTTCTGATCCCCTTCACCCATCCCCCCATTCCCTGCCCCAGGAGACCACCAATTTGTTCTGTTTCTATATCATTTCATTTACATTGCACTTGCTAAGAATTAGTTCAAGTGCATAGACAGAAGAATTTTATTTCATAAACAGAAAAGCATTCATCAAAGTGAAAACAGTGACTTCCCCTAAGAGGTCAAAAACCACAAAACTTACCATGCTGAGTTTATAGTAACGTAAGGGACAAAGAAATACACCAAGTATCTTCAGTTGGTAACAAAAAAGGTAATTTCTACTAAAGAGAAACATGAAATCTCACTCTGGCTTATTAACCTATTGTGATTTATCCAAGAATACAGGAGACAGCCTAACTTTAAAAGTCAAAGCATATTAGCAGCACAGTGTCTTTCATTCTATGCATTCAGGGGAGCCGGAGAGCGGCTGAAGGGAGGGGATGTGGTTAGTTCTGTAAACTTTAGCCAAAGACATGAACACCTCTTCAAAAATAGATATAGCAATGGTTTCCTTCCTGACATGGAGGTAGGTAACCTGGTTTTGAGATTTTTGGATGAAGGAGTCTCTACTTCATGACTGCCTACTAATCAATGAGATTATTAAGGACTATTATGAGGTACTCATATCATAGAAACCATAAGCTTTGCTTCCAGTGACCTCCATCACTTGTGGTAGGGCTAGGGCCATGGCCACCCTCTCTGGACAACTCGGGAGTCACAGAGCTCTCTAATTTGCCAAAAGTCCTAGAGAGAGAGAGTAGTCTATGTAAGAACTAACAAACATGCTCATACTAAATTCTGCAAAAAAGTGTTATCCTAACTACAGTTGTGTTTGCCAGGAATTAACAGGATTGCAACAGAGTTTAAATTACTCAAGGAGAAATGTTCATTTAGCTTTAGAGCAGGGGTCTTCAAACTTAAACGGCTAGAGAGTAAATATTTGAAGCATTAAGGCGCCATAGAATATCTGCCATACTTCTTAGCTCTGCTATGCAATGCTAAAACGGTCGTAAATATTAATGTTGCCAACCCCTGCTTTAAGTGATGGTTCTCAAATTCCACCTGTACATCAGAATCACCTGTGAAACTGGTTAAAAGGGTAGGATCCTAGGCCCCAGCCAAACCCGAACGGATCTGAATCTCTAGGGATAGGACCTGGAAATCAGCAATTCACAAGGTCTACAATTGGCGATGTGAACTACGCTTTGAAAATCACTGTGGTCTGCAGCTAACTTCACCTAAGGTAAGATGGCCCTGCTGTCCTAGATGTGGGCCAGCACTTCCTGCATTCTGTGGCGGTACAAATGCAGCAACTCTTTCATCTTTCTTTGACCTTTATAATAGAAGGGCAGATGAACAAACGCCCATTTTTCACTTCCAACCTTGAAAATGCATAAAATAATGCTGCTCAGGTGAAGTTAACATGAAATTGAGGTTATGAGTTTAAAAGAAAATTCTAGACTTGAAGTAACAAGATTTTGCAACCAAAAAATCTCCCTGAAATTCCTTTGACTGCAAAATTAGTAGACAAGAGTCTTACCAAAGACAGGGCTAATCTAATACTTGACTCCCTTTTCCCCAAAATGACTCCAGCGAAAGCCTGCCCTGGGCTGCCTGGAATTCCACTCTATCAGAATATGTGGACTTTGACTTGTGTTCGGGACCTGATGAAAAAACAAGGCTGGACTTTTTCTACAGTGGGACGGACAGAGATAAGACACTGGGAACCTGTAGACAGCCTTCTATTTTTATCCCAATAAACTCAACCCCACAATCACCCAGGCGCTGGTCTCCTGAAATGCTTTTCTTGCAACCCCCTGAAAGGACTGTATTTCCACGGGCAACACTAACAAGTCGTTGCTTTGTGACTGGTGGTCTTTGCTTCAACAGGACCTCATTAAAATTCACATATAAACAGAAAGTAAAAGTCTCTGTAGATCATGTCCTGGTGGGTAGCTCAGTTGGTTGGAGCGTTGTCCTAATACACCAAGGCTGTATGGCTTTATCCCCGCTCAGGGCACACACAGGAGTCAACCAATGAATGCATAAATAAGTGGAACAACAAATCAATGTTTTGCTTTCTCTCCTTTCCTCTTTCTCTAAAATCAATCAGTAAATAAAAAGAAAAGTTAAAAAAAATTGTCTGGCCCTGAACGGTTGACTCAGTGGTAGAGCATCAGCCTGGCATGTGGAAGTCCTAGGTTTGATTCCCGGCCAGGGCACACAGGAGAAGCACTCATCTGCTTCTCCACCCTTCCCCTTTTCCTTTCTCTCTCTCTCTTCCCCTCCCGCAGTCAAGGCTCCATTGGAGCAAAGTTGGCTCCGGGTGCTGAGGACGGCTCCATGGCCTCCATCCACATCAGGTGCTAGAATGATTCCGGCTATAACAGAGCAATGCCCCAGAAGGACAGAGCATCGCCCCCTGGTGGGCATGCCAGGTGGATCCTGGTCGGGTGCATGCGGGAGTTTGTCTCTCTGCCTCCCTGCTTCTCATTTCAGAAAAATACAAAAAAAAAAAAAAAAAAAAAAATTGTCTGTGGTCCTCTGGGAGCTGTTTCCAACTTTATCAATAGAAAATAAATTATTCAGCTAAGTTCAGTTCTGGCCAAAAGAAAGTGGATTTTTATTTGGTTGTTTGTCTGATTTAATGGCCAGAAATCAATCACCTGATTAGTCAAAGAAGAAGAGATGTTCAGGCTGCCCAACAGCTCTGCCTCTTCTTCAGCCCTCCAGATTTTCCTAGGAAAGACAATGAACATCCAACAGTCAAAGGGATGGTCATAGGGTCCTCAGGAAACCGGGAATGACCTGCAGGTGCCACCAAGGAGTGCAGCCCTTACCAGGCCGCCTGCTGACCCTGGGAGTGAAGGGGAGCACTCCATGAGAGCAGATGGTCTAATGATGACTAAGATGTGGGCTTCGAACGCCTCCTAGAGTTTTCACCCCAGCAGACAACACTAACGTTTTAGTTTCCTAACAAACAGTAAGGTGATCCGGATTTCTCAACATGCAGCCAAAGACCTCGGGCAAAGAAGACCCAGAGATTTACCAGGTCAGAGTGAAGCCAGGCTGAGAGAGAACTCAACCACTCACACACTTCACAGGTGTGTAGGAAGTAGAAATTCACTATATAAAGTCTGGAGTCCCACATCCACAGGTGGAGCTTCTGAATGCTCCCCTTTTTCCAAGGAAAAAAACACTCTTGGTGTTTTCACTGAAGTAGGGAGGCCTGTTTTCCTGCTTGGTTTCCAACTTACAGAAGGAATCATAAATTGGAGCCCCAGGTATTAGTAGCAAAAACCCAGCAAAGCCAGGGGCCCGACATACTTACCCAACCTCCCTGGCCCTGGATGAACTCCCGGATGGCACCGTTCCCATTGATCATATTTCTCATGGGGGCCGCCATCTGTCTTGCCAATTCAGGAGCCTTGCGGACCACACATTCAAGAAGCTTCACTGATACTGCCAAAAAGGCTCTCTCATAAGCAAGGTTGGAATCCTGAGCACACCAGGCCATGCTGAGAGAGTTTACTGTGTCCTGAAGGACAGCTCTCACCTGGGGAGAGACACAGAAATATCAGCGGAATAGCACTAAAAAGTGCAGAAGGCTGCAGGAACAGGAATCCAGTAAAGCAAAGTGGCCAATGTACCACTGGTTGTATTATGTCTAAGGTAATCTGAGGGAGCAAATGAATAGATTGTTCTCATTTTAATATTTAATTTAATTAATTAATTTATTTATTTTCTGAAGCTGGAAACGGGGAGAGACAGTCAGACTCCCGCATGCGCCTGACCGGGATCCACCCGGCACGCCCACCAGGGGGCGATGCTCTGCCCACCAGGGGGCAATGCTCTGCCCCTCCGGGGTGTCGCTCTGTCGCAACCAGAGCCACTCCAGCGCCTGGGGCAGAGGCCAAGGAGCCATCCCCAGCGCCCAGGCCATCTTTGCTCCAATGGAGCCTTGGCTGCGGGAGGGGAAGAGAGAGACAGAGAGGAAGGAGAGGGGGAGGGGTGGAGAAGCAGATGGGCGCTTCTCTTGTGTGCCCTGGCCGGGAATCGAACCAGGGACCCCTGCACGCCAGGCTGACGCTCTACCACTGAGCCAACCGGCCAGGGCCAATATTTTATTTAATGGCTATTAGAAAAACCAGAAGTAGCCCATCAAATCCATGATTTCAGATATTAGTGCCTAGGATGAACCAAATGATTGAAAGAGAAACAAAAATAATTTGAGAGAAAATTATTAAGCGCATGATGGTATAGCTGGTCAAACTGGGAAGGTATTGCTTGAAAGACTGAAGTCTGGAAAACTCTAAAGCAAAAGAAAATGAATTAGCTTTTCCTTTGTCCTTCTCCCCAAAATTTGGTCCAAAAGCCATTAGGGAAGGCCAAGCAAGATCTATTGCAGCGTAGGGTAGGGGGGCCCATGGCGGTCAAGCAGAGTGTCAGGGACAGAACAAGCTGGGGAGGGCATCCACGTAAGAGTACCTAGATCTTGGTATCCGAAGATTATTTTTCTGTTAAAAGAAACCAAAGCTCCCTGGAGAACGGTTGATGTCCAGATAGGAATTGGAAATTACATATCTCTGTTAGAAAGTAAGGAAGTACTCAGAGAATGATAGGGACATGCCAAAAAGACACAGTACAGATGGAAAAGTCTCCCACTGGTCAAAACTGGGACAATGTGAGCATTCGAATAAGTAATGACAGTAACAGATGATGACCTATTGAATAAAGTAGGAATTCACGAGTCTATGCTGATGTTAAAAAATAAATGGATTGACATTTTGAAAGATATGGGACGTTTACATGGTTTCACAGTCCCTCCCCACAAACCTCTTAATTACAGAGATGAAAAGAGTCACACTGTACAGTGGAAACACCTTGCAGACGCCACCTTTCATGATTAAAGTTACCAAGCAATGGGACAAGTTGAGATGTGTGCCACTTGATGGACTGAGAATGCGGTAACACTTCTTTCTGTGATATTCCTACCAAAGGTGCATATCCTGAATCCATTCAAGAGGAAACATCAAACACACAACCAACGTAAAGGACATTCTACAACATAACTGAACCATATGATCTTTAAATAAAATTTTTTAAATTGATTGCTTTTAGAGAGAGGGAAGAATATAGAGAGAAACATCATTCTGTTCCTGTATGTGCCCTCTCCAGGGACTGAACCCACAACCTTTGAGTATCAAGTAACCAACCGAGCTACCTGATCAGGACTGAACCATGTAACCTTGAAGCATCAAGGTTGTGAAAATCAATGAAAGACTAAGGAACTATTCCGGATTGGAGGAGACATGAGAATGTAATACCTGATGCTGGCCTACATCTTTCTGCTAACAATTGACATCATTGGGACAACTGGCAAAATTTGAATGAGATCTTAGGACGAGATAACAATGTATCCATGATGATTTTCTGGTTTTGATGGTTAGATTGCGATTATATATGACACTATCCTTGCTTCAAGGAAATATAAAAGGATTGAGAGCGGGTATGGAAGATCATGTTGCTACTTACTCTCAAATGATTCAAGAGGGAAATTCTTTGTACAATACATGCAACTTTTCTGGGAGTTTGAGACTGTCTCAAAAAATTTTTTTAATTAAAAAATGAAAAGTAAATTCAACTCTCAGCTACCTAGGAAAGTGACAGTACAAGCAATTAGGAGTAATAAGGCTAGTTGAGTCTAATGTACAGTCAGCACACCACCCAAGCTGTATTCAGTAAGGATAAAGCATCATGGTTCTGGGATCAGTCTGGCTTCAAATCCTAACTTCAATACTTATTGCATAGGGATGCGATTGCACAGGGAATATAGTCAATAATACTGTAACAACTATGTATCGATGGTGTCAGATGGGTACTGGAAATACTGGGGGATCACTTTGTAAAGTATATGATTGCTAACTGCTCTGCTGTACACCTGAAACTATTACAAAGTAACATTAAATGTAAACTGTAATGGAAAAGTAAATTAAATAAAAGAATAAAGAAAAAGTACTTATTGCGTAAACCTAGTTAACTTATTTCCCTAGTTCTGTTTCCTTTTCTGCTTAAATGGAGATCAAGTCAGAAAATAGTTACTGAGGGCTATTACGCATCAAGCACTGTTCTACATTGTGCAAATACAGCAGTGAACAAAATGGGTTGGATGTTTGCTCTCATAGTGTTCATGTAGATAGGGAGAGGTTGTGCTATGGATAATAGTTTCTATGCTACCTTGTAAAGTGGGGTAAGGATTAAATGCAATAATAAGTGTCAAGCATCTAGACCAGGGGTCCCCAAACTTTTTACACAGGGGACCAGTTCACTGTCCCTCAGACTGTTGGAGGGCCGGCCGGACTATAAAAAAAACTATGAACAAATCCCTATGCATACTGCACATATCTTATTTTAAAGTAAAAAAACAAAACGGGAACAAATACAATATTTAAAATAAAGAACAAGTAAATTTAAATCAACAAACTGACCAGTATTTCAATGGGAACTATGGGCCTGCTTTTGGCTAATGAGATGGTCAATGTCCAGTTCCATATTTGTCACTGCTAGCCGTAACAAGTGATATGACGCGCTTCCGGAGCTGTGACACGTGTGTCCCACATCACCGGAAGTAGTACTGTACATGAGCAACGCCCCGCTTTGCGGCTCTCACTGACCACCAATGAAAGAGGTGCCACTTCCGGAAGTGCAGCGAGGGGCCAGATAAATGGCCTCAGGGGGCTGCATGCGGGCCGCAGGCTGTAGTTTGGGGACCCCTGATTTAGACTATCCCCTGGCACATGGTAAGTGAAGACTTCATATTAACTACCACTATTGGTATTAATCAGCAACACATAGAACACCGACTGTGGTCTTTATCTCCAATACGGAGTCCAAGTGCTACTGCCAGCGACCAGCATTCTGAAGAGCCAGATATGCCCTCATGGGCTCCTGTATCATCAACTGTCCACTGCCTATCCTTCCTGTATATAATGTTACTGGTGGACCTTGAGGAGAAAAAGATGACCACGTCCAGAAAAACAGGCATTAAAACAGGTGCATAAAAGAATCATGTTCTAGATATGCTCTAGGCCACCAAGCACAGGTCTGACCAAACCAAAATGAACAGAAACAATGTGAAGGCTGACCAGCCCATGCCCAAAGCTTTCCATCTCGATGCCCCTTAGGCTTTAACTCCCAAAGAATTGGCATTTGGAGAATTCCAGCTGTATCTGCTTGGATAACCATAGCCCTCAAATCTTTCACAGAGCCTGACCTATGGTGGCGCAGTGGATAAAGCGTTGACCTGGAACACTGAGGTCACTGGTTCGAAACCCTGGGCTTGCCTGGTCAAGGCACATATAGGAGTTGATGCTTCCTGCTCCTCCCCCTACCTCTCACTCTCCTCTCTAAAAATGAATAAATTAAAAACAAAACAAAACACATTGGCATGACCTGTGGTGGCGCAGTGGGTAAAGCGTCAACCTGGAACGCTGAGGTCGCCGGTTCGAAACCCCGGGCTTGCCAGGTCAAGGCACATATGGGGGTTGATGCTTCCTGCTCCTCCTCCCTTCTCTCTCTCTCTCTCTTGCTCTCTCCCCTCTCATTTCTAAAAATGAATAAATAAAAGTCTAAAAGAAAAAATCTTTCACAGAACATTCTGGTCACACTTCTACAAGAAGAGTAAGAAAAGAGCATCTGAAGTAGAAAAATAAGCAGTAAATAGAAGGTAGTAGAAACGTGACCTGTCCCCGCCTGGTTTCTTCGATGACTCTTTGGGCAGAAGCTTCCAGTTCTCCATTGTACTCGTCCCCCAACATCCGAAGGCGACCAGCAATGATGGCCTCATCAAAAGAGCAAGCCTCCCCTAAAACAGAGGGATTGCAGTCACATTTGTCACAGTGGTTTTTGCTTTTATTTATTTTTTATTGATTGACTTTAGAGGGGTGGGGGGATGGCGAGAGATACAGGAACATCAGTCTGTTCCTGTATGTGCCCTGACCGGGGATTGAACTGGCAACCTTTGTGTCTCAGGAGGAAGCTCTAACCAACTAAGCCATTCCGACCAGGGCTTTTTGTTTGTTTGTTTGTTTTTAATAGATTGATTTTACATTTGTCATCATGTTTGAATGGAGGGCAAGTCCCAAGAACGTGGGCATTGGAGAAAGTTCTCTACACTTTTCAACAATTTTGGCATCGTTCTCTCCTGAGAACATCTTCAGGTTCTCCCAACACCAATATTCAGAAAAATCTCCCTTCACTGAGCATCTCTCTCCCTTCCATAAAGACTTCAGGCGTTGCTGAAAGCTTCGATTTTGCCTCTTGAAAGTTACATGGAGCCCTGGCCGGTTGGCTCAGCGGTAGAGCGTCGGCCTAGCGTGCGGAGGACCCGGGTTCGATTCCCGGCCAGGGCACACAGGAGAAGCGCCCATTTGCTTCTCCACCCCTCTGCCGCGCTTTCCTCTCTGTCTCTCTCTTCCCCTCCCGCAGCCAAGGCTCCATTGGAGCAAAGATGGCCCGGGCGCTGGGGATGGCTCCTTGGCCTCTGCCCCAGGCGCTAGAGTGGCTCTGGTCGCAATATGGCGACGCCCAGGATGGGCAGAGCATCGCCCCCTGGTGGGCAGAGCGCCGCCCCATGGTGGGCGTGCCGGGTGGATCCCGGTCGGGCGCATGCGGGAGTCTGTCTGACTGTCTCTCCCTGTTTCCAGCTTCAGAAAAATGAAAAAAAAAAAAAAAAAAAAAAAAAAAAAAAAAAGAAAGTTACATGGAAATAAGGAAGCTTACTCGGGTTCTCCTATTGACCTTCGCTCGCCACCTCAGGCCAGGAGCCTTACCTGAATCTGGTCCGTCGACACAATGCAGGGTCCGGCTAGCAGCCTGCAAAGGCATGCCTAAGAAGTCTGCGAGTAGAAAGTCCACAATGCATTCCGTTTGCTCCTCAAAAGTTTGGGGGGTCTTCATTTTAGACTTTGTTGCCAAGTTTTACTTTTCCACAAAACAAGGAATTTTCAGTTCAGCAGGAAGTCAGAAATACTGGTGAACCAGTAGATGCGCCCTGTTCCACAAAGCTGTGCAAAGGGACGGAGTCCTGAAGCCTCTCCCACCACCTTCCTTCAGAAGCAGCTGCTCAGATATGTGGCAGTGCATTGAAGAAAGAGCTTACCACACAGAACTGGCAGACCAGCTGAAAATTTTCAGTTCCTCATCTCAGAACCACACCCTGGCCAGTATCTAAGATTAATGAATAACTTTTATAGTTAGGTTACCAATTTAGAACTGAAATAACAGTTGAGGGAGAGCCTCTTGGGTAATTCCATTAAGAAATTATTTCCTGTATGGGTCTGTGTGGTATAACTTAAAGAAGGAAGGTTTTGAAGTTTACTAATAGACAGGCATGCAACTCCTAATGATCACAATTATTTGCCATAATCATACGGTGATTATTTCTATGTATAAGGAACTATACCGTATTTCTCCATGTATAAGACGCCCGCGTGTATAAAACACATCTTAATTTTTGGGCCTGAAATTTGAAAAAAAAAAAAAAAGTATTACATAAAGTTATTGAACTCAAGTTTTATTCATCATAAAATTTATCCAACTCCTCATCACTGTCAAAACTCCCATCCGCTAGCTTGTCCTCATCTGTGTCTGATGACGGATCACTGTCTTCAACAATGAGCGCAAAGGGGTCGGAGCAATTTGGGGGGCGAGAGAAGCGGCAGTGGCCGGCCAGGCAGCCCAGGTTCGGGAAGACACCGAGCACGCGCCCGCCCCGCCGCCACGATGCCTGAAAGGAAGGTCAGCTCCGCCAAGGGGTCGGCGAAGGTGGAGCCCAAGAGGAGATCAGCGAGGTTGTCAGCTAAACCTGCTCCTGCAGAAGTGGAAACAGAACCTAAAAAGGCGGCAGAGGATAAATCTGCAGACAAAATAGTGCAAACAAGAGGGAAAAGGGAAAACAAGCGGAAGGGGCTAACCAGGAACCTGAGAAGATCTGCCTGCGGAAAACGGAGGAAATAACACGAGAAGAGCCCAGCCTCAGAGGAAGCAGGAGAGGAGCCAAGTCTGATTAATGTCGCACACCACGTCTTATCGGCGGTCCCTGTCTCCCTTCTTGTACGACCCAGAGGACTATTTTTATCAACTATTTTGTAAATGCAAGTTTTTTAGTAGCTCTAGAAACATTTTTAAGAAGGAGGGAATTCCACCTCGTCTCATTTTTTTAAAGTATAAATGCTTTTTTTTTTAAGAGGTGAAATCATTTGCTGGTTGTTTATTTTTTGGTACAACCAGAAAATAGTGGGATATGAATATGGGAGGCTTTGATTGTCTTGGGTGTGAGCTTAACATTCCACAGATGGGGGTCGTTTTTATATCCTAGAACACAAAGCACATTAAATGGCAATTTGGAGTCAGTTGTGCATTTAATGTCTTGAACATTTGAAATTCTATTCCCATGGTTTTGGTAGAATTGTTCCCTAAAGAAAACCACTCCTTGATCTTGGCTCTCCCTGTCAGCAGTTTGTGCACTCTGTAACATCTCTGGTGTGGTAGTCCAGTGTTCCTAGTAACTGTTAATGTGCTGTGAAAGATTGAGAATTTGATCGTGTAGTACATAGGATATTAAATTGTGAATTAGTGGGACTGATGTGACAGTGTGTCAACATTTGAAGATACTAGTGCTTGATACTCTTATCAAGAAAAATTAGTCCCAAATTTCAAGCTGGAAAGTCCCTGGAATAGCTGTTTAGAAAAGAATCACAACTACATGACTTTACATTTTTGGTACGTATGTTAAGAATTGTGTACAAATTGAAATGTCTGTGTACTTATCCTCAAAAACAGCCAATAAAAATCTCAATTATGAAAGAAAAAAAAATGAGCGCAAAAACAAATGCAGAAAAAGTGGGAAATGCAAGTAAAAAAAAATCTACAACCACTATATAAGATGCAACTCATTGTTAGACCCCAAATTTTTTGGAAAAAAGTGCATCTTATACATGGGAAAGTATGGTATTTGGCATTACAAATATCACAGAAAAATGACATAGACACAGTCCCCATCTTCAGGGAGCTAAAGTATACTTATGCATGAATGATAGATGTAATTGCTGTGCTTATTGAGACACTGTGTGATTAGTGTGTAAAAGGAAACACACCTAGGGAATTAGGAAGTAACACCCGAGATGAGCTCTGAGGACAAGTGAAGATTCATTAGGCAAAAAGGAAGAATAAAATCATTCCAGGTGGAGGGAAGAGGATATAGAAAAGCTGAGAAAGGGGAAAAAAAAAACTCGGGCATTTGAGGAATTGTACATGGAAATGACACAAAGTGTTTCTCAGGGATTCAATAAGACAGTGCTATGTGGAATGACCCAGCAGTGTCTGACAAGCAGTAATGCCCTCCTTTCAGCCTAAGGCCTAATGAGCAGGTTGAAAGGGATCCAGGATTTATTCTCTAACAGGACTAATGAACTAATTTTCTTAAAAGGCTTAGACTCCACTGTTTTATAAGATCTTAGGATTGGAAACTTACCACAGAGGCTTCCTTCTTAATGCAACTACACCTAGACTTTGGGTCCCAGAAGCAGCATACAAACCCATTAGGTCTTCTGGGGCATTCTGACCTTGTAAACTAATAAGAGAGTCAAGCATGACCAGTAAGTTGATTGCTCAGAACGGCATTCTATCTTGCAAAAGAATCAGCGCCAATCTTCTGTTCTCTATTTCATTCTATAAAAAGAAATGATTATAAACTGCTTTAGACTAAGAACAGGAATTAGGTAGCTAAAGAGCCATTTTTATTTGTCATTATCTATCGCTAGGGTTGAAATGTCAGTTACTGCTAAGTAGGATCCAGACCTCTAAGGTCAGAAGATCTGTCACCGAGCATTTATCTTGCTCCTGGCATATGTCATCAGTTTGACTCAAATAAATGCTCATAAAAAAAAAAAAGATGAAGAAGGTCCCTCAGAGATAATTCTAGGCCAACTGCCTTTCAAGCCAGAGCTAATCATAAACAATCTAAAGATTTCAACACATACATTCACGACATACTCCCAAAATAATATATAAAAACAAAAACCATGTATAAGAAACCACCAACTGGTATAAAATAGCTTTCCCAAGATCAGTGGCAGGATAAAATTTAAAACCAAGTCTGGCTTACTTCAAATAGTAAATCTTTTCCCACAGTAATAAACCACCTTCCTCATTTCACTACTGATACGCTTATGGTAAATCTGTGGTCTCTAATCTCCTATAATCAATGTTGTAAGGCTCTAGAAGCAGAGTATACATGCTCCTGAGCAATGAGAAGTCCATTTTCTTATCTGTTTTTTCTTTTTTTTTCTTTACAGGGACAGAATGAGAGTCAGAGAGAGAGAGAGATACAGACAGACAGACAGACAGGAACAGAGAGAGATGAGAAGCATCAATCATCAGTTTTCCGTTGCAACACCTTAGTTGTTCATTGATTGCTTTCTCATATGTGCCTTGACCGTGGGGCTACAGCAGACCGAGTAACCCCTTGCTCAAGCCAGTGACCTTGGGTCCAAGCTGGTGAGCTTTTTGCTCAAGCCAGATGAGCCCGCGCTCAAGCTGGCGAGCTGAGGGTCTCAAACCTGGGTCCTCCGCATCCCAGTCTGACACTCTATCCACTGTGCCACCGCCTGGTCAGGCAAGAAGTCCATTTTCTTCCTTCATTTATTTATTTTTGGGCCTCCCAAACCATCCCCTGCCCAAGACGCACATAACCTTCACTCTTGCATTTCTAATATATTACTCCTAATTATTACTGAAAAACGAGGCCAGAATTTTTTCACCATCACTTGCTTCTGTTGCCAGTGTGGCCACAAATTCACATCCTTCTGCCAAAAGCCTCATCTCATTATACCATTGGCTTAAAGGCCCAGGATCTTGTTAATGTGCACCAGGTCTGCATGTGGATGAGAATACTTGGGTAAAATTCCTCTCGATGTGGAGACCTACAACTAAGAAAATAAGTTGTCTCCCCAAACACCCACTATATGAGAAAGGGATAGAAGGAGTATAGAGAACTACCATTCAACAAGGAAGGCTGGGGTGGCGGGTGGGAATGGAAGCATTAACAATCCTTGACCCATAGCAATAAAATTATGGTCAGAAACTATGCAAATGGTTGTACCATCATGATGTGTGTTATAGTCTATTTACCAACTAAGACAGACACTTGAAGGCCATTTTTCTAAAAAGTGCAGTGTCAACTACCCTCATAGATTAAAAAAAAATAAACATATAACATATCGTATCATCACAACTATGTCTGCAGAGGCTCAAAAGAGCTCCTGGGGGAAGGGATATTAAATAACTGGATGGTATACATGGTTTAGTCATTTTACTTATAAGTTAGTAAAAAAGAGGCTACAGTTAAATCAGTTCTTCATTGAGATCATCTTAAAATTATACTTTTCAAAAGCAACAGTTTCATATTCTGCTATACCCCTTACAGGACAGAAAAGCAACCAAGTAGAAATTAATCTAAAAACTCCAATAGTTCAGATTGCTTCAGTAACATTTATTCAATGCCTGAACCATACCTAATTTTCTTTAGCTCAACCTTTCAATTAGTCTTTTTTTTTTTTCTTGTGAGACAGAAAGTCAGAGAGAGGGACAGATAGGACAGACAGACAGGAAGAGAGAGAGATGAGAAACATCAATTTTTCATTGTGGTTTCTTAGTTGTTCATTGATTGATTTCTCATATGTGCATTGACCGGGGGGCTACAGCAGACCAAGTGACCCCTTGCTCGAGCCAGCGACCTTGGGCTCAAGCTGGTGAACGTTGCTCAAACCAGATGAGCTTGTGCTCAAGCTAGCGACCTTGGGGTCTCGAACCTGGGTCCTCCACATCCCAGTCCCACGCTCTATCCACTGCGCCACCGCCTGGTCAGGCCAATCATAGTCTTTAATTTACAAAAAGTCAATCAATTTACTACTTAACTTTTACCACCGACATCCTGCTCCCTTGTAACAGTTCAAATGGGCAGCACTTTACGCTTCAATTTTATTTCTTTTAGTACGTAACTCAACACTCATGGCTTAGCTCAGGGGTCAGGAACCTATGGCTTGCGAGCCAGATGTGGCTCTTTTGATGGTTGCATCTGGCTCACAGACAAATCTTTAATAAAATAATAACGTTAAAAATCTAAAACTCTCTCATGTATTACAATCCATTCATTTCCTACTGCTCATGTTCATGGTTGCAGGTGGCTGGAGCCAATCACAGCTGTCCTCCGGGACAACACCAAATTTTTATTGGATAATGGGTAATGTACACGGGTTGTTGTATGGCTCTCACAAAATTACATTTTAAAATATGTGGCGTTCATGGCTCTCTCAGCCAAAAAGGTTCCCGACCCCTGGTTTAGCTGAACAAGTCAAAACATGGAAAACTGATTTGGAAGCTGCTCTGATCCCTCTAGTTCCTGTCCCTGGGGAATCCAGAGTCTCAATCAGCTGTTTTCAGTTTGGGGCAATTTTATCCCCAGAGGACCTCTGGCCATGTCTGGAGATATTTTTAGTTGTCACAACTGGGGATTCTATTGGCATCTGGTGGGTAGAGGCCAGAGATGCTGCCAACAATCCTACAACACACAGGAAAATCCCCCACAACAAAGAATTATCTGGCCCCAATGTCAGTAGTGCTGCCTTTGAAAAACCCTAGTCTAGATGGAATTCCATTATTTTCTTCATTGTTGATACAATATAACAAAACAAACTTCAAATACCAATCCCAAAACATCATCCGAATCTGATTATTACTTAAAGCCAGTCATTCAAAACATACTACATTCAATAATCACTAGGTGGCAGACATTGTGAAGACATTGTGAAGACAGATGGTAACAAAGACAACTGCTGTCCTTAGAAAATGTCCAGTGGGGCCCTGGCCGGTTGGCTCAGTGGTAGAGCGTCGGCCTGGCGTGCAGAAGTCCCAGGTTCGATTCCCGGCCAGGGCACACAGGAGAAGCGCCCATCTGCTTCTCCACCCCTCCCCCTCTCCTTCCTCTCTGTCTCTCTCTTCCCCTCCCGCAGCGAGGCTCCATTGGAGCAAAGATGGCCGGAGAGCCGGGGAGCTGGGGATGGCTCCTTGGCCTCTGCCACAGGTGCTAGCCCCGGAGGGGCAGAGCGTCGCCCCCCTGGTGGGCGTGCCGGGTGGATCCCGGTCAGGCGCATGCGGGAGTCTGTCTGACTGTCTCTCCCCGTTTCCAGCTTCAGAAAAATACCAAAAAAAAATAATAATAAAATGTCCAGTGGGGACAAACACCTTGCAAAACCCAAATTCAACACTGCCTGTTACCTACTCCCATTTAGAGCCCGGTTGAGAGAAGCGACAGGTGAGAAATTATTTGAAGGATATGTGGTCCCATCTAGGTATCTACGTAAAAGTCCTTCAATTAAGCTGGGGTTTTTTTTGTATATATATATATTTTTGTATTTTTTTTTCTGAAGCTGGAAACAGGGAGAGACAGTCAGACATGCGCCCGACCGGGATCCACCCAGCACGCCCACCGCCTAGACCAGAGCCACTCTAGCGCCTGGGGCAGAGGCCAAGGAGCCATCCCCAGCGCCCAGGCCATCTTTGCTCCAATGGAGCCTTGGCTGCGGGAGGGGAAGAGAGAGACAGAGAGGAAGGAGGGGGGGGTGGAGAAGCAAATGGGCGCTTCTCCTATGTGCCCTGGCCGGGAATCGAACCCGGGTCCCCCGCATGCCAGGCCAACGCTCTACCACTGAGCCAATCGGCCAGGGCCAGATCACATTATCTTAAATCCTTGAAGAAATGCCCTCACCAAGCTCCGTGTTCAAGTTATACTCTCCGTGTTCACTGAAGAACACCATGTGGAACAGTCGTGTGAAACCCATACTAACTTCCCCACAGGAATCTCATACATGTCACTTGGTGTCACCTATGTGAAACTACATGTACACTTCTTTTAGAAGCTAGAATTGTAGTGTGCCTTCCTCTCCCGTGACAATGCTTGTGCTCACTCTCACTGCCAGAGTTAAGTCTGAGGCTACGCTACACCAATTGCGCAGGCGCTTAATATCCGCGTCTCCCCACCCCTAACCCGGCTGGTCTGAACGGGTAGTTTCATTTTCCCTGTTCTGGACTCTCCAGTTTATACTTTGCCATCATTTTATAAAATCTGTTCTTGCCTTAAGTTGTCTCAATGTATGTATAAAATGTGGTCAGGCATGAATAAAATTAAAAGTGAGGGGAAGCCGAGAGTTCCGAGGTCCTGGTGCAGTTCTGCAGAGACCCCAGCACTGAACGCACGAGCTGCCGTAGGAAGGAACACGGCGAGATACATGGAGCATGGGACCCTAGGGCACAGCCGTGCTCCACAGCACCAACCACAGAACGCCTCGCTGTTACCTTGTTCCCTGCACACCACATCCACGTGCTGTAAATGTTCACTATGAACTACCCTGTACCCACCACAGAGCAGATGCAGGCTTCTAGAACTGTTCTGGGCCGGGGAAGCAGCGCCTCTCCATCCTATTAACAGCCTCTTGGAAAGGAAGGAGACCAACTTTGAACGAAGAAAGTGAAGGTGCCCGACTACAGCTTGGCAGAGGTCACCAGGCAGGAGCCCCCATCCCATAGTCCTGAGTGCGCCGGTCCCGCAGCGCTGCGTCTCCGGCCTCTTCACCGCCGGGAGGCTTCTGTGACTCCAGTGAGTGCCTGAACAGGGGGACCTGCTTATTGGGCCAGGACCACCTCTACTTCTACAGCCTCTACCTCCGGAGGCTTCGCAGGCCTCCTTTGCAGGTCCCCGTTTCCCACGCCCTTGCCACAGTGATGCCGACTGCCAGGTGATTGAGGACTCCCACCTCGGGATGTCTTCACCCAGTCTATCTTCTGAGTGCCCTCAAGGCCACAGCGACATCCACTGAGACCCTCAGCCAGCACTGGCAGATCTCTGCCTCATCCGTGCCCTTGGGCTTCATGGGTTTGCAGCGCTGGACCCCGGAGCTGGCCACCTGCACAGCATGGACACTGTTGATACCTGGACAGCTCACAACTATATTAAGAACACCTGGGTCCAGGAACCTGATGGGCAGGTGTGGGTGAGGGGTGCGGCAATGCAGACGAAGGGTGCCAGCCGGGCAGGCAGTGCAGGGTACCTGCAGGCTTTCAAGGTGGCTCACAGCCTCAGTGGGACAATGTTCTAGTTCATCCAGGGAGGGAACTCAGGACACATCTATGCTCTGCGTCTCTGGACAACAATGGCCTGAAGTCATGTTTGACTCCCCCCTAGGGAATGAGTATGTGAGGATGGTGCCTGTTATCTGCCACTGTGGCTGCACCTGCATTCTGAGCTCCTTGGCTGTGAGTAGAATGGATGCGCTGAACCCCTGGGCCTGAAGAACACCATTCCCCAGCATTCAGATCTCGGCCTCCAGCATCTACGGGGCCTGCAGCCTGAGCTCCTGCAGCTGGCATCCCTTCTATGTGGGGCTGGATAAGCAGGGCAAATTCAACACCTGGACTGCTGACACTACCTCTGAGAGGCTGCAGATGGACTTGGGCTCCCAGAAGCAAGTGACCAGCATCGTCATGCAAGGGGCCTGGGGCTATGTCCATATCGTTTGTGGCAGCCTCCAAGGTGGCCCACAGTGATAATGGCGTGAACTGGACCAGGATCAGGGACAGGGACCATGGGCAGCAAGGTCTTCCCAGGCAACTTGGACAGTAATTCCCACAAGAACATGTTTGAGGCCCTGGCCGGTTGGCTCAGTGGTAGAGTGTCAGCCTGGTGTGCAGGAGTCCCGGGTTCGATTCCCGGCCAGGGTACACAGGAGAAGCGCCCATCTACTTCTCCACCTCTCCCCCTCTCCTTCCTCTCTGTCTCTCTCTTCCCCTCCTGCAGCCAAGGCTCCATTGGAGCAAAGTTGGCCCAGGCGCTGAGGATGGCTCTATGGCAGTGGTTCTCAACCTTTCTAATGCCGTGACCCCGCAATACAGTTCCTCATGTTGCGGTGACCCCAAACCAAAAAATAATTTTGGTGGCTACTTCATAACTGTAATCTTGCTACAGTTATGATTCGGAATGTAAATACCTGATATGCATTATGTATTTTCCGATGGCTTTAGGCGACCCCACCAGGGTCGCGACCCACAGGTTGAGAACCGCTGCTCTATGGCCTCTGCCTCAGGCACTAGAATGGCTCTGGTTGCAACAGAGCAATGCCCCAGATGGGCAGAGCATCACCCCCTGGTGGGCATGCCGGGTAGATCCCGGTCGGGCGCATGCGGGAGTCTGTCTGACTGCCTCCCCGTTTCCAACTTCAGAAAAATACAAAAAAAAAAAAAAAAAAAAAAACATGTTTGAGATACCCTTTTTGGCTTGCTTTATGCACATCTGCCCCTACAGCCTCGCACAACTGAATTACTCTGTGTACACGCAGGGCGTACACGCTACAGCGCTGCTGGACTATTAGTAGGCCCCGCTAACGGGATCAACAGTCATGGGGCACCTGCGCCTTCCGGGGGCCCCCTGACTTCTGTGAGCCTGCTGCCTACTCCACCCACCGCCCTCCTGATAATAGTGACCTGGGCAGGGGGATTTCAGTCACCTCTCCCTCCCTCTGTCCGTCTTGCCTCACCTCCCACACGCGCCACCTCTCACCTGCCGTTGGTGCGCAGACCTCAAACCACCCCACTTCTTTAGGGGCTATGAGTTCAGTAGGTCTGGGGTGGATGGGGAAGAGCGGAGTTGGCGGTGTGGGTTTCCTGCACCTCTCCAGATCCCCGATTCCAGCCTCTGCATCCACCGTCCACCAGAGCCCACCCCCACGGCCTGTGTTCCCATGGCCCCAAGGTGCCAGGCTGGAGACAAGTCTCCTGCCCCTCTGCCCTGAGCCATGACACTGCCACTCCTACAGCTGCCACCCAGACCTCTGACACTCCCCCTCCGATCCCTGGAGACTCCTCTTGACCCTGTGCTGCAGCCTAGGAAGAGACGGAAGGGGTGGGGTGGCTCAGTGGAGGAAGGGGAGGAGGGAGGTGATGGGGGCCCTGCGTGCTGGCTCTTCACTGGAGTGTGCACAGGCAGCTTCCAGAATATATTTATATTATACTATTGGAAAAACAGTGAGGCACAGTGACAAGACAATAACAATAGTTCTGCCAGACATACGTGCCAACTGCTTTCACAGTTTGAAGGAGAGCCTTCATGAAGAGAGTGAGGGACACAGAAAGCTGCCTGAAAGAGTCATGACTGAGCTGGACACTAAAAGATAGACCAGGTGTTACTTAAATACAGAGCTGAGGGTGAGGAAATGTCTGGGCAAGAAATAAGAGCAGGTGTCAAAGCACAGAGGTGAGAGGGAGCTGGTGCACTCAGGGAACTGCATGTGGTTCGCTTTTGCCAGAAGATAGGGTGTTTGGGGAGCGGTGAAACCTGTCACTGAAGACCTTGAACTCTGGCTTAAGAAGCATGATTAGAAATATGAGAACAGTCAGGAATTTATTACAATAATCCTGGGAGAAAACTATGACGCCCACGAATGATGACTCCATCAGTTTCTACACACATCGGGCACCTTTACTTAGTAAAACACCCTTAACCTGATTAGAAAAGAACCCACACCCTATCCTGACCCCATTCCCACCCCCTTACCACCATTAACCTTGACAACATCACCTGGAAGAAATGAGGTCATTCACCAGTAGGTCTGAGAGGACTAAGTCAATGGTGTTTGGACAAAAAACATTAGAATTCTGATTCCTAGATTTCCCAATCTCCTTTGCAGTTAATCTTCTCTGGACTTACAAGCAGCTTTAATAAGAAAAACTCTGAGAAGCTGTTCATCTCACTCAGGACAGGCAGCAGACTGTTATGATTTCATGTCTCCAATTGTTCTGATGACAGTCTCTAATACAGAAACAAAGCTGCTCAGCGTCTCGGTCCTCGCCTCACTCTGCTTCACGGAGACCTGCATTTCTAAGTTCTCGGGCTCCAGCAGCAGCTCTGTTAAGAACAGACAGCCGGTGTCATCCTGAGCACTGAGGTAGGCTTTCCATGGCTGAGCCCCAACCCTGCTCACTGCGATGGTCTGGACGTTCACGACCTGCAGGGCCATCTGCAGGGTGTCAGGATGGACTGCTCCCTGCCAAGGGAACACTTGCTGATGAGCAACTTTGAGGCTAAGCCAAGTTTTCTCAAAATACTCAGCAGTGAGCTGGTGATTGGGGACTAGCATGAGGGCTCCAGAGTCCGGGAGTTCTTGTACCCCCTCTTTGTTCTCTTCAGGAATCAGGGGTCCTAAAAGAGTCATAAAGCTTGTGTAAGAGATAGTCTTAACCGATAGAAACTACAATTTCAATCTAGATTTCCAAAAGCACACATGTGACTTTCATCTTTGGATAAATGGCTTAGTTAGCCAACAATGAACTTCTTTCTTGCTCACAAGTTCAGGCAACAGTCTGAGATTTAGCTAGGGTATTCTACTTCTTACTGGTTACTACAAAAGAACCATTTCTTGTGACAAGATAGAAAGTAAAGACTGTATTACCTGATGCGGCCAAGGATGCCACGTTGGGGAGCTCTGGGCCGCGACGCTCTGCACCCTGGCATTTAGAGATGGCTGCCCAGCGGGCTTTGCCATACACTGGCACCAGCGTGTTGAAGTCTGAGGCCCAGCTATTCACAGGTCTTTCTGCTGGATCCTCCAGAAGTCCAAGGGAAGGGTCAGATTTAGGGCTACACAGGACCCGCTTAACTTCCTCAATGCCAGCTTGGAGGAGGCGGTAATAGAAGAGACCTCGGTCCCGTACTGCCATGTCCTTTTCTTCTTCTGAAGCAAGACAACAGATGAGTTAATTAAAAACAGGAACATTATTCTCCTACCCCTGTGCCAACCAAAACAGGAGGAAATCACGTCTTGGGTCCCAGACACGTTTCATCAAACAAGGAAAGGTGTGGGAATTACCATCGGTCATGGCATGTACCCTCTCCGCCTGGAGAACCCACCTATGCAGTAGTGCAACAACCGCCCCAGCACATCCTGGCACTCAGCAGGCCGCGAGAGGAAGAGGCGCAGCAGTGCCGTGAGCAGCTCCATCTTCACAGCCGGAAATGTCTCGGACTTCACATTCTCTACAAAGTCTTCCAACACGTAGGGAGCATTGGGAATTCTTTCTCCGTGGACACCAAGTAGCCAAATGAGTGCCTGCTTCCCCTGGGGAATGAAGGAATAAGAACAGGTGGTCACCTGACCAGGTGGTGGCTCAGTGGATAGAGTGTCGGACTGGGGACGCAGAGTTTGAAACCCCGATGTCTCCAGCTTGAGCGCGGGCTCATCTGGTTTGAGCAAAAGCTCACCAGCTTGGACCCAAGGTTGCTGACTTGAGCAAGGGGTTACTCGGTCTGCTGAAGGCCTCCCAGTCAAGGCACATATGAGAAAGCAATCAATGAACAACTAAGGTGCCGCAACGAAGAATTGATGTTTCCCATCTCTCTCCCTTCCTGTCTGTCTGTCTCTATCTGTCCCTCTCTCTGTCACTGCCACCAAAAAAAAAAAAAAAAAAAAAAAAAAAGGAAAGAAAAAAGAACAGATGCTCAACCTGCAGTCACAGGCTTTCCTTTCCCCCCAGTATCAGCACAAAAGGTGTAATCTTTTATTTCAACTTGTGCTGTATCGATCCCACCTCCTACAATCTCTACAACAAATAGGAATGCTATTCTTCTGCACAAAAGGAGGTGAAAAGATTCATGGCCTATACTAAGCAGCAAGGCTTCCTCAGCTTTGGGGCCTCTGCCCCAATTCGGGGTTTAATGTTTCAGTGAAAGCTACTGAAAAATCTCTCTAAATTACTTCATGAATTTCACTTAATTACTTCATGAAGTAATTATGAAGTGATCATAGTGATTAACCTAGAGTACAAAACAGACTCATCTCTGAGGCTTCTTAAAAATGTCAGGCTATGGCCAGTTTGCTCAGTGGATAGAACGTTGGCCTACTGTGTGGACATCCTGGGTTCGATTCCTGGTCACAGCACACAGGAGAAGTGACCATCTGCTTCTCTTCCTTTCCCTTTCCCCCTTCTCTCTCTTGTGCTCTCTCGCAGCCAGTGGCTTAGTTGGTCTAAGCATTGGCCCCAGACAGGGGTTGCCGGGTGGATCCTGATAGATACATGAATTCCAAACTGCCCTTTTGCTGTTCCGCTTGGCTGCCTGACCCCACCCTTAATTACTGGACAATCGCCCATGGGACAAAGGAACTCCAGGAAGCTGGTCAATCACCCCAATGACGAGTATTCCAGAAAGCCGAACATACCAGCACACCCTTGCTCGAGGCTATCCCCAACCCTATAAAGTTTTACCTCAGTCTGTTTTTGGTGCTCTTCTCCCTGGGAGAAGTGCCCGGCAGGGTTACTTTCTTCCTTTCAATAAAGCCTGTTACTCTGGTCTTTCGGACGCCCATGGATTCCAACAGATCCCAGTTGGGATGCATGCAAGAGTCTAAATACCTCCTCTCCTCTCACTTAAGAAAAAAATAATAAATTTATCTATCTATCTATCTATCTATCTATCTATCTATCTAGATAGATAGATAGATATATCTTGTCTTGGTCCCTTACTCCTGCAAAATTAAATCAATAGACCTGGAATGAAGCCCAAATATTTGTAAAGATGCCACAAATGATTCTTTCATTCCGGCTGAAAACTCCATGGTCTAAATTTAACTCTAAACTGTTCAAGAGATAAATCCTAATGTTTTTATAACTTACATCTCATCTACCCCTAAAAGAGAATCTGAGGTGGTGGTCAAGTCTAAGGTTTCCACTTCAGAGACTGGACAGAAAGAATAAACAGACTGCACTTTAGAGGGTCCCACGTGACGCCCTCTGAAAGCAAGGAGAATGATGACCTACCTCGCTGTCCTGGATGCTCTCCTCGCAGCCAGGCAGGGCCTGACACACGGCTTCCGCACACTGGGGACACAGCCACACCAGGTCTCGGAACGTCTGCACCACCACTGCACAAGAGCACAGGGTTAGGGCCGCCGCACAGGACAGGACCTTAAGAAAAGTCCGATGTTCAGATCAGATTCTAGATGCATTTCTTTAAATGGATGTTGGAGGGGCGGTCAATGATTATTTGAGAAATATCTAATATGGGCAATAACTCCTTAAATGAATGTGGCTCTTACCAGAGTGCCGTGGGGATAAATGAGCTAATAGACGTGAGAGCACTTGGTAAGATGCAGGGCTGTATGCAGATGTGGGGTCGTGCTGTTGAGTGACACCCTGAAAACAGTATAAACGGGGCCACCAGGGCTGGGACTACGGTGAGCCAAGCAAGGGGTGGCAGTGTGTAGTTGAGGAAGACACAAAGAGTTAGCACTTGCGTGAGCCTGAGGGTGAGGCCTCTCCATCTTCTCATCCTAGGCACTTTGCTTGCCTCGCCCTCGTCCCGCCCTGGAAGCCACTGCTTACAATAGGCTGCCGTTCCAAGAACAGAAGTAAAGGTGGGGAAATAACAGGCGAGCTTATCCTAATACACATCCCTATGTGCAGCACAGCCTGCAGACTCAGGGCCCCTGAGCGCTCTACCTTGTTCCATCCACAGATACTATGCTTCTCTGATGGCAACAGATGCGAAAACAAAAGACGGTTAGACATCTATGTTATTTAATAATCAATAGTTTTTGAGTACCGACTCCAGGCCAGGCAAGTGACAGAGAAGTGCCAAAGGCAGCCATTACCTGTGGTGATGTGCTCTTGTCGAAGCCCCAGCAGCTCTGTCAGAATCTGCACACACTGGTCCGTGTAGGTCCTGGCGATGCCGCCTACAGAGGGCAAACAGAGAAAACTGTGAAGGTAAATGCAGCATCTTGTTCTAAAATAAGTTCCCACCAGCCAAGGACAAAGACAACCAAAGATACCTAAAAACGTCACCCCTTGCTTGATGAGATACGAACCTAAGTTTGCTAGAAAGGGAAATCTGGTAAAAGTGAGTCCGTTTTCTGTTTGTTTGTTTTTCATAGACCAGTAGAAAACGGAAAGATCACGGGAGAAGACTTTCCCATCCACCAGGGTTGGAAACCTTCTGTAACAAGGTATTTAAGCTGGCAGCCAGATCTAAGGTGGCGGCAGGTGACGTGACTGCGGGACCATGACCGCAGTCTCCGGACTGCAGCTTCCCACTTGGCTCCTTGCTCCCTCTGCTCTGTCCCTAACAACAGGCACACTTTATTCTACAGAGGAGGGTTCCGTCTCCTCCAATTGAAGTCCTCCAAAACGTGGTGCCCCACCTGCTTTCACTTCGTGAGTTTCCCTAACCTTGTCAATTCCAGAGTGGTATGCAGAAGCCTGTAAGACTGAGGATTTCTTCTGCGTTGGTCAACAGTCCGCACAATACACAGCCCACTGCAGAAGCTCAATAAACGACTGGTGGCAACTGACACAGGACTTGGAGTCAGGACACCTGGGTTCCAGTCCCAGTTCAGGAACCATAAGATCTCTGGCAATTTATTAACCATTGGTGCCTAAGTTTCATCTTTAAAATAAAGCTAGTAACACTTGTTTACTTTTCCTCTCAAGACAGTGGTAAAATGAAGAATGGGAAAGCATTTTGGATAACAAAAGGCAATATAAATATTAATTATTATAGTTTGAGTTACCCACAGTATTCTCTATTCTGGAAGATACGGCAACACCAGGGTTGATGGAAAAAACCTTTCTCCCCTCGTTTGTCCTCACTGACCCAATTCTCGGTGCATGGCACTCTGCCTCTGAAAAAAGATTCCTTCTGCCTGACCTGTGGTGGCGCAGTGGATAAAGTGTCGGCCTGGAACGCTGAGGTCACCAGTTCAAAACTCCGGGCTTGCCTGGTCAAGGCACATATGGGAGTTGATGCTTCCTGCTCCTCTCCCCACCCCCCATTCTATCTCTTTCCTCTCTCTCTCTATAAAAATGAACAAAATCTAAAAAAAAAAAAGATTCCTTCCCTTTTGCTCTCGATGGTTCTGCAGCTTTCTGGCTGGGTGGCACAGGCTCTGAAAAAGCAGCAGCAGCAGACACCTACCTATGGCAAAGATGGCAGCCTGGGCAAAGTCAGCGGACACGTCAGTGCAGTAGCCTCGAAGCTCCTCCAGCACGTGCTGCACGTTCTCGTCGTTCACGAGCTCACACAGCACCTCCACCTTCCGCAGCTTGATGTAGTGGGGCTCCGAGTACGAGCAGAAGAACTTTTTGTAGTGGCTGCTGAAGTGACCTGGCAAGCTATGCAAGATCTGGCGCACGTGACAGAGAGCAGCAAAACAGAGCTCGCGGCTCTCGGAAGAACAGGCGGCCAGCAAGGGTCCCTTGACTCGCACAAGTACATCCGTTTGTACGTGGGGGAATTTTTTTGCCAAGATCAGAAAGAGTTTGGTGGCTCCCATCACCACACCTGGGCTACTGCTCTTGAGAAAGCTGTCCAACAGATTGAGAATGTCAAACAGTTCCTCCTCACTGTGGGGTTGGTAGCGTAGCAGGAAGTTCAATACTTCAGCCTGGCCCCATTGGTCCAGTTTGGACATTCTATCCAAAAAAGAGAACAAAATGCTACTTTAGCAACAAAATTAGGACCATTTCCATGCCACCAGTCATCTGTTCATCAAAACAAAGGGAGATTTCTTAAACATAGGCTGTGCCATAATCAAATTATTCTTTTTATCCTATTTAAAGTTTACACAAAATAGACTTTAAGTTCTAAGACGCATTTACAGTACAAATGCACACTCATCTAAAGCCAAAGACATAACAACTTCACCCTAGATCCAGATCCTCTAAATTGTAAGACAACATAAATGGCTTAGTTCAGGAGACAAAATGACAGAGGATGACAGAACTTAGTACCATAGGATGTTTCCGCCATCTCTCTATCAATGAAAGAACTAAGACAAATAAAAGGAATTCTCAATGAAATAGAAGTTAATAGTTATGATTAAATTCTTTACTACTCTATAGAAGTTGTCTAAGAGCCAACATGTCAATAAGATCCCAGTAAAAGCCTGATCTCATCATCATAAAAAAGAGCACCGAGTGCCTGACCTGTGGTGGCGCAGTGGATAAAGCAGCGACCTGGAACACTGAGGTGGCCAGCTCGAAACCCTGGGCTTGCCTGGTCAAGGCACATATGGGAGTTGATGCTTCCAGCTCCTCCCCCTCTTCTCTCCCCCACCCCCAGCCTCTCTAAAATGAATTTAAAAAAACAAACAAAAAAAGAGCACCAAGGTGCACGTCCAAACCGATTTAAGAGATGGTGGGCGATGGGCTTATTGATGACAACACCTCCTTCCTGTTTCAGAATTTCCTCTAGAGACCTCAAGCAATTCACCACCACAATTGGGTCCTGGTCACGTAGCAGACTGTATAATTCATTTACCAGGGCACCATCTATAAAAGAGAACAGAGACCTCAGATTAAGAAGCGAAGCTTCAGAGCCACAGGAATAAAGCCAGAGTAATAGCTCCAAGCAGACAAAGCTGAACTTCTCTGCTACAAAAATCACAAAGGCAATACAAAGTCAAGGCCAAAAAACTACCATCTCCTGGCTGTTCTAAGCAGCTAAAGCAAAGGATCTCTCCTGGGCCCCAAAGAAAGGACTCCTCTAATCTCAGAAAATAGCAAGCTTTGCATCACGTGCACAGAGACATGCCCAGAAACGGGGGCACGTTATGATTTTCTACCAAAGAAAGCCATATGTATAATGCAGGCACAGGTAAATATTGGTTATGATGGATTACCCTGAAACTTACCCACTTCAGAGTCTTCATGAAGACTATGCATCTTGGCACAGCCAAGGACTGCCACCCTCCTGACATAGGAAGCCTTATCCCGCAGGCCGTTGAGAATAGGCTGTTGGATATACTCCTGCACACCAGGCATCCTAAGCAACAAACACATCATGAAATCAGCCAGATCTGAATTCCTAGTTTTGACACAGTTCAGGCCCTATTAATTTAACAGAAGGTTCAGTGAATGTGCATCTATCAAACCATGGATTGGAGAGCTGCTGCAAAACTTGAAAAGCCATACTTGACCTTTCATGAGGAATAATGCTGCATAGACAGCAAAAAACAATGTGTATCTGTGCGCATATATATATATGCGCACAGACACACACACACACACAAATTGTTTAGAAATCTTTAACCAACACCAAGAACTATTTCACTTAGAGTGAGGATGGAAAACTCCCTCTAAAGAACCCATGTGATATAGTTTTTAAGCCAAAGCAATGGCTGAACATCTTGTGTTCTCAGGTTATACACAACAGTGTTTTTCCCCAGGATGGAAAAGCAAATAAACAGTCATCATTAAAAACCTGCCCTTTGACCTCTTCAATTCATCAGCCACTAAGGAACAGGCAGGGCAGAGGGTGCTCACCTGAGGCCACACATGCTCCGGAGCGCCAGCCCTCGCACCATCGGGTTGGGGTCCGAACAGTCTTTGCACAGTGTGTTGATGGCCAGGAGAGCCAGGTCTGGCTTCAGGGGCGCGTATGTGCACATGTAGAGATAAACCAACTTCTTCTGAACAATATCGACAGTGGCACTGGCCTTCACCATTTCCATGAAAACACCAGACATGTCCGCACCCTGAGTCATGTGCCTGAAACCAATACACATAGCAAGAAGTAAAATGTGCACGACCTGTGAAGGCACGGTGGATAAAGCACTGACCTAGAACGCGGAGGTCACCAGTTTGAAACCCCACACTTACCCAGCAAGGCACATATGGGAAGCAACTACTATGAGTTGATGCTTCCAGTTCCTCCTTAACCCCTTTCTCTCTCTCTCTTTCTACAAAATCAATAAATAATACCTTGAAAAAAAAAAAAAAAAGAAAGGAATAAAATACATAATTCCCAACCAACTACGGAGGATGTTTTATTTTACACATCCTGGTTACCCAACTAGATTATGATCGCTGAGAGGGAAGTAACCAGGTCCACCCTGTCTATTTTTTTTCTTTTTTTTATTTTTTTTAAATTTATTCATTTTTAGAGAGGAGAGAGAGAGGGAGAGAGAGAGAGACAGAGAGAGAGAAGGGGGGAGGAGCTGGAAGCATCAACTCCCATATGTGCCTTGACCAGGCAAGCCCAGGGTTTCGAACCGGCGACCTCAGCATTTCCAGGTCGCTTTATCCACTGTGCCACCACCCTGTCTATTAAGTCACGTCGGGGCCTGCAATAAATACTCTTCTATTCATTCAACAAATACTTATGGATTCCTAGTACATTCCAATGAAATTCAGCTTTTACATTCCAGGGAGATGTCCTAAGGACATAATCTTTTTTTTTTTTTAAACTAAACAGCATTTATTTTATTATTATTTTTTTCATGTGTGGCAGAGACAGAGAGTCAGAGAGAGGGACAGATAGGGGCAGATAGACAGGAAGGGTGCGAGATGAGAAACATCAATTCTTCGCTGCAGTTCCTTAGTTGTTCATTGATTGATTTCTCATATATGCCTTGACCAGGGGCTACAGCAGACCGAACGACCCCTTGCTCAAGCCAGTGACCTTGGGCTCAAGCTGGTGAGCCTTGCTCAAACCAGATGAGCCTGCGCTCAAGCTGCGACCTCGGGGTCTCGAAATCCCAGTCCGACGCGTTATCCACTGTGCCACCGCCTGGTCAGGCCTAAGGACATAATCTTGAAGAAAGTATGGTCTCAGACCTCTAGGAACTTAAAGTCTACGAAGGCCAGACAAGACGACTAATTACAGTACAACAGATAAGCATTTCAACAGAAGACAGGGGGCAGTGGGAATCCACAGGTCTGCTACTGCCAAGGAGTCATAAAATGTTTCCAAAGAGGAAGTAATACTTCAGCTGAATGAGCAGGACTCACCAGATAGGTGTGGTAGATAGGCAGTAATTACATGCCATGTGGCATACAGACATGAGCAAGAATGGTACATTCTTTTGAGAATCCACAGGTAGTCAAGTTAGTCCAGTGTCCCTTGGGTGCTATGATAAAAATGTTTGGAGTTTATTCTGTAAATCTCCATTTCTCAAACTATGGTCTCCTACAGGAATCAGATGGGATATTTGTTTAAAATACAGATTCCTCAGTTCCATCTCATCCTTCTGAAATCAGCATTACTGCATTGGATGAAAAATTTACATACTACAGTTTGTGATCCAAATTTGTAGGCAAGACTTAAATGTTCAAACTCATGTTGGAAAATCGTTCTGCCTGAAATGAGGGGGCAAGGTGATTCTCCTAGTATGCTACTGCAACTGCTTTGGTAATGAAACCAGAACAACAGCTGTGCCTTTTTTTTTTTTTTTTTTTTTTTTTACAGGGTAGGTATTTAGAACTATTCATCCATCTGACTTGAAAGTGAAGATCAGGTGTCATCAAGACCGATTCCCACGCTTGGTCAGCTGGGTAGCGATACTCATCAACACACACAAGTGGAAGAGCAGGTTTGGGGGGGAAGGATGCATGCAGGTGCTGTTTTGCATGTGTTTGAAGAAACATCCAAGTGGAAATGCCAAGCAGGCAGTAGGATGTGTGGGTCTGAAGATAAAAGAGGTCTGTACTAGGTATGTTACAGGTTTGGGAGTCAGCAGTTTACATTAGATATGCATGAAACCACCCAGCTGAATGAAAGAGTTTTAAAAAAAAAGGCTCACGAGGGAGACTGGGATGGCACCCCCGAGAAGCAGGAAGCCAGGTCACAGCACAGCCACGTGGACAAGTGCATCTACTGTTTCGGAGGGCGCGGCGCCGCGGGGCCCGCGGTGGGGGCGGGGCGAGGGGTCGCGGATACCTAATCACCCGCTGGATGACATTCCGGTAGCGCAGCCTGTCAGCCTGAACGTGGGGGTTACACAGAGCCTTCCGCAGCTCCTTCACCACGTCCTCGGAGCCGAGGTACGGCATCCCCCCGGGCAGTCCTGGGGCGGCCCCGCAGCCCCGACGCGGGAACCTGGGTAAAGGAGGTGTCAGTGAGCGGGCTGGAAGCGGGATCTCGCCGCGGCCCCGGCCCCCCTGGGCCTGGCACCCTCGAGCTTCGACCCGCTCCGCTCCCCCGCGAGCCCTCCACCTCCGCAGGCCCTACGGTTCCTTCCCCGGGACCTGCTGGCCTGTTCGCCCCGCCCGCGGACCTCTCCCACTACCTTGAAGCCCTTGGCGGGCTTTCCAGTCCCGCGGGCACCAGTCCGCAGACCCCACCCTCTCAGTTCCAGCCTTTCTGGCGCCTCCACGCGGTCGCCGGCACGGATACGTCCTATCACGCTTTCTGCGGAAGTCCCGCCTACTCCTCCAAAGACCACGCAGAGCAGCTGCCACTCACCCTCTCCTAGCGAGCGCCGAGCCGAGCCTGGGCCCCGACCTTAGGCTGCCCTTCCCCCAACCTCTCACCTCCGAGCGCAGCTCGGTCGGGTGGGGCTGCAGCGGGCAATCGGAAATCGGCTGCTTCGGCCTGTCTGCGCCCGGCCGCGCGCGCTTTGAGTGTAGGGCTTCCGCGCCGTCCCTGCCGGCTCCCGCGCGCCGGCGGGAATGGCGCGCCGCAGAGCGGCTTCCGCAGTGTGCGATTCCTCCCCCGACACCCTGAGCACGGTCACTTCCTTCTTTTTCTGCCCACTCTAGTCATTTGTTCCGATCCCGGGCTGGCTTTTCTCCTCCGGGTCTGTGGCCCTATGCTTGCCCCGGCGTGACTATTTCGGGGGCCGCTGCGGGAGGCTCGGGGCAGAGCTCTGTCCCCATGAGGATCCCATCGGTGACTCTGCCACCGCCACCATGAACGGGGCGCTGATTCCCCACACGCCCATCGCGGTGGACTTCTGGAGTCTGCGCCGGGCTGGCTCCGCGCGGCTCTTCTTCCTGTCCCACATGCACTCGGACCACACCGTGGGGCTGTCGAGCACCTGGGCGCGGCCCCTCTACTGCTCCCCCATCACGGCCTTCCTCCTGCACCGTCACCTACAGGTACCGGGAGCTGCAGTCGGCCTCTAGCGCGGGTCCGGCGCCGGGCTGGGACTTCGGTCCATCTCCCCTTGGAGTCGGAGTCAGAGAGTTGGGCCAGGAGGACTGGTTGTGACAAATGTGGGAGTTGTCTGAACCCAGAAATGCATCTTAAACCAAAACAGGAGTGAGGTTTCCAACTGGGGGACTTAGGATGCTTCAGTTACAAGTTGGACAGAGCTTTCAGTCCAACCGAAGAAACTTTTCCTACCTTTTCACATAAACTAAGCTAGTATTTCCCCAACTTGACTCATCATGAGTATCCACCTGATACACAGATTCTCCACCGCCTCCCTCTCCCTCATCTGATTCAGAAAGTATAGCTGGTGCAGGCCCTGGAAATTTGGTGGAAAATTTTAAACAGGTGCCTCCAAGGGATTATTATGATCAGGAAAATTTGAGCATTGCTGACTACACTGTTTTATGGACTCTTAATTTAAAATTGTACAGAGGTTAGGTGGCTGGTTGGTTCAGTGGTAGAGCGTCGGCCCAGCGTGTGGAAGTCTCTGGTTCGATTCCCGGCCAGAGCACACAGGAGAGGCATCCATCTGCTTCTCCACCCCTACCCCTCTCCTTCCTCTCTGTCTCTCTCTTCCCCTCCCGCAGCCAAGGCTCCATTGGAGCAAAGTTGGCCCAGGCGCTGAAGATGGCTCCATGGCCTCTGCCTCAGGTGCTAGAATGGCTCTGGTTGCAGTGGAGCAACACCCCAGATGGGCAGAGCATCACCCGCTGGTGGGCATGCTGGGTGGATCCCTGTCCGACACATGTAGGAGTCTGTCACTTCTCACTTCAGGGGGATATATATAATTAAAATAAAATTGTCACTGGGAGTCTGTGTTCACTAGTATGACCAACTGTTTCCTCAGGTATCTAAGCAGTGGATCCGAGCCCTGGAGGTTGGTGAGAGCCATGTCCTGCCTCTGGATGAGATTGGGAGAGAGACCATGACTGTAACCCTGATGGATGCCAATCACTGCCCTGGCTCTGTCATGTTTCTCTTTGAAGGGTACTTTGGAACCATCCTCTACACAGGTGGGTCTCCGGAGGGGGCCCACCCTCCTTCTCAGCCTGCACACTACTTTCTTGAGCAGCCTTCAGAGGCAGATTTAAAGGCGGGTGCACCCTGGGCCCCGACTTCTCAAGGGCCCCGCAAAACCCCAACTTGACACTTTTTTCTAATGACACCAAGTTTGGTTTCATATGTGCAATTTTAACATTAATAGTACATAATATTTTTTATTTAAAAATATGGTTAACATGTATTTTTATTTTCCCTGTCTTTCTCTCTTTTTTTTTAAGGGGCCCAATATTTTCTAACGCTCCTGGGGCCTCAACTGACCTTAATCCGCCTCTGGCAGCCTTAGCTCATAACAGAAGTCTGGAGGCATCCTAGCTTTATCTCACAGGAGCACTGACCCTTTCTTAACTGATTTCTCACTCCTTAAGGGTCCAAACCTTGTCCAGGAGCAGGAGAGAAACATTTCCACAAGGAAGCTATACTATACATCTCAGTTCAGTGCCAGACTCCAGGCCAGAAAGTAAATGCCCATCTGTTTTTGGAGGAGGGAGACTTGTCTTTCATACTTTGGTCTCCGGCCCTCTGCTCGCAGGTGATTTTCGGTATACACCATCCATGCTGAAGGAGCCAGCCCTGAGAGGGGGTAAGCAGATCCACACCTTATACCTAGACAACACCAACTGCAACCCAGCGCTGGCTCTTCCTTCCCAACAAGAAGCCACCTGGCAGATTGTTGAGCTCATCCGAAAGCACCCACAACATGACATCAAGATTGGTGAGTTGTTTCCTTTCCTTTTTCTCTCACCCGTAGGTGGTGCCACTAGGTTCTCTGTGGGTGTCTACATCTTGCAAGTCTTTGTGCAGACCTCCCCTTCTCTGTGAAACCTACCCTGGCCATCTGATTTAAAATTGCCCCCTGCCCCCCATCCCTACTCCCGATCCCCTGTCATTCAACTTTTTCTATCTTTCGTTGCACCCACTAACTTCCGCTGTCCCCTCTCCCCTCAAATAAACTCTTTGAGAGCAGATGAAAGTGGGAAGAAGTCTTGAGTGTGGAACAGAGAAGCAGCAGCCACTATAACAGGTTCACAGTAGGTGAGGAATTTGCAAAGGCAGGAGGGACTGAAGTGCTTGTAAAAGACATTTTGGCCTGACCTCTGGTGGCGCAGTGGATAAAGTGTCGACCTGGGAACACTGAGGTTGCCGGTTCAAACCCTGCACTAAGTCTGGTCAAGGCATATATGAGAGTTGATGCTTCCTGCTCCTCCCCCCCCTCTCTCCCCCCCCTCCCCATCCCTCCTCTCTAAAATGAATAAATTTTAAAAAGACATTTTGAACTTGATCCTAAATGTAACCATGGCTCTTAGGACAAAGAATTTTGTTTTAAGTAGAAGGGTACTTACCACCTTAACAGGGGTTCCATAATTTACACATTTATTATATTTAGTTTTTATTATGTCTCCCCTGCTGTACTGTTCTAATTATGGATATATCTCAAGTGCCTAGTTTAATACCTGATGAGGCATTTCATAAATATTTATTATATAAGGGAATGAAATTTATTAGTATGTAGATACTCTCAAGTGAGTGTTGTGCTTAAAATTAAATACATTGAAAAGCCACCTGTAGATTTGGTCTAGAGCTGTGGTAGTCAACCTGGTCCCTACCGCCCCCTAGTGGGCATTCCAGCTTTCATGGTGGGTGGTAGCAGAGCAACCAAAGTATAAATAAAAGGTTAGATTTAACTATAGTAAGTTGTTTTATAAAGCTTTATTCTGCCAAACTTAGCGAAAATCCAACATAAAGTACATGGTAAGTAATTATTATTATAGGCTTTAACTTGCTGTAACTCTGCTTTATAAATTTTATAAAGTAAAGTTACTTCCCTACTTTATAAATCACCATTACTGTGGAACCGGTGGGCGGTTAGAAAATTTTACTACTAACAGAGATACAAAAGTGGGCGGTAGGTATAAAAAGGTTGACTACCCCTGGTCTAGAGATTCCATAAGAGTACACATTATTTATTTTGGGGGCTCTTCTTTTGGAATTGCCCTTTGAGATAGTTTATGAAAGTCAATTTTTGTTTTTAATTTTTTTTATTATTATTCATTTTTGGAGAGGAGAGGGAGAGACAGAGGGGGAGAGAGAGAGGAGAGACAGAGAGAGAGAAGTGGGGAGGAGCTGGAAGCATCAACTCCCATATGTGCCTTGACCAGGCAAGCCCAGGGTTTCGAACCGGCAACCTCAGCATTTCCAGGTCGACGCTTTATCCACTGTGCCACCACAGGTCAGGCCTCAATTTTTGTTTTTAAAAATGTAATAGGTTGTTGCTGTCTGGGAAGCTCATTTGGTCAGAACATAGTCCTGATACACCAAGATTGCAAGTTTGATCCCCAGTCAGGGCACATATAAGAATTAACCAATGAATGCATAAATAAGTGGGGCAACAACAAATCAGTGTTTCTCTCTCTCTTTTCCTTCCTCTCTCTAAATAATAAATAAATTAATTAATATCTATATATTTTTTTTTATTAAGTGAGAGGCAGGGAGGCAGAGAGACAGACTCCCGCATGCGCCCCAACCAGGATCCATCTGGCAAGCCCCCTACCAGGCGATGCTCTGCCTGACTGGGCTGCTGCTCCTTAGCAACTAACTGAGCTTTTCTTGGTGCCTGAGGCAAGACTATGGAGCCCAGGGCCAACTTGCTCCAATCGAGCCGTGGCTGTGAAAGGGGAAGAGAGAGAGAAGGGAAGGGGTGGAGAAGCAGATAGTCACTTCTCCTGTGTGCCCTGACCAGGAATCGAATTCAGGACTTCCACATGCTGGGCTGACGCTCTACCGCTGAGCCAACTGGCCAGAGCCAAGAAAAAAAAAAAAAGAAAAAAAGTACCCCTTACTCTCAGGATTGCTTAACTGCTCATGGAGAACTGTCTGTCCTACTTTTTCTTGGAGTTTTTAATGCAGAGTTTCCCAGAGGAGCACAGCTAGTTAGGAGGGTGCTGTAGTAGGGCTTGGTTAATTTTGAAAATATAGAAAAAGCCCCTACTATGTGCTAACCATTCTGATAGGCTGTGGAATAGAAAGATGAATAATATTAGGGCTTACAGTTTACTATTAAAGGACCTAGAAGAGGTAGAAAGAAAGAAAGGGGGAAAGAGGGAGGGGGGGAAGGAGGGAAGGAGGAAGGAAGAATAAGAAGAAGGGAGGGAGGAAGGAAGGAAGGAGAGAAAGAAAGAATAAATGAATGAATGTGGGGGGATAGGGAGAGAAAAAAAGAAAATCAGCTCCATTTGTGCCTAAAGGGTGAGAATTTGAACCATAGGAATAATGTGGATATAAAGATAGGAGCTCTTTAAAGGAGTTCACGGTCTGATTGTGGATTTGAAGTACACCTTGAGCGAAGGTCTGAGAACAACTGCTCAACACATTTCCCATCTCTTACCCGAGCATTATTCAAATTCAGGCCTTCGTGTTTTTTGTGTACGTACCATTTGAACTTCTCACTGATACTTCTGCTTTTAGTGTCTTCTCCTCCAGGCCGTGAATCACGCTGCTGCTACATGTTTTTGAAAGCCCTGCCTGCTTTGATCGTGTTATTCCTATGGTTAGAATGAGCCATTTCCCCCTCTTCAGACTCTTCAATGGCTCCTCTTCACTTACAGAATGAAGTTCAAGTTCCTGAGCAGTACATACAGTGCCCTCTATTCTATGACCCAGTTTACCTCTCTAATGTCATTTTCTTAAACAAAATTTATTGGGGTAATGTTGGTTCATGATATGTAAGTTTCAAATGTACAGTTCTATAATACGTCATCTGGATGTTGCACTGTATGCTCACCACCCAAAATCTAGTCAACCATAGATTTGACCCCTTTTTACCCTCTGAATTCTCCTTCCACGCCCCCTACCCTCTGGTTACTGCCATTCTGTTGTCTGCATCTTTGCCTGTGTTTTGTTTGTTGCTTTCTGTTTTATATCCCACAAATGAGTATAATCACATGGTTCTAAGCCTTTTTTTTTTTTTTTTTTTCATTTTTCTGAAGCTGGAAACAGGGAGAGACAGTCAGACAGACTCCGGCATGCACCCGACCGGGATCCACCCGGCACGCCCACCAGGGGCGGTGCTCTGCCCCCCAGGGGGTGATGCTCTGCCCATCCTGGGCGTCGCCATATTGCGACCAGAGCCACTCTAGCGCCTGAGGCAGAGGCCACAGAGCCATGCCCAGCGCCCGGGCCATCTCTGCTCCAATGGAGCCTTGGCTGCGGGAGGGGAAGAGAGAGACAGAGAGGAAAGCGCGGCGGAGGGGTGGAGAAGCAAATGGGCGCTTCTCCCATGTGCCCTGGCCGGGAATCGAACCCGGGTCCTCCGCACGCTAGGCCGACGCTCTACCGCTGAGCCAACCGGCCAGGGCGGTTCTAAGCCTTTATAATCCCACTTACTTTGCTTAGCCTGATATTCTCAAGATCCATCCATGTGATCACAAATGGCAGTATTTCATCATTTCTTATGGCTAAGAGGTATTCCATTGTATGTAGGTATCACACCTACTTTATCGAATCATCCATTGAAGGTCTAGTGTCCTTTCTTGCCAGTTCCTTCTTTGTACTTGAGTGACACCAAACAGATCCCTCTTAAAATATTCTCCACCATTCCCTTCCCTTGCCAGGTTAACTTGGATCCACCCTTTAAGACTTAGCTCAGTTGTCATGTTCAGGAAAGTTTTTCTAAGTCCATCAATTTGTAGATACTTTTTTGTGCCCTTCTAATGCTGTGTGCATGCCTCTAGCATTGCCCTTAACCGCGTGGTTTCTGGGGTCCCGTGTAGCCCACACTCCTGGAGGACGGAGATGTTCTGTTTGCAGTGTCTGACACGGGGCAGGTGCTTCCCCTTGCTGAATTGGAGAATGTACCTTAGCTCAAGTGCCATCCCATCCCCGATGTACTGCAACCCTCCCGTTAATTTTGTTTATTTTTGCTGAACATTTGGTTGATTTATTAGGATTCCCCAATAGCTTCATTCTCTTCCTTCTTGTACTTTCCCCGTCCCCGTATCTTCACTCAGGGCTCTACAGCCTGGGGAAAGAGTCCCTGCTGGAGCAGCTGGCCCTGGAGTTTCGGACCTGGGTGGTGCTGAGCCCTCGGCGCCTGGAGGTGGTGCAGCTGTTGGGCCTGGCCGATGTGTTCACAGTGGAGGAGAGCGCTGGCCGCATCCACGCCGTGGACCACATGGAGATCTGCCACTCTGCCATGTTGCGTTGGAACCAGGCCCACCCCACCATTGCTATCCTTCCCACGAGCCGGAAGGTCCACCGCTCCCACCCCAATATCCACGTCATCCCTTACTCCGACCACTCCTCCTATTCAGAGCTTCGTGCCTTTGTCGCAGCACTGAGGCCTGGCCAGGTGGTGCCCATTGTCAGTCGACAGCCCTGTAAGGACTACTTTCAGGACAGCCTGAGCCCCAGGCTCTTCGTGCCCCTGGTTCCCGACTCCGTACAGCAATACATGCGTTCCTCCTCCAGAAAACCAAGTGTCCACGTGCTGTTAGAAAGGAGGCTTAAGAGGCCAAGGACCCGGGGTGTCGTGTTTGAATCTCCTGAGCAAAAGGCTGGTCAATTTCAAGCGGACAGGGACTCAAAGAAGGCTAAGAAGGAGAACCCTTTTGGGAACCCTGGGAGGCAGCCCTCCCACCATCCTTTGCGGATCCAGAAGCAGTTGTTCCCAGACCTCTGCAACAAAGAGTGGGATGAGGCAGCCCCTCTCGCTGAGTCCCGGAAGATGGTGACTGTACTAACTGCTCCCTTGGGTTTTTCAGTTCGTTTAAGGTCTTCAGATGAGGAATTTATCACTGCGGAAACTGGGGAGGAAATTGGTGGAGGGCCCCACTTGGTCCCCAGGGGCGACAGGGGTGGGTCAGCAGCCTCCGAGAACCAGCACGTGCGGAGCGGCCAGGCTTCACCCCAGGCTCCCAGCAGCAGGGCTGTCCCTCTGCTGGCTCCTGAGATCAGTGGCCTGGCGCTAAAGTACCTCCTGACTCCAGTGTCCTTCTTCCAGGCAAGGTTCTCTTCCAGGGTCTTCGACCAGCAAGTGGAAAAACACCATAGATTCTTGCTGAAGTCCTGCCAGAGAGGACAGCCATGTTAGACCCCGCACTGCAGCGTTGGAGATGGGGGATGGCTGGTGGGGGGACTCTGCTTTGGGCCTTTTCTGTCTTCACAGGATCCTTCAGGGCTCACTGGAGCCTAATGCCTGTGGAAACCTTAGTTTATAGCTATTTGGAAAACCATTTTCATAAAAACCTCTTCACAGTATTTGAGCCTATGTAAGGTTCCAAGGAGGTCTGCAGTAACAATGTTTACATTTTTTTTTAAAGTATTCAACTTTTTTGAACACCAAAGGGCTGCTGGAAGAGTTCAAGAGTGAATCAAAAATACCTACGTTATTACCATTGTTATTTTGTGTGTCATGTGCCACTCTCCCTGTCTCCCCTCCTTTTTCCTGGACAAAAGTCCCTAGATAGTTCTGTTTTGTAAATTAGGAACTGTGGTGCTGGAGGATAAAGTGGTCCAGGCAGCACGTTCCAGTCCTAAATGTCACTGGCTTGCATGACCCTTTCCAAGCCACTTCCTGTCTCTGCCTCTGGGAGGGAACAGGAAGTGATGAAGAGCCTTGGGACAGGGGAGAAAATTTCCATCTTTGTTCCATGAGAGTTTGCAGTTGGTGTCACTGGGGACCTACTTGGAACAGAGCCAGCCGGGGGATTGGGCACCCCTCACCAAGGCGGTACCTAGGACCAGGCTGAGGGTAGGATGGGCCTCCCAGCTGCCTGGAGGCCCCAACTTTGAAATAAAGTTACAAAAGATCCAATGTGCTGCCAGATATTCCTGATTGTTCACATAGCTGGGATATTCCACCCCCCACCCCCACCCCCCGCCCTTGGGTTGAGTCCGGTCAGAGCACACAGCCTGTTTGTTTTAGTATCCAGGGCAGAGACCAAGGAGCCAGCTGGTGGAAGGGTTGGGAGTGTGCAGTTCTGCCCTGTCCTGCTCACAGCCTGACGGGATGCCAGCCCAGCAAGCAGGATGGCAGATCCCACAGTCTCAGAGAGGGCACAGACATGCAGAGCTGGGCACATGGGTAAAAACTGCTTTAGAATGGCTCCTCAAGCCTTTGTCAGGATCAGGCCTCTGTTTCTTGTCCAGGAAAAACAGTTTTATACTTTGGGAGGAAGATATGAAGAGTTTAGAAACCGAAATAGGGCCTTGCTCTTGGGCAAGCTGTCCACAGCTGTGTTTTGTCAGTGACCTTTGCTGTAAGCCTCCCGTGGGCCCACTGGGAGCCGCAGCAGGTGAGGCCCATGGGGAAGCGGGCCTTGTCCTGGGCTTGCATCCAGGGCACCCTGGGCCAGTAGACCATGCTTAAACAGCCAAGCCTCTCCCTCATCTGTAAAGCCGACTGAGATACCTACCTCTCGGTTGCCATGCAGGCTAGAAAATGGGGAAATTCCTAGCTCAGTGCCTGCCACTAGACGGGTGTTGGGAATATTGGTTCTCTTAGCCACTATTCCTTGAAAAACTTTATATATAAAATAAAAAACTGGGAGTCATGAAAATATTTTTTAAACTATTAATAAATTATAATTCCGCCATGTAGAACAATAGTTTTAGTCTTTTCTGTGCATGTAAATATATATATATATATATATATATTTTTTTTTTTTCAAAATGGGTAATACTGTATATAGTTATATCCTGTGGGTTACTTAATATCTTAATAATTTCCTTGTATCATTAAATTTTCAAAATGTCATTTTTAATAGTATATCAAATATTTTAATAGTATATGCCCTATCATATGGGTATATCTTAAATCATTTCCATATTATCCAATATTTTGTGTGCCCTTTTTCACGACTAAACATATTACAATGAACATCCTTGTGCATATATCATGGTAGTTTATTAAATTACTGGATGTGGGATTCCAGTTTTAAGTTCTTGATCAAAATTTTGCCCAATCACCCTCCAGAAAGGTTTTCTTACCATCCTTTCTGCAGAAGAGGAGAGCATGAAAATACCTTGAGGGCTCTTAAGTTCAATGATGTTGTTAGAACGGGACGTGTAAACACTTAGAAAGTCATCTCATGTGTTAAGATTCACTAAGCTTGTGTGGGCAAGGCCCAGCCTGGCTTCCCCTCCGAGCCTGGAGCTGTCTCGCGTCTCTGCGACCCGAAGGTGTTCGGGAGAGATAGGGTAGTCTGCAGTAGGAGGGCCCCCAGCTTGGCTTATCTCCTAGCAACAAGGGAACATGCCCACTCTTCCCACATGCTGTGTCACCCGTGCTTGAAGTGGGATGTACGTGAATTCAGCTGGGGAAGTGGAAGCAAAGGGCCTTGAGAAATTTCCCTTTTGCTGTTAAGTTTGTGTTTTAGTATTGGGATTCTATACTATTCTGAAGTAAATTTGTCTTTTAACAGAGGTTGGCAATTGCCTTATTTGTTTTGGTTTCTCTATATTGTCTCATAAAAATGCTGCATGGCATATATCTGAGTAGCCAATTTATTTTTAGACTAAGGATGACCCCCTCAGATCTATGAAGAATTTGCTTTAGTCTTAAAGGTACTGGGAGAAAGGAAGTTCCCCGGAGATCAATTAGTCATTTGTTTCAGGACCTGTGGGGAAACTTGTACTTTTCCACAAGGAGACTGATAGTGACTTAAGTCCCTTTAGAGAAGAAAATTTGCCTAGCTGGCCTTGGAGGACCATCTCTCACTCCTGACTCAGACCTCCCTTTGTGGAAGGGAGCAGGAGGTTAGTGAGTCCACTTGTTGAAGGAAAGGGATTCAAACCTGGGTCCTCTATTCTCAAGTCCATTCGCAAGGGACTTCACTCTGCATTCATGAAGTGGCTCCTGGCAGGAGAAATTTTGTTTGGGGGCCCATGTGCACATATTTGATGCTACCACTAGTGAGTAGCTGTCTGCCTCCCACCCCTCACCCTCCCTAACCAACACAACAAGCTATTTTGTCTTGGGTTCATGGTGCTTTCCTCCTGTTTCCTGGGACAGCCTCCTGGCATCAGCATGGAATCTTTCTAATCATAAAACAGTAAACAAGACAAAAACTGTCCTACCCACAGTCTAGATGAATACCAGGTAGGGGTAAGTGCTAAGAAGAAAATAAAGCCAGCTAATAGGGTTAGGGAGAAGTCAGATACGGGGCGGGGAAGGTGTCTGGGATTGACACATAAACTGAGACCTGAGTGACAAAAGGAGCAGGTCAGGGGAAGTCCTGGAGGTATTGGCACGGAGATCATGTGAGGGCATGGACTGCCCCAGGAACATCAGGAGCACGTGGCCAAGGGGGAGAAGAGATGTGCTCAGAGAGGGAGACAGAGGTTGGATCAGAGGGACTTACAGGTTAAAGTAAGAAATTTGGGTTTTCATCTCAGAGTAATGGGAGGCTATTGGAGTGCTTCACTGTATGGGAGTGATACGATCTGATACATATTTTTAAAAACAACAAATGGACAAGCACCAGCCTGGATGAAAGCAGGAATGCCAGCTGGGAAGGTCTGGCATCAGTAAGAGATATTGTTGAGCTGGACTGGGGTTTTTAGAAGGGGTTTTGCATTGTATTCAGATCTATTAGAAGCTATTAACATTCCCTCCTAGCACAAGCACATACAAGGACAAAGAAAAATCTTTTCCTCCACCAAAGCCTTCATGAAGGAGAAGTGTATCTATAACCACATGTGTACTCACAGTATATAGATAGATGCACATATCTAGAGGGAATCAAGAAAGGAAAATGAGTTTATTTACAATGTAAATAAATATCTGGAATATTTTATGAATTAATATTATTTCCTATAATAGAATGCTTTGTAACTATGTACTTAGATATTTTAAAAAAACCAGAAACGGTTTACTTACTTTGGGGTCAGCACAAGCCTTGGGGTTAGAGGTCGCATTTCCTGAGAGACAAAGACTCACCAACAAAAAACTTCACTTATCTGAGAAGACTTACTTTTAAAATTATTTATTTTTTTTAACCATAAACGTTTGTAGAAAATAACAGTTGTCCTGATCTTTGAATATCTGTGTCTGTGAGGAGAGTTCGCTAAGATACAATAGAGAATAGAGTATAGTTGAATGTAGTCTGAATTGAGCCTTTCTAATTCACCAAGTTGTAATATCTTATATCCTTACAGAAGAGCATGGAATGAACAAGGTAAGTTTTAGCTTATGAGAATGCATCCTCTCTCTGCAAGGCTCGGAGTCAATGTAGACATAATTAAAAGGTGTAGTCCCTTTTCATTAAGATAGGAGTGAAAATCCATACCTGTTATTACTCCGTATTTCACTTCTCGTACTTCCTGGTTTCACAGACGGCACCAGGTGAGATGAACAGGAATGGATTCAGAATTACTTTGGAAGTAGCATTAAAGAAATTTTCTGATAGGTGGAATGAGGAAGGTAAGGAAAAGGTATCATCTCCATTTTAAGGATGAGGAAATTAGGCATGCCCATTCACTCCCTAGTAACTAGAAGAGTCAGGATTCCTGCTGACATCAGGCTCCAAAGCCCATGTTGTTCTAACGTACTGGACATCCTGGGAGCACAGGTTGGTCAGGCAGCAGCCTGTTTCACACTGGAGAATTTTGCCTCTAAGGTTTTGATAGGGCCCCTCCTACCCCACCCCAGTGGAAAGAACCACTTGCTAACCACGTGGCAGCTTACCAATTTTATTAAAGTGTTTCCAAAAGTAATAAAACAATGTTAAAGTCAAAGATCAAGATTTCTTAAATTTGGCCCTGGCGGGTTGGCTCAGCGGTAGAGCGTCGGCCTGGCGTGCGGGGGACCCAGGTTCGATTCCCGGCCAGGGCACATAGGAGAAGCGCCCATTTGCTTCTCCACCTCCCCCTCCTTCCTCTCTGTCTCTCTCTTCCCCTCCCGCAGCCAAGGCTCCATTGGAACAAAGATGGCCCGGGCGCTGGGGATGGCTCCTTGGCTGCTGCCCCAGGCGCTAGAGTGGCGCTGGTCTCTGCAGAGCGACGCCCTGGAGGGGCAGAGCATCGCCCCCTGGTGGGCAGAGCATCGCCCCTGGTGGGTGTGCCTGGTGGATCCCGGTCGGGCACATGCGGGAGTCTGTCTGACTGTCTCTCCCCATTTCCAGCTTCAGAAAAAAAAAAAAAAAGATTTCTTAAATTCTATATTCGATGGTTAACTGAATTCTGATCCTTTGAACAGTGTGAATAAACAGTAATTTACTCAGCAAAATAGTCATTAGTACCAACCACATATCAGGAATTGTGTCAGACATTTGTGCTTTGGGGCCTTTTTGATTTCTGAGTTTGTAGGACGTGCAAAATGACTTAGCACAAATAATACTCAATTAGGAACCTTCACGTTCCTGCCCTGATTCATTGCCCTTCACCTTGTGGGTCTCTGTGTGCTTTCCCAGAGTATTTATCTTGCCTTTGAGTTTTGCTTAGAATTGATAAGAGGGAAAGATTCTCGGAATGCAGGTGCCAAAAGCTTGTATAACAGTTGGTCAGAGAAAAGGTGAGAAGTTATGGAATGGCAGAGGGATGATAAGAAATAATGATGGTCCAGGGAATGGGAGAGAAAAGCACCATCCCCTAGTTTTGTTGAATAAAGGATTGGTGTATAAGCCCTGGCCAGATAGCTCAGTTGGTTAGAGTATCATCCGGAAGCACAGAAGTTGCCAGTTCCATCCCCGGTCAGGGCACATACAGGAACAGCTCTATGTTCCTGTCTCACTCTCTCTCTCATTAAAATCAATTTAAAAACAATAATAAAGGGCTGGTATATGAAGAACGTGAACAAGAGTAAGATGGTATGTGCAGAAGAGGGAAGAAATAGACATGATTGTGGGGGGAGGAGGGTCTGAGGAGGAGTAAACACGGCTTGTATGAGTCTTCAAGGCATTTGCTCTTCCCCCAGAATAATCTCTGCGTTCATCTTTGAAAATCAGGAAAATTAGGGGTAAAGTCTCTTGCCCATTATCTCTAATTCCTACAAATCTTCCATCTTCTTTTTTTTTCTTTTTAAAATTGGGGTGAAATTCACATAACATACAATTAACCTTTTTAAAAGTTTATTTTGCCTGACCAGGCGGTGGCGCAGTGGATAGAGTGTCAGACTGGGATGCGGAAGACCCAGGTTCGAGACCCCGAAGTCGCCAGCTTGAGCGTGGTCTCATCTGGTTTGAGCAAAAATTCACCAGCTTGGATCCAAGGTCGCTGGCTCCAGCAAGGGGTTACTTGGTCCGCTGAAGGCCCATGGTCAAGGCACATATGAGAAAGCAATCAATGAACAACTAAGGTGTTGCAATGCTCAATGAAAAACTAATGATTGATGCTTCTCATCTCTCTGTTCCTGTCTGTTTGTCCCTTTCTATCCCTCACTCTGACTCTCTCTCAGTCTCTGTAAAAAAAAAAAAAAAAAAAATGTTTATTTTACAAAATCATTTGGCATTTATTGATTGATCCTTGGATGTGTCCTGACCAGAGATCGAACCAGCAACCTTGGTGTATCGGGCCGACGCTCTAACCAACTGAGCTAGCTGGCCAGGCAATTAACCGTTTTAAAGTGTACAACTCAGTGGCACTTGGTGCTTTCACAGTGTTGGCAACCACCACCTCTCTAGTTCCCCACTCCCTTTCTTTTAATTACTGGTATTTGACTCGTGTCCTTTTATCCAAACTCCTATTCCACCAAAACCATCATTTCTGCGGGGACCCAGTCCCCAAAATGTCCTATTCTGATGCAAAAAGAAAACAACACTAGCAAACACTTGAGAGCATGCAAGTCAGATTAGACTCCCGCCTGCAATCACACTCTTGAGCCCAGCAACCAAGCCAGCATTAGCTGGCGAAGGAGGGAGGTGTGGAGATGGTGAGGAGACAAAGCCTTTCCCAATATGGAGGAGGGACCTTGGTGACGAAATGCAGAGTCCTCACTCACCTGATTGCCCTGGGCATGTTCCCAATACAGGTGGGGCTTCACTTCTCAGCTGTGTCTATACCACAGTCAGCTCTGCCCTGGCTTCAGTTCCTAACTCCTCTGCTCTCCAGCAGCCGAAGGCAGCAGATGGTTAACTTCTTCTTCCCCAGACAGTACTTGTCACACCTCAGACCTCATGCTCTTTATAATAGTATCAAATACAATATAACGGCCTACTTTTCCGTTTATAATTTGCATTAAACATGTACCTCAGTTACTGAAAACAAAACATCTCCTGATGGCATAGCAGAAGTAGTGCCATCTTCTCTAAGTCCCTGCTCACTCAACAACAATACTTTTAGAAGCTTCTACAGTGACCCCCAGACATTTTTAATACCACCTTGAGGACCAATATCTCAGACTTGTGCTAATTGTTCCTAATTGGTTGTCTTAACTATATTGTGAGACCCTTGAGGGCAAGGACTATGCTTAATTCATCTTTTTATTCTAACTCAGTGCCTGGTACTTATTATATAGTCAATAAACCCTGGAAGAAGAAAAAGTTTCATTCTAACCTCCATCACACATGCTGGATTTATTGTCCATGAAGCCAGTTAAAGGGCCAGAACAACTTTTCCTGGCTTCTTCTTGAGAATTGAAACAGAGCAGTCAGAATGACTCAGCTCTAATGTCCGGGATGTAGTTGAGTGGACGGCACAGACCCAAGCAGCTTCTTTGGAGACTGAGAGCTGAACACAGGAATTGACCAGAATAGAGTCTATCACACTGATGGACCAAACCATGCTTCTGGGTTTGTGAGTCATCACTCATACTATAAAAAATCCCACATAGGAGCCAAATTGCTTCTGTCCCCACCACATTTCTAAAATTGTTCTTACTGAGATGAGTGACCTTCTAATTGCTAAATCCACTGGCCACTCTTCGGTCCCTAGTCTCCTTTATGTCTCAGAACATTTGGACTTATCTCCTTCTTCTAGAAAAGTCTCTCCTGTATCAGTTAAGACTGGTTTAGGTTGCAAATAATAGAAAACTTGTCTAATAGTGTCCTTAAAATGCAAGAATGTAGAATGTTTATTACTTAAAAAGGAGTCCAGAAGTGGGCAATTCCAGGTACACTCAGAAGTTCCACTATGTCCCCAAGGGCACACTCTGTCTCCTTTGCCGTCCCCAGCATGTTGTCTTCGTCTTTGTTTGCTGTCACATTTATGCTCACAAGATAGCTATGGTAGCTCCAGACCTCATGTCTTCATTCCTCTGCCGGCTCAGTGGATTTATCCATGTTCTTTCTTCTATCCTTTACTTTTTTTTTTTTTTTTTTAACAGAGACAGAAAGAGAGAGTCAGAGAGAGGGATAGACAAGGACAGACAGACAGGAATGGAGAGAGATGAGAAGCATCAATCATTAGTTTTTCGTTGCGACACCTTAGTTGTTCATTGATTGCTTTCTCATATGTGCCTTGACCGCGGGCCTTCAACAGACCGAGGAACCCCTTGCTCAACCCCTTGCTCAAGCCAGCGACCTTGAGTCCAAGCTGGTGAGCTTTGCTCAAACCAGATGAGCCCACACTCAAGCTAGTGAGCTTGGGGTCTTGAACCTGGGTCCTCTTGCATCCCAGTACGATGCTCTATCCATTGCACCACCACCTGGTCAGGCTCTAGCCTTTACTTCTGACCATTACTCTCATCTCGTTTTCCCAGTTGTTACAGCTATTGGCTTCTCCCTGAATTCTTTTTTGTCCTGGCCCCACTGGATGCCTTGTTTGGATCGTTTTCCTAGCTTTTGAATCAGTTTCTCTTAAGACACAGCCTTTGGCCAGCTTCTACTTGGCTGTAAGCACCGCTGCTCCTGAGCAAGTGAGTGACTTCTTGCCTGCAACATTGATCTAGGTCCTGGGCCCTCGGGGGCTGTTATACCCAACACGAGCCTTGGAAGCTTCCAGCTGGCAGCTGCTCCATCTCCCTCTCCAGCTGCCCTTTGTCTGGGAGGGAGCAGTTCCCACATCTGCCCGTTTCTCTCCATGTTCCTTGCTTGACCAAACCCTCATGATAGTTTACTAATCATGTTCTCTTTCTCTACTCTTCACCCACTCGAGCTTGCCATCCTCCTCACCGCCACTAGTTCCCTCTTCAACACACAGGTGCTTTCATATTACCTGTTTAAATCTCTACTCGCTCTTCATTGCCTTGCAACATCTGACTCAGTCTACCTCACTAATTCCATATTCTGTCACTTTTCTGCTAAACTGTAAGCCCCTTCTAAATATGGACCACACCTTTTCTTTGTGTCTTGATTTCTAATATAGTACCTGGCACACAGAGAATACTCAACAGATATTTGCTGAATAGGCAAATAGAACTCTAGCTATGTTATACGCACTTTGAAACTTCTTTGACCATGCCACGCTCAAATCCTGCCTTCTCTGAAGGTGTTCCCCAATGCTGTCATTCAAATCTCATACATGTCTCCATGAATTTTTTTTTCTCATCAGACTGCAAACTCTTTAAGGAAAAGATCATGTCTTATTCATCTAGCACCTGATCCAGTGTTGAGATGACTGCCTGGGGTAGAGCAGGCATACAAGCAGTTTGCTGGCTAGATGAATGAATGACATTATGATAGAAAGGGGAAAATACCAGATGTTAAGAAGGTCTCCATGTAGGGAGACAGATGGAGGAAATGACCTAAGCACAGTGAAAAAAGAGATCAACAAGGATAAATACTTAAGTAGTCAGATGGTAATGCAGAACTGAACAATTCAAATAAAGTGGGGGGGGCGTTAATCAGGAAAGGCTCCCTAGGGGTGAATTTTGAGATGTGTTTGAAAAAAAGGAAAGGAACATAATTTGGGAAGTAGAAGCTTAGAAGCATGCCCTTGGCCTGGGCTGAACCGAGGCCCCGTAAGCAGCGAGTGTCCTGGCAGCTTGTTTTCTGAGCAGGATGTGTTCTACCTTTTTCCTGGCTCCCAGGCAGGCTCACCCACTCGCTGTCTTGATGTTTCCCTGCTCAGCCCCAATGTAGGACTTTATGTTCTCTAAGTTTCTCTGAAAATAAGCAAACAGAACTGTCCTGTTTTGCTAACCCAAGTTCTCTAGGGAAATAACTTCCCTGTTCCCAATAAAACAGAACTGCTCCCAGTGGTATCAAGCCAGGAGAGAAACCCAAAGGTAGCATTAACCACTTGAGCACATTGTCACAAAAATTATCTTTTTTGTGTGTGGTTAAATGGGGATCCCAAGAGGTCAAGGATGTATGAGTGAGATCTGAAGATAGATAGCAGAATCTTGTCATAGCCACATCTGCCCCCCTTCTCAGAGCATATGCAGGTGTCCAGAATGCTGGACTGTCCCTTTCCAGGGCTTATAATTGCAGCCTCCAGTACTCCTGGGACGGAAAAAAAAAAAAAAGAGAGAAAAGATTATACTACTGTCTCCCTAAAAATGTGCCTCACTTTAGGAATCAGAACATTTTACACAGCGGGAGGTTTATGTGCAGTCCTGTAGAAACTCTTGACCGTGGGAGATGGCACCTGTCTTTCCAGTTTGCAAGCAGTGTCCATTTTTTTTCCAGAATGTTGGGTGCCCAACGCGGAGCTCCTTGAATATCCAGCCTTACCGACTCCCAGTGAGACAAGACAAGTATGGTAGCTTTCGCTCACTGCATGTTTTGAGGGGCTGGTGCAGAGCACAGCGATTCTTCCTCCCAGATCGCAAACACGGGTTCCCCAGGCGGCCATGGGGGAGCCCCGTAAGGGGCTCTGCACCCACACACGGATGTCGCTCTGTTGGAACGTCTGTAGATGCAACGGAACGTGAAAGCCCAAACTGAGGAACTTGCTCACCAGAGGGGGGCTCCCCAGGTAGGCACTGCCTCCCCGCGCGCTGCCTAATTTCTGGGGGTGTCACACTGGGCCGTGGTGATGTCACACAGGCTGGGCTGACATTTTACAGCTGGACCCTTACCGCCGCCAAGCACCTTGAGATCACCGCGGGGTCGGCGGGGACGGGGCGGGCACCTCGGCCCGGCCCGCGACCCACGCTGGCTCCCCGCGGAGGCCCCCACCACGGCCCGCCGGCTCCCACCCGCGTCAGGGGCGCAGGGCGGCCCCCATCCGCCCGCAGCTCGGCACTTCCGCCTCAGTAGGTGTCATGGCGCGGGGCGGGTGAATAGTTCCCGCGGGGCGGGGCCGGCCGGATGGGGCGGCCGCTCGGCGCTCGTCTCGTCGGGTCTGGCGACAACAGCGGCCGCGGAGCGAGGGGCCCGGCGGCGGCCCCGAACGGCAGCGGGAGGCCGAGGCGGGAGCGCGCGGGGCTGCGGCGGCGGCGGCGGCCAGGGGCCGGGCGGCGGAGCGGGCGGGGGGCGCAGGGGGCTCCTCCCGCGGGACGGGCGCGGGGACGGCTCCGGGGGGCGGGGGCCGGGGCCCGGGCCGGCTCGCGCGGGGGGTATGATGACCCGGCGGCGGGGCCCCGGATCTCGTCTCCTCCGCCGCCTCCTCACGGCAGCCCCAGCTCGCGGCTGAGAACCAGACACACCGGCGGTGAGTCGGCCCCGGCGGGAGGGGTCCTGGGCCGGGAGCGACGTCGGATCGGCTCCCCGAGGGGGACCGGGCGGGCCGCGGGCTCTCCGGGGCGCCTCTGTCGGGGCCCCCGCCCGGGACCGGGCGCCGAGTCGTGCGGCCCGGCCGCTGTCGGCCGCGCAGGGGGTTGCGTCCGCAGAAAGCGGGGAGGCTCCCGGCTTGTGTTCGGGGCAACTCCCCATGCCTCCTGCCACTTCTTTCCTGGGCGTGTTGTTGTCCTCAGATGACAGGGGGCCGCCGGGAGTCTCCTCGCCCGGCCGCTGGGTGCCCGGCTGGCGTGGCCGGTTCCCAGGGGTGGCTGGTGCGTGTGTGTTTCGCAGCTTTGCCGATCCCCGCGGTGGCGGGTCGTTTGTGCGGCTTGGGACCCGGGCGCGGTGTCTGGAGAGCCCGGCGGCGGAGGGTGGGTGTGGAAGCCTCCGTGTCCGCTCGGCTGAAGGTGTTTGAGCGTTAGGTTTGTCATTGGTAAGGATGGGGAGCTGGCGGGGGACCAGCCCACCGAACGTGTGTGTCTGCGCGAGGCAGAGCTAGGGGTCTGGCTCGGAGGGAAACTTTTGCTGTTTCTTTCCCAAAGCTTTCCTTTAAGGAAAAAATAAAAGGCGAAGAAACAACCGAAACTCTTGGGTAAGGCCCACACTGCACACAGGTCTGTGGGAAAGAGGCCCTTTTTGTGCCTAGCAACCACGAGCCGGAGTTCGGTCACCGGGAGCGCTGGTCTGCCCTCCGGTTTGTTGTGACAATCCGGGAGCAGTGGTCTGTGTTTATGCTGGGCGCGCTTTCTTTCCTGTTTAGGTGGGGGGAGGGCGGGCGGCTGGAGAAGGGGAAAAACAATCCCGGGCTCCAGTTTGTGTTGCCTCCAAACCACCGACTCAGTGGTAGATGGACTCATTTTGAGGCAGCCCTCGATGCTTGCTTTGGGAATTTTTCGGTAATTGCATCAAAATATTCAGCTGTAGGCTCTTCTGCTCAGTCTGTCCTTTATCTTGTTTGTTTCCTAGTAACTCTGATGAAAACAGCAGTGTGGCTTCCTGCGCCTGATGAAGTGGGGTTAAATTAAGTGGCTGATGCCCTCAGCAAAACCTACAATTTTGTTCTTGTTTATGTAAAGCTATTTTTGATTCTTGGTCTGCAGTTTTGTGTTTTCTGTTTTGTTTTGTTTTAAAGATTACAGAGGATGCAAATCATTACCAGCTCTCCCCCCCCCCCCCCCCCCATATAGCTCTAAAGCTCTCTGTAAAACAAAAAAATCAACCAGTGAGTCGTTTTACTTAATAGTTGTTATTCATTTGGTGATTTTGGGTCTTTAGGTGTAATTATCTAAGGATTCTGTGTTGTAATACTGGTATGACGGTACGATGAAGGATATCATTAACTGTAGGATACTGTTGCTGGCTTGAAAGATATTTTGGTAAAGTACTTGTGGTAAGAACTGCAGTCAGCCAAGCCAGTAAAGCATCTGATGATTAAAATGGTGAATGAGATCTTGTAAATATACTGGCTCTGGTTGATAAGTAGGACTTTTGCTGGTGACATTTTCATGAATAGTTTACCCTAACTTTGGACATTGTAGTTTTATGGATTGCAGAGCAAGTAGATTGGTAACTTGAGATCGAAAACCAAAGTAGAACTAACTCCCTTCTAAAAGAAAAAAAAAAAAAAGATAGTCTCAAAGTTAACAATTCTCAGGAAAATAGGATTCTTTCATCCTGTGGTTTTGTTTTCATAAGCACAGCTCAGTAGTTGTGTTGGTAGAGATCCGTGAGCTGAACCCGCCTGTAAACTTCTGACACTTGGAACTTGGGCAACTTGTTGTTAGTTACATATTTTAACTGGTCTTTTTGTAATTTGAAGTAATTTGTAAACATGAACTTCCCAATCTTCCCTTTTATTTTCATTTTCACAACTATATAAAGAAAGCATCATTTTTTCCCCAGCTTATTTTAAAAGTTACAGTTATGAATTCCTCTCCAGTTTCTTCCCTCATATTTCATGCCATTCTGAACACAAGTCATTAAAATGATTTTTCCTTCAAGTATCAGTTCAACAATCACTGGTTTGCTTTTTGATTCCTCTTCTGTTTTTTGTTCTGAATCTCCCAGCTCCCTAAATACCTTTATGTATTTTTGTAGGACATAATTTGGCACTTAAAAGAAATTTATGTTCTGTTTTTACATTTTTTTCTCTTCCTTATTTGTGTGTCGTATCACCGAAGCAACATTCTGAGCTCATGGAAGATAGGGAAACTTTCGTGTTTCTTTTGGGTTCTTTAGGGCCTGGCGCCGTGCTTTCTCAGAGAGCCGAACGAGGAAGACTCTGAGGGCCTGAGTTCTTTGCCAGCGTCGCTACCCATTAACTGTAAAACTGGTTGGCTCTTGTGGGTCTTTTTCTCATCTTGGCATTAAGGAGTTTTAGCAAGAGTACCGTAAGGTTCGTTTTTGCTGTAAGAATCCCAGTACTTTTTTGCCAGTGTCTTCTCTAATCAAATACATATTTGATTCTGATTTCCTCCTTTAAACAGTTTTTAATTTTCCTCCATCCCCTGGCATACTGGCAGAAGTCTTCTCACTCATCTGTAAGAGCTCTTTCCACCTCCCACCTGCCAAACTGTAGTTACCTTGCTTAGGTCCTGTTTTCCTTAGGCCTTTGCTGGCTGGTTTAAACAGGGTCTTACTTACTTTCTGTTTCAGATTGAACTGTCTTAATTTGACATTTACCTTATGCTAGAAGCTGGAGATACAGCTTTCTTCATTTTAAACTGTACAGACCTGTAGACTGTCCCATGCACATACTAAAATAGAACCTTTTTAGTAAACAAAGGATACCTACTTTTTGTGTGGTTGCTATAGATTCATCATTCCAAATATAAGAGAGCCATTGAAATATAGGTAACAATATCCTGCCTAGAAGGAAAGCAGCCCTCAGCCAGTTTATTAAAATATTGCAAAATTGATTTTAATGGCTGGAAATTATGTAGAATTGTAGTTACTCCTTTGTCAGGGAACGCCACCTACTTCACCCCCTATTTTTGTATACTGGTTGGGGAACTGGCTTGTTTCACATGGTTCCATATGAAGGAAGTGCTACAGGGAAGTGGGTGGGGAGCTTTGATTCGGATGGTGTCCGTAGGGTTTCAAGCTCATTTTCTCCTTCTGTGTCACTATACTTAGAAAACTATTACTATTTTTTCTTGTAGACAAGAGATTGTAATTTCTGTTTCATCAGGTGAGTATTTCTCTAATTTAGTCAGAATGACTTCTGAGATCCCCTTATGTTTATCTACATATGGAGAAGTAGTATGATCTATGTATAGTTGTTCATTTTGACATTTTTCTTTTTTAAAATTTTTATTTATTTAAGGGAGGGGGGAAGGGAGAGAGAGAAAGAGAGACAGGAACATCGATCTGCTCCTGTATATATGCCCTGACCGTGGATCCAGTCAGCGACCTCTGCTTCGGGAGGATTCTCTAACCCAGTGGTCCCCAACCTTTTTTGGGCCATGGAACAGTTTAATGTCAGAAAATATTTTCACAGACTGGCCTTTAGGGTGGGACTGATAAATGTATCACGTGACCGAGACAAACGGCAAGAGTGAGTCTTAGATGGATGTAACAGAGGGAATCTGGTCATTTTTAAAAAATAAAACATTGTTCAGACTTAAATATAAATAAAACAGAAATAATGTAAGTTATTTATTCTTTCTCTGTGGACCGGTACCAAATGGCCCACGGACCGGTACCGGTCCGCGGCCCGGAGGTTGGGGACCACAGCTCTAACCAACCAAGCTATCCAGCCAGGGCTCATGCTACATTTGACATATACTGTGCCAAACCGTGCCGCCCACTCTGAATATATGCTGGTGATTAAGGGGGGGGGGGCACCTACTCTGCTGTTGAGATTTGTTTGCCTTATGAGACTTGATTTTAGATGTCAGCTTTTAAATAAATAATTACAAATAGTTGTACAGAGAATAAAATCCCGAGTGGTCCATAAGTCACTCCTGTCTGCCTCTTTGGGTCCTGTTTCTACTGTTTTCTCCCTTGTTCCTTTCCATGCATGCAGGTTTCTTCGTAAATAGGCCAAGAGTGTGTCTTGGCACTAATTATTCTTTCACTTTCAATGGCACCTTCCTGTCAACTTGGTCTCAGCTCAAGTGCCACCATATTTCAAGGCCTCCCCTGACCACCAAATCTAGGGTGTCTCCTTCTTGCAACATCTCTGTCATATGCTTTGCGTTTGATTTTCATTGTAGCATTTCTCACTAGCTACTGTATGTAGGGTGTGTGTGTGTATTTGTCTCCCTCACAGAAAGTCAACTCCAGCAGATAAGGGTTTTATCCACCTAGAACACCTCTGTCACTCCTAGTGCCTAGACCAGTGCCAGGCAGCTAGCCATGTTTGTTAAATGAATAAATGAAATTAGTAAGTACGAGTGTAGTATGTGATAGTAAAGGATGTTATGGGAGCCTTACCAGCAAACCTAACCCAGTTTGAAGTGGTCTGGGGAAGGCTTTTCTCGGTATGTTTGTCATCCAAAGGCTGACTAAACAACATTTTGGCTGAAGGAAAATTGTCTTTCTCTTTCGTAACAGCCGAATGCTCCAAGTTGAAGTGAACATTCCTGGTGGGCAGGCGGCCTCACTCTGCATGACCATTCAGGGACCCATGTTCTTTCCATCTTGTTGCTCTGCCGTCCCTTGGGTGTGGTTTCACGGTGGAAGCTGGGTCTCCATGGGTTCCTGCTGGTGGAAAGGGAAGGAAACACGAAAGCCTCACCCACACATCACTTCCTAGTGGACAGAGGGCCTGGCAAACTATAGTCTAGCCTGGGATGAAGGAGAAAGTAGGTTTTCATCCCACCCAGCCAGCCTGTGCCACACTGGAAACGGGCTCTGTAAGTGGAGACTGAAAGGATAAGTAGAAATTAGAAACTGAGGAGGCTAAGGAGGAGGTGAAGTGCAGAGGGGAACATGAAGTGTAGGAACTGGGGCAGAGAAGGCAAGGCCTACTCAGGGGCCTACTGAGTGAGGAACGCGGAGAGGTGTCGTCCTTGGGAAGAGTGCTGGGGAGAGGGGAGCTTCCACTGCCTGGAGATCCAAACGGCAGGGGTGGGCTTGATCTGCTGGTTTAAGTGCGAGGCAGATCAGCATTTTTAAAAGCTTCAGTTGTAAGGTGAAGAGTGAATTAGGAGAAGGGCATATAAAAAACGGGGGCTTGAGAGTTCAGTTTGGGGGAGACAGGTTAGACTATTGAAGTAAGTAGTCCAGAATTTTGCAGTCAGGGTAGAGAAAAATGGGTGGAATAGAGAGATATTTGGTGTTCTGGTGAAAGAGTGTTTTTGCCAAACTTGTCTTGCTTTATTTTTATAGCCTGTGTATTCTTGTTTATTTACCTTAATGATGTGAATATTCTTTTTATATCATTTGCTGGAGGATATGTACATCTGTCAGCTGAGGACAAGTGCTAGAGGAAGAAGTCAATATACAGTACTGATTTTAGGTTATTTAGGTCACCAAGTGTTAAATTATATCAAAGAGGCAAAGATGACACTAAGCAGAAGCAGCAGGAATGTATTATTGGTGTGTTAGGGAAAAAATGGAAGTTATTGAAGACTAAAGGAAACCACTGACATAATTAACTTGGTTGTCATAACCACTTGTTCTATTCCTAGTTACAATATTTGCATTCTTTATAGTAAGATTATAATTTGTAGTGACCTTAGTGTGGGGCACCCAATAAATGTTGTTAAATAGATGTGACCATTCATTGCAGGGAGTGGAGAAGCTGTTAATTTGACTGTTTTTGAAAGGCTTGGATTCTAGCAAGACATAACTCTCTTCTTAGTAGTAAGTACAAGTTCCAGTAGTCTTTTGCCTTTTAATTCTAGTTTGGGATTAATGCAGTGGGCAGATTTGTCATTATATTTAGATAGTGAATCCTTAGAAAGTCAGGTTTGAAATAAAAAGACTAACTTATTGCTGGAGTCGGTTGCAAAATTTTCAGGAAGTCAGAAATAACTCCTAGTTTATTGGGAACTATTCTTAAGTGAATTGAAAATATTTGTACTATAAAGTTTGGGGGGATTTTCAGCTGTGTAGGGAGTTGTCGCTGCCTCTACCCCCCCCCCCCATTGTTCAAGGGTCAACTGTAATTTCCTTGACAGAACTGTCTGACAGTAGTAAGTTTCCCACAGATGTTAATTCTGTTCCATATTTTTATTTGGGAGGTCTCAGCCTAGGAAGAAAATTGCCTCCTCATTTGCAAAGGCATATTTTGGGGAACATTGAATCTTTATCCTATGTCTAGAAATGGCTGTTTTTAGCCGAATTGCAGAGCATTACATAAATAAGAGGGTTTTTGTAGGCAGCTTTGAGTCTGTATCTCCTTCTGTCCAGGGGCTTGTTAAGGTCAGCATGAGTCTCAACCACTCTACAAGAGCCCTAGTGGCCTGAACTGACACTTAAGTGCACCCTATAACCTGTGCAATTCTGGGTTGTCCTTTTCCTGTGACTGGACTTAAGTTTGTCTTACTGAATAAGAACTATATTCATTGGCCCTGGCCGGTTGGCTCAGTGGTAGAGCGGCAGCCTGGCGTGCAGAAGTCCCGGGTTCGATTCCCGGCCAGGGCACACAGGAGAAGCTCCCATCTGCTTCTCTACCCCTCCCCCTCCTTCCTCTCTGTCTCTCTCGTCCCCTCCCGCAGCCGAGGCTCCAGTGGAGCAGGGATGGCCCGGGCGCTGGGGATGGCTCCTTGGCCTCTGCTCCAGGCGCTGGAGTGGCTCTGGTCGCAATGGAGCTACGCCCTGGTGGGCAGAGCATCCGCCCCTGGTGGGCGTGCCGGGTGGATCCCGGTCGGGCGCATGCGGGAGTCTGTCTGACTGTCTCCCCTTTTCCAGCTTCAGAAAAATACAAAAAAAAAAAAAAAAAAAAGAACTATATTCATTTATATACCTAAACTTTCAGGAAAATGTTCTAGAACTGTGCTTTATTACAGTGCTGAATGTGAAGATTTGAAACCATCAGATTCTGTTATTTTGTTTATTGGATGAAAAGTTATCAGTAACATTACTCTTTTAAATGCATTATTTTTAGAAACTATCTACTTATGAACATACTTTTAAAAATTTGCTATTTTTATCTTATGAATTATTTTCAGCATTATTTTAAGTGCCCATATTCCTAGACATAGCTACAAATAGAAAATTTCACATTCTAGTTCTTTTAATAAGTACTTTTAGGTACATAAGGGTTGTGCTCATGTTTTTTGATAGATTGTTAAAATTAGTAGCTTAACAGATATACAGTGGAGAACAAATTTTGCAAATTTACTTTCTTGTTCAAAACTGGCTGTTTTATGGTGACAAATATTTTTGCATATATTTTAATAGGTAAATTTTGTAAAGGCACATACGACATGTTTTCAGATTTTTCTTTTATTATGGTTTGGTGTAGTTAGTGATACAGGTAGAACAAGTTGATTTGTAAATTCATAGCCTTGGAGTTAAATTGCACTGACTTCAGCCTTTAATTTACACTTTTTTTCTCTTCAGGGTTTATATAAATTAAGGAACTATTGTTTGAAGTAAATCCAGACCACATTTTTTGAAATTGAAGGCTGAGGATTTGTTCATTCCAGCTGTCTAGTCTAGTACAGATGGTTTTTAGTTGAATTCAGGCACAAAGAAATGTACACATTGCTTTTTCATGTTCTGTAACATCCTTTGTCACGCTTCCTTCCTCTTGAGTTGTGTGTGTTTATTCTCTTATGACTAGTAAAATTATATTATGTGTATTGGAGTGGAGACTTCCCTCATTTCTCTGGGACTGCACAGCTACAACGGAGGGCTGTTAAAAACAAAATGAGCATTTGAAAATCCTGCAGTTTAAGATGAATGGTAGGGAGTAGCTATCTATGCCTTTTGTAGGCAGGGGGTCACATTACCCAACAAACACTGAGTGTCTGTATGGTGCCAGAGCCTGTGGTAGATTCTCGTGTTATGAGCAAAGAACAAGACAAATATGGTACCTGCCCTCCTGGAACTTCTACTGTAGCCGGGCATCATGTAAACCATTTCAAGTTATCAGGGAGGAGCAGGGTACAGTGGGAGTGCATGGGGGGGGGGCGGTGACTGTGGGGAAGACTGTGTGTGTGAACAGTTTTCCAGCAGAAGATCTATGTTGAATTTGAGGATCTTCCAAAAACTGAAAGAAGGGCAGTATGGCTGGAATAGGGGGATTCTGGAAGACAGCCGAGTTTTGGAGAGCTTTTTAAGGCAGAGGAGGATTTTGGACTTTATCCCCAAAGCAGTGGAACCCTGGGAGGCAGGATGAGGGAGAAGGCTTTGCTTCATCCTGGTGACTTTCTTTCTTAAAAAAGAAAGAGCAGTCGTCCAATTTGAGTAGTTTTTAAAAAAGGACACCCCCCCATTCAAGATTAGTTTGGAGGCTACTGGAAGTTTGAATGAACTAGAATGATTCCAATAGGGGTAGAGAAAAAGGGCTGATTTGAAATACACTTAGGAGGTAGAATTGAAGGTTGGGTTATAGGTTAGCTATAGGGGGACAAGGGAGAGGAATGAGTCAGGATAATACGTCATAGTGACTGAGTTCCAGGCACTATTGCATGTATTAAATCATTAAATTCTCATAATAACCCAGAAGGTGGGTGTTGCGATCAATATTTTATAGATGAGGAAACAGACTAACTGCATCCCTGAATTTTGCCTTGCAGTGTGGGGTGTATGGTGGTGTCTCATGATTGAAATAGAAAAATGTGGTGAGGTGAAGGCTCATAAGTTTAACTGTGGACATGTTGAATTTGAGGTGTCTGTAAGATACGCAAGTTGCAGTGTAGAATAGTTACTTGGAAATTAGGATTTGGGGCTCAAGAGAGAGAAGTCTGGGGAAAGTATGGAGCAAGAGAAGAGGAATTAGTTTAGAGCCCCAAGGCACCTGAAGGCTGTGTTGTTGAGAAGGGAGAAGATAAAAATGAAATCTCTTGCGTGCTGTGTATTAGCTTTGGGGATAGTCTTTGGGTTTATTGAGCCTAAGGCAGGGGTCTCAAACTCAACTCAGCATGTGGGCCGCAGAGCAAGATCACAGCCGTTCGGCGGGCCGCACTAGGTCTACAAAAGGCAACTGTTACGCAACACTTTTCTCACTGCAGTTGAAAACAAAAAAAAATCAGTACAACAAGCACAATCGTACATGCAGTTTACTCAGTGTCACAAAACGACCAGAAACTGTAGTTCGCATCACAACTGCTGTTAACTAAGCTAATATCTAGCTAGGATGCTAGAGAAATGAAAAATACAAGTAGGCCCCTAGGCTTACTTAATTTTATCCAAAATATTTTGAACTTCGTGGATTAGTCTGCGGGCCGCACAAAATTGTTTGGCAGGCCGCAATCGGCCCATGGCCGCGAGTTTGAGACCCCTGCCCTAAGGTGTCTATGGGACATTCAGGGACAGAAAGGTGGGCTGTTTTTCCTCCCTTTCACCTTATTTTTCTAAGAATGACATCCATGGTTCTTCAGAAGATCCTCTCCAGGCTTTACATCATCCCAATTACCTTCTTCTGGTCAGTTTATCAGTGGACCTCTTACAGAGTGGACACTATTTTATGCATGACCTGAGCAGAATAGATAGTCTTCACACTATCTGCCACATTTTGGCCATTATTTCTATGAATATAGTGTAAGGTTGAATTAGCCTTTGACATGGGGGGAACATTATAGATAATATTGCTCTTACCAACTGAAGGTGCTTTTCTTACATTTCACTGCTAAGCCTTGTCTCACTCATCCTCGTGCTTTGTGCTCGTCATGGACCTAAGTAGGAGTCTATATTGTGTTAAATTTAATCTGCTGGACCTGCTTTATGGACCCGTTATTTAGTAATACTGCGAATCCTGCCCAAACTTGGTTCATCTGTGAATTTTATAAATATGCCGTCTATGTCTAAATTTAAGTAATTGACTGAAAGGTCAGTCAGGGCAGAAGTGAAGACAGAGCTGTGACCTGAGGTCTGTGGCCACAGAGCCTGGGTTTGAGTTAGGGTGCTGCCTGCCACTTCACCCCTGTGCTCCTTTGGGCAGATGACTTGAACCACTCTGTGCCTTAGTTTCTTCACCTGTAAAATGGAAGTAATGATAGCATCCGGTTCAAAGGGTTGTGGTGAGAGTTAAGTGAGTAATGCATGTGAAGTGCTTAGGCTACTACTTGGCACGTAGGAAGTGATCGATCATCTAAACTATTATTAGGTTATTATTTTATGAACTGTCATAGATGTTTATACTCCTTTGACAATGTGTGTTGTTATTGCTGATTTCAGAGAGTGATTAAAGATGTGTAGTTAGACCCCAAATTTTATCCTTCTATAATAGGAAACATATTTGGGAAAAGGTATAAATAAGACCCCAGCTAGCTAAGTTTACTTGCGGTGTTTTTCAATGAGAAGTTTCTTACATGCTAACTGAGGGGTTGTATAAACGGAGGGTCTCATTCTTCCTCTCTGTCGGTACAGGTATGGCATCACAGCTGCAGGTGTTTTCCCCCCCATCAGTGTCGTCGAGTGCCTTCTGCAGTGCGAAGAAGCTGAAAATAGAGCCCTCTGGCTGGGATGTTTCTGGACAGAGCAGCAACGACAAATATTACACCCACAGCAAAACGCTCCCAGCCACACAAGGGCAAGCCAGCTCCTCTCACCAGGTAGCAAATTTCAACATCCCGGCTTATGACCAGGGCCTCCTTCTCCCAGCCCCTGCCGTGGAGCACATTGTTGTCACAGCCGCTGACAGCTCAGCCAGCGCTGCTCCGTCCACCTTCCAGAGTAGCCAGACCCTGACGCACCGGAGCAACGTTCCTTTGCTTGAGCCGTATCAAAAATGTGGATTGAAAAGAAAAAGTGAGGAAGTGGACAGCAACGGTAGCGTGCAAATCATAGAAGAACATCCCCCTCTCATGCTGCAAAACAGGACTGTGGTGGGTGCTGCTGCCACGACCACCACTGTGACCACGAAGAGTAGCAGTTCCAGCGGAGAAGGGGATTACCAGCTGGTCCAGCATGAGATCCTTTGCTCTATGACCAACAGCTATGAAGTCTTGGAGTTCCTAGGCCGGGGAACATTTGGCCAGGTGGCTAAGTGCTGGAAGCGGAGCACCAAGGAAATTGTGGCTATTAAAATCTTGAAGAACCACCCCTCCTATGCCAGACAAGGACAGATTGAAGTGAGCATCCTTTCCCGCCTGAGCAGTGAAAACGCCGATGAGTATAACTTTGTCCGTTCTTACGAGTGCTTTCAGCATAAGAACCACACCTGCCTTGTGTTTGAGATGCTGGAGCAGAACTTATATGATTTTCTAAAGCAGAACAAGTTTAGCCCACTGCCACTCAAGTACATCAGACCAATCCTGCAGCAGGTGGCCACAGCCCTGATGAAGCTCAAGAGCCTTGGTCTGATTCACGCCGACCTCAAGCCAGAAAACATAATGCTGGTCGATCCAGTGCGCCAGCCTTACCGAGTGAAGGTCATTGACTTTGGTTCTGCCAGTCACGTTTCCAAGGCTGTGTGCTCAACCTACCTACAGTCACGTTACTACAGGCAAGTGTAGATGCTGAGAAGCTTATCTCAGACACGAGAGCTGTCTTTGTATTTAATATATATATTATATAGAGCTACATATAACAATGAATGCGTTTACAGATTCCAAGATAGAAACAGGGTGATGTTTTAGTTCATTTCAAGTGTGTGGCATTTCTATAAGTAACATTATTCTATATCTGAAATCTTATTTAACACTAGAAAAATTACTTCGGTCTGATTCTTAAATGTTGTTCCTAGTTGAATTGTGTAGTTGATCCTTAAACAACATGGCAGTTAGCGGGGACCTGCATGTAACTTGACTTCCTAAAACTTAAGTTGTTCTTTAGTAATCCCTGGTGGATTGGTTCCAGGACCCCTGCAGAAACCAAAATTCACAGTGCTTAAGTCCCCTATATCAGTGGTCCCCAACCCCCAGGCTGCGACCCGTACCGGTCCGCAGAGAAAGAATAAATAACTTACATTATTTCCGTTTATTTATATTTGTCTAAACGATGTTTTATTTTTAAAAAATGACCAGATTCCCTCTGTTACATCCGTCTAAGACTCATTCTTGACGCTTGTCTCGGTCCTGTGATACATTTATCCGTTCCACCCTAAAGACCAGTCCGTGAAAATATTTTCTGACATTAAACCGGTCCGTGGCCCAAAAAAGGTTGGGGACCACTGCCCTTTATAATCTAATATAGATCAGTACATACAGTTGGCCCACTGCACCTGTGGACTCCCAGTCTCAGATTGAAAATAATACAGGTATTTATTGAAAAAAAGTCTGCATATAAGTGGACCCTTGCAGTTCAAACCCTTGTTCAGGGGTGAACTGTACTAGCACCTGGTTTTTCTTTAGTACCGTTATATTTAATTTTCCCACTTAAAAGAGTCTTTGAGTATATAAAGATGTTTACTTATTTGTAATGAATTTTGGCATATGCTGGTATTTCTAAGTTTACATCTGGTCAGGTAAGATGCCTTGGGAATAATTCCATGTTTAACTTGAGGAATATTTTATTATTTTATATTTTTGGTCATGTAATAATAGAGGGAATTGGATTAGATGATTGTTAAGATCTCTTCCTGTTTTAACATTCTCTATAATACTTTGATAACTTACTTGGTTATCCTATGATGGTCTTCATAGATATGGAAAAGCCAGTATTTACCAGGGTGGGCAAAAGTAGGTTTATAGTTATTTGTACAGAAAATAATACAACTGTAGACCTACTTTTGCCCACCTCTATGCAATTCTGTCTGTATTATAATCAAGGAGCATTATTGAAAGAAACGGAGAGAATCTTTTAAAATGTGCTTTTAGGCTCTGGGCGGTTGGCTCAGTGGTAGAGTGTTGGCCTGGCATGCAGGAGTCTCAGGTTCGATTCCTGGCCAGGGCACACAGGAGAAGCGCCCATCTGCTTCTCCACCCCTCCCCCCTCTCCTTCCTCTCTGTCTCTCTCTTCCCCTCCCTCTGCCAAGGCTCCATTGGAGCAATGTTGGCCCGGGCGCTGAGGATGGCTCCGTGGCTTCTGCCTCAGGCGCTAGAATGGCTCTGGTTGCAATAGAGCGATGCCCCAGATGGGCAGAGCATCGCCCCCTGGTGGGCATGCCGGGTGGATCCTGGTCGGGCGCATGCAGGAGTCTGTCTGACTGCCTCCCCGTTTCCAACTTCAGGGAAAAAAAAAGTGTTTTTATTTCTCAGTGCCTCATTTATTTATCTAGTTATTAATTGTGGTAAGAGTTACCTAATGTAAAGTTTACATTTTAATTTTAAATGCACCATTTCATTACCATTAAATACATGCACAGTGCTGTGTAATCATTACCACTATCTAGTTCTAAAATTGTATTCAGCACCCAAAATAGAAATTCTGTAACCATTATGCAGTAACTGCACCTTTTCCCCCACTCTTGTTAACCTCTCTGTATGACTCTCTGTGTATGGATTTGCCTATTCTAGACATTGCATGTAAGTGGAATCATACAATATTTGTCCCTTTGTGTCCGGCTTATTTCACTTGGTGTAATGTTTTCAGGGTTAATTTATATAGTAACATGTATTAGAACTTCATTCCTCTTTATGACTGAATAATATTCCATTTCAGGTACATACCATGCTTTGTTTATCCATTCACTTGTTGATGGACACTTGGGCTGTTTTCACGTTTTTGGCTGTTGTGAATAGTGCTCTGATGACCATTGGTATTCAATTGCTGTAATATCTGTTTTCAGTTCTTTTGGGTATATTGCTGGAAGTAGAATGGCTGGATCATATGGTTATTCTGTGTTCAATTTTTTAAGGAACAAACTTTTCCACAGCTGCTGTACTATTTTACATACCCACCAGCGTGCATGAGGATTCTAATTTCTCTACATCCTCACCAACACTTGTTATTTTCTGCTTTGTAATTTAATAATAGTCATCTTTATGTGTATTTAATGATACCTCATTGTGGTTTTGATTTGCATTTCCCAAATAATTAATAATGTTGGACATCTTTTCATGTGCTTATTGGCTATCTATAAATCTTAAGAGAAAAGTCTGTTCAAGTCCTTTGTCCATTTTTGAATTAGTTCTTTTGTTTGTTTGTTACTTAGTTGTTGGAGTTCTTCATATAAGTCTGGGTACTAGTCCCTTATCAGATATTTTGCAGATTTTTCCCCCCATCCATGGGGTTGACTTTTCAGTTTTTTGCACAAAATTTTTAAACTGCGATGAAGTCCACTTTTTTCTTTTATTGCTTGTGCTTTTTAGTATCACAGCCAAGAAATCATTGCCAAACCAATGTTATGAAGCTTTTCCCTTGTTTTCTTCTAAGAGGTTTATAATTTTAGCTCTTATATTTAGGTCTTTGATCCATTTTGAGTTAATTTTTGCATATGGTATAAGGTAAGGGTCCAGTTTCATTCTTTTGCATTTGGATATTTAATTTTCCTGTATCATTTACTGAAAAGACTATCCTTTCTTCGTCAAATTGTCTTGACACTCCTGTCAAAATCCTTTGATCATATATACAAGGGTTATTCCATCGGTCCATATGTCTTTATGCTAGTACTACACTTTTTTTCTTTAGAGAGAAAGAGACAGGAAAGGAGAGAGATGAGAAGCATCTACTCATATTTGTGGCACTTTAGCTGTTTGTTGATTGCTTCCAATATGTGCCTTGATGGATGGAGGCTTGGAGAAGAGGGCTCAGCTGAGCCAGGGACCCCTTGTTAAAGCCAGCAACCTTTGGGCTCAAGTAGCAACCTTGGGATCATGTTGATGATCTTGTGTTCAAGCTGGCAACCCTGTGCTCAAGCTAGATGAGCCCGCTCATGGCTGCCTTGGGGTTTTGAACCTGGGTCCTTAGCATCCCAGGTCAATGCTCTATCTGCTGCACAACCACTAGTCAGGCAGTACCACGCTGGTTTGATGTCTTGTAGCTTTGTAGTAGGTTTTGACATCAGGAAGTAGGAGACTTCCTGCTTTACTCTTTTTAAAGATTGTTTGGCTATCTCAAGGAGCCCCTCAAGATCCATATGAATTTTAGGATGGATTTCTCTACTTCTGCCAAAAACTTCATTGATTTTTGATAGGGATTACACTGAATCTGTAAATCACTTTGTTTGGTATTGACATTTTAACAACATTGTCTTCCAGTCCACTCTCTATTTTTATTTTTCCTTTAATAGTGTTATAAAACTATGGTATTTCTTACTTGAGTGAGATAGAGTAAAGAAATTCCTAGAGCTTTTGGTTTCGGGTTTCAGGTTGCTCTGGGCAACTTGGCTAATTTTGAGAATCTCACCTCCCATTTATTTATTCATGACTTGAAAGAGTTAGGTTCCAGTTATTTTTGCCTCTAATATTCTTTGAGCAATCCACTACCACCCACACACACATACAGAGACAGCACACTGACAGGTGCCCTGAAGAGTTCAGTTCTGCACGCAGGTGAGCGCTGGGGTGGTCAGACGAGGCACCGCTGAGCACTGAGGGCCAGCAGCTCTTGCTGTCTTGGTCTTTTATCTCGTCACTGTCTGCAGGTGGCCTTTAACGTTTGCCCTGTCAAAGACAAAGTGCGTTCTGTTGTGGTAACTGAAGCAATTTAAGATTGAACTAGACAGAGTCGTAGAGATAAGAGTTATTCATGAAATAATTTTTTTTTTAATATAATTTTATTTTTTTAATGGGGTGACATCAATAAATCAGGATACATATATTCAAAGATAACAAGTCCAGGTTATCTTGTCGTTCAATTATGTTGCATACCCACCACCCAAAGTCAGATTGTCCTCTGTCACCTTCTATCTTGTTTTCTTTGTGCCCCTCCCCACCCCCTATCCCTCTCCCATTCCCCCCTCCCCCCCCCGTAACCACCACACTCTTATAAATGTCTCTTAGTTTCACTATTATGTCCCACCTACGTATGGAATAATACAGTTCCTGTTTTTTTCTGATTTACTTATTTCGCTTCGTATCATGTTATCAAGATCCCACCATTTTGCTGTAAATGTTCCGATGTCATCATTTCTTATGGCTGAGTAGTATTCCATAGTGTATATGTGCCACATCTTCTTTATCCAGTCATCTATTGATGGGCTTTTTGGTTGTTTCCATGTCCTGGCCACTGTGAACAATGCTGCAATAAACATGGGGCTGCATGTGTCTTTACGTATCAATGTTTCTGAGTTTTTGGGATATATACCCAGTAGAGGGATTGCTGGGTCATAAGGTAGTTCTATTTTCAGTTTTTTGAGGAACCACCATACTTTCCTCCATAATGGTTGTACTACTTTACATTCCCACCAACAGTGTATGAGGGTTCCTTTTTCTCCACAGCCTCTCCAACATTTGCTGTTACCTGACTTGCTAATAACAGCTAATCGAACAGGTGTGAGGTGGTATCTCATTGCCGTTTTGATTTGCATTTCTCTAATAGCTAAAGAAGATGAGCATCTTTTCATATATCTGTTGGCCATTTGTATTTCTTCCTGGGAGAAGTGTCTATTCATATCCTCTTCCCATTTTTTTATTGGATTGTTTGTTTGTTTGTTGTTGAGTTTTATGAGTTCTTTGTATATTTTGGATATTAGGCCCTTATCAGAGCTGTCGTTTGAAAAAATCATTTCCCATTTAGTTGGCTTTCTGTTTATTTTGTTATCAGTTTCTCTTGCTGAGCAAAAACTTCTTAGTCTGATGTAGTCCCATTCATTAATTTTTGCCTTCACTTCTCTTGCCATTGGAGTCAAATTCATAAAATGCTCTTTAAAACCCAGGTCCCTGAGTTGAGTACCTATGTCTTCTTCTATGTACTTAATTGTTTCAGGTCTTATGTTTAGATCTTTGATCCATTTTGAGTTAATTTTTGTACAGAGGGAGAGACTATAGTCCAGTTTCATTCTTTTGCATGTGGCTTTCCAGTTTTCCCAGCACCATTTATTGAAGAGGCTTTCTTTTCTCCATTGTGTGTTGTTGGCCCCTTTATCAAAAATTATTTGACTATATATATGTGGTTTTATTTCATGAAATAATTTTTGATGGCATTTTCTCTTAAAAGGTAAAGGAGATTTGATGGATTAAACAGTTCTGGCTACTTAGCTTACTCTAGTATGAAATTTGAGTAATTTTCAGTCTTAGGTTGCTGGTCTTTGTCTCTTTCTTTATCCTTTTAATTTAACTTAAACTCATTTGAGTAATTTGGTTCTGTTTTTTGTTTTAATAGTAAGTATGATTTTCAAAATTTTAAATCCACTGGTAATTACTCTTCAAAGTCCTGTAAATTCATTGCATTTAGTTGACTATATGAGTAGTTTTTTTTTCTTTGTATTTTTTTTTTTTTTTTGTATTTTTACGAAGTCAGACTCCCGCATGCACCCCCAGGGTTCCCCCCCAGCATGCCCACCAGGGGGCGATGCTCTGCCCATATGGGGCATTGCTCTGTTGCAGCCAGAGCCATTCTAGTGCCTGAGGTGGAGGCCATGGAGCTGTCCTCAGCACCCGGGCCAACTTTGCTCCAATGGAGCCTTGGGTGTGGGAGGGGAAGAGAGAGAGAGAAAGGAGAGGGGGAAGGGTGGAGAAGCAGATGGGCGCTTCTCCTTTGTGCCCTGACTGGGAATCGAACCCGGGACTTCCACATGCCAGGCCTACGCTCTACCGCTGAGCCAACTGGCCACGGCCTATATGAGTAGTTTTAAATGGAGCTAAGTGTACCCCTTAAAAACAGGAGATCATCTGTGTTTTACCGAGGAATGACTGTGCAGGTTGAGGTTCAACATCCAGGGCTTGACTGTTAGGATTTAACATGAGTGTTCTGTTGTATCACTGTAATGCTTGATATTGAGCCCAAGGCAAGTGGCATAGCAGCTCAGGCCTCCCTTCCCCATCACTAGTTTTACCCACAGGGTCTTCATGTGCTTTGTTGCCTTGTTAGAGTCCAGTATGTCCTCACCCTCTTTTCTAAAACCTCTGAAATTCCTTTGGCCAGTGAAGCATTCTGGTTCCAAGGCTGCCTTCCTCTTCCCCTGCTTTTCAGTTGACATTGCCTCATTGTGCTGAGAATCTGCCAAAATATTATCAGTTGACATAAATTTTTGCCACCGTGTTGTCTCAGTTGGCTATGGGCACGGCTAAACGAGTCAGGCAACAGAAATAATAGATTTTTATTTCCTGGCCCACCATAAATGTAGATGTAGACTAATTCCGAGAAAAGTTGCTGTCTTCGGGGTTTGAGACACAGAGGTTTCCATGCTTTGAAGTGCAATGCTTTAACGTTCTGAACAGACTGGCTGGCCTCATGAAAGCTGAGGTCACGGTATTTGTTCTGTATGGAAGGACAAGGTCAGGAGGAAGAAAGCATGTTTTCAGTTTATCCCAGACAAACAGACAACCCAGTTTCATCTGACAGTGAAACTACAGTTTCATCTAATCCACAGATGCAGGAAGTTTGACTTTATGTAACATCTCTGATCGAGTAAGTTTGATGCCTCTGCGATAGGCAGGAAGAAACAAGTGATGTTAAGTGATCTTGACCTCACTTGCTCTGGATTCCAATGAAATAAAGTTTTACGACCTTGGAGGAATTCTTCAACTAAAAGAAGTTTAAAGTTGGGAAATCAAAAGGCAGGGATTGCGAGGTCAACCACCTGGTTATGTAATTAGAGCCTGTTCAGTATTTGTTCTTTAAAGATGGGGTGTATCTTCAAAGAGCAGAACACCATGTCCAAAGTACAGTTAACCCCATTTTTCTACTAAAGGGAATACTACCAGTTGTGATTTTTCCCCCTCTTTCCTATGCTTTGATAGGTAATCTTTTTTTTACTGCCCAGCTGTTAGAACATCAGGGCTGGAAAGGAACCTAGAATAATAATTATTTAACTCAGCCTCCTTATTTTACAGATGAAGTAGAACCAGAATTTCAGGGTCTAGAGTTTATATTAAGGGATTGAGAAATAATGGAGGCCAAGGGGAAGGAAGATATAGAACTAAAAATATTCCCAAGAATTATAAATCTGAATTCAGACTATAAAACATTCATTCTTTAGAGATGAGCATGCTCTAAATCAGGGGTCTCAAACTCAACTCAGCATGTGGGCCGCAGAGCAAGATGCTAGAGAAATGAAAAATACAAGTAGGCCCCTAGGCTTACTTAATTTTATCCAAAATATTTTGAACTTCGTGGATTAGTCTGCGGGCCACACAAAATTGTTCGGCAGGCCGCGAGTTTGAGACCCCTGCTCTAAATGATTCCTTTCTGTTCAGTAAAAGAAAATAGCTTGATCTTTTCGCTTTAGGGCATAGGTAAGTCTAACAGTTACAGGGTATCATGATAGTGAAAATGCCTCAATAGACTGAACAGCCTTGTTTTTATTTTATTTTATTTTTACTGCTTTCATAGTTTTCCTCAGGTACTTTTGTGTATGGTAGATGTGGTAGAGTGACTGTTTTGAGTGAGTTTTCACGGGAAGGCCTTAGCTGCATGTATTGCTGCAGAAGCAAGGTGAGACCAAATGGAAAAACTGATTCCAGCCAATCTTCAGAGTTTTTTTTTTAAATAGGGCTTGAGGGCTGGAATTAGTGTTTTTCTTAATTTCTCTGAAACTTTTAAGTTTTATCACATACTGTTGCCACTTTTTTAAAGAAGTAAGTTATTAGGTGCCTGGTCCCTTCCTGTGACCAACCTTTTGGATTTTAGCATGTCTTCCTGGTATAGTGGGGATGGCAGAATCAAGCCATTCTCTTCACTTGATGCTTAGGAAATTCCTAAGCCCAGTTTTTACTTGGGCACAAAGCCACTTGCATTTTCCCTGCCAGCTATTTTTGGCACTGTCATGAACTTGGAAATTAATGATTGTGTTCACTGAAAGTAAAAATTTTGTTCCTTTTCAATTTTAGAAAAGCTTTTATGTTTCTTACCCTCTAGTTTATTAATGCTATCAAAGTTGTTCTGTCCTCAAGACATGCCAGAGTGGTTGGGATTTAACTGACTCTGAAATTCCATCAGTAATGTGGCTCTAGCCACCTGCAACAGGAATATCACTTCTGATGGTTGGTTCTTTGGCTAACAAACCACAGTTCACATCAAATAATGCAAAACTGTTACATAGTAATAAGTCTCAACAGGCCTGGATCGTTTGCTGTGTTTCTACGAGATCAGGAAAGCTTCTAGACCCTATAGAGGCCTTTAACTTACCCTGTTTGCTCAGAAAATTACTTGGGGAGGATATTCTTATTTAGGGAAATATCTTTGTATTTTCTCCCACTCAATCTCTGTCCCTCACCATCCTCCACACTCACATGAAAAGCATATGTTATTTGAAAGGAAAGTTTGGGAAACCGAGGCAGTGCATGAGGAGACACGGTCTGGTAGATCAGTGGTCCCCAACCTTTTTTGGGCCATGGACTGGTTTAATGTCAGAAAATATTTTCACGGACCAGCCTTTAGGGTGGGATGGATAAATGTATCACGTGACCGAGACAAGTGTCAAGAGTGAGCCTTACACGGACGTAACAGAGGGAATCTGGTCATTTAAAAAAAACAAAACATTGTTCATACTTAAATATAAATAAAACGGAAATAATGTAAGTTATTTATTCTTTCTCTGCGGTCCGCGGCCCGGGGATTGGGGACCACTGTGGTGGATGGTCCCTAATGGAGAGCTCTGCTTTTCCATTTCTCTCCTGTGAAGCGAGGGGTCTTGATCTGGTATCCTTACTGATTCAGATGGATGACTTGTAAGAGGAGAGGAAGTTATTTGGACAAGGTGCTGAAGTGTTTTCAGAGCTCAGACCTCAGGTCAGGACTGCCTGGACTCCTTCATGTAGTACCTGTGTGGCCTTGGGCAACTTACTTAAGCTCTCAGTGCCCGGTGTCTTTATCTGTAAAAGGCAAGTGATCTTTATAGAATCGAAGATACTGTTGATTATAAGGTGAATCATTATTTATGTACCAATGAGAAAATAAAAGCACTGTTATTAAACTAAAATATACCATCATTTGCAAGAATCGAGGAAGATTCAGAGATGTTAAAATGTAAAACAATGTGCACCTTAAAAAGAATTACTTAACAGTAATACCTACTTTTATAGGATTGTTGTAAGTCATTTAAATGACTATATTTATTTATAAAGGACTTGGAACAGTGCATGGCACATAGTAAGTCCTATGTAAGTGTCATCTATTAGTATTATTGATAATAGTGTTACCTATTATTATAGTTTCATTTCTGAACCCATTTATCTCTTAAGATTAGTCACACTTTGAAAAATGCAATGTATACCACCATGCCAAGTAGATTTTTATAGGTTGGTATGCACTTAACTTTTACTTATTTAGAGACAGTATAATATATTCAACTCTAGAGCTAGACTACCAGGATTCAAATTCTAGCTCTGCTACTTATATTAAGTAATGTGCCCCGTATTACATAATATTTGCTATGGTTTCCTTCTCTGTAAATGAGGATAACAGTTTTGTCTTGGATGTGTCCACATATATAGAGCTCTCAGTTTATGAGATTACCTTGGTCTTTTCTTTAAGATTCCCTAGAGTTAAGTTTTTTCGTTTGGAGCATTAATGGAAATAAATATTTCTGAAAGTATGCAAAGAACTCAAAGTTTTAAAATAATATAATAAAAATCGTTGCTATATCTAACACTTACATAGTACTTTCCATGTGCCAGGTGTAAGATCTTACTTCATAAGAGCTTTAATATTTATTATTATTAATTGCTTATTTAAATCTTATAACACAGTATGTAGTAGGTACTCTTGCCTTTCTTTTGTGAATGAGGAGCCTGAGACACAGAGAGATGAACTAATTGCCTACAGCTATTAAACACTGGAACCGAAGATCTGAACCCTGATCGGCTAGTTCTAGAGTCCTGCTGTCAACCACTGTGTCTCTACTGAAGGCATTTCTGTCACAAAGAGATATTGGCCAAGCCATTTAATTGGTTTTCCATTAAAAAGGTGTTAAGGGGAAAAATAACTCTATAATTCCTTATTCATGATTCAAAAATCAGAAAGCTGTAAAAACTAAAAATCTTTTTCTAAGTTTGGTATAAACGCACTTCTTGTTAAGACCTAATGGGAACCAGTGGATGGCTGTTGAAAGTCTTTATTAGCTGACTTATATGACTGCTCATATGTTTTGTTGATGTGTTTGATTATGAGTGCTTCCCTAAACTCCTTCAAGATTATTATGCAATATATAGTATATGTGTGGTAGTATCTTTCTGAAGTGCAAAAATTCTGAATTCCAAAACACATCTGGCCCCAAGAGTTTCCAATGACAGATTTTATACCAAAGATCATTTTCAGTTTTATTAAATCAGTATATCTTTAGTTGATGCTAAAACAGGACTTAGTCAACACCATTCATTTTCCTAAATAACATATATTTATTTTTATCTGCTATTTTGTTTTTGCTAGAGCCCCTGAAATTATTCTTGGATTACCATTTTGTGAAGCTATTGATATGTGGTCACTGGGCTGTGTGATAGCTGAGCTGTTCCTGGGATGGCCTCTTTATCCTGGTGCTTCAGAATATGATCAGGTAAGAGTGTTATTGAATGGAAATAGAAAGTAAGCCAGTTGAAAATGGAAATAAGAGTGAGTATTAAAGTGAAATAGAGTCTAGAGGAAGAGAGGACTAGTAAAATATTTGGATAGTAGGGAAAGAGTAGTCCATTTAGAAAGAATTTTTTAAAGAACAGAATTTTTTCTACCTGCTTCTTAGTCTGCAGTTAAGTTTGCAATTCTACAATTAAAAAGGGATTTTATTTTATATTATTTTAGATTGGTACTTTTTCAGCTCTGTAATGATTTATAACCGATATTAACTTTGGTTAACTGAGGCATCTAATGAGGTAAGGTATGAAAGTAAAGTAAGGAAGAGCAATTGGGATTTTAAGAGTGAACTTTGGATCATTCTCACCTGTTACTTCCTTTCATACCTGACAACATTGAAGTCAGTGCTCTCTGCACCCTGAAACCCACTGGGCCCCAGAGGCTGAGGTGGATAGTGGATCCCTGTAACATTGGATTTAGGAGGGGAATCACAGGACTTGAAAAGTACTGCAATAAATGACCTACCTGTCGCAAACAGATAAGCTTTAGAAGATAGGCTACCTTTCCCATGGAGCTGGTCCTGAGGGAAGAAGTTTTGCCATCGAAATAAATTGCGAATTCTCATTTTTTGTTCTTTAAAAGAGTGGTCTGAGCATTTATGTTTGAAGCTCTTTGAGGGCACTAATTGTTTTATTCTATCAGCTGGTTTATCATCAGCTGTTGACACTGTGTCTGACACATAGATATACGAGGTTTGGGGTTTTTATTTTTCTATTTTTAATTTTTTTAGAGAAAGAAATGATTATCTGGAATTACTAAAAGGAAAAAAGAGCAAAATAATCTTTTTCCCTAGTCAGCCTAGAGTTTGGACTCCTCAGTCTATTTTAGAGTAAATGTAACATTTACCAGCTTCTAAAAATTTGACTCTCTGGGCATGTCTTTGAGTAAAACATAAAAACTTAGTTGCTCATGTCACAAGTCAGGAGTTACATTGTGCTTTGTAATTTCACCTTCTACCTTGTGAGAAGCAGGTCAGCTTCCTTGTTTTACAACAACAAAGAAGCATGAGGGAGATTAAATGATGCAAAACACAGGTGGTCAAGCCAAGCTATTGAATCTCTTTTTTGGATCTTATGCACTTTTGAGAATCTGATAAACCTATGGGTCTGCCCAGAAAAATATACACACAATGTTTTGTGTACAATTTAGGGGATTCCTGGACCCTGCAATGAAGAAACCTTGCTCTGAGCAATTAGAGCAGTCAAAGTGCCATTCCTAGCCCAACTGTTTTGTGGCATCTCTTCAACCTTACTAAACAGATTGGTAGGGTAAAATTTCCTAGGAAGTGGAACCAAATAAAATTAGATTTAGAAGCTAAGGTACAGCTGGGGCTTTCCTTATAAAGAAGTGATCTTGGTAGTTTTGAGAGGTGCATAAATTTGAAACTGGGTCGTAGGAGGAAGTCGTTTCCCCTTGCTGAGTAGGTAGGATGCTGCTGTTGGAGAGCAGGGTGGGGGACAGTTTATCCTGCATCTCCGGCTGTCCATAGGAGTCCTATGGCAGCATCCTTATTCTTACAGCTGAGCTTAGTTGTACTTTTATTGATTTATTTTGTTCGTTGATTTTTAGAGAGAGAGAAGCATTCATTCTTGCACTTAGTTCTGCATTCATTGGGTCACTTCCTGTATGTGCCCTGAGTGGGCATTGAACCTGCAAACTTGGTGTTTTGGGAAAATGTTCTAAATCGACTGAGTTTTTTAAAAAACAACTTTATTTGAATATAACTCATATACCATATAATTCATCCATTTAAAGTGTATAATTCAGTGTCTTAGTATGCTTTCAGTGTTGTAAACCATCATAACAGTTTTAGAACATTTTCATCATGATTAGCAGTCAGTCCTCATTCTCCCCCACTCCCTGCCCTGGGCAAGCACTAATGATTATAATCTCTGTCTCTAGATTTCACTATTCTAGTATATTATATTGATCACAAAATGTGGTCTTCCGTGATGGGCTTCTTTTACTTAGCATGTTGTTTTTCATCCATGCTATAGCATCTATCAGAACTTCACTCCTTTTTGTGGCTGAATAATATTCCTCTGTGTGTGTGTGTGTGTGTGTGTGTGTGTGTGTGTGTGTGTGTGTGTGTGTTTAGGAGATATTTAAAAAATGAATATAAAGCTATAAAATAACCCCTAATTTTTGTGAGTAGTATATATATCTAGATATAGAATTGCTGAGTCATATCATATGATAATTCTTTTTTCTTTTTCTTTTTTTTTTTAAGTGAAAGAAGGGGAGATAGTTAACATGCTCCCTGACCAGGATCTACCTGGCAACCTTCGCCTGGGGCCAATGCTAGAATCAATCGAGCCACAGGCTGTTAGAGGGGAAGAGAAAAAGAAGGGGTAGAGGGAGAGGAAGAGAAGCAGATGATCACTTCTCTTTGTGCCCTGACTGGGGAATCAAACCCAGGATATCCATATGCCAGGCTGACTCTCTACCCATTTAGCCAAACAGCCAGGGCATATATGATATTCTATGTTTAACTTTCTGAAGAACCAGAAAACTGTTTTCCACAGTGGTTACACTATTTTTAATTCCTGCCAGAAATGCACAAGCATTCTCATTTCTTTTTAGTTAGAAGAGCAACATTTAGTGTTTTTAGTTTTTAACTTAAATAAGTGGCCCTGCCTGGTTGGCTCAGGGGTAGAGCGTTGGCTCAGTGTGTGGAAGCCCTGGATTTGATTCCTGGTCATGGCACACAGGAGCAGTGACCATCTGCTTCTCTACCCTCCCCTTTTGTCTTACCCTCTCTCTCTTCCCGTCCCGCAGCCTTGGCTCGAATGGTTTGAGCAAGTCGGACCCTGGGCACTAAGGAGGGCTCCATGGCCTCACCTTAGGTGCTAAAATAGCTCAGTTGTGGTGCTAAAATAGGTCAGTTGCAGAGCAACAGAGCAGCAGCCCAGATGGGCAGAGCATCACCTGGTAGGAGGCTTGCCAGGAGGATCCCGGTTGGGGTGCATGTGGGAGTCTGTCTCTGCCTCCTTGCCTCTCAATTGAAAAAAAAAAAGTAATGCATGAAAAATATGGAATGCTTCACAATTTTGTTTTTTAATAATAATCATCCTTACAAATGTGAAGTGGTATCTCATTGTGGTTTTGATTTGCATTTTCCTAATAATTAGTTATGTTGAACATCTTTCCATGTGCTTATTGGACATCTGTACATCTTCTTTAGAGAAGTCTATTTAAATCCATTGTCCATTTTTGAATTGGGTTTTTGTTGTTGTTGAGTTGTAGGAATTCTTTATATATTCTGGGTATTAATCCCTTTTCAAGTTACATGCTTTGCAAATATTTTATCCCATTCTGTGGGGTTGCCTTTTTACTCTGTCAATCATATCCTTTGATACATAAAAGTTTTTTACTTTGATGAAGTCTAGTTGTCTGTTTTTTCTTTGGTTGCTTATACTTTGGTGTCATATCCAAGAAATTGTCACCATATCCAATGTCATGAAGCTTTTCTCCTATGTTTTCTTCTAAGAGGTTTCCAGTTTTCCAGTTTTAGCTCTTTAGGTCTTTGAGCCGTTTTCAATGTGGTCTAAGGTAAGGGTCCAGTCTCATTCTTTTGTGTGTGAATTTTCAGTATTCCCAACACCATTTGCTAAGACTATTTTTTTCCTATTGAATTGTCTTGGCATCTTTGTCAAAAAATCAATTGACCGTAAATATGTAATGCTTTATTTCTGGACTGTCAGTTCTGTTCCATTGATTCATACATACCCTATATCCATATACTGGCACCACACTCACTGTCTTGTAGCTTTGTAGTCAATTTTGAAATTAAGAAGTGTGAATCCTTTTACTTTGTTCTTTTTTCAAGTTTATTTGGCTCTTCAGAGTTCTTTGAGGTTTCATAAAAATTTTAGAGTGGAATTTTGTTTTTGCCAAAAAAAAAAAAACTTTTATTTTTTATGTAGGGATTGCATTGAATCTGTAGATTGCTTTGGGAAGTATCCCCATCTCAACAATGGTGTTTTCTGACCTGTAAACTTTTATTTAGGCTTTATTTAACAATGCTTTCTAATTTTGAGAGTGCTAGTTTTATACTTTTGTTAAATTTGTTTCTAAGTATTCTATTTTTTTGATGCCTTAGTGAATGGAACTATTTTCTTAATTTATTTTCAAGTTGTTCATTGCTAGTGTATGGAAATACAGTGAGTTTTGTAATTGATCTTGTAATCTGACCTTGTTGAACTCTTTTTCTAATAGTTTTCTAATAGATCTGTAGTTCTAATAGTTTTCCTGGTGTGTGTATGGCTTCCTTGATTTTCTAACGACAAGAGCATGTCATCTGCAAATAGAGATAGTTTTACATCTTCCTTTCCCTTCTGGATTTCCTTTTTTACTTGCCTAATTGCTTTGCATTAAACCACTACTACAGTGTTGGATATCAGTAGAAAGAATAGATGTCCTTGTCTTGTTCCTGATTTTAGGGGGAAGCATGCAGTCTTTATTAAGTAAGCTGTCACCTGTAGATGTTTCATTGATGCTATAGCTGAGATTTCGTAGCGGGTGTTTGTGAGTCTTAAAGTCAAATGTATACCCTCTCTAGATATTAGTGGTGTCAAATTTGTTGAAAACATTAGGTTTAAAATAACAAATGACAAATAATACTTAATGTTTGCATAGAAGTGGAGCTGTTGTGGCTTTATTTTAAGCTGTGTGAAGAGTGTCTGGATAGTAGCTTCCCATTCTGCTTTCACAATGAAACTTTTTCATTCTATAATATTAAAATTTTTTCAATGTTTTAATTCCATAAGTGTATCATTTTAAAAAAATTTAAAAAGATGCAGTAAGCCAGGAGACAACAATTTGTAACCTGTTATGTTTTGGTTATATTTAGCATTTATTTATAAATGTATATAATTTGTTAATTTTCATCATTTGTTTATCGAGTACCAACTTTATGTCGGGTGCACTGAGGGATATAGTGCTGAATAAAATATTGTCCTTGCCTGGAGGCTATCTATAGTTTGGTATGCGAAACAGTCATTAAATAATCATATATTCAGTAAATAATTATATATTGCAATTAAGATGAATTCTAGGAAAAAAACCCATAGTTTTCTGTGTGTGCATATCTCCTGGCCGTTTTTATGTCCTAATGTCTCTTGAATATATAAGTTCTGTCCGTTTTTGGAATAAAACAAAATACAAATTTTTCTTACCGTCAATAAACTTTATTAAATAATATAATTGCCATTATTATTAATGATTTCTTGCCAGCATGAGGGTAATTTGTATATCCCATTTTTGAAAAATGTTTTATCTTTTGATGCGAAAAATTGAACCAGTGCTTGTTTGATACCTTCTTCATTTTTGAATTTTTTGCCCTTCAAAAAATTTTGTAAGGACAAAAACAAGTGATAGTGGGAGGGTGCTAAGTCCGGGGAATATCGTGGGTACTACAGACATGCTTCTGTAGCATTTCTTCCTTGTTGAAATTCGTAAAAATTACAGTGGCGTAAATGAACTTTATCAGTAGCCATGGGTACGCTATTGCTTCACACATAAAACTAACGTGAATCAACTTTGTTTTAGTTAATTTGCTACGTCACTATGTATACATTAAGTGATAAAAATAGAGAGGCACCCATTTGCCAAATAAACATGTGCTTACGTGTCGAAACTTGTTGTGATAGAAACGGACAGAACTTTCCGGTAGACCTTATACTTATTTTTTTCCATTGTCACTTTCTAGTCTAGGCTTTCTTCTTCCTGAACCTAGGCTAGATCTCCCTTTATCTACTCCAGTCTTCCTCCAGTCTTTTTTTCAGAATGCTTTTTATCAAAACACAAATTTGATCATGTCACTCCCTTGTTCTTCACTGGTCTTCCATCACTTTTGGGCTGAATCCTTGGTATGACCTCTAAGCCCCTACCTGGGTTGTCCCGCCCCTTCCTGCCTTTCTGTCTTGATTGATCTTACACCATTTCTTCTTTTCCTACTTTAGCCCTGTTGGCATCATGTCAGCACTGCTTCTGTCCAGCAGGCGCCCTTGCACATTTTGTTCTCATAGTCTGGAGCCTCTCCACCAGCCATTCATTTCATCTAATCAACGTCCACTCATTTATCAGCTCAGCTGTCACTTCCTCAAGGAGCTTTTCCTCACTGGTCCCAGTCTGGGTCAGATTCCTTTTCTATATATTTTTATGGAATCCTATCCATTCTGATTTAAATTATGCATTCAGTGTTCATCTCCCTCACTATACTGCAAGGTCTATGAGAGCAGGAACCGTATCCATTTTTAAAATCACCACTGCCTGACGCAATAAATACTGAAAGATTGAATGAATATAGTTTATATATAGTTATGTTCCAAATATAAATACTGGATATAGAGGAGCCTAGATACTGTATTTCATTCATCAAATCTACACACCACTGATTGAAATATGTATGTACCATTTTTCTGTACCTCTAAGAAAAAAATGCTGCAAATTAAACCATGATAGCTATCAGTTGTTACACAAATCCTGGTTTCAAAGATATAAATGTGAAAACCCGTGTCTCTCAGAACCAGTAAAATATAGTAATTTTAAAAAATAAGTAAAATTATATTTAATTTATAATACTTTTCTATTTATTATATTGCAAGATATATCTTTCTATGTTAATAAATATACTATCATTTTATATTTTTTTGTATTTTTCTGAAGCTGGAAACGGGGAGGCAGTCAGACAGACTCCCGCATGCGCCCGAACGGGATCCACCCGGCACGCCCACCAGGGGGTGATGCTCTGCCCATCCGGGGTGTCGCTCTGTTGCGACCAGAGCCAGTCTAGCGCCTGAGGCAGAGGCCATGGAGCCATCCCCAGCGCCCGGGCCATCTTTGCTCCAGTGGAGCCTTGGCTGCAGGAGGGGAAGAGAGAGACAGAGAGGAAAGAGAGGGGGAGTGGTAGAGAAGCAGATGGGCGCTTCTCCTGTGTGCCCTGGCCGGGAATCGAACCCGGGACTTCCGCACGCCAGGCCGACGTTCTACCACTGAGCCAACCAGTCAGGGCCAATATACTATCATTTTAAATGCATATTTCATTTTACAGATTTTATTCTAGATTCTTAAAATATTTTACCTTTTTTATGCAAAAGAAGTTCACATTTAAACTGTTTTTATCCACATTAAAAAATAGTTTTTGCCTGACCAGGCGGTGGCGCAGTGGATAGAGCGTAGGACTAGGATGCAGAGGACCCAGGTTCGAGACCCTGAGCTTGCCAGCTTGAGTGCGGGCTCATCTGGTTTGAGCAAAAGCCCACCAGCTTGAACTCAAGGTCACTGGTTCCAGCAAGGGGTTATTCGGTCTGCTGAAGGCCCGCGGTCAAGGCACATATGAGAAAGCAATCAATGAACAACTAAGGTGTTGCAACGCGCAATGAAAAACTAATGATTGATGCTTCTCATCTCTCTCTGTTCCTGTCTGTCTGTCCCTGTCTATCCCTCTTTCTGACTCACTGTCTCTGTAAAAAATAAATAAATAAATAAATAAATAAGTAGTTTTCGGTTTTGTTAATGCTGTGTTTGTTTTCAGTTATGTAGCTCTTACAGTTTGGAGTAATTCCTGCTGTTGTCTAAAATTGTCTCATGGTAGATAGAATAGATACAGAAAAGTGGTGCATCTTTCAGTCAGTGGTATCGTACATTTGATGAATGAAATACAGTATCTAGTTCCTCTATATCCAGTATTTATATTTGAAACATAACTATATATAGCCTATATTCATTCATTCTTTCAGGAAGTACTTACAATGCTAGTGGTGATTTTAAAAATAGATTTGGCCTGGAGGCCATAACTGGCAGACCTGCGCTTTATACTCAAAAAATTGCTGAGGATCCTAAAAAGGTCTATTTATATAGCTTATCCATAAAAATATATAATGAATTAGTATTTGTTCATTATATATAATGATTTTGAGCGGGGCTAGGTCTAAAGAAAGATTTATTTCCTTTTAAGTTTCTAATTTTATCTTTTAAGTATAGCCATTTATATATGGAGGTGGGGTGGTAAAAAAAAATTGCCTCCTGTATTGCTCTTAGTAGTAGGAAGAGAAGCAAATTGCCTCTTTTTTTGCTTTCCTGGTTTGGGAGAATTGTGGAAACAACCAGAAATATTAAATTAGGAAATCCATAAAACAGACATATACAAGTATACATTTCATTAGCCATTAGAGCAGTGATGTCACATGTCACCCTGGAAGTTTTTAATGTACACTTATGAGAAGAGAATGAAGAGGCAAATAACTTCTTAGTATTTTTATGAAAATAAGTTTTTATTTCACAGACCCCTTGGAAAGGTTTTGGGGTTGGACTCCAAGAGGTCCTGAGACCACAATTGCGAACTGCTGCTGGCCTAGTTCGTCGTAGGCATTCAATAAATGTGGAATGGATGCACACAGTACCTGTCCTCTGCTGATAGAGAAGCTAAATTCAGTGCTTGATTTATGGTATGAGAGAGAAGCTCTGTGACAATTTAGAATAGGGGCAATTGACCAGGAGGGGGAGTAGCCAAGGAAGAAAGAGATTTGTAGAAATCGATTTGTAATCGTTTTAATTTGATAATGTATCAAAAAAACAAACCAAAAAATCCTTGGTAATCCATGACATAGAGTTGGTTGAAAACTATTCTGTTCTGTCCTAGCAATGTCCTAAAGTTTTCTGAACTTTGTATTAGAAATCTACCAAAAGAGCAGTAGAGATTGATTACACACATTTTCAAAACTGAAGCTTCCTTATAAATTACTGATACAGCGATAAGGAAGCTACTGAACAGATGTTTGGGAATGACCTTGAGTGGGTTAGCTTATATATGTCTTTATAGATAAATTTTATTTGTATTTATCAACGTGTTCATTTCTTTGCAGTAGCTTTCTTTTTTGCTTAGAGCTAATATTTTAGTGTAAGAGTTTTAAATAATTTTCCTTTTCATTCCAAATCAATGTTTTAATGTTTCAGATTCGTTACATTTCACAAACACAAGGTCTGCCGGCTGAATATCTTCTCAGTGCTGGGACAAAAACCACCAGGTTTTTCAACAGAGACCCGAACTTGGGGTACCCGCTGTGGAGGCTCAAGGTCAGTCTCCCTGCTGTACCGCCTGTGCCTGCGCTGCTCACCGCCAGCTTCACACTCAGAGTGTATTCTCCCCTTTTTTCTTTTAAAGATTCCATCATTTCTTTTTTCTTCTGATTGGTTATCAAAGTTTATTCTTGAGGTAGAAGAGGGAAAAGGGCTGGGGGAAGTGTTTGCAGGAGGTAATTATTTTGGTATACCCATTTGGTCTTAATTAAAAAACAAAACTTGAAATGCCAGTTCATTTGGCCGAGCTTAGTTTGAATATTTGAATCAGCAGCTAAGAAAGGAATTTGGAGAGTAGTGCTCACCATTCAGTCATATAAAAAACTAAATTAATGACTTTTTTTTAGAGAAGTCAATAAATATGACAAAACAGCATAATTTTCTTTTTTAAATTAAGAACTTCTTTTTATTAAAACATTAAGAAATTTTAAAAAATGCAAGCCACATCTAGATATTCCCCAATATATTGATCATGGAGGATTTTCCTAAAGAAAATAACTACAAGTCAATGGGAAGGAATCAGGAATCAGACAGCTTTTTACAGAATCCGCAAAACTCTTTAAATAGACCCTTTAAAAATAGCTAATGGATACACGAGACTGCACTAAATATTATTAGACATCTAGGAAATACTAATTAAAATCAATGAGATACTCAGAGAAAAGGCTAAAATGTTTCATAAAATGGCAATACCCATCAATTTCAAAGATATGAAGGAATTAGAAATCTTTTTTGGCTTGACCTGTGCTGGCGCAGTGGATAAAGTGTCAACCTGGAACTAGAACATTTAAGTCGCAAGTTCGAAATCTGGGCTTGCCTGGTCAAGGCACATATGGGAGTTGATGCTCTCTGCTCCTCCCTTTCCCTCCCTTCTCTCTCCTCTTTCTCCAAAAATGAATAAATAAAATCTAAAAAAATAAAAAAGCAGCCTTTCTCTGCTGGGGAAATGTATGTAGAACAGCTACGTTGCTTTAAGGGAAGAATGGTGTTGTCCCCTCTTGTCTGATCTCTTCAGGACTGTGCCACATCATCGTTTGCACATTTATTTTGTCCCTGTTGAAGGGGCTGCATATCGAGGTCACAGCTCTCCACTGCAAGATTTTCTAGTTGTAAATTACCTTCATGCTTGCCATCTCTGGTTGGCAAGGCGACAACACTTTTTCCTTTGTATTCTGGCTTTTAATAGAATAAAATGTGAAAATAATGTACAAATGGAATTTTTAAAAAAATCTACATTTTACAGACACCTGAAGAACATGAATTGGAGACTGGAATCAAATCAAAAGAAGCTCGAAAGTACATTTTTAATTGTTTAGATGACATGGCTCAGGTGCGTATAGCAACTTCCAGAAAGCCAGACACTTCTGTAGCTGTTTATTCAGAGGTACACTTCTGTTGCTTACGTTCAAGGCAGAGTTGATCTGTTATCTTCTGGTATAACCTTTCATTTCTTACAGAAAAAAATGCATTGATATCCTGCCATGTATTAAAAGAACATTTGAATCCCAACAAAGGATATTTTTATGTATTTCTTCCTTGCATTTGTTAAAATGGGTTATTGAGTACTTATTATGTTACAAACTCTGTTTAAACACTTTATACTTATATCATTCAATCTTTTTAACAATAGAAACATCTTTAGGTAATAATAGTCATTTTTGCTTAACTTATTTGAGAATTTGAATGAACAGAAATTTTTATTTAACTTTATTCTACCAACATACTCCACCAAATTGAAGATTTTAATTAGCATATGCCACCTGTGGAAATGATTAGACTGTAATAAAAATACACTGCTCACAAAATTTAGGGGACCAGGGAACGTGCAGATACTCCAGTACTTTCAGCCTTTTGTATAGTACATTTTCACCAATGAAATAACAGTTGGTTTTGCATCTCATTTGCATAATAAAACAACTTTCTTTGACTTGTCAGGTTTGCTTTTCTGATGTTCCTGTTTAATAAAAAAAATCAAATGCTTTTTTTTTTTATCACTTCATACTCATTTTAAAATACCCCCTAATTTTTGTGAGCAGTATAATTTCCTCAGGTTTTTCCCTAGAGCACTATATATACAGTTTGGAGAGAAAGCAGATATTAGTGACAGTGTTAACAGTTAAGTAATGAAGTGTACAATTTCTACATTTTCCTTGGAAGGTGAATATGTCCACAGACTTAGAAGGAACAGACATGTTGGCAGAGAAAGCGGATCGAAGAGAATACATTGATCTGTTAAAAAAAATGCTAACAATTGATGCAGACAAGAGAATTACTCCTCTGAAAACTCTTAACCATCAGTTTGTGACAATGACTCACCTTCTGGATTTCCCACACAGCAATCAGTGAGTATGGCCCGGTGTGGGGCATTTTGTCATGATGCTGCCCTCTGCTGCATCATCGTCTCACAGACAAATGACCAGCACATGAGCAGCAGCTTTGGTGCTTATGTATTTGGCATTGAAAAGTTAGAAAATTAAAAATCAGATATGTATTTTTTTCTCTATGGTTATAAAAACTCAATTTATTTGATCTGAGAATACTCAGAGTGGGGGGATATGTTGATTTGTACTCATATTAAGTATTTTCTATCTGTTTAAATCTCAGTTCATTTCAGTGAGTCTTTCAATCTCTTTTTTCAGTGTGAAGTCTTGTTTTCAGAACATGGAGATCTGCAAGCGGAGGGTTCACATGTATGATACAGTGAGCCAGATCAAGAGCCCCTTCACTACGCACGTTGCCCCAAATACAAGCACAAATCTAACCATGAGCTTCAGCAACCAGCTTAATACAGTGCACAATCAGGTATTCCGTAAATGATTTTGGAAACTCAGACTTAAGTGGGATAGAAACTAGTAAGAATACAGGGTGAGGTAAAGAAAGCAGTCTTGGTTTGGTGGTCTTGTTGCTTAAGAATTTTCTACTTGGCAAAAGTGATGCTAGACAGGGCAGACTGATAACACCTACCTGCCATGTGCTGACCAGAATTAAATACAGTGGCCTAACCCAGGCCAGCAGCCTAAGCATGGTCAAATACATGGAGCCTGGCAATTACACTACTTACTGCTTTTAGTTCTGCTGACCTTTGCCAAGTGACTCCGGTCAAAGGATTTAAATGTCCCATTACGTGTATTGAAGGGTGTTTCGAATACTTTTTTTTGTATGCTGTACATTTGATTCCCAGAACTTACTCATCTAATGAGTGGAAGTTTGTCCGCTTCAGCCATCCTCACCTCTTCTCCTTTCCCTCCCCCGAGCACCCACCAGTCTACTTTCTGTTTCTGGGAGTTTGATTGGGTATTTACAATAATTAATTTTAAGAGTGGTTTTACATTTGTTTGCTAAACCACTATGTTATTGTTTCTGAAGCTGTAAACTTCCTGATTTCTTAACTAGGTCTGCTTTGTAAGTGAGATTTGGTGGGATCTCACATCTAGCCACTTTTTACACAGAAGGAAGAAATAGGGGTTTGTACAGCCACACCAATACAGGATAATTTTTTATTGTTTTCTTGTTCAACCTTATAATACACCTTAAATTTAGAGACTGGGAAAATGTCTTAAGCAGAGATTTCTTTCAAATACAGCATTGCATTTTAAAACTTTGTTCTAAGTGTTTCTGGATAGGTTCTGTGTATATGAAGATGTTATCTCTAGACCAGTATACAACCATAACCCTTTTGTTTGTAGGCCAGTGTTTTAGCTTCCAGTTCTACTGCCGCAGCTGCTACCCTTTCTCTGGCAAACTCAGATGTCTCCCTGCTGAACTACCAGTCGGCTTTGTACCCGTCATCTGCTGCACCAGTGCCTGGAGTGGCCCAGCAGGGCGTGTCCTTGCAGCCCGGAACCACCCAGATTTGCACTCAGACAGATCCATTCCAACAAACATTTATAGTGTGTCCGCCCGCTTTTCAAAGTAAGTGGGGAAACTCCTGTACCACATGGTATTATGTCAGACCTACCTGCCTAAGCAGATCCTTATTAGTTTTGCTCTTTGACAAGTTTAAACTCTGTCTCTGATTATGAAGATAACTGAAATTAACAAAGTAGATTTACAGCACCTTATTTTTAACCTGACACATTGTAGCGGTTCAGTGAAAGTTTCCTTATTTGAACTGCCTGATTTCAGTTTTCTTGCCCATGGATACCATTTATCAACGTCATATATCTTGTATAACCCTGTATCTCAATATGCAGAATGTATAATCTAGAAGAAATTTGTTGTAAACAGAGTTCCTGTATATTGAGTCTTATTTCCTATATCATCCCATTATGAAATGAAATTACAGTGTTCCAAATAAAAGGTAATTTTATTATAAAGTGTAAAAACCATGTACAAAATGTGGAAACCTCTTAAGTTACATTTAGAAATAAAGATTATTATTTATTCACTGAAAAACTCTACTTCTACAAGCTGAGGCACTTGTGTGGGGAAGGCATATGGATTTATTGCTTCCGCTTACGAATCTTTGTCCCTACAAACTGCTATCTGCAGAGGAACAGAGCAGCTGAAGGTGGCTCTGACCCCACGTGTTGCAATACGAATTGTAATTTTCACAATCATAAAATTCCCATCCTTTCTCATTTCCCATTATTGTTCTATAATTTAGTGTGTTCAGTTCCCTTTTCTTTTCCCCTGAAATATGGGAAATGTTTGCTTATTGATCTGGTGAGCCATTTAAAAAAAAGATTTTTTTTAAGGATATTTTGTGACGACACACACTTGTGACTTTCCTGTTAGAAAGTCAGTGTGGGTCCCCTGGTGGGAATAAATCAGGGTTCAGGCTTCTCATAGCACTTTCCATAGAAGTATATAGCATTTTTACCTTTTTACTTCAGTTACATATTGACTGTGCCTTTTGTTTGTTTGGTTTCTGACAGAGTCGGAGCAAGCAGAAGGAAAGGAGGGGCTAGGGGAGACTGAGAGACCCCCGGGAGTGCAGGAGAGCGGTAGTGATGTAAACCGGGGAGAGCCCGCAGAGAAAGCGGAGGAGCAGATGCCAAACCTGTAAATCCAAACTTAGTCTAACTTACCGAGGGCTTTACTGCGTCTGCTTCTTGGTAGTGACTCTGTCCTTTGGGTTCTTGTATGTTGGGTGATTCTACTTCTGAACTTAGCAAGTAGCCACCTCCCCACCCCCTCACCTTTTCCAGAGTAAGTTTCATTGGAACAGTTTCCAGATGTGGGACTCCCAAGTTCTTTGCTTCTTCTCAGAGGTATTTCAGAGATTAGCCTTTAACAACAAAATGTAAGCTGAAGGGGACCGGGGCTAAAGCAGTATAACCCCTTTTGCTGTAATTAGATAAGTATAAGCTTTGGAAAATGCCTGTTTAGGAAGTCTTAAATCACCTGAGGAGCTAGGTAGAGCAAATTTTAAAATCTCTAAATGAAAGGGAGTTTTTACATGAAGGTAATGGTGAAAGCTGATGTGTATTATTATATGCCAGCAGTGTTCTATGCTTTTACAGCTACTAATTCATCCTCACAGACGACCCTAGGAAGTGGGTAGTGTCATTATGCTCAGTTTATAGATGTGAACATTAATCAAGACCTCCTCATCTGCCCAATTCTTTCTCACTAGTTAGTGCTAGAACCACAGTTTGAAGCCGGGTAGAGGGGTTCATAGCTTAGGTATTTTGGAGTATTATTCTGTGTGACCTCTCAGCATTCAAACTCCCGTAGCTGTAAAGAGTGGCCAGTTGGTTTGCCAGCCAGAGCCACATGCTGGTTGCTGCCCAGCAGGCGTGCTTGTCTTTCCCCATCTGCTCTTTTACAGAATGCCTAAACTTGGAGGAGCAATAGACCCCCAGAAATTAGACAGTTTTACTCTTTTTGTCAAGCTTCCATTTTTTTTTTTAAATTTAAAAGACTGTCTTCGACAAAAACAAAAAATAAAATTTTAATTCTTCTAAGTTCAGGGAAGAACCTTCCAAAAGTGGTGTTGCCTTTTGTTAATTTCTGTTTCCATTTGCAGCAGCCTGAAACTAGCGTGGCTGCTGTGGCTTAGCCTAAATTACTGTAGTAATACTTCCAGTCACATTTGTAGGTCAGTTCTGTAAATACCACTTTCGGTACTATTCTAGGTGGCTAAAATAATACACGTTTTGCTCAGTGGAAACTATTGTTCTGCAGTTTTGTCCCGATGTACTCATCATCCTGGGACACATTGATGAGCTTCTATAGTGAATGTGTCCTCGTGAGTGTTGCCTCCTTCCTTTCACTAATTTGTAGGAGGCTATTACAATAGCGCTGTTTTGTAGTTGGCCGTGTGTCTTGGGAATATAGGCAAGAATTTTAATGTTGCTCAGCTTTTTTACTAGATAGCATTGCCTTAGGAAGAATGACTAGTAAATTTTGAATTCTGTATATCTGGATTTGTTACCTTTTATTTTTATATATAAGCAGCACTTTAAAAAAATTTAATTATGATTTTATTTATCTCTCTTAGTTTGTACATTGCGTTTATGTTTTCTTCTATGACAGTTTGTTACTAAATTACTTGTAGATTACTGGAAGGAAAACTTGAAAGACAGCTTGCTATAAACAATAGTATTGGTGTCTGTGAGTTATGCCCATTTGATACCTCCATAGTAATAGTGAGAGAAATTAGTTGGTGAACTTGAAGAAAATATCACCGATGGAGTATCTTATTAAAATGCTGGTATTCCATGCAAAACTGAAGGCATTAATGAGTTTGAGGCCTAATAGAAACTTAAATTCTCTGTGTAGACAGGTTTCAGAGGGTAGGTATAAAAGAGAGTTGTGAAGGTTCTCTTGATTCTTGGCAAAGGGAGAGCTATCATGAGCCCCTCTTTCCCCCAGAATGAGATACTCCTATTTGTAGGAAACATTTATTCAGCATGATGCCCAGAGCAAAAGAATAAAAAGATAAATGAGACATGGTCACTGTTTTAAAGGCTGCACGAAGTTCCTGATTTTCCTAGCTGTCCAGGCTGCAAGAGAGCCTTATTAGAAATCTATCAGTGACAAGAGCAGATTTCTAAAATAAGTAGAAAAATGTATTTTTGTAAACCAACTTGTTTACTTAAAAAATATGTTTATCCTAAGAAAACTTAGTTCACATATTTGTTAAAGAAAACACATTTGATTAACTTGCGAACTAGGTACTTTTTAGAAGTGGGTAAAACATCCCCATAAACTATTCTAAACAAAAGGGTCAGTTACTTGATAAATTATTGAGCTTTTTATAATATTTTCTTACCTAATTTAACCCAAAGTTATAGTTATATTTAAGTCTTTTTTAAATAGATTACATTAAAAAAACCCACTTATTTCCCTTCTAGTGGATTAAAAGTTGGATGTATTTTACTAAGTGAATATTTGTTTATTTTTGCCTATTCTGTTTGTTAATGGGAATGGGTTGGGTGTTGTATTTTAAGTATTATAGGATATACTCTTGTTTCTCTTCATATCATATAAATCTTTCGCCTTTTAAGTATTATAGGATAAAAAATTCAGAATTCCCTTAAATTAGCCCTCCTGTTTCAGACATCTTTTCATTAATCCTACCTGAAGGGACCACATTTTCTCAACTCCCAAAACTTCTGTGAAGCTACTTTGTCTTAGGTATCTAGAACTAAAACCTAAGCAATAGATTATTTGAACAGAAAAGCTAATAACAAATACTCCCCCACAAACAAACAAACAAATGCACGATACTCCCAGACCTAGCGAAGCAGCTTAACTGTGACGTTGTCTGCAGCTGGACTCCAAGCAACAGCGAAGCACTCTGGATTCCCTGTGAGGATGGATAACGCTGTGCCCATCGTGCCCCAGGCGCCCGCCGCCCAGCCACTGCAGATCCAGTCGGGGGTCCTCACGCAGGTAAAACCAGCGCCACCGGGGTCCTCAGGGTCGCTGACGCACTGTTGGGAGTCAGATATTTTGTCTTAGAAAATGGTGTTTGCTTTGAGTGTAAGAGCTTTCTTGGTCATGATTCAGTGGACTTACAGTAGAACATCTGTAATAGAATGATGTACTCTTCCCAGCTCTGCCAGTGTCTTAAATTGCAGGGACAAGTAGCCAGACTTTGGGAAGTTGTCTTTTAAGTGAATTTACTCTAATTTTGTGAGATGAAGTTAATGGTTTCCATTGGCACTTTTAGAGGTATAGGACACATGTAACAACAGTTTGATTCTAAAAATAAAAGATTCCCCCTTTCGTCCCTTAGTGTCCCCTTTCATAATTTCATCATGTTTGAGAGGCTGGGTCATACCAAGGTGCCTCTGTAGTCCTTGCATTTAACTGGCCCGTAAAAAGCTTTGAATATTCCTGCCACGGAACATATGACTAAGAAAGTCAAGAAAATCATAAAATATTGACACAAGCAACAAATACTACACTTTCCATTCTTTGTGTAAATGTTTATGGCCCATGACACATGGGAAATTTCAAACCCCAGACCTCTAATTTTTGAGTTGGAATTCTTACTACATGCCTTTGTGAACTGAGTTTTGTAGAACTGGCCCAAGAAGGATTCCTATACTTTTTAGCTTTAGGCCATGCCATTGACATTTGAGATAGTGGCCAGTGCCATGCGGAGTTGAAGGGAAAGGTTGTGTTTGGTACGTGCATATGAGGTGCTGGGAGTTCCTGGGCATTGTTGGTTATGACCTGGGGGGAATGAGAACCCTCTGAGTCCTGATAACCTGCCTCCGTGTGTGTGTCACTCACCTGCCTGATCTACGTTTCAGGGAAGCTGTACACCACTAATGGTAGCAACTCTCCACCCTCAAGTAGCCACCATCACGCCGCAGTACGCGGTGCCCTTTACCCTGAGCTGCGCAGCCGGCCGGCCGGCGCTGGTTGAACAGACCGCTGCTGTACTGGTAATTCCCTCACTTGATTGTGTTACTAACAGAGTTCTTTTGGTTTCTTTCTTTTTTTGTTTTTTCCTGTTTGTTTGTGTTCTGTTTTCTTCTGGTTTTCTCATGTTTCAAAAAACTATTTTCAACTTAGTTTTTGCAGAGGGCATGGAAGCATGTGCCATGTTGTGGCTGTGTTCTTGCTACATCTTTAATGTCTCGCTGTTTCCTCCCCGACACCCGCGGCGGCACGCTTGACTGATGTTCAGTGGGGCTCTCTCTGTGCAAGCTGGGTCCCTCGACTCTTCGTTGCCAGCTTAGTGTGATAAAAGCCCTTGATGTAGTCTCAGATGGTTTCAACACTGGATCTGTTTTCTGCCCTTTTACCCTCTGAGCCTTGAGAATGAAAGAAACGACCTCTGGTTTGGCTCTGCTGCAGACACTGAGTGGCCAAAGTTTCAACTCCTTGGCAAGTTAGCTGCCTTCTTTATTTCCTGTTTTAAGCTTTAAACCTTTTGTGATGTAGAAATATTTAAGATGCTCTTGTTTCTCCATCAGTTGATTTTAACATTTTTATCTGTGAATTCTTGAGATAACTCTATTTGCCACTCATGATCAAGTGGCCGCTTGTATCTTCCATTTAAAGATGTTCTCTTTAGATAGTATTTGTTGATTGAAATTAAAGGTGAACTCATTTTTAGCAGTTTATGAAGAAATTGTTTTACAAATAGGTATTTATCCAAAGGTGAAAATGTGCATGAGAAATTGTAAGCAAAAACAATATTTGTTACTAAATATTCTGGGGCAAAGTTATTAAATACAGCAGGCAATGTAGTACTGGGCTTAGAGATAGAAAAACAAAGCAGCAGGACTGTGAGATGTGTTTCAGGGTTTCTAACTTGAAGAGTGATTTTTGGATGTGTTTGGTTTAGTTGGGGGAGTTAGAATTGTTTAGTGGACATCCAGCATTTTATTATTTGAAATTTAAAATTAGGCAAGCACTTAAAAACTTAACTCAGACTATTGAGTCCTGACTGTTCTACGTCCTTCAAAGAGGCTTTCCATTTCTTTGTTGTTTCTCAAGGACTTGTGAGTGAAAACACTTCCAGAAACATATTTTGGTTGTTGGAATTTGTTTGGTTTTCAGTTTGGTTTCAGTCTTTATCACCTCCAGATTAACGATACTGTAAGCATAAAAGCCAAGTGCAAGGAAGTCAAATAGATTTCCAGCTCAGTTGATCCAAGCCTCTGGGCTTGATTGCTCACCTGTGGTTTGAGGTTGGGAATGTTAGTTAACACTCCTCTTGTGCTGCTTCCCCTAAGTTTGCACTAGCCATTTGCTAAGCTTTGCATATTTTTGTTTTTCCTCTGTCAAAACAGTTTCGTCGCTTGGAACGCCAGATATCTGCCTCGCATTGGAATGTTATTTTTTGCTCTGTATTAAACTACATGCTTTGTCTTGTGCAGGTGTTGGCTTATGGAAAGACGCATGGTGTGACTTAACATATACTTCTTTTACTTTTTTGTTTTGTTTTGTTTTATTTTAAACTCTGCATTTGGTAGCAGACATGTTTGCCGTTTCTCTGCCTTGAAGGCTTCTTGTTTGGACCCAGTATTTGTAACAAGTGGATCTGTTACTTGCAGAAATATTTTTAAAACAGTGTCTGATGGCCTTGCAGTTTGAAATTCAAGAAACAGAACCATATGTACCCAAGCATTGTAGGTGATTGTACTGTAGACTTCAAGTTTAAAAAGGAAACTTTCAAATCTGTTCATGTTTTTTTAGAAAATGCCAGAATTTCTGTAAGAAGTACAGAAATATATTTGTTGCTGTCCATTGCAAGTGATATGGCTTGTGAAAAACTAGAAGTGATGTGATGTATTTTCTTATAGTGATTAGTTTTATCGTAAAATCTATTTCTACAAACGATACATAAAACAATATGTTTTAGGTAACTATTAAAAACAAAATGCCGTGCTCTCTGTACCATATTCTTAAATATTTGACTTATTATAAAGTACTATTAAGTGGCTATAAAGGATGAAGTTAGCTTTCTCTTGCTGGCACAAAGCTTGTTTGCCAAAGGATTTTGGCCTTCAGTCATCCACATCTGGCTCTATTTTCCAAGTACTGCCTTTTTAAAAAGGAACAATTCTCCCCTTTGTCTTAGGGGCTGAATTGACCTGATGTCTTATCTGATTGATGCTTAAAATTTAAATTCCTATTTTTAACCTCAAGGGTGCTGTCTTAACTCTTTCTAGGGAATTTTTTTTTTTTTTTTTTTTTTGGTGACAGAGAAAGACAGTCAGGGAGAGAAGTGAGAAGCATCAATCCTTTGTTGCAGCACCTTAGTTGTTCATTGATTGCTTTCTCATATGTGCCTTGACTGGGGAGCTACAGCAGACCGAGTGACCCCTTGCCCAAGCCAGCAACCTTGTGCTCAAGCTGGCGACCTTGGGGTTTTGAACCTGGGTCCTCTGCATCCCAGTCCAACACTCTGTCCACTGTGCCACCACCTGGTCAGGCTCTAGCAAAATTCTTTAAATCTTTGCAAAAATGACACTCCAGCATTTAACCAGAGCTTACCACTGAACAGTCAGATTCCTCTGCTCTGTATTATAACAGGATCTCTTAACCACAGGGACCTTCTCTTCTTCAGTACCCTCGTGGTCAGTTGTGGAGGTGGCTTAACACCCCTGCGGTCAGGTGTGGAGGGGCCAAGAGAAAGCAGGTGTTCTGTCTCCCTGATCATTAAGACTTGTAACCTTGAGCCTGTCTGACCTTTCTTTTTTAATCTCTGCAAGTTAACAATCTACAAGCATCTTCTCTTAAGATGTGAATTTTTCTTTCATCTCAAAAACAGAAGTAAAGCCAAGAGTTGAGTCAAGTCGGGATCTTTCTCTGTGTGTTTCCTTACAGCAGGCTTGGCCTGGAGGGACCCAGCAAATTCTCCTGCCTTCGACTTGGCAACAGTTGCCGGGGGTAGCTCTGCACAACTCTGTCCAGCCCGCCGCGGTGATCCCAGAGGCCATGGGCAGCGGCCAGCAGCTCGCAGACTGGAGGCGAGTGCTCAGGGCTCCTCTCGGGGAGATTTGCGAGGGCAGCTGCCTTGGGGTGGGGCACTTGGTGATTTGGTGAGACTGGGGAGAAACTAAAGGAAAGGAGAGATTTATCTCTGTCTGCAATCTTTAAAGAAAAGGACCCATACTGGGCTAGGAGGTGGAGTTCTAGTCAGACTTTGAATGCAGGAAAATAATAGGTTCTAAGCTCAGGAATTTTTACTTTGGATTATAAGAAAGTCTTACGCAGTTAGAAACCATACAGTGAACAGCTAAAGCCTTGTCACCCACATGTTACGTAACAAATCAAATGCAGCTCTCTTGGGTTGTCTGAATTGCTGTTATTAGCTACTTGGCCCTGCTTTGCCAGCGTTCTAGGCACTCACTCCCGCCTCTCCCCATGGCTGCAGGAACGCCCACTCGCACGGCAGCCAGTACAGCACAGTCATGCAGCCGCCGTCCCTGCTCACCAGCCACGTGACACTGGCCACTGCCCAGCCCCTGAACGTTGGTGTTGCCCACGTTGTCAGACAACAGCAGTCCAGTTCCCTGCCTTCAAAGAAGAATAAGCAGTCTGCTGCAGTCTCTTCTAAGTAAGTCTCGTTAGAACTGAGGGGTAGAGCTGGGCCAGATTGAGAGCGCTGTCCCCGGCCCGGCGTTGAGAGTGTGGTAGGGACACTTGGGTATGAGGCAGCAGGTGGCTGCCAAGCTGAGGAGGAGCCACCCCTTCATCTGGGCATGCACTCCAGGTGCGTCCTGGCTGTGCCGGTCCTTTCTCTCTGCTGCCCCTTTGAACTCCTGGCCCTCTTTATCCTCAAAGTTTTTATTTTTCTGCCCACTTTACAGAGTGAAAGTCAACAGTGGGGTGAAGGGCATACAAAAATTAGATTTATGTTGTATTTTAGTGTTCTTATCCCTGGAAACCATGGCTAGAGTGGTTAGTTTATTTTTTATTGGAACTTTTATAATTAAGTATATTGGCTTAATGACGAGGTAAAAAGAAATCAGAGAGCCAAGTGGAGAGAGTTTGGGGGAAAAGATGTACAGTGTGTCCATAGAGTCATGGTGCACTTTTGACCAGTCACAGGAAAGCAACAAAAGACGATAGAAATCTGCATCAAATAAAAGGAAAACTCTCCCAGTTTCATACCTATTCAGTGCAGTTCGATGTGGGCTCATGCACAGATTTTTTAGGGCTCCTTAGGTAGCTATCCCATATAGCCTCTACAGACTCGTCACTGACTGATGGCCTACCAGAACGGGGTTTCTCCACCAAACTGCCGGTTTCCTTCAACTGCTTATCCCACCGAATAATGTTATTCCTATGTGGTGGCGCTTCGTTATAAACCTGCCGATATTCACGTTGCACTTTGGTCATGGATTCGAATTTAGCGAGCCACAGAACACACTGAACTTTCCTCTGTACCGTCCACATCTCGACTGGCATGGCCGTGGGCTGCTCCGCTGTATACATGGTGTTACATCATCATCTGCACATGCGCACATGCTGCTACATCATCCTACAGAAACTGGGAGGGTTTTCCTTTTATTTGGTGCAGATTTCACATTTCTATTGTCTTTTGTTGCTTTCCTGTGACCAGTCAAAAGTGTACCATGACTACAGACACACTGTATAGTCTGAATGGTCTTTCCTATGACCTTTTCCTACAGGTCGTCTCTGGATGTTCTTCCTTCTCAAGTCTATTCTCTGGTTGGGAGCAGTCCCCTCCGTACCACATCTTCCTATAATTCCCTGGTCCCTGTCCAAGATCAGCATCAGCCAATCATCATTCCAGATACCCCCAGCCCTCCTGTGAGTGTCATCACTATCCGCAGTGACACTGATGAGGAAGAGGACAACAAGTACAAGCCTAGTAGGTAAGATGGGTGAATGGTCACTGGCTTGGTGGCTGCTCCCTTTGGCCTTAGACTCTTGGCTTCAGGCAAGTGGCCTAGCTTGCGCGTGAAAGGAAGGGCTAAAAAGAGGCATTTCAGAAGCATGACTTTGGGTGAGTGAACCAAAACACTCAGGTTTCCACCACTGAGCCTTGTCATGTTTTTGTAACATTTTACAAGTTCATGAGTTAAATCCGTCTTTCAGACATACCAGATAGAATGTGTGTATTAAGTTGTCAGGCTGTGCTGGTTTGGAGTGCATGTAGTACTGCAGACAGTTCGGTGACAGAGGCGTATGAGCAGCAGTTGCATGGAACAAGTCAGTAGATACAAGATTATTTGAAATGTGTGTAATTTTTTACTCTGAAAAGGCCTCTTTGGAAGAGGTAGACATTTTTTTTTTTTTTTACAGAGACAGGGAGAGGGATAGACAGGGACAGACAGACAGACAGGAACAGAGAGAGATGAGAAGCATCAATCATTAGTTTTTCGTTGCGCATTGCGACACCTTAGTTGTTCATTGACTGCTCTCTCATATGTGCCTTGACCGTGGGCCCTCAGCAGACCGAGCAACCCCCTGCTCGAGCCAGTGACCCTGGGTCCAAGCTGGTGAGCTTTTGCTCTAACCATATGAGCCCGCACTCAAGCTGGCGACCTTGGGGTCTCGAACCTGGGTCCTCCACATCCCAGTCCGACGCTCCATCCACTGCGCCACTGCCTGGTCAGGCGGAAGAGGTAGACATTTAAATAAGGCTACCTTCCTTTTCCTCCTCTGCTGTATGGTCTGAAAGGTCATGAATTTAAGAATTAGATTATTTTCTTTTAACCCAGCAGCTTAATCCAAGTCCTTAACCGGGTAGTTAACTAAGAGTGGCTACATTTAAGGACTGTGCTACACACCCGTCTCTCTGTGAACATACTCTAGTCGGTTGCCTTTGCTGTCTGGGGTTGTGTCCTTCATTGGGCTTTGGGTGTTAGACATAGAAGAGGGAATAAGCCTACTTTTACCTGAGGATTCACACATGAAAGTCACACACACATATATTAACTGAAGTTTAAGGGAACTTGAAATAGTAATTTTAGCATGAACTACTTACTGCAAAAGGGCTATTTACAAAGTGGTATTTGCAATTACAGAGTGGTATTTACAAATGGTAATTAGACTCAAAATCAAGTTTTGAAAGTGGTCCTTGAACTGATTTGGAGAAGAGAAAAAGTAAACTTTCCAGTGAGGAAAAATGTCCTAGTAGAGGCAAGAAGTTATGTAACCAGCAGGATTACTTTGACTGGAGCCAAGTCTGCTAAGAAAGTCAGGAAAACTGAAGTTAGTAAGGTGGGATCAGTTTGTGAAGGGACTTAAAAAAATGTATGGTGAGAAATTGGATTACATATAATAAGGAACCATAGTCTATCAGAGTAATGTGGAAAGAAAGTGGTGTTTGAAGACTACTCTTGAAATAACTGGGAATGGGAATGGCTAAGAGGCAGCATGGAAGAGTTGTTAGAGGTATGAAGTCATTCTGTCTTGGGTGTGAATCCTGTCCTATCACTGTGTGCCGTTGGTCAAATTTCTTGGTCTTCCTACGCCTCAGTTTTCTCATCTGCAAACTAGGGAGAGGACCTGCTTCCTAGGAGAGTTCTAAGGCTTCAGTGAGATGTATGTAGAGTGTAAGAACAGTACCTGATGCATAATAAGCATGCAGAAGTTTGCTGCTGTAATTGTTATTACTACTGTGATTGTCACTGTCGTTGTCATTATCATCCTTACCATGGGAGGGCCAGAGACTATCAAAGTGACACTGCTAAATGGGGGGTTGAGTTCTCCTATGTTTTATTCTCCTCAGCTCTGGCCTGAAGGCAAGGTCTAACGTCATCAGTTACGTCACCGTCAATGACTCTCCCGACTCAGACTCCTCCTTGAGCAGCCCATACTCCACGGACACCCTGAGCGCTCTCCGGGGCAACAGCGGGCCCCTTGTGGAGGGGCCCGGCAGAGGCGTGGGGGACGGCACTGGCACCCGCACCATCATTGTGCCTCCACTGAAGACTCAGCTTGGTGACTGCACTGTGGCAACCCAGGCCTCGGGTGAGTGTGGGCGCAGCTGGAGGTGGAGTCTCCCTTGATGTGTGTATCCTGAAGACATTGCTATCATTTCCTTAGGCTGATGGTGGAGAACAGTGACATAGATTTTCTTAAAGATTACTTAACTCAGAAATTAGTTCCTTGTGTTGAGAAGTTATCGTTGACCATCCGTTTATCTTCCTATGTTTATTTTGCATGGATTAGTATAAAAATGAAATTCTAATCTCAGAAATAACACTCACTGTTGATGGGAGAAGGTTAAGACATATGTTATATATGGCAGGGAGAATTAGCAAGCAATTTTTTTTGCCACAGGTGATTTGATTTTGACAATCCAGAGTGGACAGAAACCAACATTCAAAGTGACTGCAAACTTTTTTGGAAACAATACATACTTTAGACCCTTTCTCTGCCACTGTCACAGCAGTGATGCTTCATGGGTTTTATTATCCACCTAATTCCCTCCACCTTTTTTGCTCTATTGGGTGCTGGGCTTGGGCTCTTTGGTTCAGTTACTGGGTGATGCTCACTGCAGAACGAAGCCCCAGAGTTCCCTGACTTGAACGATGGAAGTTTACTTCTTACTCACGTGACTTCAGTACAAGAGTTGCTGGTTGGGAGGCCTGCAGTGAGTTAGGGATGGCCTTCTTGGCATCTGGTCAGAAGAAAGAAAGTTTGGAGGAGGCACACACATTTCTTAACCTCTTTAGCCCTGGAAATAGTAAGAACTAATCGCGTGGCCCCACCCAGAGGCAAGGGGCCCCAGGAGACTAGTCCTTGACTAGGCAGCTGCTTTCCAGTGGGAACTTACATGCCAAACAAGGGGAGTGGGAGTTTTAATGTCAGAATAGCTGTCTCTGCCATACTCGTATGAAGTAGTGTTTTCCTGTGAATAATGTTACTGCCAGAGACACAAACAGGGTTCTCACCTGAGGGTGTTGCATTAAGTGTAGACAGCTGGCCACTGCAGACAAGGCAGCACTTTGTGATGCCAGGCCGCTGAGCAGGAAGATCAGGAGCTTTGTCCACTGCTGGCTCCACACAATAGGGGCTGCTCCCCAAGTCACGGAGTACATGCTCCAGCTTTCCTAGCGGGAGCACAGAAGGGCACAAAATTTTGATAATTGATCTTGCTCTATAGATTCTTAGAATTTGAAGACAGTGAATGCCCAGCAAGATATAATTTTGCCTTCCTTTAAGCCCTGTTGATACTTAATGTCCTAAGTATGACCAGTCTCATACTCAGCTTCAAGTTGTCATCTCTACACTTAATTCCTTCCTACATAATAAACTGAGGCTCCTTGGGGGTAGGAACTGTTGCCTTACTTGTGTGTGTATTTCCAGTACCTTGCACATTATAGAAGATTAGATAACATTTACCGAAGTGAACATGTTGAAGATGCTTTACGGGCTTTGTAGCAAGACAGAAAAGAAATGAGGACTACAGTTCGTGTTTTGGTTTAAATGTGATTCAGGAAGTAAGCTACACCTGAAGCCTTATCTCCTGCAAACCACATGCAGACGGGGACTGATTATACTGTGTGACGCCATCTAAAGGTTAGCCCAGTGGTTCTGAGCAGATGTCTGCTCACAACTAACGAAGGCCTGGCCCTTTTAGGTCTCCTGAGCAGTAAGACCAAGCCAGTGGCCTCGGTGAGCGGGCAGTCCTCTGGATGCTGTATCACCCCGACGGGGTATCGGGCGCAGCGCGGGGGGACCAGCGCCGCACAGCCGCTCAACCTCAGCCAGGTAAGCGCCAGGGGCTGCTGGCTTCTGTTCAGGCCCCCGCTACTGCTGCTCTCTGGAGAAGCCTGCTTCTGGCTGGACCGCTCAATAAAGCCACGTGAAGCCCCTGTGTGTCGGACAGTGTGGTGTTCTGTGGCCAACGTCAGGTCCGCATGTGCTGTCTCTTCATCCCTGTGCACGTGTGTTCAGGATGAACATCCAGGTTTTCTATCAGACCTAGTCTGTCCTGGAAGATGAGAGGACTGTCTGGAATGCAGAAAGAGCCTAAGTGCTCGAGTCTGCCTTTGCGTCTGGGTCTGCATCTGGGTCTACACCACCACATGCTTTGAGACTAGATTCTCTTCCTTTCCCTCCCAGATCATATCCTGAGCCTCACACTGTTTACAGGGAAAAGCTTTCTGGCCACTTGGTCAACCAGCTCCAGTCCTGTATGTTGTGTGAGTCTGGGATTTAGGGTTTTTCCTTCCGTCTGATTCTGTGATGAGGTGGGGAGGGTCACTATTCTGCGTGTGTTCACCTTTCCCTCAGCTCAAATTCTGGTGTTGTGTGGTGTCTGCCAGTAGTGAGAAAGTGTACCAGGAGGGTGAAAGTGTGCGTGCGTGCGTGCGTGCGTGAGCGAGTCTGAGGAGTGCAAATGTAAGTCAGAGTTAGTGCATGTGTTTTAGGCTCCACAGTCAAGAGGGCTGTGAAGAAATTAGAGGAGAACAAAAGAAAACATTGCCAAGAATGAAAGGTTAGGAAACACTCAGATTCACTGACGCCAGAATAGGGTGAGTTGAGTCGCCAGTTACTAACTTGCGCGAGTGGGTAACCCGCTGAACTCGGCGTTCACCCCTTTCCTCTGTCGTGCTGAGAGCACATTGCTGCTGTCTGGGCTGGGTTAGGATCTGCTCCACCGAGGGGCAGCGGGCAGGACGGCTGACTTGTGGCCGCATTGCCCGTCTGGGAGACTCTTGCTGCAACAGCCCAGAAGTAGTGTAAGTTAGAACCTCAGCTCTCCGCTTGGCCTTTGGTGCCTGAACCAGAGGGACTGCAAGATTCCTTACTCCCTTCTTCCTCCTTCTAGAACCAGCAGTCATCGTCAGCTCCAACCTCGCAGGAGAGAAGCAGCAACCCTGCCCCCCGCAGGCAGCAGGCATTCGTGGCCCCGCTCTCCCAAGCCCCCTACGCTTTCCAGCATGGCAGCCCGCTCCACTCAACGGGGCACCCACACCTGGCCCCGGCCCCCGCCCACTTGCCAAGCCAGCCTCACCTGTATACGTATGCTGCCCCCACCTCTGCGACTGCGCTGGGCTCCACCAGCTCCATCGCCCACCTCTTCTCCCCCCAGGGCTCCTCGAGGCACGCGGCCGCCTACACCACCCACCCGAGCACTCTGGTGCACCAGGTCCCTGTCAGTGTCGGGCCCAGCCTCCTCACCTCTGCCAACGTGGCCCCTGCTCAGTACCAACACCAGTTTGCCACCCAGTCCTACATTGGGTCGTCCCGAGGCTCAGCAATTTACACTGGATACCCACTGAGTCCCACCAAGATCAGCCAGTATTCCTACTTGTAGTTGGTGAGCGTGAGAGAGAGTTCGCGGCCGCCCAGCGGCCCTGAGTTCTTCATAATGCGCTGTGATGAGCTCTGTCCTTCTCTCTCTTGCAACTCCTTAGCCAGCAACTTGCTCTGCAGGGGCCGCTGAAGCAGAGGCTCTTCCCTGGGGACCGGTCTGTGTTGACTGCACTGCTGTAGTCTCCCAAAGTGTGCCCTATTTTTCATTCTTTATTTCTGTGACAGCAGTGTTGGTATGTGGAAGAGTTCCGATGCCCATCTTCTGCAGTTACCAAGGAAGAACTATCATTTTGAAGTTACCCTTTGAAATATTTTTTCTCTGACTTTATTTCTATAAATGCTTTTAGAAACAAGTGAAACCCCTCTTTATTTAATTTTGTTTTGTTGTAATTGCTGGTCAGAGGAAAAATTCTGATACTAGGACTAGAAATCTAGTAATAAGTGGGAAAAGAAAAATCACTACTTTTTGCTTGTTTAAAAACCAAGATGTAATTGCCTATTTTAAGAGTAGGTCTCACAAGTCCTTTTACTATCAGGCATTTCTCCTTAAAATTTTAGTTTTGTTTGTGAGATATTTAAACTTATGTGTTGTAGTTTTGTTTTCATGTCACATTATACTTAATGGGCAATTTGTATTTTTGCAAACTGATTACGTACTACTCTGTAATACTTTTGGGATGCTCTCAGTTGCTCCTGTGTTTATTACAAAGTAGCGTTAAAAAGGCAGCTCACCATTTGCTAGTGACTTAGAGCAAGAATCCGTATCTGCCGTGGAAATGCAAAACCCCAGGTAGTCTTTTTAAATGAAGCACCATGCATTCTTTTAAAATTATTTTTTAAAAAGTTCTTCTCTGATTCAGCTTAAATTATATTATGGAAAAGCCATTAAGGTGGTTATTATTGTATGGTGGTGGTGGTTTTATTATATGCAAAATCTCTTTGTATTATGTGATTCTGGCATTGATGAGCTTTGCCTAAAGATTAGTATGAATTTTCAATAATACACCTCTCTTTCTCCTTGCCTCATCTCTCCCTTCTGTTCTCTGTGATTTATTTGGGGAGAAAGCTAAGGAAACTGAAACCAGATAAGAACATTGTGTATAGCTTTTATACTTTAAAGTAGCTTCCTTTGTATGCCAGCAGCAAACTGAATGCTCTCTTATTAAGACTTATACAATAAGTGCATGTAGGAATTGCAGAAAATATTTTAAAAATTTATTACTGAATTTAAAAATATTTTAGAAGTTTTGTAATGGTGGTGTTTTAATATTTTGCATAATTAAATATGTACATATTGTTTAGAAAAATATAACAAGCAATTTTTCCTGCTAACTCAAGATGTTATTTGTAATCAAATGTGTAGTGATTACACTTGAATTGTGTATTTAGTGCGTATCTGATCCTCCAGTGTTACCCCGGAGATGGAATTGGTGTCTCCATTGTATTTAAACCAAAATGAACTGATACTTGTTGGAATGTATGTGAACTAATTACAATTATATTAGAGCATATTACTGTAGTGCTGAATGAGCAGGGGCATTGCCTGCAAGGAGAGGAGACCCTTGGACTTGTTTTGCACAGGTGTGTCTGGTGAGGAGTTGTTCAGTGTGTCTCTTCCTTCCCTCTCTCCTCCTCCCCTTATTGTAGTGCCTTATATGATAATGTAGTGGTTATAGCGTTTACAGTGAGCTTGCCTTAGGATGGACCAGCAAGCCCCCGTGGACCCTAAGCTGTTCACTGGGATTTATCAGAACAGGATTAGTAGCTGTGTTGTGTAAATGCATTGTCCTCAGTTTTCCTGCCAACACTGAAAAATAAAAACAGCAGCTTTTCTCCCTTCCCGCCGTCTCTGCCCCTTCCTTTCCCTTCGGGCATCTCGGCCGCGTTCCCACAGAGCGTTCCCCACGTGGCTCTCTCACTGTGCATTGCTGCCCTGCTTCCGAGAGTGTCCGGGAAGCGGGAGAGAGGAGTCAAGCCAGTATTTAATATGCATTGTTTTCTTTTTTTAAAAAAGTATGTGCAATCACTTTGAGAATGAGATTTTTTCCCCCTTTTCCCATGTGGCAATCCTTCCTGCAAATAGTTGACATTCCTAGTAAAATATTTGCTTGTTGAAAATAACATAACAGATGTGTTTATACCAAAGAGCCTGTTGTATTGCTTCCCATGTCCCCATACTACAAGCTTTGGTGATGCCGCTGGTGGCAGGGAACTCACGGGAAGGTTTCTTAGCTGGTGAAGAATATTAAGAAGGAGCCAAAGCCTGTTAAGTCATTGGGCTTTGAGGTTTCTTTTTAATAACTTGTGTATTTGGGGAGCCCTTCAAACTGTGAAATTGTCCTTGTACTCTCAGCTCCGACATGGGTCTGGGTCAGACAGAGGGTACTGGGGGTGGGGATGTTCTGCCCATAACGGATTCTGGGGACGAAGGTCAGCTCTGTGTACAGAAGTGTGCCATCTGAAGCGAAAAAGACATGTCTGAGGGATACGTCTAGGACTGGTTCTTTGTAGAGATGGTGTCAGGGAGGTGCAGGGTGGAGATGGGAGATTTCATGGAGCCTGGTCTGCAGGCTCTGCATGGGGCCCAACGCCGAAGCCATCAGCGAGTTCAGAGTCTCTTCATTGTAGGGAGGAAGGGCTTCCAGGATGGGGCAGATAGTCAGGACGGCCTGCCGGAACGTGTTGGCATTTTCTTTGTATTTTTAAATTAAATTGAGTTGTGTTGTCAACGCTCTATTGGTCAGGACACCCTAGCAGTTAGTATAGTTTCTGTCACTAGTGTGGTGCAGTGTTCTGGTCAGCGTGTGTGGTCTTTGTGCCTCCTTTTTGCCAAGCACATTCTGATTTTCTTGCTCAGAGGCAGATCTGCAGATCTAGTTTCTAACGGAAACACTTTTTTGTTCCTCAGCTTTCCTTCCTCTCAAAGGAATAGGGATTGTTTTTGTACAAAACAAGATGAAGGAAAAAACAAAATATTTCACTCCTGCCCCCAGTCCAGTAGGTAAATACCATTTAGATGCCAAGATCTTATATTATCACCTAAATCACCTTACTAGCATTTTGTGGCTTTAAGGATTTTTAGCGATTTTCAGTCTTAATCTATAAATTGGCATTTCAGATTTACTGAGATAAAAACCCACCTGTGTCTGCTGAATGTGTATGTGCTCAGTGTGGCTTTAGATATTCTGTCCCTGGGGCTTGCCTTCTCTGGCCCTGACAGGATGGGAGGAAGCCCTGGATCTTAGCAGCGGGCCGGCCGGGTCATAGTGACCTGGCCTCAGACCAGGCTAAGGCGTAAAGTCCCCTCGGGAGTTGCATTTCTAGCGTCTCCCCTTGAGGGTGAGAGAGAAAGTGGGTAAGGGTTAAGTACAGTGGCTCTAGGCTCCCCAGGACACTTGATCACTCCCAGAGTTTTTAAGAGCTTCCAAGAGGTGATCCCATGTCAGTGTTCAGCTAAAACACCAGCCCCAAGAACAGAAACTCCCATTTCCTGCAGAGCTAGCCACCATCATCTCCCACGAGAGGGGCTAAGCTTGACTGCCCTGAGCCAGGCAAGCACCATAGTGTGTTTTACTCAGCGTTGTTTATGCAAAACCCTACTGGTTAGGATGGTTTTAAGTTAGGAAATGAAATTGCCTCTCAGTGACAGGACTGGCCCGAGCCTACTTCCTGTTTTGATTTTGTTTTAACTGATGGATGGTGCAGCATGTCTACATGGTTGTTTGTTGCTAAACTTTATATAACGTGTAGTTTTGATTCAGCTTGAAAAATAATCTCACTACATGTAGCAGTACATTGTATGTACATTATATGTAATGTTAGTATTTCTGCTTTGAATCCTTGATATTGCGATGGAATTCCAACTTTATTAAATGTATTTGATATGCTAGTTATTGTGTGCGATTTAAACTTTTTTTGCTTTCTCCTTTTTCTGGTTGTGTGCTTCCTTTTACAACAAGCTTCTAGAAACAGTTTCCGAGAATTACTGAGCTATGTTTGTAATGCAGATGTACTTAGGGAGTATGTAAAATAATCATTTTAACAAAATAAATAGATATTTAAAATTTAATACTAACTACGGGAAAAGGGTCCATTGTGTAAAACATAGTTTATCTTTGGATTCAATGTTTGTCTTTGGTTTTACAAAGTAGCTTGAATTTTCAGTATTTTCTACATAATATGGTAAAATGTAGAGCAACTGCGATGCGTCAATAAAATGGGTAAATTTTCTGATTCATGTGGCTGTTCTTGACTTTTGTTAAAGGGGTACAAAGGGGATCACCAGACGGCATCTTTGGAGTACCTAAATACATTTGAAAATCAGTAGACAAATTACATATTACAGACAAACTCATCTTTCATACAAACCCCCACAACAGGAATGAACAGGCATTGGTTGGGAATAGTTCTCAAGAATGGAGTCCAGGGCCTTAGGGTCATCTGGATCTGGCCCTTCCCAAGAGGCAGAAACTTCTGACACAACCTAATTAAACTGTTTCCTAGAATGTTCCACCTACCATCTAAAGTAGCAATAAAATTAAGAACCCCACAAGAAGATGCTATTTTTCCCTCTGTTCAAGCAGCACTATTAGAAGCAAAGTCCTTTTTAGAGAAGGAGCACTTCTGATCAGCTTTCTCTTGATTCTAAAGTGAGTAAAATTCCTCTGGATAAAGAAGAGACCCGTTTAGAGTAATCACAACAGGTCTCCGAAGCAGCACTACCTTTATTTACATTCATTCAACTGCCTTTGACACATGCTGTTCAGGCCAAGTTAACCCTATAGTGGCCATTAATTCACTTGGGGCTCCTGCAGTCATAGTTGGGATATAGAAATGGGAAATATTTAGAAAACACCCTCCTGGACCATAACCAAAAGAAATGATCAATGGTCCTTTCCCATTAGTAGGGAAGTCAGAAGACGTGTGTGTTGATTTAGACCGCACGGACATATTTTTCAGATGTTTTTCCTGAATAAATAAATGTAAAAATAGTATGAACTTGCTGAATAATCCTCAGCTAAGAGAATATACCTAGAAGCTTTCAAGCAAAGGAAAGCCACATAGAGAGGCTCTGCTGTGCCTGACCTGTGGTGACGCAGGGAGTGAAACGCTGACCTGGGATGCGGAGGTTACTGGTTCAAAACCATGGCCTTGCCCAGTCCGGGCTTATATGACAAGCAACCGTTGAACAAAAGTGAAGCAATTGTGAGTTGAATGCTTCTCATTCCTTGCCATCTCTCCTTTCTGTAAAATCAATAAATAAAATCTTAAAAAAAAAAAAAAAAAAGGAAAAAAGAAAGGCTCTGCTGTCAATCATGCTTCCAGTTAAATTAATGACTTCTCAATGACCTGTTTTTGTTTTGTTTTGCAAATAGCTTTCATCTCAATTATATTCTCTTCTTCAGGCTAAATTAGAGACAGATTAGGATAGCGCCGTAAAGTGGTTGGGTGGCCTGTGGAAAAATCTGCATTTTAATGATGAACCCCTATAAATTCAGCCTACTTCGCTTGCTTTGTGGAAAATTCCACATGAAGTTCAAGTCTAAACCTTGGTTTCCCTATTAATCCCGAGGTGATACGTGCTGTGTAGCACTAGGTGGCGCCAGTGAGCTGTAGTAGAAGGATTACCGATGACCTCTGTGGCCATTTTCCCCCACCTCTTCCCCTCCAACCTCCTCTCCCCTGTTTCCAGCTTCCACTGAACAAGGCAGAGAACAACCCTTGCTGTTATTGCTGGGAAAGGGATTGATGAACGTTGTTTCTTAAGTCAGCGCTGGAAGCCTTCTATATAATATGGGAACAGAGTTTACTGAATGCTCTCTGAAGCCTCCCCCAGCTAGCTCCTTCTGGGTGACTGCCCAGAAGGCTCTGCCCAAGGGTTTCCATCTCCTGCCCCGCGCCTGGGGAGCCTGCAGCCTGGGCGGGAGGTGGTTAAGGCTTCTGGCTGCTCTGCAGTGGGGCCATCTGTGTTTGATCAGTCCTGGCAGAAAGGGGGGTGGGGGTTGTGGAGGGCCTGAAAGCATTCCAGAGTAGTGAGAGAGACCCAGGGATCCCGAAAGAAGAGGCCCCGCCCCCATCCCGCCTCCCAAGCTAACTCACGGCTCCCGGCTCCCGGGGAAGAGGCCGCTGCACCCGGCTGCACGTCCCTGCTCCGGCCCGCTCTCCCGCTGCCATGGGACCCCGGACTCCTTTCCTCATCTTGCTCCTGTGGTCGTGGTCGGGACCCCTTCAAGGACAGCAGCAGCACCTTGTGGAGTACATGGAGCGCCGGCTGGTTGCCTTAGAGGTGAGCGACTCCTTTTCCTTGCAGCCCCACCTGGCAGCGCCCCCGCACTCACCGTTTGTCAGGCATCAGGTGAGGACAAGACGGGGCTCTGTAAGAACTTACAGAAAGCCCCAGCATTTAATGAGAAGACTCTCAAAGTTCTAGGGCTTCCTCTTCCCCCACATACACAGAGCAGTTGAGACCTCCGAGTTTTACCCCTGGGATGAGACAGAACAGACGGACCGTGGCAAGGAGCTAGGATTGTGGGGATACGTCTCAGGACGGGCCAGTGGTTCTGTTCAAGTTGGAAGTTCCCAGAGAACTCTCTGCCTTTCTAACACTTTGGAGACTGTAGCATCTTAATCCAGGAGAATTGTGTAATGGAGCAGAGACCCCTCCCCACCCCACACACTTAGACCCCCTGGGGGTTCAATGACTCAGTGGCCCTGCCACAGAAGAAGGCTGGAGGCCAGGCAGAGCGGCCAGGGGCCTGGGGGCATCTGAGCCAGGCCCTCTGCACATTCAGTGTCTCTGAACATCTGGTTTCCTTTCTATGGGGTTGAAGGGGAGGCTGCTGCCTGGCCGAGTGTGTTTTCCCCATTCCTGACTCCCTGGTTGGGCCTCTCTCTAGCCTGGGAATTATAACCTTACAGCCCTGCCCCCACCCCGTCCCTTCAGGAACGGCTGGCCCAGTGTCAGGACCAGAGCAGTCGGCATGCTGTCGAGCTACGGGACTTCAAGAACAAGATGCTGCCGCTGCTGGAGGTGGCCGAGAAGGAGCGGGAAGCCCTCAGGACCGAGGCCGACACCATCGCGGGGAGAGTGGACCGTCTGGAGCGGGAGGTTGACTACCTGGAGACCCAGAACCCAGCTCCAGCCTGTGAGGAAGTTGATGACAAGGTGACCGGAGGCTCTGGGACCAAAGGCAAGGGCAGAAGAAACGAGAAGTATGATATGGTAACAGGTAAGCGGTCTGAGAGCGGGCCCCTAACCCTGAGAATCTGGGTTCTTCCTCGTCGGCCAGCCGCGTGGAGGAACCAGAGCCTTGCTGGGAACACGGAACTGTCCCCTACTGTTCCCTTTCTTCTCCTTGTCCCAGTCCTCTTTGACGCTGTCTTCTGGAATCTTTTTTAGGGCAACTCTGTAATGACAGCTCCATTAAGGAGAGTTTCTGGAGGGCCCTTTTTTCTAGTCCTCCATATGAGTGGAGGCAAATGCCCACTGTCCTCCAAATGGCCCACCTGGGAGTCGGGGTGCCTGCACTGGGCGTCTGACTCTTGCCTGTACTCCCTTGGCCTCTGCTTTTCTCCTTCCTCATCAGACTGCGGCTACACGATCTCACAGGTGAGATCCATGAAGATCCTGAAGCGGTTCGGGGGCCCAGCTGGGCTGTGGACCAAGGATCCGTTGGGACCAGCAGAGAAGATCTACGTGTTAGACGGGACACAGAATGACACAGCCTTTGTCTTCCCAAGGCTGCGCGACTTCACCCTTGCCATGGCTGCCCGGAAAGCTTCCCGAATACGGGTCCCCTTCCCCTGGGTAGGCACAGGGCAGCTGGTATATGGTGGCTTTCTTTATTATGCCCGGAGGCCTCCCGGGGGACCTGGAGGGGGTGGTGAGTTGGAGAACACTTTGCAGCTCATCAAATTCCACCTGGCGAACCGAACAGTGGTGGACAGCTCAGTATTCCCTGCAGAGGGTCTGATCCCCCCATATGGGCTGACGTCAGACACATACATTGACCTGGCAGCTGATGAGGAGGGTCTTTGGGCTGTCTATGCCACCCGGGAAGATGACAGGCACTTGTGTTTAGCCAAGTTAGACCCACAGACACTGGACACAGAGCAGCAGTGGGACACGCCATGTCCCAGAGAGAATGCCGAGGCTGCCTTTGTCATCTGTGGGACCCTATACGTCGTCTATAACACTCGCCCTGCCAGTCGGGCCCGTATCCAGTGCTCCTTTGATGCCAGTGGCACGCTGACCCCCGAAAGGGCTGCCCTCCCTTACTTCCCCCGCCGATATGGTGCCCATGCCAGCCTCCGCTATAATCCCCGAGAGCGCCAGCTTTATGCCTGGGATGATGGCTACCAGGTTGTCTATAAGCTGGAGATGAGGAACAAAGAGGAAGAAGTTTGAGGAGCTCGCTTGTGTTACGACTCTCTCATCTCCATACACTTATATCCCCACTAAATTTCCCGTTCCTCATTCTCCAAATGTGGGCAAGCTGTAGTTCAAATCTCATATTTTTGGCCAATGGAAGCCAAGTTCTCATGGCCCGTTCATTTCGTATGGGACTGGATCTTGAGTGATCCTCAGAGCTAACAGAAAGAAAACCCGAAGGGTCCGCTCTGCTCTCCTGCCCCCACATCAACAAATTTCAGGCCAAACACCACCCAGACTCCGAGCTCTGACTCTCGTAGGGGGCAACCCCACTGAGAGGCAACAGAGTATTTCTTGCCTCACTGTGAGTTGGAGGAGAGAGGACTAGGAGGAGACTGTCAACTCTGCCCTCTCTCCCTTTGGTGCCCCAAAGGATGGGACTTTCTCCACCTCATTTTGTACGGAAACATTTTGCATTAAAAGGAAAAGCACTGGTCCTCCTCGCCTCGCCTGTGTTTGTTCGGGGCAGCCCTCAGATCATATTTCACCCCATGACCCTCTCTTTTCCTCCTCCACCCCATCTCCACTCCTTCAGCTACATTAAGGACTTGGCTGGGTTCCCTGGCTGAGGAGAAGGAACTTCTCCAGTTACGGATTTGACTGAGGGGAGGTAGCAGAATCCTCTACTTTCGGAGGTTGGGCAAAGACCTCCATACCCACCTCACCCTCAGCAGCCCTCCCAGAACCACCGGTGGCACCATGCCTCTAGCCACGACACTGCCAAAGCAGAGCTTCCAATTCCAATTCTTAGAGGTTGTGAACCAGAAAATGGATTTTCGTTGCACTGAAGTCTGGTGCGGGAGCCAGAGCCCTGAACGCATGTGTTTTCAGTAAGAACTTGAAGTCTTACCTCTTGAGTGGACTCTACCCCCGGCCCCCGGCCCCACTGCCTCGCCAGCATCGAGCTGGTCTCTGGGGTTGCACAATTTTGACTTGGTCTGAACCTCTGATTTTCCTGCTGCCACAGCGTCTGCGGTTTGGGTGGAGGGGCAGTGACCATGTCTCAGATGTTAGTCCTACCAGTTTCTCAACACATTCCCTGTCTCCACCCTCATCACCCCCACCTACCCACCCTGGGTCTGGAACCTGGCAGAAGTCTGTCCAGGAGTCCTGGAAACTTAACCCTTTCTTCATGGTACCCTGGCCTCTGGTCTGCAATGGCCAAAGACCATCTGGGGCAGGGTGGGAACAGGATGGGGAAACCCTGGGTTTTAGACTCCAGTCTCTAGGAACCTGCTAAGCTCTGGACAAGGCCCAGCTCAGCTTTATCCCCGTGACGTGTCTAGCACTGGGGAGCCAGGCTGACTGATGGACCAGACCCCCTGGTTTTATGGGGAAGTTGACTTCAGGCTGCCCTGGGAGTGATTTACCCCAAGGGGGCAGGGAAAAGGATCATGGTCTTCTCCCCACAGTGCACCTGTCCTCCCCCCAGGATGGGGTGGATCAGCCAGGGCCCCCGCGAGCCCCCTTTGTCTTCCTTCTCTCCTGTCCTCAGGCAGAGCTGCTCCCCACGTAGAATGGTGAGGAGGGGGGACAAAAAGGCCGCAGGAACCTCAGGGGGTGGGGGCTCTCTCTCATTTAGTTCTCTCCTAATGTGGGGCTGGCACCAGTAACCATCACCCGTCAGCCCAGAGGGGGTCTGCCTATAGAACATATGGCTCCAGTGTGGAGGCCGGGAGGGGTGCGAGGAGGGGAGGGTGTTCTCCATGGAGCCTGGAGAGAGGGGTCCAGGCTGTGAGCAGGGCGGCCACGCAGCACTGACTGTGCGTGCGCGTGCGTGTGCGCATGCGTGCGCGCACCTGGCGGGAGTCTCTCCCTCCTGGTGTGACTCCACCCGTCAGTCTCCGGTCGGTCGGAAGCCGCCAGAGGGTAGAGTTATCTTGACACAGCACCAAGCATCAGGAGTGGCTTTTTGACGACCCTGAGGAGAGAAGAGCTCCAGGACTCTGTCATTGTCATCAATGTGAGTATAAAAACCGGTCCCTCTGCCGCGCACCTGGCTTGTGGCATGGCTCATGGCTCTTTCCCGATTCCTCAGTGAGAAGGGCTGATTTCCCCCACCTTGGGATTAAAATTTCTTTGGAAAAGTTCACTCAGACTTTTCTGAAAGGGCAGAGATCTCTGGGGCCTTGTCATTTATTTCTTTTGCTTTTTTTTTTTTTTTTTGTTTCCCCCTCTTTTCTTTTTTGGCTCCCGTACAAAAGCCGGTGCTATTTTGGAAGCGTTTTGGAAGGTGAGTGGAACTGTGTGGGCAGATCCAGTGAACTGTCCAAATTCATTAAATTAAATTATCTGCTGCTTGAGAAGAGAGTCTCGGTAGCTGAATCCAGTCACCCTAAACCGGCCACCGCCTCTCCTCAGACGCTCCCTCCCCCAACACTGGACAGAAACAGGCCATGACCCCTGGTCCGGGTTGAACAAAAGGCAGTGGAAAGCAGAGGCCCAAAGAGAAGTCCCACGTGTGCCTCCAGCACCTGGCCCCAAGGTGGTCACAGCCAGGGCTCGGGACGCAGGCACAGCAGCAGGAGGCCGGAGGGGCCGCTGCTGTGGGGACCGCCTTCCTCCAGACCTCTGGTCCAGATGTAGCCTCCTTACCACAAGGCAGGCAGGGCTCAGAGGGCTCCCTGACCCCTGCTCTGGCCCCAGAGTTTCCTGTCCCAACTTCTAAGCTCTCCTCTTCATTCTCAAGATCCTCTGATCCCTGGTGCTGGTCTCAGTGTCTCCTGCCAGAGACATCAAAGTGTCTGTCTTGTCACTTTCGATGCGGAACCGGAGCCAGTGCCGTCTGAGCCGCAGATGGCTAGGGGCAAGTGGGCAGAGATGTAAGGAATGAAGTTGTTGACTCAGCTCTCAGTGCTTCCCCTGGGATTGGGTTCTGAGCCCTCTCCCTCTTCCTCCCTCAGCCTCTGGTATTTCAGTCCCTTCGTAATCCCTTTCCTTAAGTAGGCGAACCTTCCCCGAGGCTCCTGGGAGCCCCCCTTGCTCTGTTCCTCATTTCTCTACCCGGTTTAAGTCGGGACGTGCTCAGTTTAAGAAGTGTTGAGACTCTGCTGGTATGCTGTCTCCAGCCTGCAGGACGGTTCTCCTTAGGACCCGCTGTCCAGGCTGCCTGTGGCTGTCCCGGCAGTGTGGCCTCTGGCCCAGGAGGGGTTTTCTGGTTCCTCAGCCAGAGGGCAGGGGCTGGTGCTCTGCCCAGAGCCCCTAGCAGCAGCAGCAGCCTCTGCCGGCCCCTCCGCCCCAGCACCTCGAAGCTTCCTCCTCTGTGACCCCGGCCACCAAGGCTGGTAAGCTCCCCTCTGCCTGCTCTTTTAACTTCTGCTTTCACAGTGCAGAGCTTAAAAGATTAAATCTTTATTTATGGATTTAATAACTCCACAGAAGAATTATAAATGTGAAAGCCAGCGTATTAAAGGGCAGAGTGAGAAAGTAGAAACGAAGACCTCTCGGCACCCTCCCTCCAGAGCCTGGGCTCTGACAGTATCTAGAGTTGGCTAGCTCTCCAGAACACTCCGGCCTGGGCTCTGGGGGTCTGTGCAGCCCAGTCTCCGCCTTCTCTGAGAATGGCCACCCTCACTCCCTGGCCATAGCTGGCTGGCTCTAGGGGAACAGATCGGATTCTCTCTCCTGGGACTTAGAACTGCAAACCAGAACTGTTGGATCTGAGAAAGCGCTTGGAAGTGCCCTGCTCGTGAGAGGCAGTGAGAGCCAGAAGGCAGGGAAAGGGCGGACATCGGACAGAAGCAGAAGCAGAAGCGGGCAGGACAGGGCAGCTTGTCCTGGCTGGTGTACATGTCCTGTCTCTAGCCATTCCTCCTGTGGTCACAGGACATTTCTAGTCTTAGTGTTCTACTAAATGCCTGAATGCTTAAATATAGTTGACCCTTGAACAACATGGGGATTAGGGGTGCTGAACCCCTCAACCTCCACCCTTGTGCAGACCAGCCAAAAAGATATGCGTATAACTTTTGATTTCTCCAAAACTTAGATTGCTCCCCAGTACTCACGGGACCTCCATCCATACCAAAATCTGCAGATGCTCAAGTCGCCTACATAAAATGGTGTATGTCAGTGCATACAGTTGGCCCTCCAACAATCTGATTCTCTCTTTTTTTTTTTTATCCATTTTTAGAGAGGAGAGAGAGAGGTAGAGAGAGAGAGACAGAGAGAGAGAAGGGGGGAGGAGCTGGAAGCATCAACTCCCATATGTGCCTTGACCAGGCAAGCCCAGGGTTTCGAACCGGCGACCTCAGCGTTTCCGGGTCAACGCTTTATCCACTGCGCCACCACAGGTCAGGCCAACAATCTGATTCTCAACCATGGATTGTAAACAGAATAGGCATTCCCCGGGTTATGAACGAGATAGGTTCTGTAGGTTTGTTCTTAAGTTGAATTTGTACGTAAGTTGGAACAGATACATTTACCTATTAAATGCAACTTAGACAGATATTTGTCTTAATGCAGTATTTATTTTTACCTTTCTGTGCATATAAATACTTAAACATTTTCAAATACAACCTTAAACAACCTTGGATGCTGCAGAAGATGATGGACTTGCTGGAGAGGATGGGACTGGTGTTAGAGAGCCAGGCTTTGGTTCTGCTGCTGGAGTCAGTTTCCTGAAGTAGCATCAGGGGAGGTTAGTACAGAGGGTTTTTTTTTTCTCATTATAAATGGTCTTGTAGCATCTCAGACCCTCAGTAACTGTATGGTAAACTCTGGTGAACCTCTCTGTGTCAGAACCTTGCTCATCTAACTTTGGCATTCCTGCTTCAGTGAGATGAAAAGCATCAGCTGACTCTTCTGTAGAAAACTTTTTCGGATCTGGAGTTCCTTAGGTCCCTGTTTCCTTTCCTGAATGCTATTATCTGCTGTTCTTGTTCCATAAGGTCTTCATTGGTTAGTTCTTTGCATGGGAGTTGAGTAACTCTATGGTATCATGTTCTCTGATGTCCAACTGCAGTTGATGACCAATAGCCCTTATGGCGCTCCGTTCGTCAGTACAAGTTGTACACAAGTCGGATGTTTGTAACTTGGGGACTTACTGTACAGGTGTTAATTTTTTAAAAATCTGTATGTAAGTGGACCTGCACAGTTCAACCCACTGTTGTTATTCCTCTCTTGTTTGATTTTTTTTTAAGCAAAAGAGAGAGACACACACAGGAAGGGAGAGTTGAGAAGCATCAACTTATAGTTGCATCACCTTAGTTGTTCATTGATTGCTTTCTCATATGTGCCTTGACTGGGGGGCTCCCGCTGTGCCAGTGACCCCTTGCTCAAGTCAGTGACCTTGGGCTGCAAGCCAGTGACCATGGGGTCAAGTCTAGGATCCCACGCTCAAGCCAGCAACCCTGTGCTCAAGCTGGATGAGCCCGCATGCAAGGCGGCAACCTTGGGGTTTCAAACCTGGAACCTCAGCCTCCCGGGCTGAAGCTCTGTCCACCGCCACCACTGGTCAGTGCTTTTTTTTTCTTTTTCTTTTTTCTTTTGCTCATGTTAGTCTGAGTGGCTTTCTGTTTCCTGCAACCCAAAGACGACTCCTCATTTTCACCAAAAAGTCACCCACCCCTTAAGTCACCCACCCCTTGAAATGCTGGGCAGATGACCTTGACCCCTTAAAGAGTGTTTTTTCCTGCTCATCACTCAGAGGATTCACTAGAATAATGACAGAGCCCATGCAGGCCTGTTCTGAATCATTCAACCACGGCTCACTCAAGTCTTACTGCCTCAGTGACACCCTCTAGATGGCCTGGTCCTTCCCTTTTCCTGTTCTGTTTCTTCCTGGTGTGTTGTTCCTTCCTCTATCAGAGCTGGTGGCATGTTTTCTCAGAGGCAACCTGACATGTTAGAAAGAGCACAGACTTGAGAGTCTGGCAAGTTTGGAGTCAGAGGTCCTGGGATCAGAGTCTAGCTCTGCCACTCACTGCTATGATCCCTTATTCCTGAATATCTATAAAGTGGGAATAATAATATCTTCCCAACAAGACTGTTGCTGTGAGAATTAGAGATGATATATACAAACTCTTCAGCAGTGGAGACAACAGTATGTCTCTTTGAGAGCCTACTTCCTCTGGGAGTCTTTTCTAACCATCTCCCTGCCCACCCACCAGGGGCAGGTGTCTTTCCCGTGGCCCGATTTACCCTGGGCACATCCCAGTTGGAGCCTGTATCTCAGTGTGTTGTATCTGGCTCATCTTTGTGTTCCCAGGGCCTCGCACAGAGCCTGCCTCATACATGGGGCTCGATAAATACTTGCATTCATGCCCCCAAGTAGGCTGTGAACCCCGGGACCTCTGGGTGTTATTTGTCTTCTAACTCAGGACCTCTCTTAGGGGTGGCATGTCACCAGCAAACAGCAAGTGTTCTTGGTGGCATTTTTCCATTTAGTTGGACAAAGAAAAACTACAGATAAAAACTGAAAGCATTTTCCTTTCAATGACAGAATGTGCTGGCATTCCCACAGTGATGATTTCTCGCTCCACCATCTAAAGCAGGGGTCCCCAAACTACGGCCCCCGCGGGCCACATGCGGCCCCCTGAGGCCATTTATCCGGCCCCCGCTGCACTTCCGGAAGGGGCACCTCTTTCATTGGTGGTCAATGAAAGGAGCACATTGACCATCTCATTAGCCAAAAGCAGGCCCATAGTTCCCATTGAAATACTGGTCAGTTTCTTGACTTAAATTTACTTATTTTTTATTTTAAATATTGTATTTGTTCCTGTTTTGTTTTTTTACTTTAAAATAAGATATGTGCAATGTGCATAGGGATTTGTTCATAGTTTTTTTTATAGTCCGGCCCTCCAACAGTCTGAGGGACAGTGAACTGGCCCCCTGTGTAAAAAGTTTGGGGACCCCTGATCTACAGGAACGTCTCAAACTAGGCTAGTATCTCTAAGTCCTGTGGCCGCAGGGGAGGAAAGCAATAAAACTACAGAAAGTAGTGGGAGGACCTTTGTTGTTCAGCACCCGGTTCATAGCGAGAGTTTCGGAGCAGTTAAACACGTCCTCGCCCCAATCCTGCCACTTGGTAGCAAGTTATTTCACCTGTGTGAGCCTCAGTTTCCTCATCTTTAAAATGTGGGTAATAGTACCAGTTTCACTGACTTATGCAAATTAAATTAAGTGATTCTGTAAAGCAGTCAAGTCAGTGCCAGCTCAGTGCCTGGCACACTGTAGATGCTCCATAAATACTATTGTTACTCTTATTAACATCATCATGCTTGCAGAAGTCTTTTCAGATAGCCAGGTGCTGGCGCTCTTTATCTCCTTTGGTATATACAAGCCCACGAGCGAGGCAGGTCTCAGGCACCTGAGGGTTATAGAGATTAAAAGGATTTGTCTCAGGCCACAGAACTCGTAAGGACAGGGGCCAGTCGTATGGAAGAGTGGGAAGACTGGAGCCCCGACCTCAGGCCGAGTTCAAATCCTTGCTCCACCACTTGCTAGCCGTGCCATCCTGGGCAGATCAGTTTCCTGAGTCCTCACTGTGAGTGATGAGCCAGGTTTATTTATAAGCTGTCTAGGTGTTCAATCAATATTCATTCCCAGGCCTGTGGCTCTCAATGTCTCATCGTGGACACTGTGGCAGTGACCATCTCTGGAGTTATAACCCATCTGTCTCCATCCGGTGGTTCTCCAGCTGCCTTTCCTATCGATTTGTACATGTTCTGGAGGAAAATATGGTGCCCATTTTTCCCATGGCTCTCCCTATTGTCAGTTACAGCCACAGGGGGAAGAGAGGTATGTGCCTGCATCCGCCCTTTCTCTGTGCCTGTACCAACTCCACCAGCAATGTGTGTGTGTTCGGTTCTTGGCCTTCTTCCTCCCTCCCTCCCTCCCTCCCTTCCTCCCTCCCTCCCTTCCTCCTTCCCTCCCTTCTTCTTTCTTTCCTTCCTTTCTTTTTTTTTTTTAATAATTTTATTTTTTTAATGGGGCGACATCAATAAATCAGGATACATATATTCAAAGATAACATGTCCAGGTTATCTTGTCGTTCAATTATGTTGCATACCCATCACCCAAAGTCAGATTGTCCTCTGTCACCTTCTATCTAGTTTTCTTTGTGCCCCTCCCCTCCCCCTTTCCCTCTCCCTCTCCCCCCTCCCCCCGTAACCACCACACTCTTATCAATGTCTCTTAGTCTCACTTTTATTCTTTCCTTTCTTTCTTTCTTAACATACTGCTCCCAAGCTGCCTTTTTCCTCAACCTCATTTTCCCTCAGAGATATTTCAGTTGTTCAGCATGTGTCGCTAGGCGCCTTCACTGTTGACTTTTTGGACTTACCTTGCTGTTGATTTTGATAGAGCCTTCCTTCAATGCCGTTTTGGTTGCATCTGGTCTTAGAGATATCTATCACTGTCCAACCACACGTGACTTTTGTTCTGTGGCCGCCGAATGCTGTGTTCCAGACCTGTAAATCTTCGCAGTTGTCTCAAACGCCTGAGCTTTCTGCATCTTCTCTGATCGTCCTTTTGGAGGAGGGAAGACAGTGTGAAAAGAGCCCCCAGGTGGGGGTAAGAAGACCTTTCTGTTTCCATGGCTGAGTGTCTGGCCCTGCTTCTCATCAACTGTGTGACCTTGAGCCAGATGCTGACCCCTCTGAGCCTCAGTTTGCTCATTTGTAAAACAGGATTATGTTACCTGGATTGCTACTCCCGGGATCGACGAGGTTCGTGCCCCAGTGCGTAAAGCTTTTAGTGTCTTTTGGGAAGCAATTTTGGGAGCCATTCAATTTGGCTCCTCATTTTACAGTTGAAGAAAACTGAAGTCCAGAGAACCTTCTGAGGGCCAGGACCATGCCCTCAATCTTCCTGTCCCTGGATCCAGACAGAGTCGGGTGCATACTGGGTGTCCAGCAGATACTTGGCAGATGAGTCGAGTGAGCAGCTTGTAGCGACACTGCTATGATTTAAGCTCTCTTGAGGACTCAGAATTATCAGCATCAATCACTGTGCTGCGCTGCTCCCTGTGACACCGTCAGAGCCCATTATGCTGTGAAGAGCGTGGTCATTATGCTCTTCTACTTCCTGTGTCTCCTCTCCCCTTTCACACTGTCACCCGTCAGTTCTCCCTGGAGCCACCGGCTGCACTCTGAGACATCTACATCACTGTTTCTAATCAACTGTCCACGCTAGGCTGGACAGAACAAGACGGAAAGGGTTTTGAAAGATTTCAAGTTGGCACATCTGCCAGGTGCCTTTATTGGTGTCACAAGGAGTGTGGCAGAGTAGTCACAGACCAGGAGCACAACCTGTTTAAGCAGGAAGAGGACTTACTGTCATCAGTCTGGCCCACTCAAGTCATGCAAGCGTTTTAGAGGCCAGGCGGTTCTGTGGGTTGTTTTTTTTTTTTTTTCCTGAAGTTGGAAACGGGGAGGCAGTCAGACAGACTCCCACATGCGCCCGACCGGGATCCACCCGGCATGCCCACCAGGGGGCAGTGCTCTGCCATCTTGGGGGGTCGCTCTGCCACAATCAGAGCCATTCTAGCACCTGAGGCAGAGGCCACCGAGCCATCCTCAGCGCCTGGGCAAACTTTGCTCCAATGGAGCCTTGGCTGCGGGAGGAGAAGAGAGAGACAAAGAGGAAGGAGAGGGGGAGGGGTGGAGAAGCAGATGGGCGCTTCTCCTGTGTGCCCTGCCGGGAATCGAACCCGGGACTCCTGCACGCCAGGCCGACGCTCTACCGCTGAGCCAACCAACCAGGGCCGATTCTGTGGGTTTTTAATGAGGGCAAGTGAAGCAGCTCAACATTCTTACAGAGTGGGGCAAAAGTAGGTTTACAGTTGTAAGTATGGGAAACAAAAGTTTATTCTTGCATTATTATTTATTAATTATTGTATTATTTTCCCACGAGAACAATTATAAACCTACTTTTGCCCATCCTGTGTTGATCAGTGATCTGGAAAGGACCAGCCTGGCTTACCTGCTCGCCGAGGGCCGTGTAGCAGAGGGCATGGAACAGAGAGCTGAGGTTCAAGTTGGAATTTAGGCTTTTTCTGCCCATGTGATCTGTTTCCTCATCTCACAGGGATGGTGTGATGAGTAAAGGAGATAATGAATGTGAAAGTGTTTTGTAAATCGTGAAGCCACACAAATGCCAGCTGCCCCCGTGACTCATTTACTACTTAGCATAGAGTGTCTTTGTCTGCGCTGGGTTTTGGGCCATTAAGGCCTGGGACAGGTCATGAGCCTGTCTGGCAAGCAGGATCAAAAGGATGCTGTACAGATGAGTCATAATCAGAGGGGTCTGTTATTGCAACCAAGAGGAATTTGTAGATATCCCAGACTCAACAGGGGATGTGGAGTCTGTCTTACCTGGGCCCCATTTTTTTGTTGTTGTTGTTTTTTTACAGGGACAGAGAGAGAGTCAGAGGGATAGACAGGGGCAGACAGACAGGAACGGAGAGAGAGGAGAAGCATCAATCATCAGTTTTTCATTGTGACACCTTAGTTGTTCATTGACTGCTTTCTCATATGTGCCTTGACTGCTGGCCTTCAGCAGACTGAGTAACCCCTTGCTCAAGCCAGCGACCTTGGGTCCAAGCTAGTGAGCTTTTTGCTCAAGCCAGATGAGCCTGTGCTCAAGCTGGTGATCTCAGGGTCTTGAACCTGGGTCCTACGCATCCCAGTCCGACGCTCTATCCACTGTGCTACCGCCTGGTCAGGCCCATTTTGGAATCCAAATACTGTTAAGTGGTTAACAGTAGGCAGGAAATATAAAGCCAAAGGCGGTGTTTGGGCTGCAAGGTCAAAATAGCACAACAGTGTCGAGCCAGTCCCACCGCCTTGTTCATGGGGCAGGAGGAAAATCAGGGGTGATACACGGGTCTGAGCTGGGGAAGGCCCCTGAGAGGCGCTGAAGTCTGAATGGAGCCCGTGTGAGAGGCAGCATCTGCAGGAACACTTTAATGTCCAGGCCAATTGGGACAGACAATTGAGTCATTAAAGATTTAATGAGTATTGATGAGGTAAAATTTACTATGTGGTATGAGCTTATTCACAACTGTGACTAAGACATTGACCTGTCTTTACAGCTTGTGGACTTGGAGGATAAAGAGATGAATGAACAGGCAACGCTGTTCCCCTTTCAGTGGGGAACAAAGGGAAAAAGGAGAGTCTTCACGGTCCAGGCTTGTCCTCTCCGTCCAAGGATGTTCTCCATGAGTCTGGGCGGCGGGGGCCCCAGACACCATGCTGTTTTACAGTCTAAGTCCTCTCGGGAGCAGCTGCTCCTCTCCTGAGTGTGGAACCAGGGAGGGTGCTTGTCTTTAAGTCTCCTGGGTACAGGGCCTCGTTGCCAACCTGGCATCTCCTGGAGCCTAGACTCACCGGATACACCCATGAATCACCTTCACCTTGGGCTGTGGCTTCTGCAGGGCACCGACCTCTGGTCCTGTCACTGCACAGAAATGACAAACAGCAACGCCGTCTGTGGAGCCCTCCCCACCTGCTGAACACCACACGAATGGCATGGTTTCAAGCCTCAAACCTACTGAGATCACCAACAAATATTTAATGAGAGCCAGGCTTTGCGTGGGGGGTTGAGGAGGACACAGTGATGACTTCTGTGTCTCAGGAGCGGACAACTCAGCTGGGGCGGGGTGGCTGGGAGGTGGTTAAGGGTGGGGGATGCTAAAACAGGCATGCGTTTCCTAGGACAAGTGAGAATTCCAGGGAGGAAGTGGTCATACTTACTCCAAGGAGGGAGATTGAAGACATTCTATGAAGTGGTAGCACTGTCTTTAAGTATCAGGAAGGTCAGTATGATGGGAAGGGATGATACTTGTTAGACCTGGCCCCCCGGTATAGAACGAGACTCAGTAGAGTAAGTTTCACAAAGAGGGAGAGCGCTGAGAAAAAGGAATGGCAGACCTTTGGTGGTAGTGAGCTCCCTGTTTCTGGAGGTGGTTAAGCAAAGGCTGCATGAATGTAGAGTGGAGCTTTACAGAGGATGCAAGTGTTAGAGGAGTGGAACTAGACGCCCCTCACAGTATTTTGCAACATTCAGACTTTGTTTTATTTTTTTCAGCAAGATAGAAAAGAAAGTCAAGAGGGAAGAGGTTCAAAGGCTTTGGCCACGGCAGAGCTGCACAAGCTGCATTTGAGGAGTGAGAGGGGTGTTGGGGCAAGGGGTAGAGCTGGGCCCTGCCCTGCCCCTGCCCCTGCCCAGGCCTCAGGTGAGGTCTCCTGGAGAAGTTCGAGGAAGAAGTTCAGTTTTTACATCTCTCCCAGAGCAACTCGGCCTCCGTTTTTCAGCTGCCTGGGTGCAGGCAGGTGTCTGCTGCGGTTTGAATCTGATTTGTTTGCATTTCTGTGGCGGCAGCTGCTGCGACTGGTTGCAAAGGGAGAGATTTGCTTTGCACATAATTTGATCCAAGGGTTAGTTAATGAGCTTGCTTCCCTAGACAAGGGGGAACAACGTGCTTCCTCCAACCTCGCCTCGCTTGGTCATTAGCCGCGATGCTGTTCCCTGTGCCTTGTTAGACTCACGTGATCTCAGCTCAGGGGTGATTTACTGTGACTTCCGGTATTAAAACCTCTGAGTGAGACATGTGGAATGAATACTGCTCTGTAGTGAATTTGTTAGTGCATTTCCTCTCTGCTCCCCAAAAGATGTGACTGGCAAAAAAAGGGGGGGGCTTGGACCAGGAAAAGGCCACGATACCTTATAAAGTCAGGGTTCTTGATGATTCTGTAGAGAAAAATCATCGGAAATTGCTTTAAAAAACACTCACGTCTGTTCCCAGTAGGGACTGTTATTAATCTCAGGGGGAAAGATGGCTTGGCATCTTTCTGATATGCTTAAAATAGAATAAATAAGCATTTTTTATCTTAAAAAAGGAAGGAGGTGATGACCCCGGGTTTAAGTAATCTTGGTCAGCTTCTGACTTGCATATATATATGCTAAAGTATGCTGCTGTTCCAGACGGTGACAGCTGAGAAGCTGAGCTCATAAAGAATGAAAATTCGTGCAGTAACAGGTGAGGAGGCAGTGGGGCCTCCTGTCAGCTGCCCCGGGCGTGTGCCTATCTGCAGACCCTCGCCCGCGCACCGAGGGTCAGGCTCCGGGCCCCACATTTGGCTTAATGCTCTACTGCTGCTGTCATAAAATTTTTAATTTTTGAAAAAGGCCCCCCCATTTTCGTTTTGCACTCAGCCCTGCCGATGCTGTAGCCCGCCCGCCAGTGGCTCTCTCCAAAGGGCACCTGTGTTCTTCTGCCCTTTTCAAGGCTGACTTTGCTCAGGGAGCGAAGTGGTAAGTTGGCTCCATGAGTATGTGCATCGGGTAGAATTATGTGTCTGTCTTTTAGAACGATGAAGCATGTACTGCTTTTTTATGTCCTGTATAAAAAAAATAATGCAAGCTAATTGTGGAAAATTTGAGAAATACAAAGAAGAAGAAAATAATCATTCATGTACTCACCACACAACACATTTTTCAAGTTCTTTCTTTGTGCATTTAAAAAAATTTTTTTCCTTGTTTTTTGAGAGAGACAGAGAGAGAGGTGGGGAGGAAGGGAGAGAGAGAGAGAAGCATCAACTCGTTTCCCTTAGTTCCATTTAGTAGTGCACTCATTGATCGCTTCTCATACATGCTCTGACCAGGGATTAAACCTGTAATGTCTGGTGTGCCTGGTCAATGCTTTCTTTACCCACTGAACCATCCAGCCACGACCATCATGCATATTTTTGTTTTGCTCTGTCTTGACATCATTGGAAATATGCTGAAATAATGTTTTGGAAAATGCTTTTAAAAAATTCCCAGTATCGCATGAACTATGTATTTCCCCCATATATTGATATTCCACTGGACATAAATACCATTATTCATTCAATCTCTTATTTTCTGGGGATAGATTCCTGGAAGTCAGGCTTAGTCAGACTTTTGTCATCCATCACCACATCACTCTCGGGAAAACTGATCCAATTCATAGGGGGAAGGGAGAGAGGAATGAGGCAGGGTTGAAGGAGAGGTAGAAGAAAATGGCAGAAGAGAAGGGAGCCTTGCTAGGGTCCTTGGGCTCCATGGGTCATTGAGCAAGTTTCTTTCTTTCTTTCTTTCTTTCTTTTTTTTTTTTTTTGTATATTTCTGAAGTTGGAAACGGGGAGGCAGTCCGACAGACTCCTGCACGTGCCTGACCGGGATCCACCCGGCATGCCCACCAGGGGGCGATGCTCTGCCCATCAGGGGCGTTGCTCTGTTGCAACCAGAGCCATTCTAGCGCCAGAGGCAGAGGCCATAGAGCCATCCTCAGCGCCTGGGCCAACTTTGCTCTAATGGAGTCTCGGCTGCAGGAGAGGAAGAGAGAGACAGAGAGGAAGGAGAGGGAGACGGGTAGAGAAGCAGATGGGTGCCTCTCCTGTGTGCCCTGGCTGGGAATAGAACCTGGGACTCCTGCACGCCAGGCCAACGCTCTACCACTGAGCCAACTGGCCAGGGTGAGCAAGTTTCTTTTAAGTTCCTATTGCGGCACAGTGATTTAGACAGAACTAGTTTTCCCACTAGTCCAAAAATTCTTTCCTGGGTGACTGGTCCCAGTGTTTTCTGCCTCCACCAGCGCTGTAACAGGTGTTCTGATAGCCTGGGAAAGGGGGAGCCCCAAAAAGCTGTTTCACCCTTGGTTACTGTAGGTCAAGGGCAACTTATGTCCCTGCAAAGTTGCCGCTGGGACCATTTTAGGGCGCTAGGCTTGGCTTCATGCTTGGCTTAGGCTTGGCTTCATACAAAGTCTCCAAGTGGGAGGAAAAGAACCTTCCAGGCTTGCTGGCTTTAACTAAGGGTCTCCAGTGAGGACACAGAGCTTCAGAGATGCGCCGCCCTGGGCAGGTTCATTCCCAATGTCAGTGATCTCTGTTTGCAGTCGCCGAATGAGTTTGCCCCTTGCTGTCATGGTCAGACTTGTTTCTAAGAGGGAGAATGGCGAGCGGTTGGTCTGTTTACTACCGAGGCCTCTGCCTGTCTATGTGGGAGAAGCGGCCATATGCTGATGGGGAGAGATCTCTTTGAACTGCAAGTTGGAAAATCTCTAGACCGTTCCACTCTGGGTCTGTGGCCAGCGTGACTCCCAGGAACTGGCTTCTGCTGGGGAGAGTCTGGGGCTGGGATGGAGCGGGACAGGGAAGGAAGGGGATCGGGACCCTCTTTATATAATATTTAGTTGCTGAGATTCTTCTCTGCTTGCCTTGGTAATTTTCCCATTTTTGGAGATACAGAATTCCTGTCACATTGTTTTCACTGACCTTTCCGCCGCTGCCCACAGTCTGTCTACTCTCAGCCTTGTCCAGGGCCCTGGTGGGAGGTGGCTCACACCCACAAGCTGGCCCAGCTCCAGGCGAGCTTCGCCAGGGACAAACCACTGGCCTTGCGGCTTCTCCTCCCTAATCCCACCCCCATCGGGAGAACAAAAGGCTCCACCACAAAGAATGTGCCCTGGAAGGAACCCTCACTGCCCACGGTGGCCGCGGCCTCCCGCCTTCCTCTGCCTTTGCTTCACCCCAAGTCAGCTTAGCAAACAGAGGGTCCTCATACTGGGGTCTGTCTTAGCCTCTGCAGGTTCTTCAAGAATTTCTCGAATTTTGACTCCATTTTATGATAAGTTTTACAAAAGCGTTTGCCCCATTTGTAAAAATAAAATGTATTTGAGGTCAGTGATTTTGCATGCGTGTGTTTGGTGACCCTCTGAACATGTTTCTCCTTTCAGAGGGACAGCACTTTGCACCTTTGAGAAATGCTCCACCGTGGCTCTGATGCTGACAGCGGCCTGGCCTTCGCTGAGCCATTTATCAATGGAAAACCCCGCTCATTTAACTCCTTCGATAGGCCTATCAATAGGCATCACCATTGCCATACCCATTTTCCAAAAAAAATGAGAAAAAAACTTAAAGCTAAAATGGCTAGTCAAGGCCACACAAGTCAGGAAGCCAAGATGCAAATGCCAGCCTCATCCCAAAGCCCGGACCCTGGGTTTTATTAGAGTCCCTGTGAGAGGCATCATGCATGCCCGGTGCCATGGGGAGGAGGGTGGAGTGTGGTTATAAAAATTAATTCTAACATTCCCGGTCAGCTACTTGATAACCAGGAGGGGCTATAACACGTGTACACACATAACCAATAAAGGTCATGCTGTGATAACTGCTAAAAATCAAATGCAAGGCAGTGCTTAAGAGCAGAGGAAAGATTAATTCTAGCTTAATGGGCTGGATTCGAAGAGGGTAAGAAAGAGAGCATTATTTTTAAACTAAAATTTAATTGAGCTGCTGTTACATGCAAGGAATCATGCAGAGCACTTGAGATACTGAGATGAGAGAGGCGCTGTACGGCCTTCAAAGGGCTCCCTAGGGCAGACAGATGAATGAACGGACAAGGAGGAGGAGAGAGGGAAACTCAGGGCAGACAGATGAATGAACGGACAAGGAGGAGAGAGGGAAGCTCAGGGCAGACAGATGAATGAACGGACAAGGAGGAGGAGAGAGGGAAACTCAGGGCAGACAGATGAATGAACGGACAAGGAGGAGGAGAGAGGGAAACTCAGGGTAGACGGATGAATGAACGGACAAGGAGGAGGAGAGAGGGAAACTCAGGGTAGACGGATGAATGAACGGACAAGGAGGAGGAGAGAGGGAAACTCAGGGCAGACAGATGAATGAACGGACAAGGAGGAGGAGAGAGGGAAACTCAGGGCAGACAGATGAATGAACGGACAAGGAGGAGGAGAGAGGGAAACTCGCAATAGCGACACACAGAGGGGAACCTCTGGCCAGCATGGTTCTCCACCCCTCAGGGGTGTTTGGGGAGGTGCTGAGCGATCAGGAGAGAAGGGGAGGGAATACTGCATGCACGGGGAGCGGCTGGAACAAAGGAAGGGTGAGGTGGGGGCCCACACAGGGAATTAGAATCTGTTCCCAATTATTGAGGGCCAGGCGTGTGCCTAGGATAGTGGCTCTAGAAAGATCAGAGGGGGTTCTAAGCTCAAACCACAAAGTTTTCAAGCCTCAACAGGGAAATTGACATTTTCTGGCAACAGTGGGGACCTGTTGAAGGTGTTGAGAATGGGAGTGCTATGTCCTAGAAGTCTGACTCCTGCAGCACTGATGGGTGGGGCAGGCAGGGTGCAGACTGGGGTCAGGGAGGCCAGATAGGAGGCTATTGCAGCAATGCAGGTGAAAATGGGGTGGTCTCAGGTAAGGCTCCCCATTGCACTCAGAGTAAAGACCAAAACCATTACAATGACCCACCAGGCTCCCCCAAACTGAATGGCTGTCTCTGTGACCTCACCTCCCACCCATCTTTCCTGGTGTGGCCACATGGACCTGCTGGCTGATTCTTGAACATGTGTGTTATACTGACCTCAGGACCTTTGCAGTTTCTCTTTCCTCTCTCTGGAATGGTCTTCCTCCAGATGTTAACATGGTTCACTCCTGCATCTCCTTTAAGCCTTTGCTTAAAGTCTCCTTTTCAATGAAGACTTCTTAGTCACTTTATTTAAAACAATTTCCCCACTGTGACTCCCTGTCCCACTTTCATGTTCTATTTATTTTTATGCACCACACAATGTGTGTTACTTACCTATTTTCTGTCTTCTTCCAGTAGAATGGAAGTTCCTCGAGGGCAAGAATGTATCTGTTTTGCTCACTGCTCTATTCGTACTATCTAGCTCAGTGCCTAGCACATAGTAGGTATCAATAAAGATTGGCTAAAGGAGTGAATTACTGGATGAAAGAAAAAAAATTCACGAAGGCAAGGGAAGTAGCAATGAGGTCGGGAAAAGGAGAGAGATGGGGAGAAATTTAGGAAGGACAGCCAGCAGGACCTGGGCCTGCTGGGGTGGGGTGTGAGGGAGAGAGAGGCATCTAGAGTGTCTCTCAGTGTCTGGCTCCCATATAGGTCAGTGGAGGCTGGGATTGTAGTTTAAGTATGCTTGGAGGACCCCCGGGGGTAGGGCCCTGGGGTTTCCTGGAGTCACCTCATAGACCAGGGGTCCCCAAACTACGGCCTGCGGGCCACATGCGGCCCCCTGAGGCCATTTATCCGGCCCCCGCTGCACTTCCGGAAGAGGCACCTCTTTCATTGGTGGTCAGTGAGAGGAGCACATTGACCATCTCATTAGCCAAAAGCAGGCCCATAGTTCCCATTGAAATACTGGTCAGTTTGTTGATTTAAATTTACTTGTTCTTCATTTTAAATATTGTATTTGTTCCCGTTTTGTTTTTTTACTTTAAAATAAGATATGTGCAGTGTGCATAGGGATTTGTTCATAGTTTTTTTTATAGTCTGGCCCTCCAACGGTCTGAGGGACAGTGAACTGGCCCCCTGTGTAAAAAGTTTGGGGACCCCTGTCATAGACCATCAGAAGGAGGTAGGGGAGAGTAGAGAGATCAGACCCCAACCAGAGAAAATCTCTATTTTGTTTCTGGTTTCTTTGTTTTTTCTTTTATCTGTGAATTCAATAATTCACTCATTTTGCCAATATTTATTGAACCCTACAATGTGTGGTTTAATTTTTAAATTACTGAGCTCAGAAAGTATACTAAATTACAGTTATTGAATTCCTAGTATGTCCTGGACATTAGACTAAGTAGGCATTTAAAACTGGAGTATCTCGTTTTATTCTTTATGACAACTCGATGAGGGTGACACTGGTCTTATCACCCTCTTACTACAGACTGGGAAACTGAGGCAGGAAAGAGTAAGTGACTTGCCCATAGTCACGCAGCTGGTAAAGGAAGAGCAATGTGATTCCTGAATCCACGGTTTAAAGAGAAACGATACAACGTGTAGACCAATGGAGAACAAAGTATCCATTGTAGATGAAAACTCTTATATCTAAGCATATGGGGTTGCTAACATCCTGACCACCAGGGAACGGGGCCCATCCAGTCTGAAAAAACCAAGGGAAACCCGCACTTACACAGGGAAGGGAGGAAGAGGAAAGAGGGTAGGCTCTGCCTGGATTCCACCGTCCGCCAATCAGAAGTGGGGGGCAGAGTGAGGCACAGGCCTCTGCTTGGGTAGGTCCTTCCCGGGGAAAGGAAACACCCGCTTTGAGAAGAAGAGCTACGTATTATATAATTATCTGTGTAAGCAGACCAGCCCGACTACCGTCTTCTACAATTGAGAAGAAGAGCTATCAGCAGACCAGAGTTCGCATGAGGATGCGCTCAGTACGAGAGAGTGGAGTTATCTGAAGTGGTGAGCCAGTGGCCTGAAGCCAGTCAAAACCAACTGCTGGGAGAGGAACATTACCCGTTTTTCAAGATTTAAAACAAAGGACTTCAACTGGGTCAAGTAGTCAAAACCATCAAAAAGAAATGGGTCTGGTGGTAAGGTGACCAACTTTTTTACAATGAAGAGGAGGACAAAAATAAATTGAAGAAAACAATATTATAAATAAAAGAAACATTTTATTCATCACAACAATAATACACTATAATATGATAAATGCATAATAAAAACATTTGTAATATTTTATATTGTAATTATGCTTACATGCCTATTAATTTTTAATAATAATTGTAAGAAAAAGTACTCATTTAGATACAAATATGTCACGTCATACGCAATGCATTGACTCTGCCTCGACTGAATACGGACATTTACAGATTAGTCTTCTAATATCAAAAAGGAGGACATGCAGGAGGACACTTTTCGAGGGAGGACAGAACTTACAAAAGAAGGACTGTCCTCCCTAAAGGAGGACGACTGGTCACATTACTGGTGGGGACTGGGGGGAGTCCGTGCCCCATCTAAAGGCCAGTTGCTGCTCCCATCTAGCCAGTTCTTGCCACCAGGGAATGTGGGCTCTGGTAGCCTCATCTTCCAGTTGTGTGTGTTTTTTTTTAAGCTAGAAATCTATTTTTGTGTAAAATCCTCTCACTTTTAAATGTTGCCACTCCCCCTCTCCCAAGAAACCCCCACTATGTGGTCCAAACCAATAACCTCAGAGGGCCACATCTGGCCTGCAATTTATGTTCTCTGACAAGGATTCTTTGGGTCTTGAGAATCTGATGAAAACGATGGTCTTTCTTTTCCTCAGGAAAAGAAAAATGCCTGAATAAACACAAAAAGTTGTGGATATCCTTGGTGGCAGTCTCTGTGCCCCAGGAGGATACTGTTCATAGAGACATAAGTGACAAGGACTTTTTGTGAACGAATCTGAGGTCTGGGAAGGTACTGCTGACCTGTCGGCACCCAGAGGAGGCGTGTCCTGTATCTGAAAGAGACGGTGGAGTTGGGCAGCACGTCCACTTCTGTGCACCCTGTTAACCCCACCTTGCACCCACCCTCCCTCCTCAGCCTTGGTTAATTCCATGTGAGTCTGGAAGGTTGGCCAGGGGAGCAGGGCAGGGTCCGGAAGCGGTGGAAGGGCAGGTGTGGAGGAAAGAAGGATGCTTGATGGATAAGGAGGTTTTGAGCTGAACTTTGAGGATCAATAGAACTTTCTATTTATTTATTTTTACTAAGTGAGAGGTGGGGAGGCACAAAGACAGACTCTCCTACATGCACCCCACTTGGGAACCACCCAGCAAGCCCTTTGCTGGGTGATGCTCTGCCCATCTGGGGTCGCTGCTCCGTTGCTCAGCAACTGAGGCGAGGCTATGGAGCCATCCTCAGTGCCCAGGTCTACTTGCTCAAACTGTTTTAGCAATGGCTGAGGGAGGGGAAGAGAGGAAAAGAGAGAAGGGGGAGGGGTGGAGAAGCAGATGGCTGCTTCTCCTGTGTGCCCTGACTGAGAATTGAACCCGGGACTTCCACACGCTGGGTTGGTGCTCTACCACTGAGCCAACCAGCCAGGGCCAACAGAACTTTAAAAGAGGGAATGAATCATTTTTCTGCTCTCGGTCAAGGAGGAGGAGTGTGACTTAAACTTGGAATGCCCTAAATGCCAGGGCTGTCTGCGTCCAGAACAGGCATCACACGCAGCAGGCTCTCCTTCCAGCCAAGCATGTGTCCTAGCCAGGCTTCAAAACTTACACAGGTGACATGTGAGCCCATCCTGAGCTCAGCCCGTTAAAGAATGTGGATCTGCCCTTAATTGGTAGCAGGGAGGAGCTGAACTTTATGTACTTGTCACATAGCATCGCTTGAGCTCCCTGCAACTCAACATTTACCAAATGCTCAGTTGCAAAGGAAAATATCATTAACAGAAGCAAAAGACAAACATCCCTACTATTCCCCTAGATTCCCCAAGCCTTATCTATGGGTAAGTCAGACCATCAGAGATCTTCAGAGAGTGGGGTTCCTGAAGACATAATTTTGGCTTCTAGTTGGCTAGCGTTATTGAACAGGGCTTTTCTGCTATGCTGCTGGCCTAATGGTGTACTTATGAGAATGTTAATGATGAGCTTTGCGTTATTAGTCAAGTTTCTACTTTCTGAATACTTGTATGGCAGCCCCTAAGATGGCTTCCAATGAGCCTTGTCTCCTGGTAATTTGTCTTTGTGTGGTCACCTCCCACATTGAATAGGGCTGACCTGAGTAACCCATAGGATCTACCTGAAATGACGGAGTGTGACTTCTGAAGCTTCTGAGTGAAGTCTGTTTGTCCTCTTCTCTGTCATGTAGCTTTAAGATTCTTTTGTTGTTGTTTTAATTTTACATTCTGTGAAGATGTAGAGATAAAATTCTGTCTTGCAGTAAAAACAAAAACATTTTCTTTAATTTCTAATTTATGTGATTTATCTGCACATTAAAAAAAAAGCATCTTGATTTATGTTTTTAAAAAGTCATAAAAGATAATATGACTTGTACCATATTCTTTCTTTCTTTCTTTCTTTCTTTCTTTCTTTCTTTCTTTCTTTCTTTCTTTTTTTCTTTCTTTCTTTCTTTTTTTTGTATTTTTCTGAAGTTGGAAACAGGGAGGCAGTCAGACAGACTCCTGCATGCGCCCGACCAGGATCCACCCGGCATGCTCACCAGGGGGCGATGCTCTGCCCATCTGGGGCGTTGCTCTGTTGCAACCAGAGCCATTCTAGCACCTGAAGCAGAGGCCACAGAGCCATCCTCAGCGCCCGGGCCAACTTTGCTCCAATGGAGCCTTGGCTGCGGGAGGGGAAGAGAGAGACAGAGAGGAAGGAGAGGGGGAGGGGTGGAGAAGCAGATGGGTGCCTCTCCTGTGTGCCCTGGCCGGGAATTGAACCCAGGACTCCTGCACGCCAAGCTGACGCTCTACCACTGAGCCAACTGGCCAGGGCTCTACCATATTCTTTCTTATACTGCCCACCTTGTGGAAAGTTGGCTTCCATGTTGTGAGGACACTCAAGCAGCCCTATGGAGAGCGGCCCATGTGGTAAGGCACTGAGGTGCACAATAACCTCTGTACCTTAAACTCTATCTATCCAAGACCAAATCTATTGTTTTGCCCAAGCCTGTCCCTCCTCCTGGATTTTCTGCTCTGGAGAATGGTATAGTCAGTTCCCTTGGTTTCTGACAAAAAATGTGGAACATGATTTCTGAGCATCTCTCATCCCTTCTGTACTCCACCAATCAACATAATCCTGGATTCTTCCTCCCACTGTCTCATGCCCTGGGGCTCTTCTCTACATTCCCATGGCAACTGCCTTAGTTCAGGCCCCAGTGCTCTTACAGCCTCCTAACTGGTCTCTCCCCCCCACCTCAGCCTTCCATCTATAGCCAGTCTTTCCATCCTGTCCAGGGTAGCTATTAAAACTGCAGGTCTGGGTGTGATGCTCTCCTGTGTAAAGCCACATCTGCTCCCACGTGTTTAGGGAAAATCCGGACTCCTGATCCTGATCTCAAAGGCCCTTCAGAGCAGGGTCCTGCCTGCATCTCTGATCTTAGCTCTCCACGGCCCCGCCTTTGTTCAGTCTACACTAGAGGGCCCTGAGCTCCTCTCTTCTCTAAGTCTCAATGCCACTGAACTCACTGTCTCCTACACCTGAAGTCTCTCTCCCCGCCCTCCTCACCAGGTTGACAGACAGCCCCTTCCAGCACAGCTCACGCTCCCCTCCTCCAGCCTCTGCTGCCCTATCCCCTCCCTTGGCCCAGGCTGGGTGGGGCCCTCTCCCCTGGGTTCCCTTGTTTCATCACCTTTATCAGACACCATCACACCGCACTGGAATCATTTGTTTTCTTGTCTGTAAACAAAGTGGGGTGAGGACAGGACCTGTTTTTTAAAGCTCTGTAATCCTAGTACCCGGCACAGTTTGGCCTGTTATAGATGTTTAACAAATGTTGATTGAATGAAGGAATAAATGAAAGGCCACATACATCGCAGAAGAAAGTGTATTGTTCATAGTCCACAAAGCTGAGAGTAACAACAAACGTTTTTCCTCTTGAATTTCAGGTGCACAGGGTTAAATTAATCTACTCCTCAGCTCATGTCATATGATCACCATGGGTCTATACAACATTCATTCAGTCAGCTTACCCCCATTCATTAGTTCTGTCACTCTTCTGATTTGTTTAATGTTGAGTCTTTGAAAAATACCTATGATTGTTTTGTGAGCATATATTTTTGATTTACTTGAACAGTATGATGTTGTACAGCCCATTCTATTCAGGGCCATGTTTTTAAAATCCAACGGCGTTGCCATGTGTATAGCTAGCCTATTGCCTTTTATTTTATTTTTTGACAGTTTTTATTATTAAATTTAAGGGAGTGACATTGTTAATAGGATCATGTAGATTTCAGGTGTATATCTCCATGATACATGATCTATATATTGCATTGTGTGCCCACCATCCAGAGTCAACTGTCTTCTGTCACCATATATATTTGGTCCCCTATACCCCCTGCCACTGCCCCTGCTTTTAACTACTTCATTTTTATCCTGAAAATCAACCTTTAAATATTTTACTTTGTTCTCATGATTTTTAGTTTGTTTTGTTTTTTAAATATAATCCTCTTATCAGCAAAATAAGGAAGTCAGGGCAAATATGGACACTTCCATTTTACTGAGGAAGAACTAAAGATTAAGTGAGCTGCCCACGTCACATCGCATTTCTGTGGCAGAACTTGAGTGGGGTTCACTGTCTCCTAATGCCAAGCTCAGTGCGTGCTCAAGGATCGTGCTCCTTTGTCATTGTGGGTATGGCCACTGCTGTATTGGAGGATGTGGGAGGTGGGCAGGAGGACACAGTCTGGAGGTGGGCAGGAGGACACGGTCTGGAGGCAGGGAGGAGGACACGGTCTGGAGGTGGGTGGGAGGACACGGTCTGGAGGTGGGGGGGAGGACACGATCTGGAGGTGGGCGGGAGGACACGGTCTGGAGGTGGGCGGGAGGACACGGTCTGGAGGTGGGCGGGAGGACACGATCTGAAGGTGGGGGGGAGGACACGATCTGGAGGTGGGGGGGAGGACACGATCTGGAGGTGGGCAGGAGGACACGGTCTGGAGGCGGGCGGGAGGACACGATCTGAAGGCGGGCGGGAGGACACGATCTGGAGGCGGGCAGGAGGACACGGTCTGGAGGCGGGCAGGAGGACACGGTCTGGAGGGGATACGGTCTGGAGGCGGGAGAAGGACACGGTCTGGAGGTGGGGAGGAGGACACGATCTGGAGGTAGGGAGGAGGACACGGTCTGGAGGTGGGGAGAAGGACACGGTCTGGAGGCGGGCGGGAGGACACGGTCTGGAGGCGGGGGGGAGGACACGGTCTGGAGGCGGGCGGGAGGACACAGTCTGGAGGTGGGGAGGAGGACACGGTCTGGAGGTGGGGAGGAGGACACAGTCTGGAGGTGGGGAGGAGGACACGATCTGGAGGTGGGCAGTAGGACACGGTCTGGAGGTGGGCAGGAGGATACTATGGAAAGGCACAGCTTTCAGGGAGTGGGAATTCCTCCGGGCTTGGGTTGCAGGCTGATTGCTAGCTGAGTGCAGTGGACACTTCCCGGTCCTCAGTTACTTCTGGGAGCCATTGTTGAATCGCCTGAAGGGCAATGTCCCAGCCCTACAAGGCCCCGCTCCTGGAATTTTCCCCATCTGCCCACCATCATCACTGCCTCTGTCTCAGGTGCCGGTGTCTGCTTGGCAAGTTCTGATACGGAATATCTGTGCTTGTTTTTCTGAATAGTGAAAATTATAAAGTACTCTAGGTCTCCTCTGCAGATCTTACCCACGAGAGAGAATTTCCAGGGGCTCAGGCCGCTGCTTTTCACCCTATCCTCTCCCCATTACTGGAAATATTCAGAACTATAATCACAGCTAATATTTGTAATTGTTTGAAGCACACTGTTTAGAAAGTGTTTATTACCTCTATTAATACTCACATCTCCAATACATGTTGTTACCACTGTCCTCTTTTTAGAGAGGAGAAAACTGAGCCTCAGAGAGGGCAAATAACTTTCCCACAGTCACACAACAAAGCAGTAGCATAGCTGAAACTCAGATCTAGATCTTCTGATCACACGTGACATGCCTTATCCACTATCCCCCACCAAGGGCAGCTATACCATGTTTCTCTAGGAGAATGCCAGGTTGATGCCTGAGACCCACGTGAAGATAGCTTCATAAAAGGAAATTGCTCATGTCTCTCCAGTGAGTCTCCTAACTGGAGCATCAGTGCTATCCATCATTTAGCACTGGTGCCCAGAGCCCCTACCGGGTGTGCAACCAACTCTGTGTAAGTGAGGAACGTACAAGGTCTCCTTCTGTCCTCAGAGTAACATAGCCATCTCCCAGTGAATTACAGATGACTAATTAAAATGCAGGCTTTTCAGGAAGGGAGGAAGGAAGGGAGAGAAGAAATCTTATCTATTTTTTTTTCCGAGGAAAACAGGCAAACTGTTTTAAGTCTCTAACAAATTTACATTTGCTACCATTTTCCAAAGTGCTCTCCGATGTCCTTATCAAGACCTTTTGTTTTAAGTAAAATATTATTATCCAACTTACAGATGAGGAAACTGTGATTCTCAGAGGTTAGGAATCACTTAACCTTGGAGACAGTCTATTAGGACGGGGAAGACCTTGAGTTTTGATGCCGTAGAACCTGGATTCAAATCAGAGTAGCTCTGAGTTATCAACATGGTCTTTGTCCAGTTCCTTAGCATCTCGGGCTTGGGCTTCCGCTTCCAGAAAACGAGGGATGGTAACCGTGCCCATCCCTTAGGGTTACTCTGAGGATTAAATAGGGTATTGCATGGCACATAGAAAGATCTCAGTAGATACTGGCTTTCTTGTTTCAGTATTATTGTCATTGCCATCACTACTATTACGAAAGTATCAGGCAGCACTATTATTTATAATAGTACACATTCAGCACATGTTAGTTTCCCCCACATAACCCCAAGGCCCCACTTCCCTCAGCTAGTAATTGTTGGAGACAAGTTGGCCATGATTTTTTACTTTAGTACCAGTACTCTTCCATAGTACCTTGCTACCCAGCTCTCTATTTAGTACCTTAAAAATGCAACCAGACCATAGTATCTACCGTATTTCCCCATGTATAAGATGTGCTTATTTTTGAAAAATTTAGGGTCTAAAAACTGGGTGCATCTTATACAGTGGTTGTAGATTTTTTTAATTTGAATTTCCTGCTTTTTCGTGCAGATGAGGAGTTGTATGAATTTTATGATGAATAAAACTTGAATTCAATAACTTTATGTAATACTTTTTTTTTCAAATTTTGGGCCCCCAAATTAAGGTGCGTCTTATACATGGGAGCATCTTATGCCTGGGGAAATACGGTATCTCCATGATGCTCATATTCTTTCCATTTCAAAAGGGATATCTGGATACCTTAAGATCAATTCTTCAGAATATCCAATTACCTTGTGCTGCTTGGAGAAGGACCCATGTGCCATCTGTATGACAGCATAGTGTCCCAGGATATGGTGTTTCTGCTAATTATCTTTACGTTTGAGGAAACAGACAATTCTGTATGAACAGTAAACTAGGAAGCTGAAAATAATGGGAAGAGTATAATGTCAAAATTAATCTTAAAGCAAAGTTCATCAACACATAGTCATCTTTATGCTACATGGTGATTTAAGTATAAATGAAAGCAATGTGTGTAAATGAAAATTGTCAGTAATATTTTGTGCAATCAAGCCAAGCACTTGCAGGGGCACTGAGGGGAGAGCAGCCGTCCTGAGTGCAGGTGGGTAATACGGTGTTGGCTCCCAGTGTCTCTAACCTGCTCAAAGAAAGGACTGCCCACGGGGTCCCTAAGATGCTTACTCCAATGCCTGGCAGTCTTAAGTGTTCAATAAGGGCTGCTCCTCTTCTTCCTCATCTATTTTGTCTTCTTTACCTTCCCTCTCCCTCTTCATGTTACAGTTATTAGCATTTCTTAACCTTAACTAAAATGGTCCCAGGACCACTACCTTAGTTCCCAGTATTTGGGAGTGAGTCATTAGGAGCTAGGCATTTGGAGACCCTTGTTAAGACATTCAGAAAGAAGGGGGAAAATAATCTGGAAGATATATTTCTAGGATTTATGATTAAGTTCTGATACCAAATGATAACTTTCTCAGATAAGAAAAGCAATAAGTAAACAGTCAGATTATAGTCATTTTGAACACTTTCTGGTTGCTGGAGTGAAGGGAACAGAGCAGCAACCATGGCAAAATGAGGAAGTGGCTGTGGGTCCACGCAGGGTGGTAATATGGTAGGAGAATTCTGGGGGCCTGCTGCATAGCCCTCAGTAACCCTTCGTCTGAGAATCCTCCCTGCCTCGCCCTGGCCAGTCACTGGGATGGTCTCTCCGTGTGTTAGCAGACGTTCATCGTCTGAGATCGGAATGGATCAGTCCTTGGGGAGCTGAGCCAATCAGACCCTCTCTCCTGGGAACTGGAAACCTGTGACTCAGGAACAGTGAGTTCCTGTGAGGGGCTGGAACTGAGGGTTGAATGACGGCTGTCAGGTAAAGAGAAGCAGGAAAAGCCAGTGTGCAGAGAGAGGGAGAAGACTGAACTAGAAGGACAGAGAGAAGCGGACGTGAGGGGACTTCACGTGATCCTAGAGGAAAAACGAAGATGGCCGAGTGGGTTCCTGTGGGGCTTCCAGCTCCTGGTTTAGGTCTCTTTTGAGGCCCATCTCCTCTGCCTGCTTGTGGGTCCTGTGAGACGCTCTGACATCTGTGGAATCCATTTTCCTATTCTGTTTAAACTAGCTCAAATGGGTTTTGTTATTCGCAACCACAAGGACCTTAAGCCAAACGTGGTGTCGTCAGATTGCTTTCTCAACACCTTTTACCAAAAGATGAGGAATTTGGATAGTTTTGTTGAAGGATACTATTGCTCAAAATATACATTGATGCTTCCTTCTTGGAGGCTCATGCCCAGCATACTAGATCCTTTTAAATCACTTTCTTCCCTTCCTTCCTGGCTTGGAGTCATAGGGTGAATGTGGTGACAGTGGGGTGGGGATAGAACACACACAGCTGTACTGGAGACTTTATATCCTGTGTGATGTCTTCTTAGAAAAGCAGTCACTTCCCAGCATCCTCTATCCAAAGCCTGGGGCGTTCCCTCATCTGACAGCTTCCTGAAGACTTCTCGAGGGCCTCAAGGCACCTGCTGCCACAGTTCTTACTGCTGGACCTGGAAAGCCTGCCCAGTGCATTTGGAGCTAAGAATGGCGGGGGGGGGGGGGGGGGGGCTACGGGGGGCTTAACAGAGTTCTAAGGGGAATGGAGAAATCAGTTTCCAAGAAGTACAAGTCCATTTCCGTTTATTGCAAATAGATACAATGCATGTGAGAACAGCACCAAATAGGCACTTAACATCTTTTTAAAACATCCTCAGTTTTCTTCTATCTCCCCTATGGCAGAAAAACTCATTGTCCCAGGCTGTTTGGAGTGATAAGAGATGCAGAATGACAGAATGCTTCAAATATGTTTTCTGTGTTGGGGATAATTAAAAATCCAGAAAATATGCACAATGTGAGCTTAGTTAGGACAAGGTCTCAAGTTCAGGGCAGGTCAAGCCTACAAGTTTGTGGAGGAGGAATCTGTCCTGTTGAACAGACACTTCCTATAGAGTAAAACCTGAGGACAAATTTCCGAGGCTCATTTATGCATGCAGTGTGATAGATTTCTAAATGTGAAGTCCTGGGACCACCCCCAAAATTCTATACCCAAGAAGAACAGAAACTCTAGAGGAAAAGTTTTGCCGGTCGTCCAGCAGTGAGCATCTGATGAACACGTGCACTGATCTGGCAGCCGCAAAAGAGTCACCAGAAACAGGTCCCACGCTGAGAACCTTCACATTTCACTCACATGATCAGGCGGCATTTATGAAGCACCTGTAATGTTGCCAGCCCCTATTCTGGGCGTGGGACTAAAGCAGTGATCGGAGTAGCTGAGGCCCCTGCACCTGTGCGGTTTACGTTCTAGCAGAGAGAGGCAGAAAACAAGCCAGAAAACAAATTAATTTTAAAATATGCTGATTTTCAGAGAATAAAGGAAATAAAGCAGAGTCATGGGATGGAATCGGTTTGGGGAAAGGGATGATTTTGAATAGGGTGGTCAGGGAAGGCCTCCGAGGCCCGATACTGAGGAGGAAGCAGTGAAGTGAAGGTCTGGGGAAGCATTTGAGGTCAGGAAAACAAAAGAACGTTTGAGGACCAGGAAGACGAGCCACACAGCTGGAGGGGGACAGTCAGTGAGGCCAAGGAGCGCCAAGGCCAGACCCCTCGAGCCTCGCAGACCACAGAAGACTTGGATTTTATTCTGAGAGTAATGAGAGGCCTTTGGAGAGTTTTAAGCAGGAGAAAAATCCGGTCTGATTTGTTGTGAGATGTGAACACTCACTCAGCTGCTCATGGAGAATGGACACTGAGAGAACAGGAGTGGAAGTTATTAGTAAGGAGACTAAGCTAGAGCAGTAAGCTCAGAAGAGGGATGTTGGTGGCTAAGATCAGGGTGATGGCAGTTGGGACAATGGGACATGATGGAATTTAACATACAGCCTGGGGGACAGGACTTGTGTGGGGGATGGGTGGAGAAATGGAGGACAACTGGGGACTTTGATCTAAGCCAGGGGTCCCCAAACTACGGCCCCGCGGGCCACATGCGGCCCCCTGAAGCCATTTATCTGGCCCCCACCGCACTTCCGGAAGGGGCACCTCTTTCATGGGTGGTCAGTGAGAGGAGCATAGTTCCCATTGAAATACTGGTCAGTTTGTTGATTTAAATTTACTTGTTCTTTATTTTAAATGTTATATTTGTTCCCGTTTTGTTTTTTTACTTTAAAATAAGATATGTGCAGTGTGCATAGGGATTTGTTCATAGTTTTTTTTTACAGTCCGGCCCTCCAATAGTCTGAGGGACAGTGAACTGGCCCCCTGTGTAAAAAGTTTGGGGACCCCTGATCTAAGCAATTGCAGAGAGTCACCAACTAAGACCAGGGAGAAGGGACACAGAGAAATTTTAGTGGGAAATTGAAGAAAAGATTTAAAGGGGAAAATTATGAGTATGATTTCAGGCATGTTAAATTTAGACGGCTTATTATACAGCTTGTTCAGACAAACACAGGAACAGGCAAAACAATGTAAGTATTATATATAGAAAGTCACTATGCACAAGATGCCTTGAATATACAAAATGCCCTTAATATTTTTTATACTTACGACCTGTATAGCAAAGGGTTCTTCTGTACCCTAAATCTCCAACTCCACTATTTACTTAGATAATTGTGGGCATATACTTAACTCCCCAAATTTTGTGTTCTCTACCAGTAAAATGTAGATAAAAACAGTCTCAACTTTGTAAGGTTGTAGAGTAGATCAAAAGAGATTCTGCACAGCTCTTGGTACAGGGTAGGCATTTGATAAATATTAACTATTGGTAATTGTATTAGTTTGATGAGGCTGCCATAACGAAGTATAACCAACTGGGTGGCGAAGACAGCAGGAATTTATTGTCTCACAAGTCTGGAGACTGCAAGTCTGAAATCAAGGTGTCAGCAGGGCCACACCCCCTCTGGAGTCTGCAGGGGAGGGTCCTTCCTTGTTTCTCTCAGCTCTGGTGTTGCCAGCATCCTTGGCATTCCAGGTGTGTAGATGTATCACTCCAATCTCTGCCTCTGTTGTTACATGGCTGCCGTCTTGTGTGTCCCACACAGGAAGTGTCTTCACACAGTATTCTCTGTGTGTGTCTCTCTCTCCTGTTGTTATAAGGACACCAGTCATTGGACTAAGGGCTCACACTTCTCCAGTATGATCTCACCTTAACTCATTATGTCTGCAAGGACTTTTATCCAAAGAAGGTCATGTTTGGAGGTATAGGGGGTTGGGACAAGAGGCACAATTCAACCTATAACAAGAGCATTCATAATATCATTAAGTTATCTCCATATAGTAGTAGAGGGCCCTGCCAAACAGAACTCCTTACAACCAGTTCTTCTAATTCACATCACAGTCTTTGTGACAAAGAACTTGACTGTATGCTGTTGGCATTTTAACAGAAAGGGGGTTGAGACGATGTATTTATACTTAGAATCATGGAATTTTAAGTGTTCAAAGTGACCAAGATAACTTAATCCAACTCCTTCCTTTGGTGGTTGGGAACACCGAAGCCCAGAAATAATAATGAGATTTGGCAGAGGGCACACGTTTGGACAGCAGCCGAGCCAAGTCGAGCAAGCTTGCCTTCTTAGATAATGTTTCCGCCACTATACTTATTAAATCCTGTGCTCAAATACTAACTTGAATTTCACTACCTTTGCCTCTTCCTAATCATGTCTCCCCTCCCAACCATCTCACCCGCCTAAGGTTCAAACTTTTCTCCAAATGGAAACATCATCTGAGAAGATCCAGGACCCAGGACAGGGTGGAGATACCTCCCTCCTTCTTCAACTGGATTCAGAACACTGGTTTTTCACTTCCTGTTTGACTCTGGAGAGGTTAAGCAGCAACGGAGAGGTTGTAAAATATAAAATTCTAAACAAATGTGGTGGGCTTTTGTGACTTCATCTATAGTTCTTGCAGCCAGAAAATGATTAATGATGTTATTTCAAGCAACTCATTCTTTAGAAAGCAATTCTTGTACAACACAAGTTGGAGTTAGAATTCTTACCTTGAGAGTAAACCTCAGGCTTAAATGTCATATCAGTGAAGATGCTTTCAGCAGCAGGTAACATACTAATAGCCGAAGGAAAGTTGTCAAAGCAGGGAAGAGATGCATCTCACAAAATGAGAATGTTAGACTGAGGCCATTCAAGGTTGCTTAACTGGGCAGTTCAACAAGTCTGTTCTGAAGTGACTTCTTGGGAATCCTGCTGGCTTTTTCCTGGGACGACAAAATGGCTGCAGAGGTTCCAAGGGTAATTGTATTATTCATCATGCCTTTCTATTTTCTGTATTTCCTTTTGTGTGTGTGTGTGTGTGTGACAGAGACAGAGTCAGAGAGAGGGACAGATAGGGACAGACAGACAGGAAGGGAGAGAAATGAGAAACATCAATTCTTTGTTGTGGCTCCTTAGTTGTCCATTGATTGCTTTTTTTGTTTGTTTGTTTGTTTTTGTATTTTTCTGAAGCTGGAAACGGGGAGAGATAGTCAGACAGACTCCCGCATGCGCTCGACCGGGATCCACCCTGGTGGGCGATGCTCTGCCCATCAGGGGGCGATGCTCTGCCCCTTCAGGGAGTCGCTTTGTTGCGACCAGAGCCACTCTAGCGCCTGGGGCAGAGGCCAAGGAGCCATCCCCAGCACCCCGGGCCATCTTTGCTTCAATGGAGCTTCGGCTGTGGGAGGGGAAGAGAGAGACAGAGAGGAAGGAGAGGGGGAGGGATGGAGAAGCAGATGGGTGCTTCTCCTGTGTGCCCTGGCCGGGAATCGAACCCGGGACTTCTGCACGCCAGGCCGACGCTCTACCACTGAGCCAACTGGCCAGGGCCTGATTGCTTTTTCATATGTGCCTTGACTGGGGGGCTACAGCAGACCGAGTGATCCCTTGCTCGAGCCAGCGATCTTGGGCTCAAGCTGGTGAGCCTTGCTCAAACCAGATGAGCCTGTGCTCAAGCTGGCGACCTTGGGGTCTCAAACCTGGGTCCTCCGTGTCCCAGTCTGACGCTCTATCCATTGTGCCACCGCCTGGTCAGGCAATTTTCTGTATTTCTGATGCTTTGATTTTTGGAACATTGTTGCTGCCTCTAGAGAAACTGCCCCTGCCAGGACTGGCTAATTTCTGGCAAGTTAACTACTCACCTGCAAGCATGCATTTCACATGCAAACTGACCAATCCAGAGCCCCTACCCCATACCCCAGACCTCAGAACCCAGACCCAGTCACCTCCTTCATCAGGTTCTTACAAGGCCCTCACACACTGGACCACTATCCGCCTGCCTGCCCTCATTATCCCGGAGCCAAGTCCCTGGCAGCTAGGGACAGCCCCTACGCCCAAGAGCTGGCTGAAATTATTCAAACTAGCCAATCGTAAGCCTGCTTACCCTGCCTCATCTGCATTCTGCAGAAACTGCACTAAAGACTTGTCCACATTTTCCCCTTCACTCTGTCTGTCTCTCTCTCCCCTGACTGACCCTGGTGCTTCCCCATGTGGCCCCCATTGCTGTGCTCCCTCCCCTCGGGAACTCTGAGTAACAAACTATCTTTTCAATAGCAATTGTCTCGCCTGACCTGTGGTGGCGCAGCGGATAAAACGTCGACCTGGAACGCTGAGGTCGCTGGTTCAGAACCCGGGGCTTGCCCAGTCAAGGCACATATGGGAGTTGATGCTTCCTGCTCCTCCCCCCTTCTCTCTCTCTCCCCTCTCTCTAAAAGTGAATAAATAAAAATCTAAAAAAACAAAAACAAAAAAAAAACCCCCAAGTCAATAGCAATTGTCTCCTAATCTGTTGGCCTCACCATACATGAAAAATAACAAAACCTACGCTGAAAAAAGTATGATATCCTCATATGAATACTCCGAAACCACAAATGGGCTGGGGAGGGGACACCTTCCTTTGAGCACAGGGGAGGTGAAGATCGGAACTAAATCCGAGTCTGATGACAAAGGTAACGGAGGGACTTGGCTGTTGGGTAGACAATCCACCTAGTTGGTCACAAGCCCCAAAGGAATACGAGAAAGAGGAAAGATCAAAATTGGGCTGGTAAACTCGAGGAAGGCCTCTGGAGTGCGTGAGTGTCCACGAGATCTAGAGTCCTAGACCGACTCTGGGTATGCGGAATGAGGAAGCGAGAAGGCAGCTGAGGCCAAGGAGAAATAGGAAACAAGTGAGTTGTACTTTGCCAAGAATAGAGAGGTAGCCATGGCCAGGGGCACGTTTGAAGATCCTGGTCCTTGTTGACTGGAAATCACTTTGGAATGAAAGAAGACGGACATCGCGTCAAAGTGAACAACCTGGGTTACAGGAGCACCTAGACTCCTCCCCACTCAGGAGTCCTGGTGAGAGGTGCCACAAGACATCTGTGACAGAGAGCAGGGTCATAAGATCTATTCCTGCCTCCTGCCTGTGACTCATGGCATGACTCAAGGTGAAGCTCTACCCATCTCCGAGTCCCCAGCCGCCGTCCTGGGAGAACAAAGACACATCAGCGTTCCCACCCCCACAAGGCCGGCTCTCTCACCAGGGTCCTGCAAAGGCTCCCAGACTGCCTTCCCCGCCTGCCCACTCCCTGTCTCTCCAGCCTTTCCAGCTTTCTCCCCCTCCCACTCTCCCACTTTATTTTTCTTTTCCTCCTTTTCCAAATAGCACTGCTCCAGAGCAGCCCAGGCACATGTCCCGGGCATGGCCCCATGGGCTGCCCGAGCTGCCGGACCAGGCCTGTGATCGCTCCTGTTAACAGCTCAGTGCCCAGGATAAATAACGCGGCGGAAGGCGGCTCCTGGCTGGAGCCAGACCGGTTCTGCAGGGGGTCAGCTTCCATCCCAGGAGGGGAGGGGCGTGTTGAATGCCAACAGGCATGTCTCTCTAGGTGCCATCTCCAATTTTACAGAGCACGGGTCCTGGTGGGGCCTTCCGCTGGAATCCTGCAGAGACACTATCACTCTTCTCATTGTTTTCCTTGCAGATTAGTTAATGGGTTTAACAGCTCTGGTTGCTGAGCAGACTTATAAAATCGGGGGAAGGGGTGGTGGTGGAGTGAACTGGAGTACCCACTGTGGGCACCTGGTTGTTGACGGCCTCCAGGAGCTGGGGGGGGGGGATTCAGGTGGAATTAACTCTCATTGGTTTCTTGGGGGGGGGGGGTGGCTCCTTTTCCCCTGGAAGGAATAATGTTTGTTGTTAGTGTTTGTTTAAGGAATGTATAGAGATTGTAGATGTATAGAGACTGTAGCCCTGGATACAACAGATGGAGAGTGAGGTTCTTAGTGGGGTATGGCTGGTGTTGCTCAGCTCTGGGAGGAGCTGGCAGCAGCGTCAGGAACCAAGCATTATCTCATGACTGGCTTGTTAATCTCATGTCACAAAGCACAAACAGAAAACACCCATGGGTGCTCTGGTGCTGGGCATGTGGGCACAAGTGCATACTGAGTGGGTGGACCGGGACAAAGTTAAGAACTACAGTTCAAGGAGAGTAGGGATGGGATGGAGTGGGCAAGGAGGTCACAGCATCGGGGAGAGAACTGGTCAGAGCACGTAACTCGAGTGACTCATCTCTGCGATGAGCTGAGACCAGCAGGTGCCCTTCAAGCTAGAAACCATGGCAAAGTGAGGGTTCCTGCAGGGGCTGGAGCTCTGAAAGGGGGAGATAGGAGTGGGTAGTGCGATAGGGAACAAGAAAAACAACTGTTGTTAAAAGAGAAATTTGGGATCCTAGCCAGGTAGCTCAGTTGGTTAGAGAGTTGTCCTAATGCAACAAGGTTGTGGGTTCGATGCCCAGTCAGGGCACATACAAGAATCCACCAATGAATGCACAAATAAGCGGAACAACGAATCTATGTTTCTCTATCTCTCTCTCTGTCTTTCTAAAAATCAACCAATACTTTTTTTTTTTTTTAAAAAGAGAAATTTGGGGCTCAGAGAAATTATATGGAGGAGATGGTGCCATAAAGTCTCCTGATTTGAGAGGAAGCCTTTTCAGCTAATGGGAGATGCTTTGGAATAAAAAAACAGGCCAGGAAATGGGCAAACGGCCTTCAGCATAATAAGGCCAGGATAATTACTTCCCCGAGAGTAGGGTCAAAGCTGTGTTAATGGAAAGAATATGTGCGCCTTACACATCCTAGACTGCAGTTTTTGGGAGAAAATTCATTGTAGCGAGGGGTGTTCGCTAGCAGGTCACCCGGGGGAAAGCGAGCTGCTGCATTCGCCGGTGGAGAGAAGTGGGAATGGAATGGAAACACCCAGTGTCTGCTCATCGTCCCTTCCCCACTCGTGGGGAGTCCTTGGAACACCTGGAGAAGGGACACCTGGCTGACTTTGCCTGAGGGATGGCAGGCCAGGAAGAGAAGGACCTGAGTCTGCCATCATCCTGCTGTTGGGGAAGAAGAGCCCAGCTGAGGAGAGGCGTAAAAGGGGAATGGTGTGGGGAAGACGTGGGGAGAGGAAGAAAGAGACGGGGTGAGGGGGCTTCTGCAGGAAGTATGACATTTATTTGAGGACCTGGTCTGTTCTGAGGTCTTTTATATCCATGGTCTCACCCCTCACAGCAGTCCTAAGAGAAGGCATGATGGTTATCTAGCTCTGTTTTGTAGATGAGAAAAAGGATTAAGACGCTACTGTAACTCACCCAGGTCTTTCCACTAGAGAGCGGTGGGACCAGGACGCATCCTGGGCAGCGTGAGTCTAGAACTCAGCTCTCAAACCCTGCACTGGGCCGGTGCAAGGAGACAAGGTAAAATGGTCATACTGTCAGTGTTTGGGGTCTTTCCGGCTTTGGAGGCATTTGGCAAAGAGCTGCTCCAACTGTGCAGACATGCTGTGCAGCCTGACACCAAGAGAGACTGTGCTAGGAAAGGGACAGCCCACACTCCGTGGCCATCTGACACCCTGGTCAACGGCTTTGATAACCCAGGCAGAGAGGAGGACCAGGTCACAGGGAACTCCCCTGCTGCTTGCAGACTGGTAGGGACCATCCACAAGCCAACAAGAGAGCCCTCGCCAGGAACCAAGTTGGCTAGTGCCTTGATCTTGGACTTCCTGGCCTCTAGAACTATTGAATACAAGAAATAAACTGTCCTTAGCAGTTTGAACCGCTAAGACAGGACAGTTATCTGTCCTTGGTCCTGTTAGCTGTGCCGCTGGGAGGCAGGCAGGGCTCTGAAGTATCAATACAAAGAGAGCCCCTGGGGCAGTCTCTTCAGCGGAGTCAGAGGGCCGAAGTTCCCCTCAGGGGCTCGGAGCTCTGGGAGGGCGGACGGCAGGCGAAGGGTGCTGGATTTGTAGCAGATGGCTTTCGGTTTCTCGTATCACATCCCGTGGCCCACCTCTGATTTCAGCTGGCACATGGGGGATGATCCTGTGCGAGCTCAGACTCGCCCCTCCACAACAGGCCCCACGTCCAGCACCTCCACCGCTGCCTCTGAGCGCAGGGCTGGAGAGCTGGAGCTGGGGGGGGGGGGGGCACATGTTCTGGCCTCCTGTCTTTCAAGGGGACAGTTCTGGAAGGGACTCGGTGTGCATCTCAGGGGTCTTTGCAGAACTGAGCCCTGTTGCCTGCTGTAACCACACATTGGTTTGTTCCCTTTCTCTTCCTGCTCCCCCCCTCCTGTTTTCTGGACAGTTTTGTATTCCATCTGTACCCAGGTCTTAAACTTACACTCTGCTCTCAGGGAACCCAACTGAGATTTATTCTGAAGGCAAAAGAGAGCCCTTGAAGCATTTTTCCCCTTCTTGATAATAGTGCTATAATGAACTTTAGGTGTTCTGCTAAGCAGTGAGAATACAAGTATAATATGCCGCAGTCCTTGAACTTAAAGAGCTTGTAACCTCCTCCTCCTCCTGGATTCTTCAGTGTTTTTATTTTCACGATCTCATCTGACCCTCTCAGTAACCTTTCCAGGAAAGTGGGAACATAGCAGGAGGAGACATAAAAAGGGTAAAACAGTTTACAAGGTCACACAGCCCACAAGTGGCCTTTTATGCAATTAAAATCTTTGGGGACATCCATTATTGTACTTTCTCAGAAAATAATGTTAAAAGCGACACGTTTACAATAATTTAATTACTCGCCTCCCTTCATTATATTTTCTCTGCGCTCGCTGCTTCTCAGCTTTCCAAATATTGTACTGGCTTTTAATCAGTGGCTATGTAATTTCTTCTGTGAAACTAGGTCAATGTACAACGTGTTAACATAACTTGCCTTTTACCGTTTAAACAACATTTTAGTAAAATTGAAACTTAACAGAAGGGGGGGGGGGAAATCCCTCTGATTGCCATCGCATAAATTTAAGCTGAATGGCAAGATTGGATTTGCATCTTCAAATGGCGAGTCCAAGCCCAAGGGAAGCACCGAGGAGAGGCTGGAAGGGCAAGGCTCCACATCCCCTGCTGGCGTGCTTCTCTCCCATCCCGTGGTTTTACATAACGTCTTTATGCTGATGATTCACAGGTTGCTATCTTCAGCCCAGCTTCTCTTTTGAGCTCCAGATTGGCATATCCAGCCCCCCTAACTGACATCTCTATGTGGATGTCTCACAGGAACACTCAAACTTAACTTGTCCAGAATAAACTCTTGATTTCCACTCTTCCCCCAAGCCATCCCTCTCCCAGTGTTTCCTGTCTTGGTTATGGCATCACCATCACCCCAGCTGTTCAATCCAGAAACCTGGAAGTTATTTCTGATCCCTTCTCTCTCACCCTCTGTGTCCAGTCAGTTAGCAACACCGGAAATTTATAGACAGTGTGTCCGTAAAGTTATGGCGCACTTTTGACTGGTCACAGGAAAGCAACAAAAGACAATAGAAATGTGAAATCTGCACCAAATTAAAAGGAAAACCTTTCCAGTTTCTGTAGGATGATGTGGCAGCATGTGCACATGCGCAGATGATGATGTAACACTGTGTATACAGTGGAGCAGCCCACGGCCATGCCCGTCGAGATGTGGACGGTACAGAGGAAAGTTCGGTGTGTTCTGTGGCTCGCTAAATTCGAATCCATGACCAAAGTGCAAAGTGAATATCGGCGCGTTTATAACAAAGTGCCACCACATAGAAATAACATTACTCAGTGGGATAAGCAGTTGAAGGAAACCGGCAGTTTGGTGGAGAAACCCCGTTCTGGTAGGCCATCAGTCAGTGACGAGTCTGTAGAGGCTATACGGGATAGCCACCTAAGGAGCCCTAAAATATCTGTGCGTGAGCCCACATCGAACTGCACTGAATAGGTATGAAACTGGGAGAGTTTTCCTTTTATTTGGTGCAGATTTCACATTTCTATCTATTGTTGCTTTCCTGTGACTGGTCAAAAGTGCACCATGACTTTATGGACACATTGTATTTTCCAAACAGGTCTCACATTTGTTTACTTCTCCCCATCCTGGCCATTATCATTTCTTGTCTGGACTATAGTCATGATCTCCTACCTGTTTTCTCTTCTTCCACTTTTCTTTCTATTAAGACAGGCGTGGGGCTCATTGACTCCATGTTTCCAGGTAGAGTCACCAGCGTTAAATGAACAGTCCTGGCCCCTCGATGATCCGAGTGGCAAGTTCAGGAAATGCAATAACATGCATGGCTTAGCTTCTTTCTACATGATATACCTGCTTCAGGGAGACTGTTAGCTTTCCAATGCTGTGTGACAAATCACCACAAACTTAGCAGCTACAATGACATACATGTATGATCTTGGTGGGTCAGGATTCTGGACGTGGTTTGGCTGGGTCCTTTGCGTTGGGCATTTTCATCTGGAGGCTTAATTAGGGAAGAATTTGCTTCCTGGTTCATTTGGGTAGTTGGCAGGATTCATTTACTTGAAGTAGTATGACCGAGAGGCTAGCTATTCGCTGGCCGTCAACTGGAGGCCACCTTCCAATCACAGAGGCTACTTGGAGTTCTTTGCCATGTGGACTTCCTCAGTATCACTGCTCACCTCATCAATCCAACAGGGAGGCCGTCTTCGTCCAGCCTTCTATGACAGAGTCTTCTATAAACTGCATTAAGTAAATTGTCGACTGTCTTTTTTTTTTTTCTGTATTTTTCTGAAGCCGGAAACGAGGAGAGACAGTCAGACAGACTCCCGCATGCGCCCGACCGGGATCCACCTGGCACGCCCACCAGGGGGCAACGCTCTGCCCACCAGGGGGCGACGCTCTGCCGGGGCGTCGCTCTGTTGCGACCAGAGCCACTCTAGAGCCTGGGGCAGAGGCTGAGGAGCCATCACCAGCGCCCGGGCCAACTTTGCTCCAGTGGAGCCTCAGCTGCGGGAGGGGAAGAGAGAGACAGAGAGGAAAGAGAGGGGGAGGGGTGGAGAAGCAGATGGGCGCTTCTCCTGTGTGCCTTGGCCGGGAATCGAACCCGGGACTTCTGCACGCCAGGCCGACGCTCTACCACTGAGCCAACCGGCCAGGGCTCAACTGTCTTTTTTTTTTTTTTAAGATTTTATTTATTCATTATAGAGAGGGGAGAGAGAGAGAGAGAGAAGGGGAGAGGAGCAAGGAGCATCAACTCCCATATGTGCCTTGACCAGGCAAGCCCAGGGTTTTGAACCGGCAACGTCAGCATTTCCAGGTTGACTCTTTATCCACTGCGCCACCACAGGTCAGGCTCAACTGTCTTTTTGATCTAAGATAACATACCTTTGAAATGTCAGAGTAATCTTCTTTCCCAGACCCCCAAGGCACCAGAGCAGGAGACCAGAGAATACCTCACTGTTTTCCTGTTCCCCGCACAGCATCATTATGCACTGGAAGTGTTCACTATTCTGTATTCACCTCTATTTTGCCTTTTTGTTCAACCCCAGAGATTTCCTACTTTGCTCTCCTGCCCCCTTTCCAACCCTCCTTACACCCCTTCCTCTGACTCTAATGTATAAAATAAGCTGCCAAACTGCCGTTTGCCAAAGCGTTTTCTCAGTCCCTTGAGATTTTGCTTCCCAGCAATTTTCATCAGTTTGACTCAAACTCATAAAAATCCTCTACAGGTTTAGATGGTTCTCATCTCACTATACCCATTTGAAGAGAAATTTGTGTACATTGCGGGGGATTGGTCAGGTTCAAACCTGAGCACCACTGGCCACTTTGGGATAGTCTCTGCACGCAGTAAAACTTCCTGAAAACTTTATAACCTGCATTTCTCCCCTCTTGTAATGGCCGTTGCTTTTCACAAAGCTATCCTTACTCTCCTTCCAGAATCTTCCAACCCATTTGGCATCTTCTTCACTCCTCTGGGTAGATTTCCCTTAGAAAGTAGAAGGAGACCTGTGGTGGCGCAGTGGATAAAGCGTCAACCTGGAAATGCTGAGGTCGCCGGTTCGAAACCCTGGGCTTGCCTGGTCAAGGCACATATGGGAGTTGATGCTTCCAGCTCCTCCCCCCTTCTCTCTCTCTGTCTCTCCTCTCTCTCTCTCTCTCTCTCTGTCTCTCCCTTTCCTCTCTAAAATGAATAAATAAATAGATAAATTTTTTTTAAAAAATAGAAACAACAACAACAAAAAAAGAAAGTAGAAGGAGAGAGAAATATTGTAAACACACTAACATTTCTGTCCCCATCCAAAATATAGTGCCCCAGACTGGGATCCACCAAGAAAGCCCACTAGGGGGCGATGCTCTGCCTAACTGGGGCCCTTACTCGGTTGCAAATGGAGTAATTTTTTTTTAGTGCTTGAGGTGGAGGCCATGGAGCCAAGGGCCAACTTGCTCCAATCAAGCCATGGCTATAGGAGGAGAGGAGAAAAGAGAGAGAGAGATAGAAAGAGAGAGAAAAGCGAGAGGGGGGAGAAGCAGATGGATGCTTCTCCTGTGTGCACTGACCAGGAATCGAACCTGGGACATCCACAAGTAGGGCAATGCTCTATCACTGAGCAAACTGGCCAGGGCCTAGTTGTGGTTCTTTTGATACAAGTAACCCAAACCAATTCAAGTCAAAATGAGCATTGTCTACACCCATGGTATCAAAACAGGAGTTGACTGATGAAGTATCTGAATGGGTGAAAATAAAGGCAGCTCTAGGGGCTTAAAATCAGATATCCGGCCTGACCTGTGGTGGCGCAGTGGATAAAGCATCAACCTGGAAAGCTGAGGTTGCTGGTTCAAAACCCTGGGCTTGCCCAGTCAAGGCATATGTGGGAGTTGATGCTTCCTGCTCCTCCCTTCTCTCTCTCTCTGTCTCTCTCTCTCCTCTCTAAAATGAATAAATAAATTAAAAATTAAAAAAAATCAGATATCCGTGGGTCCTTCCTCCTGAGGAGGGGTCTCAAAATGTTCATTCACTGTGATTCACTGAAGAGGAGGGAAACTTTGAAACCTTTCAATTATGACCAATTTCCAGAGGTTAAAAGTCAGAATTACATCCATTATCACCGTATATAGGGGCATGACGATGCTCTACAAATTATAATGCATAGATTTCATGTCTAATTATTGAAAAATGGTAAGTCCAAACAATCACTATACACAACAACCACAGTAAACTAACCTGATAAAAATTATAAAGCTAAATCCTCAAAAAGCCAGATGTACAGTAATTTACAATGAATGTGATTTATAATTGATGATCCATGTAAATAAGCGACCAAAACCCACAGTCAATTCAAAATAGCACTGATGAAACTCTGACAATCAAGTGTCATGATCCCAAATCGCAGGACTGCGGGCTCTCTGGGCGCATGTGCTGTGAGAACACACCGTCTCATCATTGCCAACTTGGCCTGGCAGACAGCTTCCTCAGCAGAACACGGGATCGGGTGCTCAGAACACTCTGGTCACAATCACTTCAGTTGTGTGTCCTAAATTTTAGTAACCTATGATAACCCATTCAACAGATTGTTAGAAAATAGTCTCTCACTGTATATATCAATGTATACCATTATCTAGAAAAGTCGTTTGCACTTAACAGAAGCAGAGATTGCACTAGGGGTCTCTCTGAGGCTCTCCAGGGAGCTACCATAGCACCTGGAGTCACCGCTCTGGAAATCTGCCATGATTTCCAGCAACTAACAGCTCATCTTTCCTAATAGAAATCTTAGATCCCAAAGCAGCTATTCTAAACTGGCCCAGCTTGAGCCGGCTGTCTGCCCTGGACCCAACCATCCCTGGGGCTGGAGTCGGAGAAGGGGAGGGAACAGGGCCTCTTCAGGGGAAGATGTTCTGTTTGCCGGGACTGCCTTGTATGTGTGGAGGGCGACTCCTGAACAGTATCTCCACAGATGATAGCTGCCACCGAGAGAACAACAATAAATACCGAGTCAGGGTCCTACGGCTTATGCTGCATCTTGGACATGCAGAAATCACTGGAATCTTTAGTTTGTCTCCAGCCTCTAAGTGGCTGGAAGAAAAATCTAGACTCTTTTCAATCCAAGGCAAAAACGTAAACAACACCTCTAGGAAATACTCAGTGTCTCTGTGTGAAAATGCTCTGTCTCCCAGGTTTTGGGGTCTTTGGTCCACACCCCGCTCCCCTTCCCCTCCCACTTTGGAAGCAGGTGCTGGAATTCATGGTTCCTGGAGTCACCAGGGCTCTGTTGCTTGGCCCTAGTCCTGGTCGCTGTTTGCACTGCAAAAGCTGGCAGCTAGAGGGATTTGTGATCTGGACTCTCAGCTTGGTCAGGACCCTAGTTATTCCCTGGATAGCTCAGCCTCCATTTCGAGGTCCTGGCTGGGTGGAGATTCCTCTGAGTTTCTGTCGTGTCCTCCATCTGGCTTCCCACCCTGGTCATAGTCTTCTCCAGACCCTCAATCCACCTGACATGGCTCCTTGGCCCTCACCATCTGAGCTTTGCCACTTGAGTTGTCTATGGCCTCAGTTCTTGCTAGTGGACTTTGTGTCCACTAGTTTCTGGGCGGTTTGGGTCAGTCCCCACAATGGTGTGTGTGTGTGTGTGTGTGTGTGTGTGTGTGTGTGTGTGTGTGTTGAGGAGGGGGCGGTTTTCTCCTTTCTCTCTCTCTCACCCCTCTCCCCACCATCTCCCCAGAGCTGAAAGGAAAGGCTTTTGTCCTTTTCTCTGTCATGACCCCACCCACCACACACAGAGGGCTTCACAACTTCATTGTCACCCTAAGAGCTGGCTCTTAATATACTAAAGAGGAAGATAAAGGAATTTAGAAAATTATAGCTTATGTTTTTTGCAGACTTTATCATGATGTTCTAGACACTTTCTAGTTACTTCTAAGAGTTACGGTATCAAGAAGGAATCCACTTTATTAAATGCATGCTTTGTGTCCACTAGCTGGTTGCATTCTCATAACCATCCTCTGAAGTAGGTCCTAGTATTACTTCCATTTTACAGATAAGAACACTGAGTCAGAGAGAAATTCAGTAACTTTCGCAAGGTCACACACTGGTAATGATGTAACCTGTCTATGTGCCCAGATATTGTGCCTCTGCGTCTCATTTTTAGCTCTCTGGCAATTCTAACTCTCTCAAGACAATAGCCTGGATCTAAAGATTCGTGTCTTGCTGAGAAACCTCATTTTAAATGTCAATAGAAGAATATTAATTCTTTATTTCTTTTTGCATTCTTTTGTAACAATTTAATCTCTGCCCAGGTGATGGATGCCTGGCGCTAACCAAGGGGAAGGTCACGCCCTCCGCAAAGCAAAAGAGAAGAGCACATTAATAACCTTTCAAAATATTGCCTTTTTATAATAAGAAAAATGATAACAATAATAATGATATAGAAGCATAAAAATAGGAATGTAACAGGTACATGGTGCCCACGGAAGCACTGTTTTGGGAAAGAAGTTTATGACCAAGCAGATTTACCGCTAAGATGTTGACGAGGCTACTTGTCCAGAAGATGCCTGGAGAGGTCCTCAAGCACTTGGCTGAGAGCAGTAGCCCAGTGATGAGATTTTCTGGAACTGCCAGTAGAGTCACTGCTCACCGAGGAGCTTTCTGGCCATGTGGCCTCTCAAGTTTCCCACACGCAAGGAGGAGATGCCTGGTTAGGCGCACTCACGTCTCCAGCTTGTCAGTTATACATATTTTGGGTGGTAGCTAAATGGATGAGTATCTTATCCTGGGGTGCTCAGGCCACATAAGCTGCCCCGGGAAGAGATTTTCTGTTTGGTTCCCCAAAAGAAATCAAACTCCTGAACCAACAAGGCTAAGGATCAGACGTGGAGAATGATGAATTAACCAAGACCAATGCCCTCTCCTGAGACCCACCTGGGCAGCCAGGAATTCCTAGGGGGTCACCCTCTCTGTCTCTGTCTCAGTCTGGAGTCGCCAAAAAGAAGAACCCGAGACCAAGGCTTAGACCAAGAAGAACCCGAGATCAAGGTTTGAGATTTTGTTGGAGTGGGAACCAGAGCGCCTGAGGGAGAGTCAGAGGAGTGAGGCAGGGACGGAGCGAGCTCATTCGAAGATGCTTTATCTGTTGGGCTTCTTCCCGGTTGCCCGACTGTGTGGGACTGTCTGAGAAGCCATTTGATAGACATCTCAGAACCGCCTCTCTGGAGGAAAGAGGGAGAGAGCATTTATCCATCAATTCCCGTCCCTCTCTGGTCAGAGGTTTGTCCCTCTACCAACTGGCCAATGGCTAACTGCTCAGCACCTTTAAGTTCCCTTCCATGTGGTAGAGAAGTCCTGGCTCACAGTGGTCCATAGGGAATACTCAAGCATCTCTCATCCCAGCTGGCTCTGAAAGTTCAGGCTAAATCCAATACTGCACCCTCTATTCTGTTTCCCCAAGCTAACCCTTCAGTTTTCTCAGGTGAGAGTCAGCGCAAGTCCAACACCCAACCCCCCTCAGCCCCTCTAGGCAACCTGAGAGAACACAGTAAGCTCTCTAAGTGGTCCTCTAAACCCTCTCTCCCCAAGCTTCCTCTTGGGTGGGAGGAGGTGGCTTTGAGTGGCAGGAACAATGCCTTCCAGAGAAATCTTCTATAAATCCCTCCTTCTTCATTTTCTTACCTCTTTTTTTATATACTTGATCTGGCTGAGGGGATTAACAATGGTGGCAAGGTTCCTGACCATTTCCTTTATAGATTTCATATCTTTGAGATTTCACATCTATCGTGTCTTGGTGTTTTGGTGGGAACTTCTGTTTCATGCTGGTACACAGGTAAAGAAACAAATGACAGAGAAGATGATTTCAGATGGTAACAAGCTGCACAAAGAAATGAAAATGGGGTGATGATGTGACAAAGAGTGGCCTGGGAGAAGAAGAGCTAACTTAGCCCAACTGGCCCAGGAAGGCATCTCTCTCTGAGGAGGTGGCATTTTGAGCTGTGGCCTGAAGGACAAGGAGCCAGTTTTGCCAAGACCTAGGTATGTGTGTGCTGAGGGAGGATAATGCATTTCAGGCGGTGGGAACAGCAGAGCAGGATCCCAGCTGGTAACGAGTTTGATCAATTGAATTGAGCAAGTGATGAGGGACCAATGGGGAGGGGACGGGGCCTGCAACACCAGGGCCCTGGGCATGGTTAGGGCGTGGGATTTTGTTCCAACTGCAAGGGGAAGCTGTTGGAGGGTTTTGAGCAGGAAATGACCTGATCCGGTTTATAGTAAAAGCCTTAAAGGAAATAACAAAACACAATGTCTAGAACTAGTGTGTATCCTTATTCAGACTGGGAAGAGATATTTGAGGCAACTTACAAAATTTAAATGCAGGCTAGGTATCAGATAATATTAAATAATGTTAATTATGTTAAGTGTGACAATAGCATAATTCTTAGGTTGAAGGAAAGTCTGCTAGTTTGCTATACATAATGCACAGGTGTTTGTGGATAATATGCTATGATATCCAAGCTTTGCTTTGACATATTACACACATACACACACACACACATACACACGCATGCACACATGCATGCCAGGACTTCTTTATACTGTGCTCTCTATTGAGGTGTGTTTTTTAAAAGGCATAATAAAAGTTACAAAGAAAAGCATTTGGCTGTTGTGTGGGAAATGGATCACAGTGGGCAGGGTGGAGTGGAAGCAAAGAGACCAGTCAGGAGGGCTTTGCAGAAATCCGGAGAGAAGAGAGGCGGGTTTAGAGTTGAGTAGCAGGGCTGAGGTGGGGCGAGAAATAAAGACAGATTTCAGAGACAGAGCCAACAGAACTTGCAGATCAGATGTGAGGGGTATAGTGTAGGCTGGATCAGACTAATATGAAACTAACTTTGGGGACAGTGAGGGACAATTTTCCCACACAAGAGTTTACATTCTGAAATGAATCCCCATGAGATTGGGAATGGGGAAATGGAAAACTAAGGCTCTTCAAATTATTTATGTCAGGTCAAATTTCTGTTGTTAGATTTGGGGCGAGTCCAAGTTAACAGTGCAACTGTGGGGAGTGAGCAAAGAGGCAGGGGGTTCTGGATTACTGGCTAAAATAAGTGGAATCTGAAACAGCTGGAAATTCTGTAATTCCGCAAGGCGGGCAACCGGAAGGACTCTCCTCCCATCGGGAGGGATAGTTCTCAACCTTCAGGTAAAACCCTTGGTTTATACACTCCTGGAATAAATTGCTTTTTCCTCGCTAGGCCATACTCTAGTGCATTTCAGCAGTGGAGCCCAGAATGAGAGATGGCAAATTTGCTCTTGGTTAGATCAATTATGCAAATACCTGTGTAGCTGCTCCAACCTTTACTTCGGCATTTAGGGAGCTTTAATTCAGCCTTAAGAGCCCATCCCTCCATCCTGGCAGAGGGGCTCCTGAGTGCCTGTGAACTGTCCAGATGCAGTTGTTTGTTTTTGGTGTCACTCTTTCCGTTTCCACACGGAGCTGTGCACCTGTCATTGTGGATCTATCCATGGCTTGGGTTTTCCAGATAGAATCCTGTGTAATGGAACCAGGTCTTTTTTTTTTTTTTCTGCCTGAGTTCCCCGCCCCCCCCCATGCATGAAGCACTTTTTTATTGTTGCAAAAGTGCTCTGATGTCCTATTACTAAAATACAAAAAAAAAAGTGCTCTTATTGAGAATTAAGAGTGGAGGCTCTGAGACTCTGAATGGTGCTTGAAATACAATTGGGAAAAAGCAAGTCAGATGGGCCCGCCTCATCTCATAGGCAACAGCTGTTAGACTGTTCTGTATGCTACCATCCTCCCAGGTCCTTGATCCCTCCCTTTGCTTGGCCTACCTTGTCATGTTGTTCTTTAGAAAATCAGGTCACCTTGTCCCTAAGTTTCCCCTGGCCAATGATTTTAAGCTGTTTATTGAGCTGGTTGTGTAGTCGCTAATCCTTGCTCAGCCTGGCCATGTGCACTGACATTAGCACCATAAATCAGCATTTATGGGCCATAATATCTAATTCTAATGGTTAGAACACAAAGTCGCTCTCTCCCTGTGACCCAGTGGCAGTTGTCAGCTCCTGGAGTGGGTCCCCTATTGTTATCTTCACAACTTCAGTATCTCCTGAGTTAGGGTCTCACATCTCATGACTTATAGTAGATTTATTTTTTAGAACGTGCTCATTCAAGTGCTTTCTCTGCTACCAGAGACTGGCACTTGCTTCCCAGGTGTCCTGTCAATTTCTCCAGTAGGAACCAACCCTAACCACTTGCCATAAGGCAAGTCACTTAATCTATTTGAATTATATGTCCTTCTTAAGTAAATTACTTCCTTCTTCTTATCACTGTGCCAGGGCTGGAATGGGGGAGGTTTCTGGGTTGATTCAATGAAACACAACTTGTAAATATCCTTTACAGAGTATAAGATCCTGCACAAGAGCTAGCAATCATTGTAGTGACAAAGAACTGTTTTCGGGGGTGGGAGATATAGATACAGCCATAGGCAAGCGTGTCTGCTTTATTCAATAAATCTTATCAAGAACGTGCCCAGCACAATGATCAATAAGACACAGTCCCTGCCTTTTCAGTCCCTGGAAGCCAATGGGGACTGTTTGGGAAGGAGGGCAGGCTGACTGAGGAAGCTCAGTTAGAAGGCTACTAGGAGAAGCTTGTTAAAAGATGATGATAACAGGGTTTAAGATAACGGTGACGGGTTAGAGAGAAGTGGGAGGTAAAATCAATAGAGTCTGATGTCTGATTGGATAGGGGGGTTGGGTAGAAGAGACATGGAAGAGTAACACCCTCATTTCTCACTTGGAGAACTATATGGATGGTGGTGTCATTCATTCAGATCAGGGTAAGAGAGGGGGGAGAAAGATTCCTGTGTATAAAAATGATCATTTCAGTTTGGGCTGTGACTCATTTCCGGGCCTATGTATTCCATGTAGAGCTAGCTATACAGAGTCCTTAGATACTCTGATGCGTGTTTCACGATGCTTGGCTGCTCATAACTCCCGGAAGGGACAGAATTACAGCCTACCTGGTTCTGACCGCCAATGCTGACGAGGCGTGGAATAGACATCAGGCACAAAGTCAGTGCATATGTTGGCTGACCGCTGACTTCTCATGTGTGGTCTGGCTCAAGCCATTGGGGTATACTAATGAGAATTTGTTTCAGGAGAGTTTCACCCAAGCTGCCGAATGCTGCCAGTCATTAATGGACATGGGGTTAGAAGGGCTTATAGCAGGGGTCCCCAAACTTTTTACACAGGGGGCCAGTTCACTGTCCCTCAGACCATTGGAGGGCCGGACTAAAAAAAAAACTATGAACAAATCACTATGCACACTGCACATATCTTATTTTAAAGTAAAAAACAAAATGGGAACGAATACAATATTTAAAATAAAGAACAAGTAAATTTAAATCAACAAACTGACCAGTATTTCAATGGGAACTATGCTCCTCTCACTGACCACCAATGAAAGAGGTGCCCTTTCTGGAAGTGTGGTGGGGGGCCAGATAAATGGCCTCAGGGGGCCGCATGTGGCCCGTGGGCCGTAGTTTGGGGACCCTTGGCTTATAGAGTCAGGGGATGTGGTAGCAACCATTGAGCCATAGGTGAGTTCTTGAGAGTGTAGTGAATTGGTCCCCCATGGTCTTCCTGGAAGGTCTGAAAAGCGAGGAGGCTAGAACAGACCCAGACTGACGGAGAACCGGTGACCACATCACCACCCCTGAGACAGAAAGACAAAATATCTGCTTTATTCTAATTGTCAGCTCGTTTCCCTGAGCCTGGCTGCCCTTGTTTATTCTCTCTCAATAGAGATAGATGGATAGATAGATATTTAAATGTTATATATACTTACACTTAAATTTTTTTTCCTTTAGTTCGTTTAAGTGTGTAACCAGAAAAGTTGTACTGTAATTAGAATAGAATTGATACCAGGAATGGTGTTTCAAGCGATATGAGCCCTGAAACGTGAGACTGGCTTTAGTATCATCAGGATGAGCTATAATCAAAACTTTCTCATTACAGGGTAGGAAGTTTGCAGTCTGTGATTTCTGGTGAGAAAACAAATCATTAAGTCGTCACCTGCTGTCCCCTGAGACCCGGACCATATGCATATGGTGAAGTTCTGGGAGGCTTGCCGCTTGAATGGCGAATGAAGATTATAACCTGAGGGAAAGGCTGGCAGCAGAGAGACAGGTTTCTGTTCAGAACTCCCGTCGACGAGCAAAGAGGAAAAGCAGGGTGATGATGGGACCCGGGTGCAGGAAGCCGATTTTGCCTGTAGCCGGAGCTCTCTGATGACTTAGCACCGAGTCCGGAAACCAATGGGCTTTGCCAAACTGTGCTCTGGTCCTAATTTTCTGTCTCATTAAGTGTCTAGTGATGAAGTTAAAGCTCTGATTGACAAAGATGGATGTTTGGGCCGTCGGAAAAGAATTAATTGGGAAGAAAATGAACTGTGGGGAACATGACAGCCCCACAAGCTTCTGCCAGGCACTGCTTACTCTGCCTTGTCCACAGAGCAAGGAAAGCCTCCCTGCTGAGGGGCATGTGTCACAACCAGGTCAGGAATGTGGCTAAGGAAAGACATCCCGGTGCTTTGCATTTCATCTCTTTTATCTCCTGGATCAGCCATGAGGAGGACAGATAGTCAGGTTGAAGAAGCTAATCCTGGGTTAGAAACTACAGGAGGCGTATGGGCCTGGTCTTTAGGGTTCATTTGGGCTGTTGAGACAGGCAACCTTCCAAAGACATTGGCCTTCTGTGCCAGACAGGCCCCTCCCATCCCCGCGTCACGGTGGAGATGTGCTTGGACCAGGAGTCACCATGGTTCTTGTCCTAGAGATCACTTTCTCTTCCCTCTGTTTTTCTAAGTAAATAATTTTCCCCCTACTATCACCCCAGTTTCGCTCCATTGTCTGATATTGGGAGAATGGCAGAGGTTAAATTTATCATTTGTTTTATAGGTTGTCAGAAAGTGGGCAGTCATCGTATTTGGACAGGATCTCACAGAACTAGGAGAGGAATGGGCAGAACCTGAATGCTGTGAGGCGACAAGAAACCCTGAAATGGCCACCTGACGCTCACTGACTCTGCATGAGAGGCAGAGTGCGACTTCACGTTGCTTCTGGTCTGCAGATGTATGAATTGTGGCTGTTAATGAGATCAAGTCAGATAGAGCGTCTTTGGAAATGTCTGAATAGGGAAAAGGTTATGTGTGCCAGGCAGGCCAGCGGAAGAATGAAATAGACAGGCTTTCATTATTTGTCCTGTCCAGTGATGCTGGAAGGGACAGCTGTATTCTCTGCACGATCCCTCCTTTCTGTAGTGCCACGGCTCTCAGAACTGATGGACACCTAACCCCGGGCAGCCAGCCCTGTGACTTCTGCTGTCTGGGTTGAATAGACACGCTCATCCAATAGACTCTCTCCTGACACTTGAACAAAGAGACACGGAGTCTATTACCGCTTGGAGAGGGCTCTGGAGTTGGGGCTGGTGCTCTCGTGGGACAATGAGCAGGCAGAGGAAGGTGGTGGATTAAGACGGCAGGACATAGTGGGCCCTGGAGAGGAAGAGACAGAGCTTAACAGGTTGATCCTGATTTCAAGTCTGCCCCTCTCAGATGGAGCTGTGTTTTATTTTCTGTCCTTGGAGTTCATTAGATTTCTGCTTTCTCCCAATAAATCCCAAATTGTAGCAGAAATCTATAGTTCAAGAGAGAGAGATGTGAGTGGGGTTGTTTTTAGGCCTATCTACATTTTCATGGACTCAAGATGTTGGGGAGGAACAGAGGGAAACAGGACATGTTGCTGTTCTGATCACTCTAAATACTTTACATTATATGCCTTAAGGCCCTGGCCAATTGGCTCATTTGTGGAGTGTCGGCCCAATATGTGGATGTCCTGGGTTCGATTCCTAGTCAGGGCATAGAGGAGAAGCACCCATTTGCTTCTCCACCCCTCCCCCTCTTGCTTCTCTCTCTCTCTTTCTTCCCCTCCCACAGCTATGGCTTGATTCCCTTTCCCTAAGGATGGCTTCATGGACTCGGTGGCTTCCACCTCAGGTGCTAAGAAGAGCTCAGTTGCTAAGCAGCAGAGCAATGCCCCAGATGGACAGAGCATCACCCCTTAATGGGCTTGCCGATTGGATCCCAGTCAGGCGCATGTGGGAGTCTGTCTCTCTGCCTCCCCTTATCTCACTGAATAAAGAAAAAAAGAAAAGAAAAACAAATAGAAGATGCTAAGTGCTTATGTGCATTATTTTACTTACCCTTCTAAACAACTCCATGAGGTAGTTATTATTATTATTATTATTCCAATTTTACAAGTAAAGAAAGATGATACAAGGGGCTAAGTAAGTCACTTTGCTCAGATCACACAGCCTGTGGCAACAGCAGTAATGGGCCCAGTCTTGTGACTGAGCTCCCATTAGGAACCGACAGGGATTCACAAGATTGAGCTATCTGATCCAGACTGAAATCTGGGGAAATGGTTCTCCTGTTGAGGTGGGCACCACTTTGCAACGCTAAGAACCGGCATTGCCCGATATTTGCAGAGAAGGTGGCAGGAGAGTGACTGAAATGCGGGAGGCTTGTGGTGGAGCCCCTCTGTTTCCTTTGTGAGTTTCCTCCTCCCTGGCCCCCACGACCAACTGCTACCCTGGGGTGCCTCTGGGGGCCCACTGTGCTCCAAAGTTCCTGCTCCCCCAAGGTCAATTCCTAGCCCCCCAGGGCTGTGCTTATGCCCCCAAGTTTTACTAGTTGGGGTGGGTGGTGGGGACAGATGGTAAGTGGTACTTTGCTTTTAAAAAAAAAAGGGGGTTTTATGGTCAGATAGTTTGAGAAATGCTGAGTTAAATAAACACAAAGAGATTTTTTTTCTCCCATTGACTTGGTGAGGGAGGGGAGGGAAAGAGAGAGAGAGAGAGAAGCTTTAGTTCATTGTTCCACCTAGTTGTGCATTCATTGGTTGCTTCTGGTATGTGCCCTGACCGGGGAGTGAACCCATGACCTTGGCACGTCAGGATGATGCCCTAGCCCAGTGGTTCTCAACCTTTCTAATGCCGTGACCCCGCAATACAGTTCCTCATGCTGCGGTGACCCCAAACCAAAAAATAATTTTGGTGGCTACTTCATAACTGTAATTTTGCTACAGTTATGATTCGGAATGTAAATACCTGATATGCATTATGTATTTTCTGATGGCTTTAGGTGACCCCACCGGGGTCGCGACCCATAGGTTGAGAACCGCTGCTCTAGCCACTGAACAGTCCAGCCAGGGCCCACAAAAAGATTTCTTTACCGCGATTGTTCTCAGCATGTTCAGTGGTTAATGTGCATCTTCTGGAGGGCATGTTATGGGAAGGATTCCCCAAACTTGCTTGAACACAGAATGGCTTCCGAATGTGGTTGGGTTTAAAGCAGAAATGGGGAAGGGGAGAAAGGCACTGTGGATGTGGGAGGCTGGGGGCTTACAAGAACATCTCAGGTGCACCCCAGGGGGTAGCAACCACCTCCTCTATATGTGAGCAACTGGCCTTGACTGAAAATCTTGACTGGTGCATGCATGTACGCACGTGTGCACTCGCGTGCGTGCGTGCGTGCGTGTGTGTGTGTGTGTGTGTGTGTATCCATGTATCCATGATGCACATAGACACAGCTCCTGGCTATCAGCACAAAGGCAGGAACCAGATTGATTCTGATCACTTAGCCCTTAAGAACTTTCATCCCCTAATATTTGCTCAGGTGTCTGGGGGGACTTCCCGTTAAACAAGGCATAGCCCGCCTTCCGCGCTCTGGTGAGCTGGGCTGAGGCTGGGTGGGGGAGCTCATTATCATTATGAAAAACTGAGGAAGGAGAAAAGGCACGTTAGGAGGACACCTCTGCGTCTCCTACAGGCCCTGACCCCTTGGGGGCGTTCTCTCTGGCCTGCCCTACCTACTGACCACATGTTCGAGGAGCCTTTCCCTGGACTTCTTGGAAACTGACACCCTCTGTTTATTTCTGCACCCCTAATTACCCTTTCAACTTGCCTGGTTTATTTTTAGAGGTTTCCCATCCACCTCATTAACATCTGTAAAAGCTCCTGTCTCATATTTTTTTTTTACCATTTATACCCTTAATTACACACAGTGGCCTTTGTTATCTCCAAATACAGGGCCTTGTTAGAATTTAAATGGGGTGACAGCTCAGCTATTGCCTAACTGATTTTTAAGCATTCCTCTCCCTTCCCCCCGCCCCTTTGTGCCCGGGCGCTGCCTGCAGCCCTGTTTCCGCAGGACTGTTCCCTTTCGGTTATTCTTTCCATAACCAAGGGCTGAGCACGTGGAAGAGGCAGGCTTGGGACGCTGGCCGCTCTCTAACAGCTTTTTCTTCGGCACCCTTGGTCCCCTTCCTCGACCCCCCTCCCAGAGTCACGAGGGAGGAGGTTGGTTGGGATCGTGTGAAGCGTCGCTATCCAATGTGTGAACGGAACAGCGCTACTTTAATTAAATGCACGCTGAGACTCAGGCCCCTGATCCTACACCCGCTGATCCGCCCACCTCATCAGGAAAGCTTGGCCTAATTACCCTGTCCTGCTGGCCCCGTTTATTTTCAAACTTTCTTAGCAGGACTGGCCAAAATATTGAAAGCATCCATCACCACAGGCAGCGGTCCCAGCCACCACCTTGCAGAGGGAGGAAAGCTGGCGTGGGTCAGAAAAAGCACTTTCAGTCTGGAGATGGTGGCATGGGCCCAGGCTTCTAGGGCAGAAAGGAAGATGTTTTCTGGGCAGAGTTCCGGGGCCTGGGGAGGAACCTGCGCTTGAGGCAGGAGAGAGCAGTGGTCTGTCCTCTGTGGCCTGAGTCCAACCTCCTGTGTGGCGCTCACAGGCTCCCTGGCAAGAGATAAACCAATTGTCTGATGGCTCAGGAAGAGCCAGGGGGGTGCAGGCTGAGGTGGCACCCAAGCCCTCCAGGGGTCGGATAGAGTAGTTAAGGTCAGACTCACTGAGGTTGGCACCTCGATTCATCCCCTTGCCCTTAAGGGACAAGTGACTGTAGTTCTCCTGCTTGTTTCCGCATCTATATAATGAGACAATGCTAATGGTACCTGCTTCACATGACAGAGGTCAGGACTAATCAGGTGACACGTGTAAAGAAGCTAGATAGTGACTGCATATCATAATCATTGAACAGACGGTGGCTGCTGTTATTAATATTAGTATTACAGGAAGAAGGTGGCCACATCGTCCAAAGTGTCCACTCCGGACCATAGCCGCAGTGAGAGCACATAAAGAGCCTTCCCAAGATGGATTCTCTTTAGCTTGTTTCTCCCAGAAATGACCCTGTGTTCTGTGGTTGGTGTAGGATCCTTCTGGGTCATTATGATGATGTTGGTTCTGTAGGAGAAGTCATCTACTCCTTCATTCACATCCCAATTTACCTAACAAACATTTATTAAGCACCTACTATGTGTCTGCCAGGTGCTATGTCAAGTACAGTGGAAACATCAGCCCTTGAGCAACCTCTATTCTGATGAGGAAGACCCTAATTATAATGTACCTCCGAATGAAATGTGTTCCAGATGGGAGATACAAGCAGTGGGTCGGAGAGGGGTAGGTGGGTGGGGCTCTGGAAGAGGTGCCCAGGCCAGGACGGCATTTGCCATAGCCTCCTGTCTCTGCCCGTGCCCAGACTGTGGTCAGTCTGGTTAGAGCAGATGTTCTCAGTTGTAAGGGCAGAAGAAATTTTCCTCTAGCCTTTTTAGGTTGTTCCAGCTGGTATAATAATTAAATTGACAAGAGAAAATGGCCAGATTTATTTCCATACATACATACATACATATAGGAACCCCCCCCCACACACACACACACGAGAGGGTCAGAGACCCCACATGCGTGAGAGGTTCTGAAACAGAAAGGGGACATGAGGTATATATGACATTCTGAGCCAAGGAGTACAGTAAGGCACCCTGGGGCTTCAGAGGGGAGGGGGACAATTCACGGGGAAGTGAGGAAAGGTTTGTTCAATGATTAGATGTCTGCCCTCCCCTAATAATAGGCCATGAAAGGGTATCTCTGGTATTAATTCTTATTATGGTCAAGGCTCCCAAATTTAGACTCTTCTAGGGAGAGGTAAAATTTCTCTTGAGCACCCAGGGTCTTGATTGCCTTCAACTCAAGATAATCCACATGCCAAACTGGCATGTCTTGGGGAGGAACCCCATCGCAGTCATGATCGACCTCCTGCCTCTGCTTTTGCCCTGTGGTGATGGGAGCGAGGGAATAGGAATGGGACGCAGATGGCTTGTTCTGCTGTGTAGGGACTGAACCGCATTATCATTGGCTGGGTGACCTTCCAGTGGGCACCGGGCAGACCTTCCGGAGTAGGTGCCTTAGATGCTTACAACCACTTCCTGTTCAGGCTGACTGTGTGCGGCCCATGGGGCTGCCAGACCACCACCCAGGGGGGGCAATCCCACCCCGAGACCCTCCGTGAATACAGCCCTCCGTAAGCGCCTCCCAGTGGGATTCGGAACACAGTCACCCTGTGCGCTGACTCTGGGGTCAGGCTCTTCTTGATGAGAAACAGCTGTCTCACTCCAGGTGAAGCCAAATCTGTAATTCAGGGACCAGATGTTCCTCAGTGCGTGAGCCGGAACTTGACTGGCACCACAGTCATCTGCCAGCTTGATGACATACAGGTTCCTAGGCTCCAACCCAGCTCTAGTGCATCAGAACCTCTGTGGTAGCAATTTACATTTTTAACAAGCTTCCCAGGTGGTTTAAATGCACAGGATTATCTGAGAGCCACTGCTGCAGACCGCCCTTGGTTCCATGATGCTGGGCTTTCTAGACACTGTTTTCTGAGCTTGGTGTTCCGATTCTGGATACTTGACTCTGATCTCAGCTCGTGGGCCTTCCTGCTCCTGACAGTCTGAGCTTCCTCTCCTGCAGGCTCACCACGTGGGTACCTGGACATGCAGGGCAGCGGGAGGGAGCCAGACAAGGAAAAGGCTCTGATGCTGGTCGCTGGTGGAGGACAAGAGTGTGTGCAGGGAAAAAAATAATAAGACAAGGCAATTTACACTGCCATCTGATAAGGCAGTGTGGGCCAGCAACTGCTTTGGGAGCATGGGAGGGGGTCACTCTCCCTGCAGTGGTCTAGGAAGGCGTTTCCAGGAGAGGCTTGAGGTAGGCCTTCAAGAATGAATGGGTCTAGATTTCCCAGGAGAGGGGAGGGCGTAGGACGATGCTCATGAAGAGAGGAGGGGGTGCATTTGCCTCAGAGAGCGTGATGGACCCAGGAAGGGTCCTGAATGCCAATTAATCTGTTGCCAGCTTCATGTAAGCAAAATCCTTGGTAATTTTTAAAACTTTATGCAGACATTAATCATTCCTTTTCCCCTGTGGGAGTCAGTGAAGCTTTTTGAGTACAGTAACATGGAAGGCATTCTAAACATATTAGAGTGCTAAGACTACCAGGGAGGTGGAGACTGGCTCGTTAGGGGTGAAGAAAGTCACTGTCCAGGGACCAAATGTGATTAGTTTGCCTAGAGCAGTGGTAGTCAACCTGGCCCCTACCGCCCACTAGTGGGCATTCCAGCTTTCATGGTGGTTGGTAGCGGAGCAACCAAAGTATAAATAAAAAGATAGATTTAACTATAGAAAGTTGTTTTATAAAGATTTATTCTGCCAAACTTAGCAAAAATCAGACATAAAGTACTTGGTAAGTAATTATGATTATATGCTTTAACTTGCTGTAACTCTGCTTTATAAATTTTATAAAGTAAAGTTACTTCCCTACTTTATAAATCACCATTACTATGGAACTGGTGGGTGGTTAGAAAATTTTACTACTAACAGAGATACAAAAGTGGGCGGTAGATATAAAAAGGTTGACTACCCCTGGTCTAGAGGGTTTAAAATTTTTTTTCTTTTTAATTTGAATGTCTTTAGACAGAGCTTGTACTGTCTGGTTCCCACAACCTGCCGCTCACGCATTTATGTTTCCTATTTAACCTCGGAATTCTCGTCCCTGGAGGGCAATCCCGGAGGGAAACGACAAGGGTGTAGAGAAAGAGTGGAGCAGGAAGACAACACAGAAGAGGAAGAAGAAATAAATATGACTTAAGGAAGAGGAAGGAGTGGAGGATTAAACCAACGACACGGTGCTTCTGAAGTTCACAGACTGCCGAGGAAGGACCTGGGAGAGACATGCGCTTTGGGAAACAGTGGTTTTAGGCTACCTTAGGATGTCCAAGGGCCTGTCTATGGCAAGTGGCCATTTAGGCCTGGTGCTCTGGAGAGTCGAGGCAGCTGGGATGTGGATCACCGTCAGTATAGAGGCAGGAGGTGAGGTGGAGGCGGGGTTGGGTAAAATTGTCCAGGGAGAGTTGGGAGAGTTAGGGAGAGGCCAAGGACTGGGTCCAGGGGCCTTCTCACTTCTAGGAGTGAGTGTCTGAGAGTTCGGGTGGTTGCCAAACTGGATCCCATGAAGGAATCCAGGGTCCTGCAAGGAGAGAACCTCAAGGAAGGACGGCTGATCATGCGGGAGGTATGGTGGGGGTCACGAAGAGATGGACTGGGAATGCCGTAATAAGCCACTGGCTTTGCGTACTGGGGAGAAGGCAGTGGGGGTGAGTGTCCACGTGGTTTGGCTCTCCTCTAAATGACGGTGACTCAAGTGGTGGATCTCTTGTGTATTTGGTTTCAGCTGTGGGGTTGGCATGGATTCCCAGGCTATGAACTGGACAGTTGGAATGTGGCCTGTCCTGTGCACCTTGGCTTGGCCAAGGCTGGGCTGTTACCCTTCGTCCTGAGCTGGCTCACCCTGCCCTGCTCCCTGGGCAGCCTGGAACACCATGGCCCCTGGCCGCTCCTCCAGCCGGAAGCCACACTCTGCTGCGCAAGCTGGACAGGCTGGAACTCTGAACTGGGCCTTGGCCTCTTAAACTTGCAGGTTACTTGAACACTGGCCAGTTTTCCATTCGGGTTTTAGTTGCTCCTCCTCGCACCCTGGTGCCCGAGATGGTTGAAGGCTGGCCACTCAGCTCTGGCTGAAAGTGGGGACACTACTTTTAGGGGTAGGGGTGGGTTGGAGTGAAAACCATGCAGTGTCACTTGGCTATACATCTTTCTCCAAAGTGAAAACTCAGCTGGTGGCTCCCGTTTGTCTCTGGTGTGTTATCTGGTATTTATAGAGGACGGGACCAAGGGCCAACAGCTCAGAATGGAAATTCCTGAGCCCGGAGCGACTGGCTCCTGGCTTTCTCTCTCCCTGGAGTTCAGCTAAGGTTTCTTCTTGAAAACTTTCAAGTGTTGAGAAGTTTGCAGAGGCACAATTGGGGGCCATGAAGACACACAGTGGCTCTTTCTCTAGGTGTGGACACCTCGTGTGGTTTTTTTTTATAGTCGATGGTTAGGTCAAGGAGAACGGGTCAGTGGTGGGAGCTGAGACGCAGCTGCCGTGCCCGGCTCTCTGGGGGTGATGGTCATTGTCTCCGCTTCCCGCAGCCTCTAGGACTTCCTGCTCCTGAAATGAGTGCCCATGCTAGCCTACCGGGCAGAAACCCTAACCGGTGCTTGTCATTAGCACAAACCCTCCAGCTGCAAGGAGAAGGAATGGTGAGATAGTTGACATTTAAAAAGAGCTGGAATGAGCGAGATATCGACTGACACATTCATTAAATGTCACCACTTTTGTTTCTCGTCAACGCTTGGTGCTTACATTATTCTAAATTAATTACACAGCCACTCAATTTATTCGTGACACCCCCTGCCTGCTCCTTCCCACTCTCTCCGGGTTGAAGAGCAGCACAGTGGCTCATCCCCTTTGTCCTCCAGTGACCTGGCTGTGAAAGGCAAACAAGCCTTCAAGGAAAGAGGACACTGTCCAGGCAGGTGTGCTGTCATATGTACTCGGGGCTCAGATCAGGAGCTGAGCCTGGGCACTGCCATCAAAGGCCTGCACCTGTCTCACAGAGGAGAGGACTAAGACACAGAGACCTTATCTGGTCTGCCCAGGGCAGACTGGGGAAGCTTGGGGGACCAGGACTTGGCTCTAGGCTCTTGAGCTTTCCAGATGTCCAAGAGAGGAACCCATCCTCACGCAGAATGTCTGGTAGGACACAGCAGGCCAGGTCAGGGAGCCCCTGGATGAAAAGACTGGAGAATACCGTTCAACCCCCAGCTCCAACCAGGGAGACAGCGAGCTGGGGGCATCGAGGCAGCTACAGGTTCGAAACCAGAAGGCAGAGTAAGTCGAGAATATTTTGAACCATTTGAGAAACAAAGTTGCCGGTCATTTAAGGAAGATGGTGTCTGGAGCTTGTCTGGTTCTTTGATTTCACAATCCATTTTAACTGCGGCGTGTCATTGCCAGTAATTTCTCCGAGAGGAAAGATTGTGGAACAAAGGGCCAGAGCCCTTTCAACTGTGATTAGCCAGCCGTCTGTCATCACAGGGACTCACATTCCCCAAAACACTTAGAATTTCTAGCCACGGGTGTTCATTCCTGATTGCCCCAGCCCAAAGGGTCCCGCAAACCAGGCAAAGCCGCAGAGAAGAAATGCTACATACATGTCCCAGGATGCCTGGGGCACCTGCCCACGGCCGTGCTCTGTGTCTCTTTGAATAATCCCTGCTGTCTCACCAAACTTCCTCAGTCTGTGTGGGAAAAAAAGAATCACCTCGGGGAAAAGAGTCACATATCTACCCACTCCAACCGCCAGTACTGATTTATTGTGAGTTAGTTGTCCTCGGCGGAGACCTCTGCAAGAGGGAAGATGCAAGAAGGCAGGAGAACTGAGCTAACCAGGTGGATGTCTGGGTTCCCAGACACTCGGAAGTCCTCTGTCTGCCCTCTGCCATGGCGGCTTGTCATTGGATTTCCCTTTTCATCCAGTCTAACGGCCCGGCTTTGTTTGGAGCTGGGGATTGTAGAGCGATGAGCCCTCCTGCCCTGACCGAACCCAACACTGCTTTCCAGTTTACAGCCCGGCTTCGCTCTTCACTGCATTTCCCAACACGCGACATGTTTATGGGGTGACCGGCCGGGGTGGGTGTGAGGCGCAGACTCCGCAACTCTAGCTGTTTCTGCAGGAATAACTGGTGCAGGAGGTCAAATCGGTCTGCACGGCCGATGGTTCACGAAGAGGTCATTGCAGGCTCTCCAGGAAGGGACGAGGCTGCACTCTCAGAGGGTGCATGTAGGAGGTGCATACATTTAGGGGCATATGTATAAGATGGCTGGGTTAGATGAGTCTTTTCTGCAATATCTTAAACCTCTGGCATATCTCTGGCACTGCCCTTACCACAGTACAGAGAGAGTCATTGAAAGTTTTGTGCCCGTCTCCTCCTCTGAATTCTGAGCCCCTTGAAGAGCTGTTTTGTGAGAAGGCAACTTAGCTTCATACTTAAGCATGTGAGCTATGGGATTTATACATATTTATCTAGGCGCAGTTGTGTGACTTTGGGCAAGTTTCATAATCTCTTAGGGGCGGAGAATTAAATGACTTTCTGGATATATAAAGCACTTAGGACAGTGCCTGGTGTATAGGAAGTGCTTAGTGTATGTTGTTATTATATTATTAACTTGTGTGCCCTCAACCCTAGCATGTTGCCTGATATACGCAACATGCTGAAACGTGTTTGTTGCGTGGATATCTGTGTGCATGCAGAGGAAGAGAGGAGCCTGCATTCAGGGCAGCAAGTCCAGCTGAAGTTTTGTGCTCTGGGCTCAGGAGGCAGGAGGGAGAAGTTGGGCTATAGGGTGGAGTTTGGTCAGTAGGTTGGGAGTTGTGTCAGGACATTTGCTGTTGTGAGAGATGACGTCTACAGGACATTGGCAAGAGTTGAGTTCATGCCCTGGATGGTTGGCTCAGTGGTAGAGCATCGGTCTGGTGTGTGGATGTCCTGGGTTTGGTTTCTGGTCAGGGCACACAGGAGAAGCACCCATCTGCTTCTCCACCCCTCCCCCTTCTCTTTCCTCTCCTCCCCTCCTGCAACTATAGCTCCATTGGAGTGCGTTGGCCTCAGGTGTTGAGGATGGCTCCATGGTCTCCACCTCAGACACTAAAAAATGGCTCTGGTTGCAATGGAGCAAGGTCCCCAAAGGGCAGATGGAGAATGGCCCCCTAGTGGGCTTGCCGAGTAGATCTCTGTCAGGGTGCATGCAGGAGTCTGTCTCTCTGCCTTCCCTCCTCCCACTAAAAAAAAAAAAAAAAAAGAGTTGAGTTCAATGTAAAAGGTCTGGTGAACTGGTTTGGCTTCCATGACTTGTCTGCTCCTGCACCGAGGATCACAACACATTGTTCAGTAGGAACCCTGGAGGTAAGGATGGGTCTGTGGACAGAATGTCAGCAAATGGCACCTTGTGAGTGATTATCTTGTCCTCAAGAGTTGGCCCCTATCAATGTCATCCAAAGCAGGGGTCCCCAAACTCTTTACACAGGGGGCCAGTTCACTGTCCCTCAGACCATTGGAGGGCCGGACTATAAAAAAAACTATGAACAAATCCCTATGCACACTGCACATATCTTATTTTATTATTATTTTTTTCTCATTTTTCTGAAGCTGGAAACAGGGAGAGACAGTCAGACAGACTCCCACATGTGCCCGACCGGGATCCACCCGGCACGCCCACCATGGGGCGACGCTCTGCCCACCAGGGGGTGATGCTCTGCCCATCCTGGGTGTCGCCATGTTGCGACCAGAGCCACTCTAGTGCCTGAGGCAGAGGCCACAGAGCCATCCCCAGCGCCCGGGCCATCTTTGCTCCAATGGAGCCTTGGCTGCGGGAGGGGAAGAGAGAGACAGAGAGGAAAGTGCGGCGGAGGGGTGGAGAAGCAAATGGGCACTTCTCCTGTGTGCCCTGGCCGGGAATCGAACCCGGGTCCTCTGCACGCTAGGCCGACGCTCTACCGCTGAGCCAACCGGCCAGGGCTTGCACATATCTTATTTTAAAGTAAAAAACAAAACAAAACGAAAGTAGTACTGTACGTGAGCGATGCCACACTTTGCGGCATCGCCACATACAGTACTCCAGGAGCATGTGCATCCTGTGCTCCTCTCACTGACCACCAATGAAAGAGGTGCCCCTTCCGGAAGTGCAGCGGGGGCCAGATAAATAGCCTCAGGGGGCCGCATGCGGCCCGCGGGCCGTAGTTTGGGGACCCCTGATCCAAAGTAATCTATAAATTTAGTGCAATCCCTGTCAAAATTCCAATGATTTTTTTTTTTTTTCAGAAATAGACATATCCTAAAATTCATACAGAAGCTCAAGGGACCCTGAATAGCCAAAACAATTTTGAAAAGAACTAAGGTAGAGGATTCACACTTCCTCATTTCAAACCTAACTACAAAGCTGTCGTAATCAAAACAGTGTGGTACTGATATAAAGACAGACATATAGAACAATGAAACAGAATAAAGAGCCCAGAAATAAAGCTTCACACACATGGTCAAACTTTTTTCAACAGGGTGCCAAGATTGTTCAATGGGGAAAAGATAGACTTTGCAGCAAATTATGTAGGAACAACTGAATATGTATGTGCAAAAGAATGAAGTTAGACCCTTACCTTACACCATATACAAAAATTGACTCAAAAAGGATCGTAGTCCTTCCTGGCCCTGGCCAGTTGGCTCAACAGTAGAGTGTCGGCCTGGCGTGTGGAAGTCCCAGGTTTGATTCCCAGCCAGGGCACACAGGAAAAGTGCCCATCTGCTTCTCCATCCTTCCCCCCTTTCCTTTCTCTCTATCTCTCTCTTCCCCTCCCGCAGCCAACGCTCCATGGGAGCATTGCTGGGGCACTGAGGATGGCTCCATGGCCTCCGCCTCAGACACTAGAATGGCTCTGATTACAGCGGAGCAAGGGCCCAGATGGGCAGAGCATCGCTGCCTGGTGGGCATGCCCGGTGGAGCCTGATTGGGTGCATGCAGGAGTCTGTCTGCTGCCCCTAACTTCTCACTTCAGAAAAATACAAAAAAAAAAAAAAAAAAAAAAAAAAAAAAAGGATCGTAGTACTAATTGTAAGAGCTAAAACTGTAAAACTCTTAGAGGAACACAGAGAAAAGCATGTGGCTTTGGATTTGACAATCATTTCCGGGATATGACACCAAATAGACAAATTGTACATTATTAAAATGGAAAACTTTGGTGCATTAACGGACATGACCAACAGAGTAAAAAGGCCACCCACAGACTGGGAGACATTTGCAAATCATAAATCTGATAAAGGATTAATATCTAGAACATATAGAGAACTCCTGAAACTCAACAACAACAACAACCCAATTCAAAGATGAGCAAGGAACTTGAATAGACATTTTCCAAAGAAGATATACAAATGTCCAGTAAACACATAAAAACATAGTCAACATCACTAATCATTAGGAAGATGCAAACCAAACCCTCAATGAGATATTACTTCACACTCATTAGGATGCCTACCACCAAAACAAAAGCCAAAACAACAACAACAAAACCCCAGGAAATAAGTATTGGTGAAGATATGGAAAAACTGGAAACTTTGTGCATTGCTTGTAGGAATGCAAAGGGTTGCAGCCGCACAGTATGGTGGTTCTTACAATATTAAACGTAAAGTTACTAAATGAGCTGCAATTCTACTTCTGGTTATACACCGAAAATTGAAAGCAGGGACTTGAAGAGATACGTAATTGTTCATCCATGTTTGTAGCAACATTATCAATAGTCAAATGTTCAATTCAGTGTGCACTGATAGATGAATGGAAATCAAAACGTAGCACGTACACAGAGTGGAATGTAACTAAGCCTTAAAAAGGAAGAAAATGCTGACACATATTATAACACGGATGAATCTTGAGGACATTATGCTAAGTGAAATACTTCAGATACAGAAGGACAAATTTCATATGACTCTACTCATATGTGGAAGGCAGAATAGTCAAATTCATAGAGACGTTTCTGTCTCTATGGTGGGAGGATGGCGGCTGCCAGGGGCCGGAGGGAGGAGGGAACGGGAGCTGCTGTTTAATGGGTATAGTGTTCCCGTTTTGCAAGGTGAGAAACTTCTGTGGATGGGTTGTGGTACTGGTTGCACTACAACATGAATATATTTAAAGCCACTGAACTGTACTGTACCCTCAAAAATGGTTCAAGTGGTAAATTTTACGATATGTATACTTTACCACAGTTTTTTTTTTCAAAGGCAAGAATATAGCCGAGGGGGAAGAAAACGAGTCGGGCCCCTGCAAATGTGGGTGAAAATAGACTTGGGAATCAGGTTCTGTTTAAGCACTTTGGACTCGCTCCTTACGGAGCATCGTTTCACGCAGCCCTCGGTGGTTGTCCCTGTGTCGCTCGTCAGCATTTCCACCCCTCAGCTTTGCCCGGGCACACCTTCATTATTGTGCACATCGCTTGCTTTCTCCTTGACCTCTAAATGTTGACGGTTCCTGGAGAACCTCTCCTTGTCGACTAGTACCCACGTGGCGGAGTCGGCCTCCTGTCTCCCTGTCGCATTCTGGTGCGTAGGCTTTCTAAAACACGAACGTCTGGTGCCTGACCTCTCTGCTGTGCTGCCCCTGCGACCGCAGCTGTATGCGAGGCAGCCCTCCAGCACCTCAAACTCAGTTTGGGCCCGAACTGGACTCATCAGTCTTCCCCTTGTTCTGCTGAGTTTCTGGTTTCTATGGAAGTCACTATCATTTTCTTTTCTTTCTGGTGCTTCAAGTGTAAAAACGTACAATGCTGTTGAATCTCCCTTCCCTCTCCCTGTCTTCCGGATCTGCCCAGGTGCCCTCTGATCGCCAGTCTGCCCAGGTGCCCTCGTTCCCCGGGACACTGCCTGTGCCTAGCTCAGCCCTTCGTCCCTCCTGAGTCTCCAGTCCCTCCCTGTGAGCTTACTACAGCCAGCCAGGGACAGGCCAGTCCTGTTCCCCCTAAAGGGGGACATCTGGATAGGGCTCACCTCAAAGAAGAGCAGGACACAGCACAGATCACGAAGTCCCAAGTGGCTTGTGGCTGAGCAATAGCCCAAGGAAGTGAGGCTGGGGGCGTGGGGGGATGGGACGCTTGGGCAGTGCTCAGAGTCAGACAGGTGTGGCCATTGCTGGTGATCGGCTCAGTCGGGAGCAGGAGGAAGGGCAGCAGAGGGTGGGGGAGGGGCAGCAGGTCCATTTCCCGTGGTGGCAGTGGGCAAGAACTAGGCAGGGGCCATGTCTATGGCCTGGTGGGGTGGGGTTCAGGGTAAGAGAAAGGAGGGCGCCTCGGGCAGAAGTCCAGAATTCTGCTGGGCTGACCAGTGCAAGCAAGGTGGCAGTTGTGCTCATGGGGTTCATCGTTCCCTTGGATTCGGGGTACGTGGCAGCCCTGGGAATTCCACAGCTCTGGGCCTTCACCTGTATGGATCTGCCAGCCTGGACTGTGTGCCTCCCCCCAACCCAGAAGGCTTTATCAGACGCCTCTTCTTTCTCAAACCTGTCACTCGTTCTGCCCAGCCGCGATAGCCTCCTCGGACTTCCGGAGCCTTCTGTTTCACCCCTCACCTCACAGCACTTACCACTTTCTACCTTGGGCTTCAGTTTATGTTGCCAACTCACTAGACTAAAAGCTATTTGTGGGCAAGACTCCAGCCTGAGGCTCGCTCAGTAGTTCTGGGCAATGACAGTCAGAGAAAAGGGGTGTGTTGCTTCCGGGCCAGAGCACTGACTGAGGCCACTATGAGACCCTCTGAGCTGTTTTTCCTCGGGCGTGGCACCTCGTGGTGTTTGAGATGCTGGCTGCTGTGTCGTTCTGAGACCACACCGCACCCCCCAACCCCGCTGACCTGCGATGGACACCTAGCATGAATGACAAACAAGCCTTTGTTGTTTTCAGCCACTGAAAGCCGACGGCTGGCATCGCTGCATGACCCAGCCCCGCCAGACGGGCACATGTGCCCCGTTGATGGATCAGCTCTGGACACCGCTAGCACACCACTGGCCCGTGCTGGCTGATGGGGACACGAGGAGGTGGAAGCAAGGGGACGTGGCACCTTCGGGCAGCGGAGTGAGTGCTTCTCCCAGCAGTTCAGCTCCCTGGACGGCATCTTTGCTGTGGAATGTGTCACCAAGACACAAGGTGCACGACAGGTGCACCTTCCACTCTCCTCTCTGTGGGCTGCCTTCTAAATTAATTAAGAGCTGGGGCTGAGCTGGGATGATTTTCTATGAAGTTAGGATGCTCTTTTTAAATTCTCCAGTCTGCAGTCTGATCTCATCACGCGGCCATGCTGTGTTTTATGAAAATTAGCAGGGTTCCTCCGCTGGTGGGCAAAGCCTCGCCCTTTCCAGATAGGAGTATGCGACTCACGTGCCCAAGGAGGCTTCGGCTCAGGCGACAGCCCAGCCCGGGCACCATGTGTGCTGTGAGCCACAAGCCCGACAAACACAGGTGGCTCCAGCCGTATGGCATGTGCAGGTATTCCTCAGAATAAAACACAAACCAGCCCTCTTGCTGTACCTCTGATCGAAGGGATGTGGTTACCTGTGTGGAGCCAAGATTAAACAGAAAAGCCTCGCAGTGTCCTGTGTGTGTGCTGACTGATAAACCTCGGGAACGCAGTGGCGAGAAATGGGCAAGAGACAGAGATGTAATTGAATCAAAAACTCCAGGCCATGACAGGTAGGAAGATGGGAAGCAGTAATTAACAACGTAATTTTTAAAAATGACGATGCAATTAATTAACATCCCGAGTATGCGGGGGGAGGGGTGAAGGGAGGCATGCTTCAGCCCAGAAACCCTGCTCAGTAAAGCTGAAGGGAACTCTGCATTTTTAAAAGAAAACATGTTTGTGCAAAAGGCCCTGATGGCTGCAGACTCAGCAAAGCTCACAGGAGCAACCCAGGAGGTTTCCTCTGGCGGAGGAAACTAACAAATCAACCTTGTGTTTCCTTTTATTCGGAAACTTGTAATTCATTTTGTTCTCATCTGCGGGAGATACTGGACTAGATAATGAAGCTGGCAGACATTCAGTTCCATTCAGGCTTCTGCTTGAGGATCAGTCTCCCCTGAGGACCCCGAAAGCCTCCCGGGGTGGGCTCCCAGCCTGCGGAAATGTCCCGACGTATGGAGACTGCACTTGGTCAGGGTGGTGTGAGGGCTGACCGTCACCTGCTCGGGAGAGGACTTTCCAAAACGATCTGTGAGCGGGCTGCTTGGACAGAAATGTCTGAGAGCAGTCGTCCAAGTTCCGAGCCAATCACACTCCCTTCTCCAAAAGGTTAGTGTGAACATCCTCACCTGCCCACAGGTTTTAGATGACAGCTAGACATGCATGTGTTTTGAGCTTATTTCTGGAAGGACCTCTTTACTACACTAATTACTGGGCTCTCTGTGACCCAGGAAACTCAGTTGTCCCCTTCAGAGTTGCAGGACCCACAGCCTCTGCCAGTGCAATATTGAGACGGCCCCTCTTAATGGGGTCAGTCAAGAAAAGTGAAGTTTATACTTTGATGTGAATCTTGTCATCACCTTGGGTTTTTTTTCTCCTACTCTCAGGAGCACATCCAGCTATAGGGCTCCTGAGAGGAAGGCCTACTCATCACAAGACGTCTGGGCAGAAAACTTGTCTTTATTACCAATAACTCAGTTGCCCATAGCCTAAGGCTCAGTACAATGGGGAATTGGAGTTTATCTACATTTACTTTTCTAAGCTTAAAGCTTTTCCTGCCACAATATCCTGTTACCTCATGCCCACTCTGGTCATTTTTAGGACTAGAAGACAGTACCCAAAGGTATATCAGCAGAGAAATCGGAAAACTTGGCTTAAAATGAGGGTTACTTTATTGAGTCGCGGCTCCTAAAGCATGTGACATACAGAAAGAGTAGGACACAGCGTGTGTGAAGAGCTTGTATGTTCTTGACCTTCCAGTGTTGAAAGGAGGGGGTCCTTCAGCAGACCTGCCTCCTGGACATCACGCACACAGCTCTGGAAATTGGCAATGTCTAAGCACAAGTTGAAGTGGAAACTCGCCTCCACGCACTTACCGAGGCTACATAAAACTAGTTATAGGAGGCTGGTAGGAAGGCCAACTCAACGGAAATGTACTATGACAATACAGAATAGTTTAAATATTACTGAATCTGGCCTAAGGTTGAAATCTAAAGAAAAAAACAAACAAACAAAACTTTTATTACCACTGAAACAAACACAGAAGTACTTAGTAGTTTATAGAACTAAAGTTCGAGATGAATATTGTCCCAGAGTCAAGGAGGCTGAAATAGGCCAAAGCTGACTTGGCTTCAGTCAAGAAGATACTCTTCACAGAAAGATGGGCTCCAACTATTACATGGATTTCAAAACTCCGCATTCAGAAAAAGACATTTTACCTAGCCTTTCCTTAGATCTGTGGAGGCCTTTTAAACAGCTGCTTGATACTTCCTGGGATTACAAAGCCAGGTGTAGCGCAGAAATCACTCCGGAACACACGTACCTCCTTTATGCAGAAGGTTCTTATCGAGACCAAAGATCCCATTTTCAAACAAATATGGCCGTTAACTGCGGGGCGCGAGAAAACACGGGGCATGTTTTAGTTTTAGCGGGATCATTCCTAAAGAAAGTGACTAGGTTCCCATGAGGAATCAAGGCATTTTCCCGTCATGAATGGAGTCAATGGGGACGGGGAGCCAGGAGCCTTGCACAACCAGCTGAGGGTTCACAGACATCGCAGGGAGCTCGTGATTTCAAGTGGGACCGGGAGTCCGCATCTCAGCTTCTGTCACATAACAAAGAGCCTCGAAGAGTCCTGATCAGCCTTGTAAAGACTCTTGCATGGGTTTGCAGCCGCAGGCCGCTGTGAAAGCAGCCAGAGCTCCATCCCTCTTCCTTCCTCCTTCTCCAGGGTAGTAGAGCTTGCTGGAGACACAAAACGCAGAAATTCAAACCCTCTTCCCCCCCCCAAAAAAACGACTATTTTAGGCTCTGTTTTATTAAACCAACTTCTGGGCTCTCTACTCTTTGTTTTTGCCTACACTTTTCCTTTCTTGACAGCAGATCTGTAAAAAGTGAAAACCACAAGAGACATCACCTTGGGAGACAGAAAAGACTAGGACAGATCTGACCACTGGATAAGTGTCCCGGCTTCGACCTACACAGGAGCAGGTAGGACTGCCGTGAGCGGTGCCGCCCCTGCCTTGGCGACCAAACCGCACTGTGTTGAGACGGTTGAACAGGTGCGAAAAGAACAGTGCTGAGTCCCGTTTGCGTCGCTCGGCCGTGCAGCTCATGGTGTCGGAGGTGGCTTCGGAGAGGGACACGAGCTCTGGCTGTCGAAGCTGGCAGCTCGGCCCTGCCACTGTGGGGAGGAGAAGAAGCCGGTTATGGATTGCCACGGGAACTGACAGGTCACCTTCCAGAACTTGTCTGGCCCATGCACTGAGTTCACCTCTGTAAGCTTTCTTGAATGTTGCTGTCAGCCATGCAAAAATGGAAGGGAGCAGATCGAGGGCTTCTAGTTGGGAATACCTGATTTTAAAAAACGACCTGGCTCTGGCCGGTTGGCTCAGCAGTAGAGCGTCGGCCTGGCGTGCGGGGGACCCGGGTTCGATTCCCGGCCAGGGCACATAGGAGAAGCGCCCATTTGCTTCTCCACCCCCCCTTCCTTCCTCTCTGTCTCTCTCTTCCCCTCCCGCAGCCAAGGCTCCATTGGAGCAAAAGATGGCCCGGGCGCTGGGGATGGCTCCTTGGCCTCTGCCCCAGGCGCTAGAGTGGCTCTGGTCGAGGCAGAGCGATGCCCCGGAGGGGCAGAGCATCGCCTCCTGGTGGGCAGAGCATCACCCCTGGTGGGCGTGCCGGGTGGATCCTGGTCGGGCGCATGCGGGAGTCTGTCTGACTGTCTCTCCCCATTTCCAGCTTCAGAAAAATACAAAAAAAAAACCCAACAAAACCAAACAAACAAACAAAAAAACGACCTGTTACAAAGATAATGAAAGCTTTCTTCTGTGTGTGTGTGTGTGTATGTGTGTGTGTGTTAGTGAGGTGTGACTGGGCCGTTTCTGAGTGTTTCAGCCATTTCTCACACTGAAAATTGGATTATGTTAGCGAAAGAGGCCGTCTGCAGAGTGTGCCCTTGCTGCCAAGAACCCGATCATGAATTATTAGCAATTTGTCTGGGAGCTGTTAGTACAGCTAAAAAACCTGATACAGCTTTAGCTCTGGGTGTTCTTCTGCCTTAATGCTCCCTGGGGGCATCCATACCAGACCTGTGAAGAAGAGGTGGCAGGTGGAGGTGACGGCAGCCCCTTCCCCTGTCGGGCACCCACTTTGTTCTCAGTTCTCTTGTCGCACAGGTTGCCGCCTCTCAGCCCGACCCTAACCCCCCTGTGAGAGTGAGTGACGTCATGAGGCAGCATGGGGTGAAGGAGGGGGCGAGGATGGGTGGACCCGCATGTGAGCCATTCAACCCTCTTTTAGGTTGAACCAGTCCGTCACAGCTAGAGCAATGTTTTCTGGGCAGGAGCTGATCCTGTGCGTGTTCTTGACCTGTCCGGGGCTGTACGACTTCAAAGGGAGACAGTCCAGCCTTCCTGTGAGCGGAGGAGACCCCAACACTCTACTAGGTACCCACAGGACAAGGCTCCAGAGGAAGGTTAGCGAGAGGTCAAGGTGGCTTTTCTGGAACTGAAGTGCAGCCCCCTGTGCGTCTCGTGAGCTTCAGGGGTCTCCGCCGTGGAGTGACGGGGCTGAGTGGAGGCTGCCTACGCCTTTGTGCGTGTGCGGGGGTCGGATGGGGAAGGACACAATTCCCCCTCACCGCAGCCATTCCTAGGCAAAGCCGAGCCACCCAGGGAACAGACTGCCATCCAGCGTCTCCTCTGGAGAATATGGGAACCCCTTGACATGGAGGAGAAAGCCAGGCCCACGGGACGCCCTCAGGCTCCTCGTTCTAAGGAAAGCTTCTGCTACCCTTCCCCAGGCTCAGTTCTTCACGGCCCCTTACTGCCTCCTGTCCAGGCCAACCTGCAACCGCACAACCAACCCCAGGCTGGACAGTCAGGCGCTGACTACCACCACGCTGTGACCCAGACCCGAGCAATCTCAGCATGCCAGGCCTGGGAGGCCAGCCAGTCTAACTCTCTCATTCTTTTTTTTATTTTATTTTTCTGAAGCTGGAAACGGGGAGAGACAGTCAGACAGACTCCCGCATGCGCCCAACCGGGATCCACCCGGCATGCCCACCAGGGGGCGATGCTCTGCCCTCTGGGTGTTGCTCTGCCGCGACCAGAGCCACTCTAGCGCCTGGGGCAGAGGCCAAGGAGCCATCCCCAGCGCCCGGGCCATCTTTGCTCCAATGGAGCCTTGGCTGCGGGAGGGGAAGAGAGAGACAGAGAGGAAGGAAAGGGGGTGGAGAAGCAGATGGGTGCTTCTCCTATGTGCCCTGGCTGGGAATCGAACTCGGGTCCCCCGCACGCCAGGCTGACGCTCTACCGCTGAGCCAACCGGCTAGGGCCTAACTCTCTCATTCTTGAAGATAGAAAAACAAGGACACAGAGACATGGAGACATAGCTAGCTCAGGGCAGAGCAGGATCCGAAACTAGGTCTCCCAACTCCCAACTCAGCGCTCCTTCCAAGCCATCCGGCTGCCATCTTGGCCTGTGGCCACACCAGGGGAGGAAGGAGACAGGACATGTAACAGGAGACCTAACCTCTTTGGGTCCACACCAGGTACTTACTCCTAACTCCAGGTGGCAGTCTCTCTGCTCGCAGCATCCCCGTGAATGCAATCACAACCGAGGGTTTCCCTGGTGAAATATTTCAGATAAATGAATGTCTGGTTGCTGAGCCCATTGTGACTTCTGACTCAGGTGTTCTCTAACCCGAAGGGGACATAAGAGGGTCACTACCGCTTTCATTTCACAGACTTTTATTTTAGAAGCTCTACTTTTCTGTGATCACCATTAATGTTGGTCAGAGGTGCGCCGTCATTACTGGCTTCTCCCTTAGGTTCCCTTGCCACCTAAACAACCTGATTCAGAGGCCGGATCAGAGGAGAAAAAAAATAAACAGCCCAAAGAAAAGGCACACGGAGCACAGTGGTTTATCCAGGACAAACGCAGAAGGCGCAAGGCTCCCCCCGCCGACCCTGGTTTTTCCTATGACGACAAACAAAGGGAGGAGATGGGGAGACGGAACTCATGATCAATGGGCAGGGCGCATGGTTCCAGGAGGCTCACCCCCGTGGCAGTGAACTGGCAGAGACCTGGTCCCCTGCACACAGGAAGGTGATTGTTCCAGGGTGGCTGCCTTCCAGGAAGAGCATGTATTGTTCTGAAATGGGTCACGTTCCAGCAGAGATCTAAAATCTCCGGCAGATGATCTGAACTTGGCCCTTCCAAATAAAACACCTTGGAAGAGGCTGCCGACCAACGCTGGCACCGCGTGTGGTGACAGCGGTGACACACAGAGAGGGAAGGATGCTAGCTGTGGCTTAATCAATTTGTATTCATGAGAAAAATCCCAGCAGGGAAAAAAAATACCTCTCAGTTAATCCCCCCCCCCCCCCATCCTTATTTAAAGACCTGAAACAAGGGAGCAAGTGTGATGCCCTCTGTCCTCGTTAATAAGAAAAAAGAAACGATCGGGGCTCTGGAATCTCTTCTAAGGAAGCCACAATATAAATAGAGTGCTTTACAGATACATTGCCGTTTATCTTCCCGGGAGCCGGAGAGTAAGATTTCTTCATGTATTATACAAATGTGAGAAACAAGTTCCAGGAGCAAGACTCTTGCTCAGTGACCAGAAAAGAAGACAGGATGATTGAAATAAATGGTCAAGGACAATGCATCACACAAACACAAAGAATGTTTACTTAATACTAGCCCAGTGGGGGGTTTGATGCATGTTTATAAAAAGATCTTTAAACTGTGGATGCTAAAGGTGTAGATATAAATTTTACACAAATCGGTCCCGGTGAAATCCTAAGTTCATTTTTAGCTTCTTCAGACAGAGAACTCATCAGCTGAGCAGAAGATGGGAAGACAGCGTGTGGGGAAGGGGCGAGCTCAGGAGCTTGGTGTGTGAGGTCAAGGAAAATGTAAAACCCAAAGGCTATAAATCAATTTAGTCTCTTTTCATTCTCCATATACTGTTACTTTCCCTTTACTGTCTCATCAAATATTCATTTTCAAGGGTTTGATTCCACTTTATCTTTCTTTCTTTTGTAGTCTGAACAAGTGAGTTGAACTCAGTGAAGACAGGATTTGGAATCAATTATTTGGCTTAATTAGGTTGCATTCAACTCGAAGAAGGGTGATTCTGGGTCTTACAGCTCCGTGCTGCCCTGCACCCACCCCGGCCCCGGCCTGCCCAGTACTCCCTGTTGGCATGGACAGCCCAGGCCGGGAACAGTGATGGGTTATTGCAGATTCAAGGTTAGCAAGGGGGCTCATGGTGCAGGCTCCCTGCCCAATTGTCACATAAGATCGGAGCTCCCTAGGATAGCAGACCTGGAGGTGCCTACTGTCCCTTCACCAACCAGGAGCCTGAAGACCAGAGAGGGAGCAGTGGGTGGCCTGGGTCCCACAGCTCATCAGCGGCCTCTTGGCTCCCATTCCCTGCCCTGCCCCTAAACCATACTGAGCATTTTCTTATATTCTATTCTTAAATACTACTAAAGGATTTTTAAAGGGGGAGGGGCACGGCACCAGTGAGGTGGCAGATGCCATCTCCAAGTCATCTAGGGTCCTTTTCCAGAGCTGCCTTCTCTGTCGGTGGAGGCTGGTTGTGGTGGCTCACCCATACTCCCCAGAGGGAACCTTCTGGACAATAGGGAGCAGAAGCTTTCCTGGGGGCTGGGATCCAGAGAGCTGAGGGCCTGGCCTCACTCACTGAAGCTCCACCGCTGTGGTAAAACCAAGGCCACAACAAGACAGAAACGTGAGGCCTCAGATGGACAAGAACTTGGCATCCACGCCTTATTCCTCTGCCGGCCGCCAAGGCCGCAGGCGGGAGCTCCGCAAAGCACACGCCCGCCCGGGGCGGACCATCAGCAGCCTGGCTCCCCAGGCCTCTCTCCCTCGGGATTCCCTGCGTCCGCCCCTTCAGCTCTCCGTCTCTCGGGAGACAGGGGCTGCAGGCTTGTCCGCCTGGGGAGGAGGGGCAGCCGGCAGGTCCTCTGGCTTTGCTGCCCTCGCCTTTTCTGTGTCACAGTACAGGGAGGAGATGACTGTGTTTAGGTGACTCTGTTTTTAAGCTGAGGCACCATGTGGTGGTGGTGGGGGTCAAGCTGGGGAAGAGTCAAACTTTAGTTTTCCAGTAGCAAGTTTTCCAATTTTACACGGCTCTCTGGACTCACTAGGCTTGAAGCCTGTTAGGGTGAGTGGACGATTGCCTGGATTTCCAGGACGTGGATGGGGGTGGGGATATTCAAGATGAGGGTTATGTATGCCATGCCTGGCCACTCCCACGTCCCAGCCACTGGAGAAAAAGCAGGCCCACCGAGGTGATAAATTACAGGATCTTAAATTGGTGGAGTCTGGTGGAGGTGGGCCAGACTGCAAATGTCCCTGGAAGGTTCATTGTTCTTGCAGTGACTGACTCAAGGCCACACGGCAAGGCAGAAGGGGCCAAGATGGGAGCCCAAGTCTCGAGTCAGGAGCGCCCAGGCAGTGCTCTGTCCCTTGCATCTCTGTCCAGAAAGTATGACACCTTAATGCCACGCTCGTGAGAACCACCGCTCATTAGAGCAGGCTCCGCTCTCTGGCCTCTCCCTCCACGCAGTGAAAACCGCCCCGACTCCTGGCTGGGGGCTCAGGGAACGTACTGCTCCAGCAGGGGTAGCATTTCTTGCCAAGTTCTGCTCTCACCCCCTTGGGGCGTGCTCCTCCAGGACGGGCTTGGCCCAGGGGCTCGGTGGAAGCGTCTGGGGCTGCTGGGAAGGCCTCCCCCCAGAGCTGCTTTTCCCGGTAGGGCTCAGTGTGGCGTTCAGTCTGCTCCACAGCAGAGGCCCTTTGTCAGGCAGCTTCCCGCGTCTGCCTCCTGCTCCTCCCTGCCGGTTACACTGGGGAGAAGCACGTGGCCCCCCGGCCCCCGGAAGGACCCATGGAGGCGAGGCCCCCCGAGCAGCCGATGGCCATTCTCCAGCGCGCGGCCATGCAGCAGGCATGCCAAGGCCCGAGCGCGACCTCACCCACCTCTTTGAAGGATTTCTTTACCTCCACCAAGGAGTGCCAGTGTGCGATGGGCTTCCGCGGGTACGCCAGCATCTCGTTCCAGTGGTCCCGGCCCAGGCCTTCGGCGCTGATGCCCACACGACAGACTCCTATGATCTCGTTGTGGCCCACTCTGAGGGAGACACAAAGGGCTGGCATGGCGGACCAGGCACGCTCCCAGAGAGGGCGAGCCTGCAGCTGGCACTCTGTCCGGCAGCTCTAACTCAGAAACCGAGCTCTGAAAACAGATGCTTGGCCGGGCCGCAGGGAGCCAGCCGCAGCCAGGTCTTGCCTGGCCTCCTTGGGTGGACATTGGACACAGACAGATGAGCAAAAGGTTATAAACTCATTTGGTCTCAGGAAATGGTAGGCAGATGGCCTGACTCTGGGGAGTTGGAAAGTTGAAGTCTCTTCCCTTACTTGACTCGGCAGGCGCATCACACCCACGTGTGAGGCATCAGCGTTTGGAAATAAATCATCCTGCTATGAGTACCATGTCTCCACACCACCGGCGGCTGGGATGTGATTTACTCACTCAGCAAGAACATCAATCACCTCTCCAACACGTTCACCGAGCACCTACCATACCCGAGAACTTGTGCTCAAAATCCTGGACTGAGGCCTTACTGCACGGTCTCCTTGTCCCTTGGCAGAAGTGACAAGTAGAGAGAGGAGTCCTAGGAGCTACAGCAGGTGGAAAATATCCCGAGCCAGCCAGGATGGAAGAGCAGGATTTGGATAAGTGGAAGAGAAGAAACATCTCCAATAAAGGAGAAATCAAGGAGGGACGTGCTGGGTCCAGATTACGGAAGGCCTTGAAAGTCCAAGGGAAGAGCCTGGACAATGGGAGCCATTGATGGTTCTTGAGAGCAGCAGGTCCAGAAAGAGAGTGGGCTCTTAGCAGGAAGGCATGCCTTCTGTATGTTGGCTGGATGGAGCAGGGAGGGATGGAGCGGGAGGGGGAGCAGCAGCAGAAATGGAGAGGACAGAGAGGCCTTTTCAGGATAGATGACAGGCGAAAGGAATAGTCAGTACTGAATTCAGGGGAGCTGGTGGGTGGGGCTGCCTTGATGGAAATGGGGCTTGAGCATCCACTCAGGGGAATCCACACTCTTCCTCAAACTCCTGTGCTCTCTTGGGTGCAGCCAGATTTGAGGCCAGTGGGCACCTGACCTGTGAACCACAAGGCCCAAGGTCAAGGAGCCCTGTGCTGCACTGGAGTGGGGTGAGGGGCAGGGAGTCGTGTCCCTCTGGGACCCACACCTACCGATCGTAATCCATAACGGAGATGAGAAGGCTGACTTGATCCATGTTTTCCGGCGGAATGTCAAAGATGACGGCCTCGTTGTAGACGGGGTTGAGCGTGTTCTTCTTTGTGGTGGTTTTCTTCTTCTTCAGCCTCCGCCCATCACAGAGCAGGGACACTTTGACATAGGGGTCTGTGCCGAGGGGGGGTGGGAAGGGAAGGGAAGAGAAGGAAGGGAAGGGGAGGGGAGGGGAGGGAAAGGGAGGGGAGGGAAGGGGAGGGGAGGGGAGGGAAAGGGAGGGGAGGGGAGGGGTGGGAAGAGAAGGGAAGGGGTGGGAAGGGAAGGGAAGGGAAGGGAAGGAAGGGAAGGGGAGGGAAGGGGTGGGAAGGGAAGAGAAGGGAAGGGAAGGGAAGGGAAGGGAAGGGAAGGGAAGGGAAAGGGAGGGGAAGGAAGGGAAGGGGAGGGGAGGGGAGGGGTGGGAAGAGAAGGGAAGGGAAGGGAAGGGGTGGGAAGGGGAGGGGAGGGAAGGGAGTGTGTTAAACACATGTCCTCCGACACCCTTTGCAGCAGAAGGACAGAAGCCCCGCACCTACTGTTGCTCATCAGATGCTATCAGCGGGTTGTTAAACTAATGACACCACCTTGTAATTTGTGCAGCACACCTGTCTCCGAGGACATTCTGTGCTTAATAAACCTTAGCGTTCTTGGGAGAAGTTAATGGACTTGCAGTAACGAGGAGGCCGGCCCCAAGTCAGACAGGACGGATGCCCGCGGGTACACAGCTTATGCCCTAAATCTCGGCTCCACGATGGCTGGCTGGCTCCACTGGGCAGGGAAGCTGAACAAAGCACTCGACTCCTCTCACCTGTCTGGGCGAAAGTCCTTTCCCCTGGGGGTCTTGTCAGCACTGGAGTGGGGTGAGGGGCAGGGAGTCGTGTCCCTCTGGGACCCACACCTACCGATCGTAATCCATAACGGAGATGAGAAGGCTTGGGGTGAAGATAACGAGTGGGGTGAAGACAGAACTCGATGCTGTCCAAAGAGGAGCAACGTGCCAGGGTAGATGAACAGCACTGGTCACAAAGCTGTCCGTGTCCTCCCCACCCGACAAAAAGATTAGGGGTCCCATCGTCCCAAGAAGCTCATTTCCATCTGGCATCCAGAAGGGGAGTGGTAACCCCTCTTTCCCCAGAGCCATTTCCTCCCACTTCTGGGCAGTGGTAGAGGGAGCCGTGGCCGGGAGGAGTGAGTGGCAGCCTCCTGACGCTCAGGGCAGCTGGTCACATTTCATTTCTCAGTGGGATCTTGGATTCTCTCCATCCCGTGAGCCAACGTCCTGATACTGAGCGGCCACAGGCCTCTCCTCCTTGTCTCTTCTGCAGTTTTCTGAATGGGTATTTCATGGTCATTTTTCTATCCTGAAATTTTCTACTCCTTCAAGGGAAGTGACACCTATTGTGCCTCATGGCACAGGTGTCTTGGTCGCCGCTATAATTGTTATTTATGCTGCACAGCTCTAGAAGCGGGAGGGCGACTCGCAGGCAGGTAGTAACAGCCTTGGAGACGCTGATGTGCTGAGACACCTTTCTGCCCAGGAGCCGGGGCTCATGTGAATCTGTCAGGAGTGGGGGGCCAAGCAGCGCTCCCAGCGCCCTGACTCACAGGCGTGGGTGCATCTCCCTGGCACCTGGGCGCCCGGCAGGCCCTCTCGCTTCCTGGGCATCGCGCAGGTGACAGCGGAGGCACACGGCTACAGGGGAGCTGGAGAGAGCTGTGACACCTGATCAGAAACTCCGAGCCTTAAAGGCATTTCCGCAGACACCCAGACGAGCCACTGACTAACCGATGTGACAGTGGCAGCTGTGCCTTAACCAAGGGAACAGGTGGGTTCACAGAGGAGCCGGGAGACCTGGAGGTGTCTCATCAGCCTGCTCTCCTGGGTGGCCCGTTTGAAAAGGCCCTCTCTCAGGAGGATTTGCAGTAAAAGAAAGGGGGCGTTCTGAGAACCGCTGTGGGACACGGTTTGGTTTCACAGGTCCTGTCCCTGTGGATATGGCTGGGAGAAGAGCTCAGGTCCAAGCAGAGAGGCGGGAAAGCTAGCTCCCAGACCTGTCACTAACCCGCTGCCTCACCACCTGCCATGCCTGTTTCTGTAGGTTCCCACCCAACGGCAGACGGCATTTCCACGTCCCCGGGCTGGGAAAGATAGGGTATAGCCACCTGTCAACGCCGCTAAGCAAATGCCTCATTACTGACAGCTCCCTTCTCCCTCCGGCCATGCCTACGAGGCATATGCAACTTATGAAATCCAATGGTGTACTTCCTCTGCAGGAACCAACAATCTCACCAACGTCCAAGAGGCTAAGCAGAGAGACGACTGTTCCCCAGGGTTCTCTGAGGCAAAACCTAAGGCTTCTAGCGGGACGCTGGCTCCAGCGGACCTCTGAGGTGCTTTCCTCTCTAACAGTCTATGCTGTTCTGTGCCGCCGGGGGCGGGGCGCCAAGGCCAGCCGGGTAGTTCAGTCTCCTTGTCACGAAAGCCATCGTGATTCTGCATTTGGTATGTGCCAGGCACTGAGCTAACAGAGTCACACAGGCATCATGTCATTTACATGTCACGTCAGTTCTATAAAATATTGGTCGTCGTCATCGTCGCCGTTTTATAGGTAGGGAAATTGAGGGTTAAAGAGGTGTAGAAACTTGCCTGCCTAAGATTTGCAGCCTGTCTGACTCGAAAGCTCACATTTTTTTTTTATCCACTGGACTCAAAGTCGTACAGACCAGATGTGGCAGAAATGGGGGCATTTACTCACTCACCCCACCCCCCTTCCTGGCATACTGATCCTTCTTATTTTGTATCATTGTCATTGTCACGGTTCCAGTAGATAGGCTTAGAGAATTGATTCATGACTAGTTGAGATCACGGAGAACAGAAAGATCCTTGGTTTTAGAGGTCAACATCAGCTAAATCAAGAGCAGACAGTGAATAAGCTCCACTCACTCCCTTGTTTAGTCCGACATCAAAGCCGTCTGGGCTGAAGGTAACCTCGAACTTGTCCTCAGACACAGATCCAGTTTGAGAGGCCCTTTGCAGGTGTGCGCCCACTGCATCTCCCCCTGACAAGGTCCCTCAAGCTATAAAATTCATTCATTCGTTCATTCATTCATGTCATACACATTTAATCCATGCATCTTGTGATCTATGCGCTATTCCAGACACTTGATTATTTCAGTGAACAAAAGAGGCAGAAATCCCTGACAAAAAAAACCCCTGAATTTTCAGAATCAAGCTGAGATTTAACACTAGATTCCAAACCCAGGTAAACAAGAGAGGCAACTGTGAGAGGGAGGTCAGAACCGGGCGTGAGGACACGCTGGCCCCAACCCTCTGAGGCGGAACAGCCCTGACATCGGCCCCAGTGGCTCCGCCTCGAGCGCTCTCCAGCACGTCAGTGTAATCACACCCGAGAAGTCAGTGCGGGGACTCGGGCAGCACAGTCCCATCTCCCTCAGCAGCCCTGAGCGTCCTCCACGGATCTCTGTTCCGGGCACGCACTTATTTTGATATTCAAATGAAATCTCCATTGGCTGTATGTTTGGAGAAGCTGACTTGCTGCTGCCTAAGTGCCTCCCACATGTGGGAGAGGTTCTTTAAGCGCTTCCCGGAGAAGTGTGTGGGGCGCTACCTGGGGGAGCTTTGGGCCTGGAGGCCAGAGTGCTACCGGGACAACGTGGTGGCTAGGAGCAGAGGCTCCGCGCCAATCACCGCTGCCGCAGCCACCGTGAGCACTTCAGCGTGTCCCTCGTTTCTCAACGACCTCCTCTTCCTCCAGTTGCACCAGGCTGCACCTGGGCCCAGGTGTTTTCAGCTGGACCGGCCCCTCTTTGTGGTGTCTGTGATTACACCATGGAGTTTCACAGGAAATAGATGGAGAAAAGGAAAAATCTTTTATACACCCCGTCCCAGTACAGAGGCGCCTTGGAAGAGGCTTTACACCGCTGATTGGAGTCATCCTAAGAGCCCCCGGCATGGGGACCAGGGAAGTCAGCGAGTCACAGGACTTTTCCCACACTTGTCCCTGCAGCCTGGACTCCTCCTTGGGAGGCTTCGCTCATTTCACTTCCAGGGATGATCTGAGTCAAGGTGGGGGTGGGGGTGTGGAGGCTCCCGGGGCTACCTTCTCTGGTAATGACTCGCAGAACTGAGGCAAAGGAGCAGACCTTGGACCCCAGGTCCAGCCTACAGTCTCTCCTGCTGCCTCAAAATGGCATTTCTGCGGTGGCTGGAGGAGAACTTGTTTTTTTCCTCACAGTTCCCAGGTGCTGAGGCTGAGGCGGAGGTCCAAGGCCCACGGAAAGACTCAAATACAAATCCACTTTGCTTTACCGGGGCTTCGCTCCTTTGACTGGCTCTGCAGGGCTGCCGCAGGCGTTGGGGACCCACAAACATTCCCACATTCAGACTCGACATAACCCTGGGAAGTCCTGGGGTCTCATATAAACTGGAAAGATTTTCCTTTATTGTTTCTCCTATATATTTACCTCCTATTCTCACTCTCCTCTAAGGGAAAGAATGATGCTAACAGCACATATCTGCTGAGTGCTTATTATGTGTCTGGCACAATTCTAAGCATTTCTGTGTATTAACTCGTTTATCCTTAAAGCACCCTTGGAAGTTACTTTTTCAGATTAGGGAACCAAAGCATCACAAGGCAAGGAGGAGGCAGAATGGGACTGTAAACCCTGGTCCTTTTCCTCCAGAGCTATTGCTCCTTTTCTAATAAGACTGACACTTCTTCCCTCTTCTCTTTCCACACCCTAATATCTGGGCTGCTGGGAGGCCACGTGCCGGCCACTGGGTGGGAGCGGTACCTGAATAGCCTGTGATGTCCATCGCCTTGAGGTTCCGACATTTGATCACTGTGAGGGTGAGCCTGCCGGCCGTGGGCAGGTAGCAGAGGGAGAACATGATCTCTCCCAAATCCACGCTTTCCTGCAAGAAGCAGACGAGAGGTCAGACGAAAGGCACAGCCTTCTGCACAGCTGCTGGGGCCCCTCGGGCCCAGGAGAAGGCTCTTGGAGGCGGACTGGCCTGTCTGTAAGACCTGAGGGTCTGGCCTCCATGCTGGGACTAACTGGGTATAAAAGGCAATGATAGCAATACTGCCCCTTTGGTAAAATTTGTCCTCTTCAATGGCCCCCTCAGACTCTGGGCCTGGCTGTCTCCCTTCCGCTTTGGCCTGGCCTCCCTACCCTCTGTGAGCTCCTCCGCTGCAGCCTCAGGGCCACAGCCCCTCTGTGGCCCAGCCCTGCTCTCCTGCCCACCCTTCTCAGTCACTGGTCCCCTCAAACCCCCCTCCCCGGCCTGGCCTGTGGACATGACATTGGCCTGTACGAGAAACAATCAGGCCATCAGGAGTCCCCTCTCCCAGCAGGTCTACCTCTGGACCTCAGCACATCATTCTTTGTCAGTCCTTCCGTCTTGGCCGTTTCCCTGACCCCGCAGACTCACAGCTAGGCCTCCGCCAGGGAGCGCAAGGAATGGCGACCCGCTCAAGACATACTGCCGACCAAGGAGACAAACTGGCCATCCCACACCTGTGCCAGGTCTTGGATGCACTTTCTCCTTTTTCCTAAATGCAATCATCCTTCAAAAACGACCCCAGCACAGAGCACACCCTCTGCTGCCTCTCCTGTCCCCGGAAGCATCCATGATCCCGAGCCCAGGGAGTTTCCGAGCAACCGGGATAGGAAAACTTCAAAGATGACAAGCACATCTGTTTGTGGAGGTGAAGGGCGCCTTGCCAGACCGCTCCTTCTTCCTGCTCCCCACTTGCTGAAGGAGGGTGCCGCCGCTGTGACACCTGCCCCTCGGGCTCGGAGACTGGCCTGGGCTCGAGACTGGCCTGGGCTCCTGGATCCAGAGTGGAGGAGGGGGAGGTCCGAGTTTGGGTGGTTCTGATCTCAGTGGGGATGTCCATTCATTCACTCAACCGACATTAACTGAGCACCTGCTGTGTGCAGGTGCTGCTCCGGGTTCTGGAGACGTGGGAGAGAACAAATCCCTGCCCTCGTGGAGCTGACGTCTTATGAGAGCAAAGGCCACGAGGTAAATCAGTTAGTAAAAAAGTACCACGGAGAAAAAAGTAAGGCAGGGAAAGTGGACAGAAGTGCTCATGGGGAAGGCCATAGGTGTTGAAATTTTAGACAGGCCAGCAGGGAAGGCTTCCCTGAGGAGGTGACTTCTGAGAAACAGGGGACTCAGGAGTCACACCTGGTTTTTGTACTTCTCCTCACAAAGAACCACCCTCACCTGGGAACTCCCAGAGATACTGATACTCGACCCCACCTGGAGAGAAATCCAAGCCTCCCCACCTGCCCGCAGCATGGGGTCCCTATGCACTCCCCTAGGTGGCACTGATACACCCACCCTTTACCTGGCCCAAGATCTGCCTTATTGTTTACCCCTTTCCCCTTAATCGTATCCCAGCAGCAGCAGGTGAGTCCTCCCAACTCCCCACAAGGGGTCTGGCTGGCACGGAGCTGGTCCCCTTTGCAAAGGAGACACCCACTGAGCCAGCCAACCGAGACCAGCACCCAAGGACTCCTGTGTTCCAAGAAGCTCCTCCTCAGACAGATTTCCCTCCACGAGGCTCACAGTCACTCTGTGAGGCAGGGATTACTGATGTTACTCCTGCCACTTCTCAGACAAAGAGCTCAGCCCAGGTCTAATGGCTCTGCCCAGGCCGAGACAGCTCACGGGGCACAGCCGGACCCCAACTCTCAGGGGAGTGCGCCTTGCACCCGTCTTTGAGCACCTTCCGGCTCAACCAGGGGCATCCCAGACCTTAGACCACAACTTCATCCACTTGGTCATTTGTCCGTCTATAAAGATTTACTGAGAACCTGCAAGACGCACCGTGCTTTGTGGGGAGTACCCAGTCCCCCCTCGACACACACACAGTCTATGGGGTGTAACCAATTAAAAGGCAATGCCAGGATCCCCTTCGCCCCAGTGCCTCTCCTGTCTCCTGAGAACCCTAGTCCCGGGGGAGACATGCAGAAATGGCCCTGCAACAAGGCATCGTGGGATCAGCGGCGTCCCCTCCCGCGGCAGGGGTCAGGTCGGCGTGGCACCTGGCTGAACGTTCCATCTCTGACGGAGGCACCGAGGTGTAAGGAGGCCCCTGGCTCCTTCATCTCCTTTCTAACCCTCCAGGGTTCCATCCTGCCCAAAGTTAGAGGAACCCTTTCTGACTCAGCAACAGCCATGAGAACGAACACGACGCTGCATGCCACGTCTTCTGCCCGCGATCTCAGGGAGTCTTACCACGGTCCTGTGAGGCAGGTGCTCTTATTGTCCCCAGGGAAAACAGGAGAAAATGACTGTTTCACAGTTAAGTCTGTTGCCCAAGGTCACGTGACTGTGAGTGCCAGGTGCCGACTTTCCCACGTGCTGCTCAGACACCCTGAGGGACTCCCCGTTCAGCCTCCGGAATCAAGGTCTAGCCTCATACTTTGCCTTCAAGGCTGGGTCCTGTCCTACCTCCTCACCTGATCATTTCTTTACATTCTGCTATGCGACCCTTTGCTCCACGTGTCTCGTACATCGTTGGTTCCTTGTGCCCAAATGCTTTCTCCTCTTATCTTTGCTTGGACCTATGCACCTTGTAGGACCCGGGGCCACGTCCCCTGCAGGGGTCCTCACCCAGGGTCCAGCTCCCAGATAGCATCTCTTCCCCATTTTCTGCAGCACTTTCTGCCTCTGAGCTGCTCGCAGGCGTCACCAAGCCCCCACCCCCTGCCTTTTGCTGCAGCTGTGCCTGCCACTAGTGTCTGGTGACTGGAGGTCCCTTTGGGGCAGGGGCTCTGCTAACATCTGCTTGTACTTCAGAGGTGCCCAGCAGCGTGAGAGGAGAGACACAAATGCCCCGGAAACGATGGTTACCTTTTAGCCAGAAGAACTCTCGAGGGAGTGGTTCTCAGTATCAAGGCTGTGATCAGGTTCGGAACCCCGGCAAGGAACCTGGATGCTCCCACGGCCCCTCTGAGAGGCAGTGACAAAAGGCTGCTGTCACCATTCCCCGCCTCACAGTTACCCTCCGGACACAGTGAGGAGCCTTCACAGGCTGTCTTGTTCGGGGGAGTCTGAGCTGATCTGTTTATAGACTTGGGGGACCTGCCTTGGGAGATGGGGGTACCTCAGGGTAAATGGCATCAACTGGGCTCTAGGAACTGCTCTCAAGGGGGGCTCCCTCCACAGGGCGCAGACCTGTGAGTCCCCTCTTTCTGCAGGGCGCCCTTTCTTGATAGGACTGTGGAAGGTGGGAGCATTCGGGTGCTGAGTCCGCATTGTGTATTTGAACACCCCCACCCCACCTCATTCTCTGCACCCAACAGTGAACTCCACCCTCCATCGGTGACCTGGAGGCAGAGAGGAATCAGGGTCCGGGGACCCACGGCCCGTCTGGAACCCTCTGCTGTCTGTGATTGGGACTCACTCGGCCCAGTGACCAGTTGGCTGCTCTTGGCTCAGTGGAAGGGCAGCAGATAACTGGGTTCTCTGATAAAGGAAGATAACAGGTTGACTGTGAGCAAATAGAGAGATGGGGGCTCAGGAAACAGTCGCGTCTCCTGGCTGCCACGTCCCCCGTGGGAAAGCCCAGCCCCATGGCGGCCTCACCAGGTCCTCCCTGCCCTGTCCCGTTTCCCAGCAGGTTCCAGCCCCAGATCCATGTGCCTCCCTAGCTTTTCTCCTCACCAGGGATGCTTGAGACTTCGGCTTTAATAAAACCGGGAGTGACCAGGGGCTGCGGACCAGCCAGCACGTTATTGCTTTCATCTCTGCCCGCTGTCACGGGAGGCCGCCTCAGGGCCCCCGATTGGTAACGAGCTCCTCGGTGCCGGAGAGGTCACTGCTGTCCAGAAAGCGGCAGAAACTCATTTGGCCCTCCCGACTCCTAGCCCAGGGGCTGACAGGGTAGACCTGAGCCCTGCAGCGACTGGCTAAAAGTCTTGGCTAGAGCTTGGAGGGGGTGGGCCTGCTGCCAGGGCACGAAGAGCCAGGATGTTGGCTCCTAGAGAAGGCAGTGCTTACAGTGCAACCCGTCCACCTGAGGGCGCTGCCCATGATCTTGGCGCTTTCCCCTGGCGGCAGTGCCCTGGCCGCTGGGCAGTCAGATTCTTTTTTTTTTTTTTTTTCATTTTTCTGAAGCTGGAAACAGGGAGAGACAGTCAGACAGACTCCCGCATGCGCCCGACCGGGATCCACCCGGCACACCCACCAGGGGCGGTGCTCTGCCCCCCTGGGGGCGATGCTCTGCCCATCCTGGGCGTCGCCATATTGCGACCAGAGCCACTCTAGTGCCTGAGGCAGAGGCCACAGAGCCATGCCCAGCGCCCGGGCCATCTTTGCTCCAATGGAGCCTTGGCTGCGGGAGGGGAAGAGAGAGACAGAGAGGAAAGTGCGGCGGAGGGGTGAAGAAGCAAATGGGCGCTTCTCCTATGTGCCCTGGCCGGGAATCGAACCCGGGTCCTCCGCACGCTAGGCCGACGCTCTACCGCTGAGCCAACCGGCCAGGGCTGGCAGTCAGATTCTTAAAGGCACAGCCTTGCTCTCTCACTGGCTCCCCGGCAGCCCATCTGCAAGAGCTCATTGAAGTGCCTTTCTCTCTCTGAGCCCTAGGCCTAGAAAACCAATTCCTGTTGGTGGGCAGCCCAAGAAAGAGCAGGGAACCACAGAGGCCTTTGTCCCTCTGCCACTAGCTGGCTTGAAGACCTTGGGCACGGCATTTCACACCTCTGCACGTCTGGCTGTGATATGAGGCGGCTGGACTAGATGGCTTATCCTTCAGGTGCCGCCAAGTCATAAAACCCAAGATTCCAGGTGGGAAGTCTCCCAGCAGCCGCCACTCACCGAGATGGCCCACAGACGCCTGGCTGGTGCCTACTGCCCACCCCAAGGAGTCTAGCAACTTGGGTTTTGAAATTGAAATGCGCTGGTTTCTCTCGTCCCAGGGCCCCCAGGTGTTTTGTTCTTCCCGGGGACCTGCTTTCTTTCTCCTAAATGGGCGATGAGTGGCTCCGGTGCCTGCAGGCTCGCCTTGGGAATCCGGGCCGCGGGAGCAGGAGGACGCTTCCCCATCTCAGAGAACACTTCTGGTCTCTTCATCAGCAAGTGGCTTGTCTGAATCTCTCATCAGCAGCAGAGCAGCATCCGCTCTACTTTCAGGAAAGCCACAGGAGACCTGAGAGGCTCTCTGAGGCACTGGGCAGGAAGTGCTGTTTTTACCCCCGGGGGCCCGGGCCTAGGGGAGAGGTGGGGTGGGCGCCAATTTGGCTCCATTGGGTAAAGCAAGATCCAGTCAGCAACGCTCCATGTAGGCCTGGGGCTTGGAGCTGGGGGTAGAGATGTGTCAGATGTATAGGCTGGACCCTAGGGGTGGACTGACTCCTCTGGGATCTGCCCACGGAGCACCACGACCGCCTCCCCACAGCCGATACCGTGACCACACCTGTTATGTCGGTCGCAGGGATTACATGATGAATGCTGTGTTCTCACTAGACTGTGGGTTCTTTGAGCACAGGGATGGGGGCTGGCTTTACTCGTCATTATACCTTTCACCTCTAGCCCACTGCCTGATGCCCAGTAAGCGCATCAGCCAAGTAAACATGGCTGATGAATGGTTATGAATGTGGATTCAGGGTCAGGCAGCTCCGATGTTTATGAGTGGTACAATTTACTTAACCTTTCAGTCTTGGCTTCCTAACCTGTAGAATGGGGCTACTAACAATACCTACCTCACAGGGTTGTTGCAAAGATTAAACAAAGTACTTTGTGCCAAGTGCTAAACACATACGTGCTCAGGAAGGATGAGCTGTGATCATAATTGTTACTACTATACTTAATACTATTATAGAGAGCTCCTGCTCTCGGGGCTGGGGAGGTGCAGGGGAGACAGGGGCGCAGAAGTACTGCTGGTTGGTTTGATCAGTGCTATAGAGAGATGCGGGGGAGAGAGGACAGAACAACACACTCTGCCAGGGGTTACAGGGAAGGCTTCCCCGAGGGGGTGATATTTGATAGGATCTAGCAAGGCGAGCAGAAGGAATTTTCTAGCAGAGAAGAACAGGCAAGGGCTCAGTGGGTGCATAAAGACAAGGGGAGGATGAGAGAGCTGTCCCGCCCCGTCTCCCCGCACCCCTACGCCATGGCAGACCAGGTGAGGCTGGGACCAGGGCAGGGTTCAGCCTCATATGCCTCCTGGCCCACACTTAGGAGCGTGTCATTCATTCGTTACCCACCTCCTACATGCTCACAAGTGTGAGAAAGAGTAGTAATAAGACAGAGTCCCAGCCCTCCAGGAGCTTGTCTTCTAGGGGAGGGAGACAGAAACAAACAGAGCGAGCGAGAGAGTGTCTGAGGGCAACAAGGGAGCAGGGACGTGGCGGGGACACCATGGGTCTGGCGCATGCCCAGGGAAGGGCATGGGGAAGGAGATAGGGGTCCAGGGAGTCAGGGCCAGATCTCTGTGGAAAGCAGTGAGGGCTGGAGACCTCAGCAGGCCTGTAGAGAGCGGATGGCAGGGGGAGAGTGGATGGAAGTCGGAAGGATCTGATGGCTCTCCCTCCTGTAGCCTCCACCCCTAGTCACCCAGCCGCACTGTTCTGCCTTCCAGGTGGAGGTCCCCGCTGTGGTTTCCCGCCCGGACCTCCCAGCTTGCTAACTCCCCTTTGCCTCCCCCTCCACCCGCTCTCCTGGCTGTCACCAGAGGGCTGTTCTGCCCAGAAGCCTTCAGTGGCTCCCCATTCTGTACTTGTTTTGTGCTTGGAGAACCTCTTCTTCAAACGCAGTACTACCCAGAAGCCCAGATCTACACAACCCGATGGAAAGTGGCTCAGATACAGGACGCCCAGAGCAGCTGTGCCTCCCACCCTCCAGAGAACAGAGTGGATTCAGGGGTCTTTGGATTTGGCCGCGGCCTCTCCGGCCAACCCTTCTGCTCCAGGCGCCCTGCTCACCAGCCATGATAACCACTAATGTTTATGGAGTCTTTACTGTGAGCCGTTCAGTCCTAAGTGCTTATACAACATTTTAAGCCGTGTAATCTTCACAAAAGCCTAATGAGATGGGTACTATCATTATCCCCATTTTCTACACGGGGGCACTGAAGACAGAGGTTCTGCAACTGGCGCAGGATCACACAGCTGCAAAATGGCAGAGCTGGGACGCGAGGCCAGGCCACCGGCCGGCATGGCTGCACAGCCCAGTCCCGGCCACTCAGCACCCCGCCTCTCCGACTCTGCCCACCCCAAGCCCTCCAGGCTCTTTTGCACGGCCACGCCCCTCTCCTGTTCTCTCCACCACCTGAAAGAACTTCTCCCTACCTCTGACTGCCCTGAACAACTCTGGTCTTTTCAGGCCAGCTGTCCTGTCCCCTCCTCTTGGGTCGCCTCCCCCTCCAATCCCCTGGTCTGATCTAGGGTGTGTTCCCACTGTCCCTGGGTCCAAAGGCCTAGGGACAAGGGTTCCAAATGCCCTGGAGCAAAGGCAAGATGCATCTGGGACAAAGTCTGGGGACACCGGATGAGGGACCGCAGTGGAGGAGAGTGGAGACTGTCACTGGACCCGTCCCCCCAACCCCCACGCTGGCTCAGGACTCGGCTGGGACGCAGAGCTGGAGGGTGGGCGTTCCTTCCGGGGTGCTGAGAGGACTCCTGCTGTGAGCACTGGGTCTGGCTGACGTGGTGAGTGGGTTCCTCGCTCCTCCTCCGGGGGGGACAAGGCTGGGGGTGGCCGAGGTGGCAGGGCGGGATGTGGGCTGTGCCGCTCCAGCTCCCTGCTGGGTTCTGTTTGTTCTGCGTTCCATGCCTGCGCACTCGCGTGCTCTCTCTCTCTCTCTCTCTCTCAAGTGCTTTCCGCCCCAAGGGCTTTTGCAGTGTTATGAATAAATAATAGAACAGAACTGAGGCGCCTTAAACGGACACCATATACTCGGGCCGCAGCCTGCTGTGTGGATACTGAGAGCTGGGGACCCTCCAGCTCACGTGGAGCCAGAAGGTGGGGAGGAAGTGGTGAGACCCTGGAGGCTGGGTCTGGTCCCTGGGGGACCGCTGAGACACTAAAGCACACCAGCGGGAGGCAAATGTTACTGTGTCTGAGCATCTTCAGGGAAACAGATGGTTTTATTTAGGAAACTTTCTCAGCCTCTCATTAGTGAACCTGCCCTTGAAAAGAGGTTTAGTGTTTCACATGCGCCATTACTTTTGGGCAAATATCCGTGACTCAGAATCACACTGGGAGGTGCAGATCTCTCCCTAACGACGTTGGAAAGGTGGGCGCAGGGGGAGGGGGCTGCGCGGGGGTGGGAGGAGCTGGAGGAGAGCAGAGTTGGAGACGATGGCCGGTCAAGCCGGACAGTTGCCACCGTGGGTGCCTCTCCACGAGAGGCCAGGGCAAAGGGCCTCAGCTCCACTCCAGTCTGTGCACTGACATCTTCATTAACGACGGAGAGGAGTCAAAGGCACATTAATGAAGTTAACGATGAGAATCTGTCTTCATTTCCTGGCTCAGCCGTCCTGCCGTGTGCCTGCCTAACAGCTGTCCGTTTCCCCAGAAAGAGGGTGGGTATCTCAGTGGTGACCATCCCATCTCTGTCCTGAGCAGGGTTGTGGCTCTCAGCAGAAGAGAAGACGTCCTGGTCCCACTGGGGTGGTCTCCTGGGGCAGCTCAGTGGTTCTGCTAACAGGTGCCAGGGGGTGCCAAACAGGCAGGGCTTTGGGCTCAGCCAAGTACAAGCTCAGACCCTTGTACTGCCACTGACAGTGGCTTTAGTTTCCTTCTTTCTCTCAGATGCTCAGAGGTGAACTCTGATCTTTCACATACAGTCTCCTCTTTTCCCCAACTCGTGAAATGGCCCCCTCCATCTTCCTAGTTGCTCAAGTCAGAAACGAGACACTCCCACTGATCCCTGCCTTCCTCTCTTCTTTGTATTTAGTTCATCACCAAGCCCTGCTCAGTTCTATCTCCAAATTCCATCTCCAGTCTACCCACTTCTCTCCATCTTCAGTGCCACCCACAGGTCAGGGCCAAACCCCCCTCACCTGGGCACAGCTGACTCCCTGCTTCCTTGTCCTCTCTGCCTCATCGTCCACACAGCAGACAGGGTGCCCTTTCAAAACCGGAAGACGGACCACACCAATCCTGTTTCAAACCCTCCAATGCCCCCCACACACACTAGGCACAAAAACTCAAACCCTTACCAAGACATACGGGGCCCTACCCCTCGGGCCCAGCTCCTGCCCTTCACCCCTGCCACGACCCTCCTTCCCAGCCTCCAGGGCTCTCCTTTGGCTCCTCAGGGTCCCGGCTGCTTCCTGCCCCAGGATTGCACACCTGCTCCCTCTGATCATTCTTTCTCCAGCTCTTCCTGGGGCAGGCTCAGCTCATCCCTGGGGCCACGCCCTCCAAGGCCACACCCCCGCTCTAGATTGTGTGTTCCCAAAGGACGGCACTGGGTCTGTTTTTCCAGGACTGGTGTGAAGCACACCAGGGGCCCAGGGGTCCAGGGCGAAGGAGGCCCTCTCTCTCACGCTCGTGCCTACCTCCAGGCGTGGGCACCCCTTCCGTTTTGCCCCCCAGGCCTTGCCTTCCTTACCCTAGTTCCGGCCCTATATTCACTCACCACTGTATTTCCAGGCTCCGAGCACAGTGCCTGGTATACAACACGTGTTCAAGAGTTGTTGAATTAATGAGCAACTCAGCTTTGTGGGGCTTACGAATTAAGAAGGCGGCAGAAAAGATTGGTGACAGGAGCATCCCTGTGGGGAACAAGGTGGCTTCAGGGCAGAGTGCTCCTCGGGGTGTGGTTTGAAGATCTCCTGCATTGGACTCACGTGGGGGGCCAGGGACTTGATTCCTGAACTGACCCAAGATCTGCTGAGTCAGAACCTTCGAAGGTGGAGCCTGGGTGTGTGGATGATTGACAAGCTTCCCGGGTGAGCCGTAGGCACCCTCAGTGAGGAGGTTCTGAGGCTGCCGGGGAGCAGGAGCTATTAGCACCTCTGTGACATGGAACATGTCCTCACGGAGCGTAACCAAGCCATTCAGTGCCAGGGCTGCTGAGCAAAGCTTAGGGTCATGACAGGGTCACTATTCCTTTGTCAGGTGACAGGGGTTCTGATGGAGCAAAGCCGTGTAGGACCCTCATGGAGCGGCTAGCTCACTACTGCCCTCCACCTTCTCTCTACACACCACAGGTGCCCTGGAGAGCGACACTTTTGTGAGAAGGCATCTCACCCACATTCAGAGGGTTTAACAAACCTGGGTGGTGCTGGCCCCATTCTGTAAGCAGTCATTATGGCATTTCTCCAGGTAGGGCATCAGCCTCACTTGGAACTTGCCAGAAAGGCAAATTATTGGGCCCTACCTTCACCAGAGGGGTGGGATCCAACAGTCCGTTTTAACAACTGTATTCCGGGGCCTCCCTTCTCACTCTGCTCACCCAGGAGCACCATAATGAAAGACCAGGTTAGCTCCGCTATTGTATCTCCTCCAAAGATTACGGGGCCCATGTTCTGCCAGCCAGCTAATGTCTCCCATTGGTGAGCAGGTGGCATTCATGGTTACTTCCTCTCTTCCAGGCACCAAATGCAGAGTGGTAGAAACAGAACGAGGCCTCAGGTTGGGGTGGAGAGGGACCCTAGAGCCCAGGCTCCTGCCTGTCCCTGTACCACTGGGTGTCTGAGCTCCATAGCAGATGTTCTTGTTGAATTAATGAACAACCCTTTTGGAAGGACTGCCTTTCCACACTGAATGAGCTGAGAAGAATCCCTGGGGAGCACCCCCACCTGGGGCATCAAGGCTAGGGAGTGCCCCATGACCCCTCCCCTCCTCACATCTCTGGGAATTGGGGGACACTGGTAATAGGTAAGCAGCGGCCTGGTCTATGGAGAGAAGGCAGGCCTGGGGCCCACCAGACCCCGTGAGCCTGTCTTCGCTACCCCCTCCTGAGCCTTGGTCCTGCATGCCTGTCCATTTCCTTTCTTCTGTTCTCCACAAACGTCTTTCCCTTCTGGAAACTTCATCCCAGAAACTTTTCAGGCCTAACATCGCCAATGTGTCAACCTTTCCATCTCCAGTGCCTTCCTGCATGCACATGACTTTTGTTTAAACAATGGGAGGACTCTGGATTTCATCAAAACATTAATAGTTGTAATCTCAGGATAATTGGCTGACAGTGAACAGTGTTTCATTTTTTGTGGCTTTCTGTATTTTCCAAAACGTCTAAAACAGGAATGTAACACTTTGCCTTGAAGGCAGGAAAGGGTAAAATATGTTTTAATCATATAGCTTTAAAAGGAAATGATCTCAGTTTTGGTTCGCTGTTCTATTGCTTTAAAGCTGTGTGACTCCAGGGAAGTTCTCACTTTGCCTCATCTATAAAATCTAAATCCTGATTTCTTACTGTGTTGAGAGGGTTAAATGAGATAATGCATTTGGAAAGTGCTTTATAAACATACTATGTATTATTGTTATTAGAGTCAGGATCAATAAACTGTGGCAAGAACCTCAGAAGGTCCTTTCTCATGGATATTTTATTATATCCTCACTGAACCTTGTGCAATACAGGTTATTTCTCACATTTTACTCACGAGGAAACAGAGAGGTGACGTGATTTGTCTGAGGCCACACAGCAGAAGCAGGATTCTAGCCCTGGTCTCTTGACTCCAAGTCCTGCTGACCTGCAGGTTTTGAAAGCTGGCACCCTGTCGACCAAATGCCCTGCGGAGGCCTCGTGGGTCTGACTAACAGACTGGAGCTGACCCTGTGGCCTTGAACGGTCTGACTTCCTGATCAGTGCCTCAGCTTTCCCGTGAGCAAAATGCAGCGATACCTTCCTCCTCTCTTCTTAGCACACAGGAGACCCCGCCTGATGCGGAAGCAGTTGTGGGCTTATTCTAACCCCTCATCTGGGTACTGGAGGAATAGCCTAACCTTCAGGACACAAGTCTCCTCGAAATTCTTGTTTCAAAATGCAGTTTTTTAGGGCAACCAGAAAGTGTCCCACGCTGGACAGCTGGAGTCCTCTGGGGAAGGGGAAATGACAAAAAGCCAATCACACAAACCCACGTCAGGGACCCAGCGTGGTGGTGGTGGGGGGGGCTGTGTGTATGTGTGGGGCTGCCTGGGTCTGGCCACACTAGGGCAGGCGGCCAGGGGACTCTGTGAGACTGTCCCCTGCTGTGTCCTGTAAGCGGAAACAATCGCTTAGCCAGAGTTTTTCTGGTAGAAAAACAAAAAACATCACCCAAATAGAGTTAGGGAAAATAATTTCCTTAAAGAACACTCACTCCCTAAAGAGAGCTGGGTGCCTGCCCAGGCTCAGATAGGATTTACTAACACCAGAAAGAAATAAAAAATAAAAACAAAGCTCGTCAGCAAGAATCGAAATGACAGACACTCGCTGTTGGCAGTCCCCCGGACTCACAAAGACCAGGAAGCAAGGAGAAAGTTTGGTCCCCATGTTTCCTATGTCCCCTCTTTAAAAGCCACCGGGATCCTTAACCCCCGCCCACCACCACCACCATGCTGTCTCTCCAGGTCTGCCTTCTAGCCAGCTCGCCAGCTCCAGAGCTGTCCCAAACTGCAGGCCCTCGCCACACTGTTCTCCAGACACGTAAAGCCACGCCGTTCCGTGCACCCCCTCCCAGACGGCGCTTGGTGAACGGGATGAATTTACTGGTTTCAGGGAGACAGTAAGGAGGGCTCCTCCGAGTGTCTGACACTCTGGCGGGGCCCTCAGGGAGTGACTCAGCTGGAGAAGGTTTCTGACAATGTGGGGGAGGCATTTTCCAGCCAGTGCCTCAAGTCACCAAGCCAGCCTGTCCCCAAGTTCTCGGGGAGGGAAATGCTGATCATGGGTACGTGACACACCACCAAAGCTGTTTTTCTCTCTGGAAATTGGACTGCTCCTAGGATATGGCCCAATGTGTCACTACAGAGACATGAGTCAACCAAAGTTCCCAAGGACGTGGACTCACTCAGCCGCCCAGGGGAGGAGCCCCGTGCCAGGCTGATGAAGACCGGCCTCTCCCCTCCCTCCCCACATGGCCACGGCCCCCTTATGCAGCAGGGAAGCGCCTAGAGAGGGCTGGCCAGGGGCGAGGGGCAGAAGTAGTAGCTCCCTTCCTTGCCCTGAGTCGCCCTTTGAAACCCGAGTCCAGGTTTCCTCTCTGGTTCTAGCTGCCCGTCATTTCCACCCCTGTGAGTTCCCTTTACAGCTCTGGCCCAGGTGTAGACCCAGCTGGCTCCCACAGCTTCCCTGAAACAGCCTGGCAAGGGGAAAAGGACCTTCTCTAAATGCTCCGGTGATGGAAAATGAGCAAAGACAATGCAAATGACACGCAGAGAGGGCCAGGAGGTCCGATCACTGGGCTCCGAGGGGCTGGGACAGCTCCACAGGCCTTGCCTTGGGACCTTCCCGGGCAGCTCCCTGCTCATTTCAGGGGAGCGGCATCCTCCCTTTTCTTGATGTTCATCTGTAGGGTCCTGAGAGCCTGTGTCCTTCCTACCTGGGACCCCACCTAGTCCTTCCAGGGGTCGGGGGCCTCCCTCTGCGGCCTCATTGTGCTGGGAAGGGCTGTTTCCTCCTCAGCCCACTGGAGGAACTGGGAGGGAGGAAAGGGAACGCGCTTCCCCCTTTCTGTCTTGGGTGGCTACTCCATCTGTCCCCTAAGGCAGGCTTCTACGGCACACAGAGGGATGGCCCGGCATACAGAGGGATGGCCCGGCATACAGAGGGATGGCCCGGCATACAGAGGGATGGCCCGGCACACACAGGGATGGCCCGGCATACACAGGGATGGCCCGGCACACAGAGGGATGGCCCGGCACACAGAGGGATGGCCCGGCATACAGAGGGATGGCCCGGCACACACAGGGATGGCCCGGCACACACAGGGATGGCCCGGCACACAGAGGGATGGCCCGGCATACAGAGGGATGGCCCGGCACACAGAGGGATGGCCCGGCATACACAGGGATGGCCCGGCACACAGAGGGATGGCCCGGCACACAGAGGGATGGCCCGGCATACAGAGGGATGGCCCGGCACACAGAGGGATGGCCCGGCACACACAGGGATGGCCCGGCACACAGAGGGGTGGCCCGGCACACAGAGGGGTGGCCCGGCACACACAGGGGTGGCCCGGCACACAGAGGGGTGGCCCGGCACACACAGGGGTGGCCCGGCACACACAGGGATGGCCCGGCACACAGAGGGATGGCCCGGCACACAGAGGGATGGCCCGGCACACAGAGGGGTGGCCCGGCACACACAGGGGTGGCCCGGCATACACAGGGATGGCCCGGCACACAGAGGGATGGCCCGGCACACACAGGGGTGGCCCGGCACACAGAGGGATGGCCCGGCACACAGAGGGATGGCCCGGCACACACAGGGATGGCCCGGCATACACAGGGGTGACCCGGCATACACAGGGATGGCCTGGCATGCCCCTTCACCGGTCCACGGGACAGTGGCTAGAGCAGTTCTCAGGTAACAAGAGAAAACAGATGCCATGTAAAACCACAACTGCCTTTTCTGGAAGGTGGCACCCATCAAAGGCAATACGGCAGCCTCAGAGCTCTGCTGCTCTTGAAGAAGGCGGCCCGTGACTCAGCTGAGCACCTTGTCGGGTTCTGACTGTTCAAAAAGATGGGCTGGAACCGAGCCTGGGCACAGGGGCTGGAGAGACTAAACCGCCCAGGGCAATTTAAAGAGCGGTCTTATTTGTTGATTTGGGACAGGGGCTTGGAAGCTGGGGGACCGTGGGGAGAAGCCAGCAGAAGAGGGGACCGGGCACTCTGTGGGGGGCCTGGCAGGGGAAGGTCAGCACCCGATTCCCAGGACACAGACCCACTGAAGCACTGTGACTCACCCCGTGTTGCTTGGGTGTGGTGGGGCTGGGCTTGGGTCCCATGACGGTCCATGAAGGACGGTCCATGAAGGACGGTCCATGAAGGATGAGCCACCCGAGGCTCAGAAGAGAACCTTTCAGAAAAGGCAGGAAAAAAAGAGCCAGGGGCACCAGAAGGACAACCCCATTCCCCATCCCAGGAGAGGCAGGCCCCGGGGGAGAGCCTCCCTTTGCCAGCGCCTGGGAGGCAGTGGGGAGGGGCGCGAGGAGCCCACAGGGCGAAGCCAACTCACCCGGCTTTGACTCCTGGCTCTGCGCTCCCTGGCTCTGTGACCTAGAGCATGTCGGCTGAGTCTCCTGTCTGGAAACTGGGCATAGTCGCGTTCCCACCCTGCAGGGTGCTGGTGAGGAGTCAATGCAAGCTAGGGCGCAGGGGACAGGGGAGCCCAGGGACACCCGCTTACACCCGCACTCGGAATTCTGCGTGGAGACAATAATCTGAGTCTTGTTTTCTCATCCATTCCCCACCTCACCTCGATTCCCTCACCCCGTGCACACTCAGATCCGTGAGTTCTGATCCCAGCACAAGACAACTCCTGGCGAAATCGGTTTCATAGTCAAGGATGTTGGTGCCCTCCCAGAAATCCAAGCCAGCTGCGCCAAGGCCAGACCCTCAGCAGGGTGGAGCTCCAGCACAACCATCTTCTGAAAGGATCCCTGGCATTACTCAGGCCACCAACACTGAGGGCAGTGCCAGCTGCGCTGGCCAGAGAGGAGTGCAGTGTAAACATCCTGTCCAGCCCCCTCCATGATCTAATTCCCTGATAAAGGCCAAGGGGAAAGTGGACTCCGCGTGGCTGCAGCCCTAGGGGGACCCCCAGGTCTTTCTTCGTCCGAAAGGAAGGCAGTACCTATGCATGAGAAGGACTCAGTGTCCGTTCAGACACAAGAGGAAAATGTGGCTACAGTGATGAGGATGAACGCGGCCAGACGGGCTCAGGGTTGGCGGGGGAGTGGGGTGGACGAGGCTCCCTCCAGAGAGGCCCATCTCTCTGCATTGTTGCTGACACTGAAACGCCATAAAAATATGCTAACAACTGGCCGAGGGTGATCTAGACTCTCCAGTCAGCCCTGTCTCCTTCCTCCTCCAAGGTATAAATATTTATGTGTGTAACGGAAGGCTGTGAGGTTGGGGGTTAGTTGGCTTAGGGTCTGAGGCACTTTGGCAAAGCCTCTCCTTCCTCCTTGGCTTTCTCGCTGATGCTTCTTGTCATTTTGCCCATTTCTAGCCTCAGTAGAGACGGGGAAGTCTCTTTCATGGAAGGGGCTGACGGGTGGCAGAGAAAATGTCATCTTTGCTCTGTGCCTTTGAGGACACTTCGTGCCTTGAATTCCAGGTCTCCCTTGGCCCGTTTCCCCATGAGACGAAGAGGCGCACAGGCCCAGAACGACAGTGAGTGCAGGTGGGGAGGAGTGAGCGGAAAACCCAGAGCAAAAGAGTTCCTTATAAAAACCTAAGACAAGCCCTGGCCGGTTGGCTCAGTGGTAGAGCGTCAGCCTGGCGTGCAGGAGTCCTGGGTTTGATTCCCAGCCAAGGCACACAGGAGAAGCGCCTGTCTGCTTCTCCACCCCTCCCCCTCCCCTTCCTCTCTGTCTCTCTCTTCCCCTCCCACAGCCGAGGCTCCATTGAAGCAAAGATGGCCCGGGCGCTGAAGATGGCTCTATGGTCTCTGCCTCAGGCGCTAGAATGGCTCTGGTTGCAACAGAGCAACGCCCCAGATGGGCAGAGCATTGCCCCGTGGTGGGCATGCCGGGTGGATCCCGGTCAGGCACATGCGGGAGTCTGACTGCCTCCCTATTTCCAGCTTCAGAAAAATACAAAAACAAAAAATAAAAACCAAAAAAACCTAAGACAAGGAAGGCATGGGCAGAGCATGGACTGTGTCTCATGAGACCTGGGTTTGGGGCTCAGATTTGCACAGACTCACTAAGGTACCCCAAAACAGGTGTTACTTCTCTGGTCTTAACTTGCTCATCTGTGGCAAGAGGACGTTGGGCCAAATCATCCCCAAGGCCCTTTCCAGCTCTGACCTTCCCCGCGTCCATGAGAGCATGGACACAGAACACTGAGGTCCTCAGGAACTTAGAATCCCCTCAGGGACTGCCCTGATTCTCCCGAAGCCATTGCTGTGCTGGTCACAGTGACGACCGTGAGCCCAGTCTCTCTGAACCACTGCGTCCGGGGGACGCGATGTGTCCCTTCCTTCCTCCTGAATGAATCCTGGAGTTCGAACATCCTTGACTGTCCACAGGGATGCCTGACGATTGCTTCCCTCATGACCAAATACTCTCTCCCCGGAAGAAAATGTCCCGTGGGCTCTCCGGTGATGGAAGCTGTGAGGTGAGCACGTGTGCTCTGAGCAGCAGGGCGGGACGCACACACGGGCCCCAGTGTTGGAGGAAGAGATTGCTGCTAATGGATGAGCTTGTTGACTAATGAGTTCCCATGCATTCTCATGTAAGGGGAAGAAGAGGTATTTACACCATTGAGACGCACTGGATACTAACAAGGGTCACGTGGGACAGGGCAGGGCAGGGCAGGGCAGGGTCGAGCTGTCACAAGCTGCTGGCAGAGAGGGAGGCAGAACTGGGCCGCCATCTGGTTGTGACTGGGAGCTGGGTTCTGCAGGAGCCAGTGAAGGGAGCACTGGGGCTGCCTGGGTGCTAGGAATTTGGCACCGGTGAGAAGGGAACTGTCTCCACTGTCTGAGCCTCTGGCAGCCTCCGAAGGCCACTTCCTCTGAAGCTGCAGGGGAGGACCTATGGTGAAAGGTCAAGTTCAGAAATGATTGCAAGGAGAACACCAAGGCCAGCAGAGCGGTTATCCAGCAACTCAGCTCACCGCCGGTCAGAGCCCTGTTCTGCTCAGTTGGCTTTGTTTTCCGGCACCACACAGGAAACCTTTAACCCCGTGTACCCAACAATGGCTTCTGGTGCAGGTCGGCCCACGTGAAAGGGTTTGAGGGGTCAGGGCACATCTGTCACCTCTGCTAAGGGGTGCAGACTTGGCGCGCTCTCCTGTGCCGCAGGGGTCCTGTCGCCACTCCCCGGCCAGCGCCCATCTCCTGAACCAACAGCCGCCTGTGGGGTGGGGCCAGGACCCCAACAGCCCGCCCTTCCACCTTCTAGGCTCTTGGATTTTCAGCTGTTGTCTTCTAGAGGATTCTTGGCCTTGTGGGGAGTCCCAGAGAAGTCAGGTTCCCCCTGCCTTCAGGACCTGGCACCGGGCAGGGTGAGCCACACTCTCAGGACCTGAGCTTCGTGCACGAGCCCCCCTCCTGACGTGACAGGGTATGCGCTCTGAGGGCAGGGCTGCGGATCTTATTTGGAAGCAGCAGAAGCTGCTCCCGGTTTCGATGTTCCCATCTCTTCCAGGAGGAGACGAAGGAAAGAGCCCACCCAGCTGGCCCCTGCATGGCCAGGGGCTGGGGGATAGGCTGGGTGGGGGCTGGGACCGGACACTCCCCCTTGGCCTGGGTGGGGGGTGTAGGCAGAAGGCTGGCACTGCGGAGATGAGATGGTGGGCCCGGCCAGGGAGTGCGGCGGTAAAGAAACATCAGCAGAGACAAGCAGGCCAGAAGGGAGTGCGGTGGTAAAGAAACATCAGCAGAGACAAGCAGGCCAGAGGCAGCAGCTGCTGGGCAGCCTCAGCTGGCTTCTGGCTCAGGCGCAGGCCAGGCGGCCGGAGGGCACGGCCAGGGCTCGTGAGGCCAGGCCGCTCACGGCAGGCTGGCCAGTTCCATGCATTATTCAGAGCCACCGCTCTGGCTGACCACCTTGGGGAGTAGTCTTCATGGGTCCGGGCGGGCAGCCCAGGCCAGCTGCGCCCTTCACACCTCCTGGGGCTTCTGTGTGACCCTGATCTGCCCTGCAGGCCTCTTCTGGAAAGCTTCCATCCCAGCTTAGTCTTGACTGCAAGGGTCCAAACACTCAGGAATTTCAGGCAGAATTCGAGGGATACTGAGGCCTGGCTGCAAATTCCAGACAGAATGTGCTGTCTTGGCCTGAGCTGCTCGGCGCGGGTTGGGGCTGCCACCCACTCCTCCACCCCCACGCCACCTCTTCCCCAAGGCTGGCCCGTACCTGGACCCCGCCCACGACACACTGCAGAACCAGCCTTCCACATCCTTTAAATCTCATTTCAAGGACTGCCCACTCAAGGTTTCCCCAAAATGATAAACCCCTGTCCCAACCTTCCACAAATGATCTCGTTCCCAATCAGACTCTACCAAAATGGCTCTTGTCACGGCTGATGCTGGACAACAGTCAAGCCTTGGTCTGCCTCTTGCTGGAGCCATCACGGCCTCCGATGCAGGTGACTCCCCCACTCGTCCCGGAAGCCCTGTCGGCGCTGCGCTTCCCTGGCTTCCCCTCTGTTTCACTGGCTGCTGGCCGCCAAGCCTGCATGATCCCCACAGCTAAACGGTAGTTTCCCGAGGCTCAGCCTGGGGTCCTCTTCTCTTCTTGAAACATGGGGTCTTTACTAGTCTCATGGTTGTTGACACCATTTATGTGCTGACATCTCCTGAACTAACTTCTTTAGCCAAGTTCATCTCCTGAACTCTAGGCTCTATATCCAAGTTCTTAGTCAACATCCCTGCTTGGATGTCCCAAAGGCATCTCTGGTAGAACACGTCCAAATCCGAGCCCCTGATCTTCCCCCTCACGTGGGTCCTTCCTCCAGAATTCCTCAGCTCAATGAATGGGGATTCCTTCCTGAGTTGCTCGGGCTGAAAATCTCAATTCTTCGCTTTCTCTACACCCTAGACCTGGGATCCCCAAACTTTTTACACAGGGGGCCAGTTCACTGTCCCTCAGACCACTGGAGGGCCGCCATATACAGTGCTCCTCTCACTGACCACCAATGAAAGAAGTGCCCCTTCCGGAAGTGCGGCGGGGCCGGATAAATGGCCTCAGGGGGCCGCATGCGGCCCGCGAGCCGTAGTTTGGGGATGCCTGCCCTAGACCTTATACCCAACCTGTCAGCAAATGCTGCTTGTTCTGCTTCCAAAATATTTATACATGTACCCAATCATACCACATCTCCACCTCTATCCTTGTTAAGCCACGATTGTCTCCTTTTCATGGTAGTAACCTCCCACCTAATTTCCATGGCTTTGCCCTGGTTATGGTCTATCCCTGCCTGACAGCTACAGTGATCCTTTTAAACTGTTGATTGTGGAGCCCTATAAACCTTCCCTGCCCCTTTACCTTTCCCATTTCATTTTTTTACTTTCTCCCCTCCCCAGCTCATTTCTGCTTCAGCCACACTGGCCCTCCTTAGTATTCTTTGAACAAGTCAGGCACCCTCTCACCTCAGGGCCTTTGCACATGCTTTTTTCTCTGCCTGGCTGTCTCTTCTTACAGATGTCTGCACAGCTCTCTCCATCTCATTTTTCAGGTCTACTCAAATGATGCCCTTTTGGGAACACTTCCCTGACCCCCTAGTTTTACCTTGCCACCCTCTCAAGCCCCACTCTGACCCCTCCAACACTTCCACACTTCATGTTCCGCATGCCACTTATCACTCTCTGTCCGACATACCGTTTATCCTCCATGCCCAGGGCTGCATGTGGAACCTCCCAGATGCTCAAACAGATCACCGTGGAAAGCACAGTTCTCAAGATATCCCCCAGCACCCTGAGCTCCTTTTTTTCTTAGTTTGCTTTTACCTCTTGACTGAGGGTGCTCCCCAAAGCTCAGCTCTTGTTCCTGGATTCTCCTTCCACCACCTCTCTCCCTGCCAGCTTTAGTGATCACCTCTGTCTCTCTCTCTTTTCCTTTTTTTTTTTAATTAAAAAAAATTTTTTTTTTGTATTTTTTTTTTCTGAAGCTAGAAACGGGGAGAGACAGTCAGACAGACTCCCGCATGCGCCTGACCGGGATCCACCCTGCACGCCCACGGGGGGGGGGGGGCAGTTCTCTGCCCACCAGGGGGCGATGCTCTGCCCCTCCGGGGCATTGCTCTGTTGCAACCAGAGCCACTCTAGCACCTGGGGCAGAGGCCAAGGAGCCATCCCCAGCGCCCGGGCCATCTTTGCTCCAATGGAGTCTCGGCTGCGGGAGGGGAAGAGAGAGACAGAGAGGAAGAAGAGGGGGAGGGATGGAGAAGCAGATGGGTGCTTCTCTGTGTGCCCTGGCCGGGAATTGAACCCGGGACTTCTGCACGCCAGGCCGACGCTCTACCACTGAGCAAACCAGCCAGGGCCTCTCTCTTTTCCTTTTAATGTAGCTTAAGTCACTGTGTTCCACTGGTTACATTTTTAATTTCTCTACAACCTCCATTCAACTGTAAGCACCCTGAAAGCAGGAACTGGATTTGTCCCTTCAATAGCCAGTTGTTCCAGGACCCAGAGAAGCTCTCTGAAGGATCGCTGAATGGATGGTTCATGGATGAAGATTCATTATGCTTCTCTCTGGCTTTGGCCTGTCTCCCGGCCAGGACGGAGCTGGGAGGCTGAGGTCCAGGGTGGGCACTTGGAAGGCATGCGCTGAGCTTCTGGTCAAGGAGCCTTCAGGAAGCTCCCGTTCAGGGCGCCTTAATGAGTCACAGTGGGTTCATTTAACCGAGTCTTTGAAAAAGCCTTTTGCTTGGATCTCATTTGACTGGAGTATGTAGACGTAAGCAGAGGCAACAAAACTCTTTTCTGGCATTAAAGACAATGTCATTCCAGGAGGCCAGCCTCCTCCACGGGCGGGGCCATGAGGACCTGCGTGTCCCCAAGAGAGCAGAGCTGCTTTGCAGCCTCCCCCGTCGGACTGCGAGGCCTGGGGGGCGGGACTGGAGGGGAAGTCCTGGTATTCCCAGCGCCAGCCTGGCAGCTGGTACAGAGTAACTACACCACAAATACACAGTTACTACATAAAGGAAAGAAACCCTATCTCTTTCAAGGGAAGTTCCTTCTAGATCCTTCCCCCAATCCAAAGAAAGCAGACATCTACTCTCGCTCTGAGTCCCCTCCTTCAGCCCTCTCTACTGCCTTCACAGCCAGGCATAAAACCTTTCTTTCTTTTCTTTTTTTTTTTTTTTTGTATTTTTGTATTTTTCTGAAGCTGGAAACAGGGAGAAATAGTCAGACAGACTCCCGCATGCGCCCGACCGGGATCCACCCGGCACGCCCACCAGGGGCGACGCTCTGCCCACCAGGGGGCGATGCTCTGCCCCTCCGGGGCGTCGCTCTGCCACAACCAGAGCCACTCTAGCGCCTGGGGCAGAGGCCAAGGAGCCATCCCCAGCGCCTGGGCCATCTTTGCTCCAATGGAGCCTTGGCTGCGGGAGGGGAAGAGAGAGACAGAGAGGAAGGAGGGGAGGGGGTGGAGAAGCAAATGGGCGCTTCTCCTATGTGCCCTGGCCAGGAATCGAACCCGGGTCCCCCACACGCCAGGCCGATGCTCTACCGCTGAGCCAACCGGCCAGGGCATAAAACCTTTCTTTTCTAGAAACTTTCACAGACCAATCTCATCTGACCCCGTTTTCTTATCTTCATCCCTCCTCCATAATTCTGCACATGGCTCGTAGTACAGCAGCTGGCACAATTTCGTAGCAAGCTTCCTGAGCAGGTCTGTCCCCAACTGTGCGTCCTGTGTGTAAGGGGGTGGGGAGTTGGGGGCCACCAGCATGCTCTGCAGACCCATTGGCCCGGGCACTCGGCGGTGCAGGGTTCACTCTTGGCCATCTTTTTTACAACGCAGCTCACGGTCTATACCCAACGAGTGTTCAGTGAAGCAAGCGAGCAGCACATAGCTGACAGTCTGTGTTTGCTGAATGAAAGAGGGTTGAATGTCAAGGTCAATGCCCACGGGAAGAATACTGAGAAATGGCAGAGGAATCCGAGTGTCAGCACAGGGTGGCCCCTGACCTGAGGGGACTGAGAGAGTCTAACCAGACCACACAGGAAAAGCCAAACCAAACAGCTTCCGGCTCTCTTGGCACCTGCACAATTTCAGGAGCAATGTCATCATGCCCCCTCCAGCCATGTGAGGGTCACGGGCTGTGTTGAAGACCTGGATATGAATCTCGGGGCTCTACCACTTTCTTCTCGGTGACTCTGGGTAAGTCACACAACCTGGAACCTTCGTTTCTTTATTTACATATGGGGGACAAAAATAAGGAGACTGAAATGTGATAAAGTTGGTCGTGCCCTTGACTCCTAGTAGGAGCTCAAGTAATAACCCACATATCCCCAGGAAACAGGGGACTGGAAGGCATCAGGTTGGGAGGGAACTCAGCCTGGCATAAGACTGCCTCGTGGGACCAGGAGGGAGACAGCTTGGTGCGGCCTCCCCATGGCAGGAACCTCCCAGAGAACATTTCCCAGGAGCTTAAAGAGAGGACTGATCTCTACTAGCATGAAAGGCAGTGGGGATGTCTGGCAATTCTTCCCAGTGGCCTATTATCTTGGGGGTTAGGCCTCTTCTTTGGAGACCACACCCCAGGGTCAGGGCACCTCTGCTCTGTGAAAGCAGAACTGAGAAATCTGGGGTCTCAGAATGTCAGGACTTTGCAGCTAATTTCATACTGAGAAAATGTGAGAGAGAGGAAGTCACTTTTCTAAGGTCACACAGGAACACGTGGCATAGCTAAGGCAAGAAATAAAATAGAAATAATAATAACCAGTGATCAGCCAGAACAGGTGGTCTGGCCCATGGTAGAGGGTCAGGCCTGGGAGTGAGTGGCCCACATGCTGAGCTAGAAGGAAAGGCCCAGTGAGAATGGGGCTCAGGAGGCGGCTGCTCTGTGACAATACTGTCCTCGGCATCTTGTTTGTGTATTTTATTTAACTTACTACATTTATCATCGCTATGAGCTGTACACCATTATTATCATCTCCATTTTGCTGATGTGGAAACTGAGGTACGGTTTAGATAATGTCCTAAGGTCTGAAAGCTAGAAAGTGCAGAAGCTGGAATGCCACCCAGGTTTGTCTGGCACGGAAGCCTGGGCTCTCTGCACATTCTGCTCATTCCCAGCTAGGGACTCACTAGGGAGATACTCAGTTAGTGTCACGTAAGGCCTCCCTTCTGCCCTGCCGACTCTGAGCCCAGGCTCCTTGGATGTATATCGAGCACTCCATCATCCCCAAAACAACACACACATGCACACATATGTGTACACACACAGGCAGGCACACATGTACTCACTCTGGCCTGGCGGTCACCTATTAAGGCAGGAAGATGGCTGAGTCCATCAACACCAAGCACAACACATATTTATGGCCCCAATTAGAGCCTTCACCTCCCGCCACCGCGAAGGAGCTAGAATCGCGACAGGAATAGCGTATGCAGTTAGGTCTGAGGCCTCGATAGCAATAACTACAAGATTACAGAGATGTTAGCAAACCCCGGTGACGGCGTCTCTATTATAATGATAAATCTACAGCTTTATGTAGAAATAATGAGATTTGGGGCAGAAGAGGAGGGGAGGGAGGAGCAGGGTGATTTCAGCCAATCAAAGTTCTGGGTGGGGAGAAAATGGCAAGCGGCTGGGAAAGCCCAGGAGACTGTCAGGGGAGCTCAGCCAAGCCAGGCAGGATGGGGGTATCAGGGTAGCCGTGCCCAGGGATGGGGTTGATTTAATGAACTCCTGCGATTCCTTCCCACATGTGGTCTTCTTGGTGGGATGGGACAGTACCAGCCTCCACCCGCCCTAGCGCGCCTGTCTGCCTGCTCCTCACCCTGCAGCCTGGACGGGGTACAGTGGCCTAGGCTTCCCTTCAGAACAACCTGGAGGTGGGGGGTGGCAACTGTCTGGTGCTTAAGATTTGCAATTAACAAAGAGCAGGGCTCCTCGGATGCACAATCCCTTTCACTAGCCGGTGAAACTCAGTGTTTAGTGGTTGTGGAAACAACAAATAAATACTCCAGGCTTTGCCATGTCAAACCACCCTGGGTCAGGGGCCAAAACAAGGGTACGCCTGGCTCCACCTGCCAGGGTCAGATTGGAGTCTCTGATACAAACATGAGGGGCAACAAGGGGACAGCATTCATGGACTTGTGTGTCCTCAGAGAGTCCTCCTCAGCCCCCCTCCTGCAACCCAGCCTGGGGGTCAGTGGCCCTCCCCTTCAATCCTGACTTCCTGGTCCTACTGGTTAATCTCTTTGCCACTTCAGACACAAACCATCTACCTGAACCATACCTCTGAAGGAATGCACAGGCTAGTCTCTCCCTACCCATTTTCAAAATGGCTGCCTTCTCCAGGAAGCCTTCCCAGGTTGATGGAACCCAACTTTACTACTTCTTTAATAACCCTTCCCTTGTACACCAATACAGATGGCCCTCGACTTATGATGGTTCCACTTAGGATTTTTTGACTTTACGATGGTGTATAAGCTATTTGCATTCAGTAGAAACCATACTTTGAATGTTGGATTTTGACCTTTGGGCTAGCGATAGTCCTCTCCTGTGATACTGGGAAGTGGCAGGGAGCCAGAGCTCCTAGTCAGCCATGTGATCACAGGGTAAACCACCAACACCCTAAAGTGTGTTAAGTGTGTTAGGTGATTGTGCCTAAGCATGTATAAGGTGGGCTTAGCTAAGATGTGATGGTTAGTAGGTTAAGTGCATGTTGACTTAACGATATTTCCAACTTACGATGGATTTATTGTAACAAATAACCCCATGATCAGTTCAGGAGCATCTGTACATAGTGTAATTAAATTAACTAAGCCATTGGTCCTTCAACAAGAATGTGCTCAGTTCTTACATGTGTATAAAGTGACATACTCAGCCCTGAGGGACAGTACAAGGGAAAGCCAAATGTGGGACACAAGCCATTCCCGAGTCACTGGGAACACTTGGCAAGACAGAATGTGATTTGGGATATAACTGAGGGACAAGGGACACAGAGTAAGTTTGGAGGAGCCATGGCTGACTTCAGAAATGTTATACAAGGGGGGTTGGTTTGGGCCACCAGGCAGAGAGGAGGGGGAAAGGCCTGCCAGACAGGGGAAGCCTTGAGAGCAAAGGCGAGAGGCAAGAATGTCAGGCGCGTTCAGGGACCAGCCTGTGGGGCAGAGGAGCTGCAGGAGTTCTGAGCTTGGGGCCAAAATGCAGCTCTAGGGAGGGAATTGGCAGGCCAGAGAGACAGGAGCCGGCTGTGCTGATCAGTGCCAACCCCACCGTGCTGGCTGCAGGGTTTCACAGACAGCTGCAGAAGGGGAATGAGACGAGAGCAGGGCCAGCCACGGAGTTCTAGGATCTAGGACCTTAGCATCTAGGGGAGGGGTGAGCTTGGGCACTACGCCTCCTTCAGGACCGGGGCTTCCACTCATGCCCAGAGCTGCAGTCCCAGGAAAGGGAGCGCTCTGGTAAGAAGGGGAGCTCCTTAGAACAGTGGTCCCCAACCCCCGGGCCGCAGACCGGTACCGGTCCGTGGGCCATTTGGTACCGGTCCACAGAGAACGAATAAATAACTTACATTATTTCCGTTTTATTTATATTTAAGTCTAAACGATGTTTTATTTTTAAAAAAAATGACCAGATTCCCTCTATTACATTCATCTAAGACTCACTCTTGACCAAGGGTCCCCAAACTTTTTACACAGGGGGCCAGTTCACTGTCCCTCAGACGGTTGGAGGGCCGGACTATAAAAAAACTATGAACAAATCCCTATGCACACTGCACATATCTTATTTTAAAGTAAAAAAACCGAAACGGGAACAAATACAATATTTAAAATAAAGAACAATTAATTTAAATCAACAAACTGACCAGTATTTCAATGGGAACTATGCTCCTCTCACTGACCACCAATGAAAAAGGTGCCCCTTCCGGAAGTGTGGCGGGGCCGGATAAATGACCTTAGGGGGCCGCATGTGGCCCAAGGGCCGTAGTTTGGGGACCCCTGCTCTTGACGCTTGTCTCGGTCACGTGAGACATTTATCCGTCCCACCCTAAAGGCCGGTCCGTGAAAATATTTTCTGACATTAAACTGGTCCGTGACTCAGAAAAGATTGGGGACCACTGCCTTAGAGGACTGAGGCGAGCTCTGCTTCCCGCAGCCCTTCGCCCTCGGGTCTCCCTCTCTCTGAGCCCCGGGGTCTCAGCCACAGTGTGGGGAGGACTGAGCTGCTTTTCTCTACCTGTACAGCCACCGTCATGAAGCTGTGCCTTAGGAGACCACCAGGGAAGCTGCGCCAGACGTACCCTCCAGAGTGATTTACAGAACAGAGCTGCTGGGGCATCCTGCTCTGTCTGCCCGCCCTGCTGGTGATGCTGTTCTTGGGGGTGACATTTCAGAAAAGTAAGGGGGGGGGTACCAGGACACAAAACTGGTCAAAGTCAGCCCCAGCTATGAAAATGGGGGTGTCCTGAGACCCTCCCAGGGGGATAAACAGAGCCCACTAAGCTTTTTCTTTCTCTATCTCTATCTCTATCTCTATCTCTCTATCTCGTTCTTTTTCTCTTTGAACATATCAAGATTCCTGCCGTTTTCTTACCAGAGTAGGGCTGATTTTCCCAACTTCTCTTACAAATTCGACACAGACCCGTGTGCACTGCCTCACTGTGCAGACCGAGTGCTGTCCCTCTTCCCCCAGGGAAACAGTCTCTGCCCAGAGAAACACCTAGAGACAGTCAAGCAGTTAGCAGTCAAGATAGCAGAGGCAAGGCTGTAGGTGCTGTGTGGAGACACCCCTGCCGGGCTCTCGGCCACCTGGGTGGGCTTCGAGAGAGACCCTGCAAGATGCAAGTGTACAGCTTCCTTAACACCCACCCAGTGCCCTGGAGCACTCCGTCTGTACCAGACGAAGTGCCCTGGTATGGCCTCTGCAGTTCCCTGTGCCAGAGCTCTCTTAAAGTGCCACTTCTCTTAAAAGTGAACCGAGTCTCAGCTCCTTGAAACCTTCTGGGTTAATTCCGGTTGAGTGCGAACAGCCCAGCCCCTCTCTGCCACGTGGGGCTTAGCCAGGCGTCCTTGCGGGCTGGCCTCCCACCCCTCCCAGACTGGCCTGGGCAGGCAGTGCCCGAGACAAGGCACTCTTCTGTGTGGTAGTCACTTGCGCTGGTCACTAAGTACTCCCAGGATCCTGGGCACATGGTAGGATTGCCTGGCTATGCCTCCTTGATATTAGGAGCCGCCCTGTGTCTTGCTTTCGCTAATAAAATGTGAGTGGAAGTGACATGTGTCACTTCTCCATGGAAGTTTTAAGAGACAGCGCACAATTGGCCACAGCCCCTTTCATGATATAACAGAGCACACGTCGAGCTGGAGCCTCCATGGGCCTGGGTCCCTGGGCGAGGAGGTAGAGGAGAGCCCCAGCCAGGCTGCTGAACACGTGAAACGTGCATGAGAAGTGAAGTTTGGTTGCTTTTAAGCCAACAATTTTCAACCTTTTTCAGCCAATGACATACATAAACCAGTTACTAAAATTCTGTGGCACACCAAAAAAAAAAAAAAAATTTAACGATCCAAAAATAAAACAAGGTATACTTTTGACTCATTCATACCACATAGCTATTGTGTTGGCAGTTGTCATCTTCTAATTTGACAATCTATGGGAAAAGGGCTCGGTGGCCCTGACTAAATAGGTATTACACGTTTTACAGATTCTTGCGGTGCACCAGGGCGCCTGCCGCGGCACACGGACTGACAATTGCTTTAAGCCATCAGAGCCTAAGATTGTTGTTGCTGTAGCATAACCTGCTCACCCTGCTTCGTGTCGCCTGTTCTAGACTGCCTTTTCCAGGATGCCGCTGTCTGATCCAGCCTATGGGCCTGGCCCAGTCCTTACCCCATGATCAAAGAGACAGATAACATTATTCTACAGCTGGGAAACCTGAGGCCTAGCAGGCAGATAGAATGAACATGCAATCAGAAGCAGTAGGTAGGCATTCCCCTCCCTTCTCACCTACGTGGAGGCTCTGCTGCCCCCCACTCCAACCTGGGGCAGAGAGCAGGACTTCCCCTGAGTGACTGGGCCACTGGCCAGTCTCCAGGTCAGCCTTCACATCCTGAAGGGTAAAGGCCCATCTGTCTCCAAGGGTGAGGGGGCTGGGACACGTCCCACTCACCCAGGAACTGGGAACCCTCAAGAAGCCCAGAGAGGCCCTGGCTGGTTGGCTTAGTGGTAGAGCATCGCCCTGGCCTGTGGGGCACCCAGGTTCGATTCTCGGCCAGGGCACATAGGAGAAGCGCCCATTTGCTTCTCTGCCCCCACCCCCTCCTTCCTCTCTGTCTCTCTCTTCCCCTCCCGCAGCCAAGGCTCCATTGGAGCGGGGATGGCCCAGGCGCTGGGGATGGCTCCTTGGCCTTTGCCCCAGGCGCTGGAGTGGCTCTGGTCGCAGCAGAGCTGCGCCCCGCCCTGGAGGGGCGGAGCATCGCCCCCTGGTGGGCGGGGTGTTGCCCCATGGTGGGCGTGCCGGGTGGATCCCGGTCTGGCGCATGCGGGAGTCTGTCTGACTGTCTCTCCCCGTTTCCAGCTTCAGAAAAATACAAAAGAAAAAAAAAAAGAAGCCCAGAGAGCGGGGCTGTACTCACACTCGTGGCGTACTGGATGTCCTTCCAGATGGAGGTTTCCCGGGACAGGTCTGAGGCCTCGAAGAGGTTGTCCAGGATGACCTCCCCGATCATGTCATGGCGGGAGAAGCGGTCGAAGTCAAAGACACTCAGGTGCAGCTTGCGGTCGGCCAGCTCCTCGTAGGGCACGGGGAAGTGGAAGTTCTCGTCGAAGGTGGGGTTCAGGGTCTTGCGGTGCACCCGCGTCTGCTGCTTGCACTTGCGGTCGGGCAGGAGGTAGATCTTGACGTAAGGGTCAGAGCTGCCGCAAAAGTCCTTGGCGGGGAGGTCGAAGGCCTTGAGGATGCGCACGATCAGGGTCTCGGTCTCGTAGTCGTACCGGAGGCTGAAATTGATCTTCCCGCAGCTCTTGGCGGCCTCGGACTTAGCATCCTCGCCATCCACCGACTTCTGCTTATAGAGCTCAGGCTTGATGCGGCCGATGCTGGTGGGCTGCTCGGCCGCCAGCGGCAGCTCGTTGCCGTAGTCGACGCTGGAGACGTGCATCTGCCGGGGCAGGTGGCGCTTGAAGGACGTGTGCCTGGCGGAGGGCGGGCGGGGGCAGAGGGCGTGATGAGGCTCAGGGGCAAGGGATGCAGGCAGACACAACCCCGTGGCCCTGGCTCATACTACCCACTGGGGGCCCCCCTTCCCTCTGCACATAGTTTGTGCTCAGTTTGTTGTGCTCATTACCCGTCTTAATATATGTAAAGTAGTTGCAATAGGGCCAGGTATATAGTAAGCTCAATAAATATTAGGCATTGCTAGCATTATCATTTACCTTGCTTTTCTGCCACCTGCTTGCTTTCTAGGTTTCTTTCCTAGTAGATGTGATCCTGGTTTCCACATTAAAACATCCTTTCCTCTCCTGGCTGTCCCTCCCCCCTCCCCCCACCCCCACCCCCATTGGCAACATTACTGCGCTTTGCAGCCAGACTGTATAGGTTAATTTGGGCTCTGCCACTGTTTAGCTATGTGACCTTGGGCAAGTTATTTAACTTCTCTTTGCTATAAAATGAGGATAATAAAAGCAGCAATTGCATAGGGTTGCTGTGGGGATGAAATGAATTCATACATATAAAGTACTTATTAGAACAGGGCCGATGTATAATAAGTGATATGTTGTTAGCTCTCATTATCATATGGATTCTTTCATGGGTGCCTGGCAGCAACTGCATGAGTCATTAGCTCTATTTTACAGCTGGGAAAAGTGAGGCCGAGGAGAGGTGAGCAGCTTGCCCGAGGTCAGGCAATAATCTGTAAATGTGTCCCAGCACTTTCATTCCTGGCCTCCAATCTGAGGACCACCTGGTCCCCTGGGAGTGGGGTGGGGAGAGGGGAGACACTGTGGGGACCCAGGAATCCACAAGAGCCCTAAGATTTGGATAAGCACAATGCCTCATGCCTGCATACATCATTTCTTTTAAAAGTGTTTCTGGATTTAGAGTAGGTTTTTGTCACTATGTGGCAGTTGTTGGCTTTGTTTTTTTCAGTGAAAGGATGTTATGTATATACAGCTATTATCACACAGGGAACTCTGCCAAAGGTTATAAAGGAATCTTCCTTTTCAAAAAGGTAAGACTCTCTTGCCCCATCTCCCCTGTGCACCTCAGATGCCATCTCCGAGGCTCTGTCACATATCTCTAGATGCCCTAAGAACTTCTCTGCCTCTGGGCCTTTGCATAGTCTCTTCCCTCTGCCTGATGTCTTTCCTTCCCTCTAAACATCTAACACCTCCACCCGGGTGCATGCCACATACATAGCCCCCCCCCAAAGGCTCCCCTTTCCTGAGGTCTTTGCTGGTGCCCACCTCCTAGTTGATCGCCCACCATGACTACATCATCTGAAGTGTTCTCCAGTCATAGCTCACTTGTTATTATTTCAGGGCTCTGCCCCTTGCAGGCTGGACTCTCTTTATTGAATAAGGAAATGTGGAAGTGGGGGGCTGGGGTAGGGAGGGCTGCACCCCTCACCTGGTGGATGAGGCTGGCTCTGTGGTCTGTCGCTGCAGCCGCGTGTGACGCACGATGTGCTCCCTGACTGACATCTGCACCTCAGCCGGGATATCTGGGGATGTGTGGCTGATCTTCACGGCCGCCTCCAGGAAGCCCAGGGTGTTGGGGTCCTTCAGCTTGTCTGCCATGTTGCCTCTGGAGCTGAGGCACTGGAGGATTCCCGGGGGGACGTCAGCAGAAGAAGGACTGGAAGCCTCCTTGTTCCTCCAGGGCGTCCTGCGCAGCTTCCAAAAGAGAAAGAGAGAAACTGCCACCAGGGCCACGCCACACACAATAACTACCCCTGCGAGGAGGCTGACAGAGGTGCCTGCCCTCGGCGTGAGCCAGGCGGGGGGGGGGGGGGGGGGGGGGGGGGGGGGGGCAGAGACAGACAAAGGCGGGGAGAAGCAGCCGAGGGTGTTGGAAGAGGGAGCACACACAAGGGACAAAGACGGAAGAAGAGAGAAGAATGGTCATGAGAAAGCTGCCCAGGTGGAGGAGAGACGGCTTCAGGGTTGACGCTCCACAGTCCGCTCACCTTCACCCGGGTCTGACTTCACAGCATCGCCCCTCCCCCACCAGCAGCTTGGGGAGCGCCCTGCTGCTTGTTGGCTTGTGCACAGAAATGGGAAAGTAATTTCAGTTACAGCCTAAGCAAATGTGTAGATTTGGGAAGCACTCACATTTGGATGTTATCTGAATTTCTATTAGAGCTGTTTCGATGGCCAGACTTAAAGCAGAGTCATTTTTTGTGCACAGCTCTCTTCCTCAACGGGCTGAGCGGCCTTGGGGACGAGAGGCCAGGACCTCATCCTCTTCCCTTCCTCTACCCTCACCGAGCCCAGAGCAGGAGCTCAATACACGGTTACAGAATTGATTGGAAGTGAATGAGATAGTAGTGCATTATCGCTTTGAAGGCCAAGATTAGGTCTAAAGCTTCTTCTGTACTCAGAACCCTACGTGTAGTGGGCTCTATCAATGCTTGTATTAAGTTGGAGTCCGATCCACACAGTTTATTCTGAAGCTAAATACAACTGACCCCATTCTTCCCGTTCCTGTGGCTACGTGAGAACTTTCCTATAAAACTGGTATTTCTGAATATTATGGTTCTTTCAGAGGTGGGCACTCAGTATCCCATCCCCAGCCCGCCCCCGCCCCAGTGTCCCCAGAGAGCAGGGAGGATGCTCTCCTTTGGGAGAAATGATTGAGCAGACCACTCATCCCACCTCTAGGAAAGACATTTTGAGCCCAAGGCCTCTTCTTACTCTGAGTAGAGAGGTCAGAAGGCTCTGAGCCAACGGTACACCTGGCAGGTGTGCACAGAGGTCACTGTGGGCAAGCCAGCAGAGAAGTCATGCATATAGCTTGCATGATGATTGGAAAATTGAGGAATTCTTCCACCATACCACCACCACACTAGATTTTTTTTTCTTTTTTTTATTAATTTTTAGAGAGGAGAGAGAGAGAGAGAGAGAGAGAGAGAGAGAGAGAAGGGGGAGGGAGGAGCAGGAAGCATCAACTCCCATATGTGCCTTGACCAGGCAAGCCCAGGGTTTTGAACTGGTGACCTCAGCGTTCTAGGTCGACGCTTTATCCACTGCGCCACCTCAGGTCAGGCACCACACTAGATTTTTTTACTACTCTGGCAAAAGACAGATGACTTAGTACCTAGACTTGTCCTCATGCATGGTGAGAACTGGTGACTCTCTTTGGAGGGGTGTGTCCTCAACAATTCTACTCCCTGTTCCCTGCTCGACCCCTGCAGTCCTGTGAGTTTGCAGCCCCTGGATGATCCTGTCCCAATGCCTTAAGAATCTTATTAAGGTGTGAAAAGACCCAACAAGTACCGAGGCCAGGCTGTGCTTGTGCAGACGGGAGGAGTGCTCTAGAGAAGGGACTTGCCTGGGATCACAGGTCAGACACAGAGCCTGGACCAGGCCCCAGATGTCCACCGCCCAGCCGGGAGCTGCTCCCACCACCCCAGCCTGTTTGTCCCTGATGAAGCTGTCAGCTACTGGAACCCTGTGTTTTTTACATTTGTCTGACTCAGGGCCTAACATAGAAACTGGCCCATGAGAAGGAATGAGTGAATGAATGAACAAATGAATGGCACATAAAGGAGCTGTAATTATCTCTCAGTCAACATTTCCTGAATATTTCCCTTGTGCTAGGTGCTAAGCTCTGCTTGGAGCACAGAGGTGCTGTGTCCCACCCAGGGGACCCAGAGTACTCTCAAAGCACACAGGCCCCAGGGAAAGCTGTCCCCCATCCAGAAGGATGGGATGAGGAGGCAAGAACATCAGCCGCCCTCTTTGGGGGGAGCCAGCACTGCCTTCCAACTCCCTGGCTGATGAGAACTATCCTTGATCGGTTACCACCTTCATGAATAGGGAGGGCCAGCAGAGAATCCTCAAGTCCTTAGCCACCTGCACCGACCCCCAGGCCCTGCGGAGACACACTGGAGCCTTTCCCCAGCCAAAGGAGTTGCATTTAGTCCTTCCCCCAGACTGCACTGCCAGAGACCAGGAAAGCTGATTCTACGTTCACTTCTAGACTAAAGGTCTCCAGTGCGGTCTGCAGGTGTCCCAGGGCCACAAGAGAAAAAGAAATGATCAGACTGTTTTAACATTTACTTTTTATCTTAAAAATAAAGCATGAAGATTTTAATATACCTACAAGTTGATAGTCATAGAAACTGGCGTTTTATGATTGGATTTTGCCAAGTTATTGAAAATTACCTTGAGGTACAAAGTGCTTTTTTAGGTCAACTCATCATACTCTCCAGGGAAATAGGTATGGGCATTATCTTCATTTTGCAGATGAGGCAACTGAGGCACAGAGGCTTAAATCGATTGCTCAGGGTCACACAGCTCATAAGTGGCAGGACCCAGGCTGCTCAGCTCAGCAGGGCCTCCTCTACTGACGTGTGATCTATATGATGGGAATAAATAAGCATATATTGGAGGCCTTCAAACAAATTTTGCTATTATGCGCTGATGCTCTAAATGGTTTGGAGACTGCTTTGTTAAAGGCTTAGGCCCCTGGGGTTCATGAGAGCAACCTCAGATAGACACATAGTTCTAAGTCTCCGGCCACCTCTAGACCCTCGACCTCCGCAGTCCGTTACAGCTGTTCTGGAGGCTTTCTCTGCAGTGAGTCATCTTAAAACAAAAGGTATTTCTAGGGCTTTGCTTTCCTTTGATCATACATCTTACTTTTTCTGGTAATAATTAGAATTTTAATGAGGAAGGGGTGGGGGGAATGGGAGAATCCAGAGAGCATAGAGTGCATTTAAATGTTCAGCCTGACACACACAAAAAAACCCTGAATTCATAAATGAACAGAGAGGTGAGGGAAGGGGGTGGGCCGAGGGAATCAATTTTTCCTCGGTGTGGTTGCTATTTTGAATGCTTCTCCACGTGACCCGGCTGTTGTTCCCTCGAAGCTGTGATTAAGAGAGGCAGGGGTATGGATTATTGGGAAAGAGCAACCAGCGCTCAATACTGGTTATGTAAGACTAAGAGGCCCTTCCTCCCTTTGCTCACAGAACCGTTTTCCCGGACACCTCCCAGGCTACGTGGGAGGGGCATCGGGTCCTGGTGCCGAGCGGGCACTCCCTCGGAGGGCATGCAAGCTGCGAAGAGTGGAATTAGGCCAGGGCAAGGGATAATTGTACAGGAATTAGCCCCCTTCAAATCACTCCATATGGCCTTGAACTCAGCCAGCATGTAGCCTAGTTAAAGGTGCGTTTTGAGGCTGGGAAGGGTAGGCTCTAAGAAGCCTAAAGACTGTGCAAAGGTCCAGATCAGCTAAGATGTGTGCCTTCCTACCTCAGGCCTGCTGGGGCCAACCCACCAAGACGTGTTCCCCTTTAGCAAATCCCAGGTGCACAAGTAGCCTTCAAAGCCTTTCCCCACACACGTCTTGTCTGAAGCACCGCCCTGTGAGGCAGATGGTCAGCTCACCCACCATCTGAGTCCGGATCCAGTGTATCTCACATATGTACCAGGCACTAGCTTCGTGACAAGAGAGAGTGGCCCTCTGTCTGCCTTCTTTATGTCCCGTTCAGCCTGGAGTGAAAGAAGCATGGCCCAGAGTCAGACTGGACTCATTCAATGTCTAACCCCACTGGCTTTAAACTGTGTGACTTGGGCAAAGTACTTAATCCCTGTCGGCCTCAGTTTTCTCATCTGCAAAATGGGTATAACGATAGTGTCTACTTCCTAAGGGCACTGTGAGGTTTCATTGAGATCAAAAGTGTACCAGAAGTGCTGCGGACAGTGCCTGGAAGGTAGTAAGCAAAATAATAATTACTAGCTTTTTTTTTTTTTTTTTTTATTTTTCTGAAGCTGAAAATGGGGAGAGACAGTCAGACAGACTCCCGCATGCGCCCGACCGGGATCCACCCGGCACGCCCACCAGGGGCGATGCTCTGCCCACCAGGGGGTGATGCTCTGCCCCTCCGAGGCGTCGCTCTGCTGCGACCAGAGCCACTCTAGCGCCTGGGGCAGAGGCCAAGGAGCCATCCCCAGCGCCCGGGCCATCTTTGCTCCAATGGAGCCTTGGCTGCGGGAGGGGAAGAGAGAGACAGAGAGGAAGGAGAGGGGGAGGGGTGGAGAAGCAAATGGGCACTTCTCCTATGTGCCCTGGCCGGGAATCGAACCCAGGTCCCCCGCACGCCAGGCCGACACTCTACCACTGAGCCAACCGGCCAGGGTCCTTACTAGCTATTTTTATTAGAAGTACTGACCTTTGCCCAGCCTAGTTTTAGATATCCCCTAGTCCTGAATTTCATTTTGTTGGCAGAACACCTGCAAGTCGTGAATGCTAATAAATAGAGATAGCTTTAACTTTACCATTACAAACCAGGAACAAACTCACTAGCAGAAATAATGCATCTCATATATAGTTAGGTCTCTCTGTAGCTCAAGATGTAATTCGTACTATCTGAAAGCTTCCCGTCTCCAAGTCTGTCTGTCAATCCTCATTTGTTTGCTACTTGTCCAGCTGTTTTGTTGTTACCATCATCAACCAGCTGGTGAACAGCCATGAGCTCCAAAGGAAAACCATGGAAGAAAAGTCCACAATTGTGAATGTGCTATGCTTTTGCAAAGTTCTCTCGGAAACTGGGGGAAAGAAGCCCATTACTCAGTATTAGGAGTGAAACGCTTTCATTCGGGTGTCAGAGGAGACAAGTATTCCAAGGGCACTCGCTTGTGGAACCACACTGGCCAGTACCCAGCAGCCTCCGGGAGAGCAAAGAGCTATGAATTTAGGCTTCAGAAACCGGCTCTGTGCAGGGGCGCATGGCTTGTAGCCCCGGCTGGGGAGTGGCTCACTGGGGCTCAGACACAGCCCAACATTGCAGGTGAGCACCAGCACCAGCAGGACCACAGGCACGTCCAGCCTCGTTTCTAACTGTGTCACCTTGAGCAAGTTACTTAACTTCTCCAAATCCTGGTTTCTTCTTTGCTTTATTGAGGATTCTCATTATCCCTACTGCAGAGAATCACTATGAGTATTAAATAAACTTGGACTTTGAGCAGTTCCCAGGACATGGGGAACGGTCCCTAAATGTACACTGCCCTTGCTCCTCACGCTTGGCTTTTTTGGTGGCGGATAATCATTTACTGTGTACTGGAGGGACCCAAAGCTGGGCCTTCCGGGGCAGGGGAGGGGGACACCAGACCAGAGGTGAAGACCTCCAGGGCAGGACCTGCTTGTCACCTTTAAGTGAGACTGTCTGGCAAGGGTGATGGCTCATGGCTTCTGTCTCTCCCCGGAAAATGCTAGGTTATTAATTAGCCACCCAGGGCTTTCTTATCTCCCCAACTGACACTTCTTTCTCCAAAGGCAGAGCTGATGCCCCCCGCCCCTTCTCTCCACCCATAGTGTTAGGATTCATCAACATTTCTTATCGCTCGCTATTGTCCCCGTTTTTCTAATGGGCTTCCATGTCAGGAAAATCCATTTTGTAAGAGTAACAGGCATTTTCGTTAACAGATTGTAATTGAAAAGATAAACTGGGGACAGGAAGTGAGAAGAAAGGACCGCTTTCCCTGCTCCCTGAACCTGGAGCGGGCCGGCTACGGCTACAAGGCCCGGGTTTGCTGGGGGAGCCTCAGAAGAGTCAGTGCTGGTCCTGCCGAGCAGGAGCTGCTGGGTCGAGGGGCTCTCGTTCAAACACCGACAGAGGCAGACAAAGCAAGACTCAGAGACGGGAAGCAGGACACGGAGGCTCCGGAGCCTAGGAGGAGCAGGGCCTGGCCTGGGAATGGAAAAGACCCTGGGCGTTATTATGACAAAATATTTTTGTTAAATTTATTGGGATGACATTGGTTAGTAGAATCATATAGGGTTCAAGTGTACATTTCTGTGATACACAATCTGTATATTGCACCATGTGCCCACTACACAAAGTAAAACTACCTTCTGTCACCATATATTTGGCCCCCTTTACTCTCTATTACCCCCAATAATAATATTATTTTTACTTACTTCTACATGGTCAGCATTGCATGCCCTTATATTATCTCAATCTTTAAAGCATCCCTAATAAATTAGTATTCACCTCTCAAAGATAAATTTACTAAGTTTATAGATCTTAACTAAGTAACTTGTTCAAGAGAACATCGCAATAAGCAGAAAAGATGGATTTGAACCTGGGACTGTTTGATGCCACAGTGTAGGCTCTTGAGACGCGCCTCGGAGGGGACTGGAGGCTGAACTGAAGAAGTGTGGAGGCAAAGGCTGGCCAGAGGAACTGGGGAGGCATTTCTTTGTTATAACCAGGAGAGGGTAGGGCACATCCTCTACCCTTGGACCTGACCCTGCGAACCTGAGCAGGACCCTTAGACTAGGATTATGTCCAATCTCATCCTCCATCCTTCTTCTTCCCTGGAAAGTGCAGGTGCCGTCAGTTGCCCAGAAGTCACCAGGCAAATAACCAATGGCCCCTGGAAAGTCTCATGCAGAAATGTACCTGAGAAATGTGTGTGTGTGTGTGTGTATGATTGTGTGTGTGCGCGCGCGCATGCACGCATGTGTCAGGGGACGGGGGCTCTTCTGTTCTGAGGCTCACAGATGTGATCCATTAATAATGAGCTCTGCTGTGGCTTGTAAATTTATTAGGAGAACCTGGTGTAATTAAAATTCCAGGGTAAGGGGGGTGGTGGGGAGCAGAGAGAGTTTGCTTTCCTTCCGTCTTTCAGAGATCCAGGCCAAAGTACCGATGGGGATAATTAGCAGAGTCCAAACAGAAAAGAAATTAATGCTCCTGAAAAAAGCAGTGATGGGGAGAGACAATGCTTGGCTAATTACGGCTGCACCACGCTTCATGACTGGGTGCCGCTTCCACCTTCATTAAGGGATTCAGGGCTAAGATGGAGACTAATGTGGGGTGTTAGAGCTAGCAGAGTGTTGGCATTCATTTAGCAATTATTAGTATTACTATTCTGGCAGATGGTGACTGGACCTTTCTGCCTGATTGGCCAGGGCATGTGGTCCCTCTGAATGTGGAGATCAAGGCTGCGGTGGGCAGACAGTGGGGCCCAGTCCATCAGTCCTGAGAGACTTCTTTTTCCAAGTGAGACCAGCAGGGGTGCCCCCAAGCTCGGTCAGGTCTTCCTTTTACCCCACTCCAGACATACCGACACGGACCCTCCAGAAACCTAGCCTGCTCCAGATGCCCCAATGTTAGTCCTAATTATCTGCAGCCATATGTTATACCCTCAAGTCTGTGGACAGGGAGGACAGAGTCACATTAGAACAGTTAGAACAGAACACATCTTCTGTGCACAGCTTGGAGGGATGGCGCATTCTGGATCAACCTTCCCCACTCTTGAAGTTCCCACAGTCAGGAGAAGAGGACTTGTAGAGAACGGTAAATCCAAGGGCTCCACAACTTCAACATGCTGGACCTTGGCTCTAGAATCCTGAAGCTCAAGACACACCATAGAATCAGAGTATCACTATGCAAGGTTCTAATGCCAGGCAGACCCTCAAAAGCAGGCAAAATCTACAGAATTCCTTCCCTGCAGCAAGAAGGGAGGGAGTGACTGATTATTCAGTTATAGAAACAGGACCTTTGTGTGTTGATGAAATACTGTGTGTGCATTTAATGTACCATCACAAGCCGTTATCTGTGCTGCAGGCAGCCAACTTCAAAGCTGGGTGGCTGAATCACAGAACATCTCCAGAGTCATTAGAGAAGTAAGCAAACATCACATACATCACATGGCCATAGTGGAGCCAGAGAGTAACCATTCCCGCTGCCAGCCTGGAAGGGGCAGGGCAGCTCAGGATCTCCCATCAGGTTCCTGCATTTTCCAGAACGCCTCTGAACCTCTACTTACTGCCTCAAATCCAGAACCCACTCTACCCACACCCAACACTCTGCAACTTAACCTACGGGGAAAAGTTCACAGAAAGAACTGCCCATCAGTGTCGCCTTGTGGGGGTGGGGAGAGTGTATTAAGGAGGAAAGCAAACCCTTGCCTTTCGTTTTTAAGTAAAAAAGGAACTTACTTTTAATTAGGACAGTTTGTGTCGTGGTATTTCCAAGTCGGGGTCTGGTTGACTGAGATTTCTTGGGCAGTTCCTAGCACGGACACTGGCATAAAGGAGTGTCCCAGTAAATGACAGTAGAGTCTCAGCTGTTGAATCTCAGGGTGTTACCAGAAATCCCACGAGCTAGAGACACAGAGCAGGAGGAAATCAGGGGAGAGTACCATGGTAAAGGGCACTAACTGGGCATGCACTAGCCACTTGCATTTTTCACGCAACTGCAAATGAAAAAATGCCAGCATTCTGACTGGAGAGTCTAGACCCAGTGGCTCTGGGATGCAGGGAGTAGGTCGGGAGGGGGGATACCTAGGGGTCTGGTCCTGAAAGCCACAGCACCTCTCCAGACCTGTGCTCAATTAGACCCCAAGATCCCAAAGCAACTCTCCACCTCTTTTTTTTCTTGGGCTGTGATCAAGGACTTCCTCTGCCTTCCCCATCCCTTTCAGCACCCCAGCTTGGCCCCCGGGCTTCCCGAGGCTTGTGACTCAGCAGCAAAAGTGCAAGTTCCCCAGGGCTGCAATTCAAACTCCCCTTCTGGAGCACTGAAGGAAAGGCTCACTGATTCATCTGGGCTGCTGGCTCAGTCCTCAGCCCTCTCCCCCTCGGCTGGGCACCGGGGGCCTGTCATTCCAGACCACAGGGCAGCCTTCTAGTGTCAAAACACCGGTGCCTCCAGGTATCAGGATGTGCTACCCACATACCCCTGCCCAATTACCCCACCCCCGGGCATTTCTGGCCTGGGCAGAGAGGAGGGGTAGCCTCTAGCCCAACTGGAACTCGACAGGTGTGTTCGCACCTTAAAATATCCCATTTAGAGCTTGAGAGCTCAGGACCAGCATTAAGGACCCCACTGGGGTGTATCATGAAGGAAGGGTGGAAGGGAGCTGGGGAGGCAGGCCGGAAGGGACTCCCTTACCTGGGGGAAAACTGTGTCTGGTGGGTAAAGGGAGTTGGGTGGTGCAGGAAATGAAGGCACCAGAGAACCAACGTCTAATAATACTTGATGAGTCTAATCTAGTCTGAGATTCCTCAAGAGGGAGAATCAGATGCTCCAAACTCTATCACTATACTACCCTCTTGAAGTTCTTTATGTCTATCCTGAGTCCCTTAATCAACAACCCACTGATTAGACATTGCCAAGACCAGAGAGAAAGAGAGCAGCGCCCCCTACAACAGCACCCAGGGCTGAGGTGCGACCCACCTCAGGCTGGACACAGACCCCTCACACACAAGGCTGCCCCTGGGTCCACTACCCACTTCCCTCTCCTCGACCCCCAGCGGCCTAGCTCCTAACCCAGGACCTACCTATACCTCTAACCTTTAACCTCAAGTGAAGACGGGCCCTGGAATCCGCGGCCTCTGGGGAGCTTACCCCGCTTGTACCCGCTCCCGGAACCGCCGCTCCAGTCTCGGCTTTCTGGTCCCAGGAGAAGCTCGTGGAGACGAAATTCCCGCCTCCCCCAGCCCCTTCCTCCCTTCCCGCGCGGGTGGTGCGGAGCCCGGCGACCTCCGCGTCCCCGTAGGCCCAGCGCCTCTGGGGTCAGGGTCGGGGGACAAGAAGGACTGGAGTCTGCGGAACGACAGGACCCCCAGCGTCGTGGTCCCTGCGGGAGCTCCCCACCCCCACTCCGCATTCTCCCGAGGCCTCAAGCTGCCCCCCTCCGGAGGGAACGCGACCCGGCGCTCCCTCCCGCCCAGGACCCTCCAGGCGCCGGGACCCGGACAAAGGAGCTCGGCTGCAGCGGGCGAGCGTGGCCTCACCGCGCCGGTGGCAGATAAACACCCGGGGCCAGGAGGCCCCCACGCTGCCCGTCTCCCGCGGCTCCGGCCGCCGGGGCGCGACACGCCATCCCAGCTGTCGCGACTCCGGGGAGACGCCGCCGCTGCGCGCCGGGCCCCGGCCCCGCGGGGCTCGGGCTCCGGACTCACCGACTCCGGCGAGCTCGACTCGGTTCGGGCTCTCGCCCGGGCTCGGCGGCCGCCTGGGGCTGCGTCCGGCGCAGGAGCCGCGCCGTTCGGGCGGGAGGCGCCCGCTTGGCAAAGTCGGCGAGAGGCACCGACTCCGTCGCGCCCCGGCCCCGAGTCCGAGTGAGTCAGAGGGAGGCCGAGGCAGCGAGTTATAGGGGGGGGGGGCGGCGACACCCCCTCCCCCCCGCCCCCGCCCCCGCGGAGGCGCGGAGAGCCGCTCGCAGCCGGAGACGCCGGGACACAAAGACCTCGTGCCAGCCGCAGACCCAAGTTTCTACCCGGGCGGCCCAGGGGGCTCGGGCCGCGCTACCCGGGAAAACAGACAAGCGGACGGACAGACCGACAGAAGGCCTTGGGACCTCGACATCCCCGAAAAGACGAGTTACTTCCTCCGCGGGGATGTCCCCAGTCTCTCGCTCGCTGCTCGGACTCCCCCGCGGCAGGTCGCCCGCAGGGCGAGCGGGGAGGCGCGAGGGAGCCCGAGGCCCCGAGGGGCGCGCATCCCGGGAGCCGGCTCTCCGCGGGGTCCCCGTGGGGTCAGCCGGGACGGGCAGGGCGGTGCTCCGCTCCCGTGCCCCCGTGGGGTCCGCTGGGACGGGCAGGGCGGTGCTCCGCGCCCGGGGTCCCCGTGGGGTCAGCTGGGACGGGCAGGGCGGTGCTCCGCGCCCGGGGTCCCCGTGGGGTCCGCTGGGACGGGCAGGGCGGTGCTCCGCGCCCGGGGTCCCCGCGGGGTCAGCTGGGACGGGCAGAGCGGTGCTCCGCGCCCGGGGTCCCCGTGGGGTCAGCTGGGACGGGCAGGGCGGTGCTCCGCGCCCGGGGCCCCTGAGCGCCGCGCCGCTTGCCCTGCGGGCCATGGGCCAGGGCACCGGCCGAGGCTGGTTGCGGATCCAGAACCCTGAGCCAGAGTTCTCGCTCTAGGATCCGGAGCTCCCGGGGCCGGAGTGTGCGTGTCGCGGGGGGACAGCCGGGGTGACGACCCAGGAATGGGGGGGCCTCGGGTCTCGTGTTACCTGCGGGGGCCGCGCTCGGACTCCGCGCTGGGGGCTGAAGCTCGAAGCTCCGACAAGTCTCCGCGTCCAGCCCGAGAGGGGGCGGCCGGGCCCGGCACAGCGAGGCCAGGACCGCGAGCGCCTCCTGGCACCGAGGCCCCCCGGGCCGCCACCCCTCGCTCATGCCCGGACCCCCCGACCCTCGGAGCGGCGGCCGGAACCAGCGCAGCGGCCGGCCGGGGGCGGGGCGAGGCGGCCGCACGAAGACCCTCCCCGCAGCGGCCCCCTGCGGCTCGGCTCGGCTTTTAACCACGTCCCCACGGGGTCTCCGCCCCTCACGTGGCATCCCGCGGCAGCTGGCGAGTCTGGCGCTTCCCTGCCGCCCCCTCCACACTCGGAGACCCGTCTGAGCCCCGGCGGGCTCGAGGAGACTGAGCCCGGGGTCCCGCGTCCTGCCGGGTGCCGGGACCAGGAAAGAGCTTGCGATCTGGCTCCGCATTCACTGCCTGGGGTGACCTTGGGCCTCCCTGGGCCTCAGTTTCCCTCTCTGTCAGGGAGTATAATGATTGCAAGTGCTTTGCAGACTGCCTGGGGAATAGAAAGATAGTGTTTGTGACAACACTGGGTAAATTGCCACATGCCACACAAGTGGCAACGAAATAGATAAACCCATTACAACCGAGAACGGCCCTGGGGTGGGGGGCCTTGGCCGAATTCCCAGCCGGGAGAAGTTAGACAGACTTGCCCAAGCCCCAGTTTAGGAGGCAGAAGACCCCCCAGATTGCGGGGCAATGAGAACTGCAAAAAGTCTCTCCGAGCCCCGCAATCCTGCGGTCCGCGGTACCCGCACGTTGCTATGGCGACAGGAGGCAGCGGCCGTCTCTCTCCATGGCAACCGGAGGGGAAAGTTTCTGGCGAATAAGGATGGGGGGCATTTCAAGAGGGCTCTCGGTTCCCATCAGACCTACCTCCCTGCATCCGTGCAACACCCCGGAGATAATGTATGTTGCAATTAAGTCTAGCCAGGGCCAGAAAGACCAAAACTAAACGGGAGGATGGAGGCTAGACTTAAGACAGAACTCCGCACCAGGAACTGGGACGTGAGGTCCAGGCGCAGGTTCACTGAGGGGCTACGACTGCCACCCGGTGCGGCGCTGCGGGACCTTGTCACAGAAGCCTTGCCTCTGCCTCTTGTCCGCGGGTGGGCCTGGTCCTGTGTGGGGCTCACCCGAAGCTCCGGGCTCAGGTCTTTCTGCCTTCCCGGAGCTGCGGAGGAAACTTTAGCTGGAGCCTCCGAAAGCCGCGGGGCTGGTGTGTACCCGGGTGGCCAAGGGGGGAGGAAGGTCTTTCCTCCTAATTAACACGCTAATTGGAATGGCTAGGGTGGTGACTCACGTCCCGGCGGGAGGAGATCCAGAGCCCCAGTTCCTGTCGGTCTCCACCGTGCACCATCTGCGCCAGCCGCGCGGGCCCCGCCCTTGGGCTTGAGACCGGTGGGCCCCTAGTGCCCGGAGGCAAAGGGCCAACGGAGGCCTGAGAGAATCCTGACCCAGCCAGGCGGGGTTTCCTGCCCGGACTCACTCCCTGACTCTGTCCACGGTGCTGAAGGACCAGTCCACGCAATCGTCGCGTAGGAATAGGGTTGGAGAAGGGGTGGGGTGGGCAATTGCTGCGAGTTCGCAGCTTCCGCCTGACCTCTGCAGCAGAAGAGGGCTGGGAACGCAGGTAGGAGGAAAAGAGAGGGCGTGATCCTGGAGACACTATACAATCCAGGCTGCCTTCCTGCGGGAGGTGTTAAGTCGCTGTTCCAAGAACAGGTGAAACTGTAGAGTCCCCATTCGCCCCACAGTGCTTCTAAAACCTACCTGAGGATCCCAGAGGTCCCGTCAACCTCCTCTTCACCATAGCTCAGCCCCTGTGAGAGACAGGAGCTCAGAGCCCCGTGTTACCGGCTCATTAGCAGTTTCCGAGATGGCAGGTTTGTGTTTATGTAAAATACAAATGGAGAAGAATTGCTCTCTGCCCATGTTTGTAGCAACTCTGTCACTCCGTGGTGAGCTCTCCCTCCCCCTTTCGAGTTCCCGGGGAAATTCGCAGAACAAAGCGCCTTGTTTTGTCTTTGCAGAGAATGGAAGAAAAAAAAAAAAGAAAGAAGGAAAAAAAACCACCCAAACCCAGGACCATTCCAAGGGCCCAGACCTGTGATACAGGGAAATCAATATTTTGCTTAACAATGACGGGTGGGAGGGTGGAATTTACATCTAAACTGAGGGCAAAGGAGCCCGTTCAGAGCGGAGCAGGTGGCAGGAGTGGAGAATTAACAGATAATTCCTCCTTGTTCCCGGCTTCGGCCTCCACACTCGGCAGGCGGTTCTGCGGCATCTCTGGCACCCTGGGAGCAGCTCTGGACCTGGCATTTCTCAACCGAACAGGGAGAGGAAGGTTCTGCTCTGTCAGGGTTGCGGGAAGGGGCGAGGGCTCTCGGGCCAGCCAAGAACTACTGAATTTGGAGTGCCTGCGAGGGAGTATATGTGAGAGAGACAGAAAGACAAGACCCAGAGACAAAGCTAGAGACAGAGAGGCAGAGGATGAGACAGAGACACAGAGAGACAAGGAACAGAGAGAGACAGAGAGACCAACACACATAGAAAGGGACACTCATTGAGAGAGATGGAAAAGAGCTTTTTTTTTTCTTTCATTAAATAAAAGCTTAACCTTAGCTGACCTGTCCATGCCCTCTCCTCTAGGTCAGTCGCTGATATCTGTAGGCACATCACCAGCCACAATGCAAAAATAAAAAATAAAATAAATAAAATGAATCCTTATGTAAAGATGGGACCTTTGCCCTCTAGAGCCCCTTTCTCCCACAAGCCCACTCTTAAAACACATCCACGTTCCTTCCTATAGGACGCAATCAAATTCAGACTCGCGGGGCTCCGGGGGCCAGGGAGGTGAGGAGAGGACAGAGGAGGAGCTGCTGCTCCACAATGCTGTCTCTCAGAGAAAAACCGTCTGAGTTTCGGCTCAGGGGTGGGGAGAGGAGGAGCAGAGACTGTCAGCATGTCCTAGTGGCAAACAAAGGCACTGGGCCGGGCACCCGCAGGCTGGCTTCCAGGACTAGCGCACCAAACCAACCATGGGGCGGTCACAGCCCGTGTCACAGCGCCACTTTCTTTATCTGCAACACGGTGAGTTTGAATCAGGAGCTCTTTAGGGCTGATTCCAGCGGCAACACTCTAGAATTTTACATGAAGGGAAAGGAGGAGGCTGAGGAGGCAAAGGCAGGAGGTACACAAACGAAGAGCAGGTTTTCCTGGCTTGGAAGAAGAGGGCAGTGTTACAGATGTCCAGCTTTACTTTGGGCTTCCCCTCCCCCATTGCTCTTACCCACAGCCATGAATGAAGCCTCCTGAGTCTGAGACCTACCCTTTCCCACCCCCACCCCTCCACTGGCAAGACTGCTCAGAAGCAGAGAGGTGACTTGGAGGTGGGGTGCAAGGCAGTGAGAGGAGGTTTGAGGCAGAAATCAATGGCTTCCCACTCCCTTTCCCTCTTCTCAGAAACAGCTAAAATTCATGCTCTCTGCCCCCCCCCCAAGTCCCTTAGGCAATGGCCTGATTGCCCTTGGATGGGTCCCCATCCTGCTCTGAGCAGCGATGTCCTGTTGAGTTATGCTACAGATAAAGACAAACTAATAATTTCTTTAAAAAAAAATTGTAAACCTCGGTAGGAAATTGCTAATGCTGTAGGCGGGAGGAATGAGTTCCTTTGACATGAGCGGATGTGTCATATCGTCTTTCCATCTCAACGCAATTTCTAAATAAGGAGCCCTTTACCCATTCCCTCCTCCCCCCAGCCCCCCAGCAGAGAAGTAAAGGGAGCAGTCTGACGTTCAGAGCTGGATTGTCTGACATGCAGGGACAGACAGAGTAACAGACACACGCAGATCCTTTGCTTTGCCACACAAGAGGGCTCTAACCCAACCTCAAGGGTCTCTGATCAGACTTTCCCCACCTCTCGCATCTCCTGCTTACTGAGGCATGTGGCCACTTTCTGCAGAGGTTTAAAATTTACTTTAAGGAAACAGACATCAGTTGAACCTTTCCTACTGCTGGTGGAGAATCAAGCTGACGGGCATTGGGAATAAATTTACACCATTATTTGGAACAAACTCTGCTATGGAATCTCAATGGAGTTTCTGCCAGAATAGCGTTATCAGTATATCCAGTAGATGTCACCCTCTGTCCCCCAACCCCCCACCAACATAGCAACTCTAGCCAAAGCTGGGTGACTAATGCAAACTATGCCATTCCAAGCCATCATCAGTTTCCAGGAATTCCTCCTTGCCTGAAAAGATGCAGAAGACGTTGCAGAGCCCTGAGTCAATGACCAGTCTTGTTTTTGTTCTAGGAAAGATGCTCAGTGAGTCACACCTCCTGGGCCAGGGCTGTTTTTACCTTTTTCTCATTCCTTCCCCAACTCCAAGCTTTCATCTCTGTTCTGCACCCTCTGCTCAGTCATATAGTGCTCCAAACCAGACCTGGGAAGACTGGACAGGGCTGGAGCTTCCAGCAGTCTGGGGGCTCAGGAAGCAGACACAGGTTCAAGGTCAGAAGGCAACATCATCCCTGAAACAGTTTTAGAGCTGGGCCTGACCATGATGGACCCAGGGCTCTTCTGTTATTTAAGAAGTAAGAATGATATCAGAGGGAAAGGGCTAGGAAGGAAGTCAAGTGCACTCCTCTTCACACTGACCTTGTGTAGAAGAAAGAGCACAGGTTTTGGAGTCAGACAGACCCGTGTTCAAATCCTGGCTCTATCGCTTACCGACTGCATCACTGCAGGCACTGTACGTGAGCTTTCTGGAGCGCAACTTCCTCACATGTAAAATGGGACATATAGGGTCTGATTTATAATAGACAAGGATTATGTGGGTTAGGTTAACTGCCTAATATACTGTGACTGAGTCATGGCAGGTGTTAAAACAAATGACAGTTCCTGTTCTCTTTCTTCCGTCTCTCAGACCATAGAGGGACTTCCGGCAGACATAGAGGGACTGTCCAGAGGTTAACCCTCACTCTTCAACCGGGCAAGCCCCTGAAGACTGCCAAGAGGGAATTTATCTCATTTAACCCCATAACAAACCCAAGAAGCAGAATAAGTGGATGTTATAGTCCATTTGGAAAATGAGGAAGTTAAGTGACTGGTCCCTGGTCACACAAGCCAGGAGAGGGCAGAGAACTGGAATCCAGGACTTCTGAGCCCTGGTTAGTGCCCTTGCCATCGACTGGGGAGGATGGTGAGGGTGCAAATAATTTTACTTCTTTTGGCCCTGGCCAGTTGGCTCAGTGGTAGAGCATTGGCCTGGCGTACAGGAGTCCCAGGTTCGATTCCCAGCCAGGGCACACAGGAGAAGCGCCCATCTGCTTCTCCACCCCTCCCCTCCTTCCTCTCTGTCTCTCTCTTCCCCTCCCACAGCCGAGGCTCCATTGGAGCAGGGTTGGCCTGGGTGCTGAGGATGGCTCTGTGGCCTCTGCCTCAGGTGCTGGAATGGCTCTGGTTGCAGCAGAGCGACACCCTGGATGGGCAGAGCATCGCCCCCTGGTGGGTGTGCCGGGTGGATCCCGGTCAGGCACATGCAGGAGCCTGTCTGACTGCCTCCCTGTTTCCAACTTCAGAAAAATACAAAAAATAAAAATAAATAATAATTTTACTTCTTTTACCAAAAAGGTTATAATAGTTTTAAATTGACTTTTTAATAAATAAAAATATTTGGAAATAAATTACAAAAGCCGTGCAAGATTTACTCCTGGGTCTTTGCCAAGCTCTTGGCCCTCTGATCCGAACCATTCCAATTGCCTCCTGGACCCAACCGCTGGTCCAGAGAAAAGATCGTGTCCCTGAGGAAACTCAGGACTAGGCGGACAGCTGCACGGCTCGGGGCCGTCGGGCTGCTTCCCTCCTGACGGAGACAGGGCTCCTCCCGGGGCAGCTTGGGGAGCCCCCAGGTGGCGTGTCCTGAGGTCAGAACCCAGCTTCCAGGAAAGGGCCAAGGCCAAGATTCCTGTAAGACCAGAACCCCAAACACAGCAATCCTCCCAAGGAGCCTGGAGAGGTTGCGATCTCAGGACTCAGGCTGTTCCACTAATGAAAAGAAACCAGATAAAATGCCAAAACTAATCAAAGTGACAAATCCGAAAAGGCCCTTGTCAAAACTAGGAAGTCTTCATCCTTGATTTCAGCAGACCCGATGGAGAAAGACTCAACAGAGCCTGTTTGGGGTCAGGGGCCTGCAACCCTCTATGGAATCGAGGGGCTGGACCTCCTGAAGACAACAAATCTGTTCCCCCAAATTTGGCCTCCATCCATTTGGTGGAATACAAATCCTTTCCCAGCCCAGCCCCAAGCCTTAGCGCTACCCCTGCTGTTTGTCAGAGATACAGTAAATGGTCTCAGCGAGTTGGCCCAAGCTTTATTAATACATCCTGTACATTTGTAAAGCATGGTACAGTTTACACAACAGTCTCCCAGACTTAGCTCAGTTCACACAACAACCCTGAGAAGTGAATATGATTATCTTTATTCCACTGGTGAGGCCTCAGAGAAGCTAAAAAATAACCGATTTGGGATTACAGCTGGCAGGCGGCAGAACCAGAACTTGCTCTTGTCTTTTCATGTCATTCATTCATTCATTCATTCATTCAGCATTTACTGAGGTCCTACTAAGGCCCAGTTCTGCACCAGGCATGTGAGACATGGTCCTGTGTTGTTTTCCATACATGCTGGCCTTCGATCCACCTAACTGGCCTCCTCTCTAGACACCCCTGATGTCCCTGGAGGCTGCCTGTGTTGTGGTCACAGAGTGACAACTCCTGTCTCGTCCTCACAAACCACCCAATCTTCTGCGCTTTTGCCATTTGTTCCCGTGGCTCCTCTCCTCCCCCTGTGCCCTCTCTCGATCCCGGCACTTTGCCATTGCTTGTTTCTCTGTCCTGAACACCTTTCCTCTTTTCCTTGTCACCCAGCTGGTTCTGACAGGAGATAGTAGGGCACAGAGGTGGAGAGGTGCACTTTGGAGCCAGACTGCTTGAGTTCACATCATAGATCTGTCACGTAGTAGCTGTGTGACCTTGGGCGAGTTGCTTAACCTCTCTGTGCTTCAGCTTTCTTAACCCTAACACCAAGAAGATAATAGTAGTACTTCTTTCATCGGTTTACTGAGAGTTTGAAATGAGTTGTTATACACAAAGCACTCAGAACAGCCCCTTCCCTGACTTCCAAAGCTGTCTCTGATTTCCCCTTTCTTGTCAACCCATTGTACCCAATGCTTAACTTTGTCAAAGAGTTTAGCGACAGCACACTGTTAACTTCTTAGAATACAAGCCCCTCGAGCTGGGGTCTGTAGCTAATTCGTCTTTATATGCTCTCAGTGCCTCACACCTAATCCACATTCAGTGAGTTGAGTGTCAGTTGCTTTGAAGAGAGATGGGTGTGTGAATGTGATATGGCACCATGTGAGTGTGTGAGTAGAATTAAACAGGCCAAATCAAGGAAGGCTTCCTGGAGGAGTAGAATTTTTAAGGCAGGTGAGACTGAAAGGAGTGGCAGACCTATGACAAGGCCTTCAGACACAAACAGGGACCTATGGGAAGGGGGAGTGAGCAGAGTTTCTGGGCTGGAGCCCAGATGACGGACAAGGTGAGAGAGAGGACCAGCAGCCCCAAAGCACCCCCACATTCACGGCCCCCACACTCAGTCTCACTCCCTGGCTTTTCATGGAGAGCCCAGGGCATTCCAGCCAGTCAGAGGACAAGTGGAGGGAGACCCAGTCGCTCCGTCAGAGCCTGGGTCACGCAAAGTTTCCTTAGGAGAAGAAATAGCTCATTTCTCACAAGTGCCAAGCCATCGCTGTGGAGCAAGCGTGTGTCTGCTGGGACAGCTGACTGTTTTCCAGGATAAATTTCTGGTAATAACACACAGCCATTACTGTGCAATTAGCGCTGCTAATGGGGAATGTTCCGTTCCCCTCCCTTCCCCTCCCCTCTCTTTTTTACCTCTCTCTGCTCCTTCTCACGCCTGCACCACATTCTTCTCTGCCCTCTCCTCCCAGCGGAGCTGCTGTGGGCGGGCGAGGGGAGGGCCCAGACTGGGGCTGTCAGAATTGCGACTTTGACTGGCAGCCTTCCCAAATTAACGAAATACCCGCGGAGCTGGGAGGAAGCTGGGAACAAAGGGTGGGCAAAGGGCAGGGAGAGGCCAGACATCAGCAGATTGGAAAGGGAGGTGCCCAGGAGCCTGTGAGAGCAACTTGCTCTTCAGGGTGTGGAGTGATGACCTGCTACCCTAGGGACCCTGTCTCGGCCATTCCATGCTGAGGGCAGGTAATGGGGCTGTGCATGGGCGACACTGTGCTTGTTGAAGCTGCTGGGAGGAACAGCAGCCAAGCTTGATGGGAAAATATTTTGCTTCATTCTGAGTAATTATTTCCCTTGCACACATGCACTCGCACGCGCTCAGCCACACAGACTACATGCAGAGGCCACATTCAGACACACATTCCTGGGAGATTTTCAGCCATGCTCCTGAAAGCACCTGACAGATGATCTGACATGCTTTCCCTCCAGGAGGCCAGCGAATTTTTAGGAAATCGCAGCAATCTTTGTAGGATGGAGAACGGCAAGTTTTGAAACGGCCAAGGAAATCATGGAGGGGAGGTCCCAAGTCCCCTGAGGCCTCTGTTTCTAGGGGGCTTCCTCACAAGGGGCTGGAGACTTGCCCACTAACTTGGCTCATGGAGCCCAATCCCATCGCCCAGGAGAAGAGGGTGGGCAGAGGGGAAAGGAGAAGAAGGAGGAAGGAGGAGGGCAATGGTTAAGCCTCCTCCTTAAGGAGGAGGAATCAGGGCAGCAGATTGCCGAAGTGGGGCCCGGATGCAGCGAGAACGTCCAGACAGAGCAGGTGTGGGCGTGGCAGCCTGGCCACCGAGCCCCAGTGGAAGGCGGAGTGGGGCCCGGATGCAGCGGGAACGTCCAGACAGAGCAGGTGTGGGCGTGGCAGCCTGGCCACCGAGCCCCAGTGGAAGGCGGAGTGGATGGCCTGGCTTGTTTCTCTCCAATTCTTTACAATTCTTGCTCATGAAAATTGCCAAAAAACCTCACAGTTGTGCTCACCTGGGGAAGGGGGGTGGTGGCGGGGGCTTTTCATTATTCATTGGATTAACTTATTAGAGCCAAACAGCCCGACAGAGGGGAGCCAGTTCTTGCTCTGAGAAGGTGCTGTCAGCGGAGCTCGCATGTGGGATGTCCTGGAGGCTCGCAGGTTTGTAAGCAGAGCTTAGGAGACGGTTTTCCCAGTCCCTTCTGGCTACCCTCGAACCCTGCTCGGAGGGTTCCTTGACCAAGAAAGCATCTCCCCGCGCCTCCCGCAGCTCTGGCTGCCCCCTCGCTCGTTCCCCCGCAAGGCCCAGAGATGTAAACCCTCAGCCTTTTCTCCTGTGCGTATCTTCTATGAGAGAAGAGTCCCATCTTGCTCATCAGGGTAGAACCCCTGAGCCCTCTAGTTCTGCTGTCCTAACCGCCCTCACACTTGATGGTGAGTGCTCATTCAGTGATCAGCTCCCCAGACCTGGCAGAGACGAGATCACGCACAGTAAGACAACGAGTTGTGGGTCTGCTTTGCTCATCTTGGCAGCCCAGCCCTTGTGTACTGTTCGTTACCGGATAGGGGTGCTCAGTCAGTTTTCACTGAATGAATTAACTGAGGCCTTTCAAAATCAGCGGTGGTGGGTAGTTGTTGACCATTTGATCACTTCCTCTTTGCCAGGGAGGGAAGGAACAATCAGGAAATGTCGAAGGGCACAGGGGAAGCTTACAGACCACGGAATGGGAGAGGTCAAGTCCTCTACCTGAAGTTCCTAAAATTGACCGCATGGTGAGAAAAGCCACTTTGAAGAATTACCAGGTAAAGCTGAGATCTTCCAAAGGCTCAGCTGCTTAGACCGGGGCCACGAAGTGACCTCCAGGGAAGCCTCAGTTTCCCCTCTAGGAGCTCCCTGGCGCTGATGCTAGCTGCCTCCCGAGGAAGAGAAGCTCAGGGCAGGTGCTGCCAAGATTGGCTCCGCCCTGGAATCGCCTCCCTGAACCAGGCGTCTCGCATCTTCCCCTCCGTTTCACCGGAAACTGTTGCTGATTCCAGGTGCCGCCTCCATGTTCTTCCAAGGGAAGACGGGTTCTCCTTTGTGCGCACTGACAGGCTGGCAGTTTGAAAAAGGACCTCCAGAACCATGAAGGAAGGAATATAGATCACGCAAAAGAGGTCTGGGATAGTTAGATTCCCAAAGCACCGCCTCTCACCAGAGGGTCGCCACACTCAAGCCAGAAAGAACAGGTGCATGTCACAGGTGCCTTGCTGAGGTCCTAGAAGGGTAAGTTGAGCCAATGGCATGGGGCTGGAACCGGGCTCTCAGGGGTCACAAATGGCAGGAATGAGGGGTCCTGACATGCACCATAAACTCTGCAGCTGCAGCCAAGTTGTCACTTGTGCAAGACCAGAGAGACCATAGTTAAAGGCCACCAGGCCTGGTAGTGGGGCCTGAGGTCTCAGCTGCAGACCTGGAATGGCAGAGGCCATCAGAGATGGGGTCAACACGCAGGAGGCCAGGTCCCAGAGCAAGTGCAGCAGACACTTGTGAACACTCACAGATTGCCTGATGGGTTGTCGCAGTGTGCTAAGTGGCTGACTGCCTTGAGCAAGATTAAATCATTTGAGGCAGAGCAGAAAGCTTCCTCTCCTTCCAGCCAGTCTGCAGGTGAGCGGGAGAGGTCAAGCCATGCCAACTTCTCTGATAAAAACATGAAACTGTCACCCAGAGAGTTGGGTGACTCTCATTTTCATCCCAGGACAATTGTCAATGGGCAAGACCCAGGAGAAGGGAAGAGCGTGGGCTTTGGAGTTAGGGAGTGATGGGTATGAATCCTGGGGATCTGATGAGTTCAATGTGTATGTCACCCCCAAACTCCACTCTTTGTCTATAAAAGGTGGATATTGTGACCACCTGCTAGAGTTGTCAGATTAAGTAGGCAATACTTGCAAAAGACCTAGCCTATAGCAAGTGCTTAATAAATGGTAGCTCCGTGACTGTTGTGTGGACTTGGTAACTGATTACCGAGTCACTGCAAGGACACGGTTAAGGCCTCCAGTGGAACACCTTACCCACATGAGAAGAGTCAGTCCCCCACAACACTGTCCGCAGCTCCAGCAGCAGTGATCTGCCCCCGGGGTAAGGCAGGAAGCTGTCTTTGCTGGAGCAGAAGGATCCAGAAGACCCCTTTCCCTCAATGCTGAGGTGGGCATGATGGAGGAGGGGCCGCTGTGCGATCGAACCCTTTAGGCATGAATTATGAATCAGTGACCTTTTCTTAGTTAATTACTCCCACTGCTGGGTGGTCTGGGCTCTGGTGGGAGGCCCCGGAGGGGGGCAAATCCTGCTCACAACTAGCAAAGCCCAGGGCCTGGAGCTCCTGCTTTTATCTGCCTGGTTTGTGTGGCTATTTCCGTGGCAGAGAATCCCCTCACTGTGATAAAGGGCACGCCCTAGGCCAGGGCTGGCCCCCACTGGGCTCTCCTAATCCCTGTGACCTTTGCAGAGTCACCTTAGCCTTCTTTTAAGCTTGATGTCATTGCCAGCTCGTTTAAAAAAAAAAAATTGAACCCGAGGGTCATTAATAAAGCTGTCAGACTAATCTGTGGGCTCTTGAACTTGATACATAGAAATGAATGCGTTCAGACAAAGCAGCGCGCAGAGCCTCCACAAAGGGCTGACGCTCTGGAGTGCGAGGAGGATTCTTGTGGGTTGCAGCTTCCAGAAGGGATGAACCAAGAGGCTGACTTATTTATTAATAAGATTTTTCTAACATATATAAAAGTAGAGAAGGGAAAAATAAAACCCCACGTCCCTACCAGCTAGCTTCAAATATCAACATCCTCCTGCTCTTGTTTCGACTCTTTCCCCCGTTATTTTCCTGAAGTCGTTTAAAGCAAACCCCAGATATTGTATCATTTCACCTGTCAGTTCTTCTGCATGCACTTCTCACTGGTAAAAACTTTAAAAACAGATGTGACCTTGTGTAAGTATTTATTACCCCCTTCATAAAAGTAACAAAATAGTCATTCTCTAATATTACCCAGTCCATATTCAAATTAACCCAGTTGTCTGAAAAAAATGTCTTTTTATAGTTGGTTTGTTTCAGTGAGGATCCAAAGTGGTTGGTTTTTAATAGTAGCTTCTGGCTTTCTCTATCCAAAGTTGGTGTCTCAGTGGAACGACAGAGGGAGCAGTCATTAGTGTAGGGGACATGGGGAAAAACTGCATTTCCCAGTGACAGGGCTTGAGCCCCAGAAAATCATTTGAAGCTTGGGCGCTTGGGGACTGTGCCTTGGAGCCTCGAGGATAGAGCTATCCCTTTTGCGTAGTCTGATGCCTCTGGGATAGGTCTCGCACGATCACTGCGAAGCTGGGATTGGGGCTTTGCCAGAGTCTTTGTGCTGCCTGCCTCAGACATTGTGGCTGTCTCTTCCATTCATGGTTCAGGAATGGTTATTGGGCATCTGTGCTGAGCTGAGAGCTGGGGGAACAGACAAGGAGCAGACACAGGTCGATGCTACAGGAGTTGGCTCCAAAACAGTATCGTCCCTTGTCAAGTGTGTGCAGATAGCAGCAGAAGCCAGAGGAGGGAGCCACTGAGTCTGCTGGGAGTCAAGGAAGGCTTCCAGCAGAAGGCACGATTTGAGATGATTCTAGAAATGACGGGGCCAGTGAATCAAAAGTACAGATTTTAAACCAGAAACAGACACAGAATTCAGAGAGAGAGAGAGAGAGAGAGAGAGAGAGATCAAACACCTGCTTAATTACAGGTGAAGCTTAATTGGAGGAAATCACTTGACCCAAGGCTGGAAAGGTCTCCTGCTCTTTATACTGAGTGATTTTAAATCAAACGCAATAGGGAAGCATGGAGGATGCAGACAACAAAATGCAACATTAAAAAAAAACAACAAACACCAGATCGTTTGCAAAATATTATTGTGAACAGGTCAGAGCTGCATTAGACTGGATCCTGGAAGGTGGAATGTGGGGCAGCTGTGTTAGGCTTGCTTGCGGGTTTACCATCTGCAAGCACTCTGCTTGATTAGTGCGTGAGCACATGGCAGAGGCCCGTGTGCACAGTCTATATAAGGCTATGGGTGCTTCCCCTGGGGGGCAACTCTCCCAGATCGCTCTCCTGCCACTGTGAGGTTCGGTGTTCCTTGCTCCCTTGCCCTTACTGCGAATAGCAGATTTTCCTTTGTTTATTAGCTCGCCTGTCTTTGCAGCCCCCCAATAAACGGGACTGACCCGACGCTTTCTGGCTCTGCAGTTTCTCTATCTACCATCTGCCCGAGTCCAGTGTGAACCTGCCTGGCCTCGGCCACCGGCATTACATGGAATTAGAAGTTTGAGCGTGGGCCAGCAGCATGGTAGGGGTCATGGGACAGGTCAAGGAGGCTTCACACATGAAGAGAGGGGAAGGCTTCCTGTCCAGTCTGTGGCCTCCACGTCCTTGCTCAAGGTGTCCTTCTGGCCTAGGGACCCTGCCAAGTCCTCTCAGCCATACTGTGTCCCTTACACGCTCTTCTCCAGAAAATTTCCTCCATCACCTTTTGCTGTCCATGTGCCAGTCTCCGCAGCCCACCCACACCGCACTCAAAGACCGCAGGGGGCCCCAGCCCTCACGAGGTCCATCCACACTGTACAAATCCTTGTACCAATGCTGAGTCATCGCCTGTGCATTTCTGCAGGTAGACCCCCACCTTGGGTTTCTTTTACATCCCCACATAGGTGCTCATTCTTGGCCAGAGTCTGTTTCATTAATTCATTCATTTAACTAATGATCAAATCACCAACTAAGCACGGGAGTTCCAACAGTAAGCAAAAACAAACTTTCCGCCCTATGAAGCTTATAACCTAACAGAGGAGATGGAGAAAGAACAAATAAACAAGAGTGTAATAGTGTGTCAGGCAGCAAATGTGCCAAAAAGGAAAAATCAGGAAGAGAAAGAAGATGGAAAGAAATAAGTGATGCTTTTGTTGATGGGGTGTTTAGAAAGATTTTCCTGAGGAGGCGATATTTGACCAGAAAAAAAGTGAGGAAGTAAGACTTTTGAATATCCCCGGGAAGTAAATTCCAGAGAGAGAAAAGAGTAAGTGCAAAGGCCCTGAGGTGAGAGGATAGTTAAATGTCCAAGGAGCATCAGGAAGCCCAGTGTGGCTGGAGTTGAATAAGAGGAGGGAAGTCGAAGGGGTTGTATGGACTATGCTGTCCAATATAGTAGGCATTTGTCACATGTGGCTATTTAAGTTTAAATTAATGACAATGGAGTAAACTTTAAACTTTAACATTCAGTTTCTCAGTTGCGACAGCCCCATGTCTAGTACACAGCAGCCACATGTGGCTTGTGTCCACCAGATTGGACAGCACACATATTGGACCAAATGTTTCCATCATTGCAGAAAGTTCCATCAGAGCTGATGTAGAGCCAGGTAGATCTCAGGATTTAGGGCTTTCATCTAAGAGTGATGGAAGCTCTGGGAGGTTTGGGACAAAAGTGTTCATGATCTGATTTACATTTTAGAGGGTCATTCTGATTGTGTGGAAAAGGTGATATAAGAGCAGAAGTGTAAGCAGTGGGACCAGTGAGGAGACTACTGCCGTAATCCCGGAGAGTTGATGGCGGTGTGGACCAGGGGTGGTGGTGGTGGAGGCGGTGAGACTTAGTTAAATTTTGGATACATTTTAACGGTAGAATCAAAGGAACTTGCTGCTGGATTAGATGTGTGGTGTATGTGTGAGAGGGGAGTCAACAAGGACACCTGAGGCTGTTGCTGGAGACGCTTGAGGTATTAAGGGATATGTTTATTTTTAAGATGAGAGATATCACAGAATGTTCGTATGCTGATAAGGACGACCCAGCAGGGAGGAAATGTGATAACGCAGAAGAAAAGGAGCGAGTACAGGACGATGACCTTGAGTCCGGGAGGGGAAGCAACCCAGCGCTGAGGTAGAGGGTTTGCCCTTTGATGGCCAGATGGGCACCGCATTTCTTATAACGAGAGGGAGGTGGGATCTATGGATTCAGTGTGCAGGCAGGCGGATGTCAGTGGGAATGTCTATTTCTCAGGGGAATAACACAGCTGAGGAGGGGATTCTGGGTACAGAGGGGCTGGAGGAGAGAGGAGAAAGTGAGACATAGACCTTTCAGAGACTAGGAGCGAGAATGAACCAGGTGAACACAGGAACAATGTCCAGCAGCACTGAGGGCTCACCTGAGGTTTGTGGTCATGAATTTAAAATGAGACTAGTAAGTTTCTTTTTTTTTTTTTTTCAGCCGTGATTGCCCATGAGTTGGGTTTGATCAGGATTGGAACTTTGCCAGGCCAAGACCAAGAATGAGACAAGAGCAAGATAATTTATTCCAGTATAATGATTCGAGGCAGCGAGTCTGTGGACGGATGTGGGAACCTAAACTGAGTAAGGAGGGAGGTAGGGCACGAGCAGGGAGCGGAGAGTGAGGGGTGACCGCGTCAGTGGTTTGCGGGTCCTGATAGGTGTAAAATGACAGGTAGGTAGAGACTAATGGACGGGTGCAGGTGGCTGAGGAGGAGGACGGGATCAGGGCAGAGAGCAAGTCAAGGAACTGAACAGCCGGGGACATTTATATGGCTATGGAAGGCACCAAGAATTATTACAGGTAGGAAAACAGTAAAGCTGGTGATGAAGTAGTCAGCGAATGGAGAGTCTTTAGGAAGAAAGGAGACAGTTGCATGAAAGGAGGATGCTGGGTAGTATATTCTGACAGCCTGTGCTTCAAAGCAGCTGGAGAATTCTAGGCAGGAAGGAGAGAAAATCGTCTTAAAATGACAAAGAGGAGTGTGGATACCGACCCTAGGTCCAGGTCCAGGTCCAGGTCCAAGGAAGGGGACGTGGTGTGGGACTTCTGGTGCCGAGATGAGCTGTGGACCGGACAGACAAGGTCTCTGATTTTATGGGATTGTAGTTCATCTGAGGACACCAGGTAATATATACAGGAAAATAAATAAATATACAAGGTAATCTCAGATCTTAAGAAGTGTTAGGAGGAACACGGAAAGGGTGATGTTATTGATGGTGGCTGTCTGTTAGGGGAGGAGTTCAGGTGGTTTCAAGGAGTCAGCCATGGGGATGAGTATCCCAGGCAGAGGGGAAAGTAAGTGCAAAAAGAAGTCCAAATGTCTGAGATGCCTGAAGCATGACCAGGAAAGATGGGGATTCCTCCAGACTTAGGGGACTGGGCTCCATATCGGAGAGAGGAAGGAACTGAGCTGAGCAAAGCCCCCAAGAAACAAGGATCTGAACTGAAATTGTTGTCCACAGCACCTAAGACTATATTAGAATGGAAAATAACATTCTAGATGAACCTCTCTGTGGCTCAGAAAAGTTACATTACTCCCAACACTGGTTTGTTTGTTTCTTGGGGTTTTTTTTTTTTTTGTATTTTTCTGAAGTTGGAAATGGGGAGGCAGTCAGACAGACTCCCGCATGCGCCCAACTGGGATCCACCCAGCATGCCCACCAGGGGGCGATGCTCTGCCCATCTAGGGCATTGGTCTGTTGCAACCAGAGGCATTCTAGTGCCTGAGGCAGAGGCCATGGAGCCATCCTCAGCACTTGGGCCAACTTTACTCCAATGGAGCCTCGGCTGCGGGAGGGAAAGAGAGAGACAGAGAGGAAGGAGAGGGGGAGGGGTGGAGAAGCAGATGGACGCTTCTCCTGTGTGCCCTGTCCGGAATCGAACCCGGGACTCCTGCACGCCGGGCCGATGCTCTACCACTGAGCCAACCGGCCAGGGCCAAACACCGGTTTTTATAAGGTGCCACAGTTTTGTTGATTTTTCCTTTTCACTTTTTCTTTTCTTTTTTTGCCCTTGGCCAAATTCCTCTCCTTTGTCTAAAATCAAAGAACATTTTTTATGCTGTTTGCAGTTGGTGCTCTGTCCTTGTTCTCATTTTTTAATTTTATTGTTACTCAGTGCAAAACAAAAAGCTGTAATCAGAAAAAGACAATAGGAGATGCTAAAGGAAGCTTGTCAAAACAGCCTCCTGGTCGGTAGTTTTGCTTCTGCCCATCCAAGAGACTTTCGTACGCATTTAAAAGTCCAGAAATTTATCACACGTGTCAGAAAATTGCATTCCATTAATTTCAGAGCCTTTGGCTCTGACAGCTCAATCTTCAAGAACAGTTGCCTCTAAGAAGTTCAAGAAATCAGAGCACATCGGGATAAAAGCTATGTTGCTTATCTGTTTTGTATTTGAGAAGAATATATTTCAGTACATTATCCACAGTACATTTTGTTCAGAATCTCGTTGGTTTGTCTAAAGTTCCCATGTCTGCACAAGCCCTTGACTTCAGCTTGAAGACAAAAGCTTAGAAACTGTGGATGAGGTTGGTGATAGAAAAACTCTTACAGAATCCATATTCAGAAAAGTAAAATCTCTTTCAAAATGGATGAAATTACTTGATAAGTAGACTGAAAAGTAAATGTGGAACTCCAGAATTATCACCCCCATCCCATATCCCTGATATTTGCTTGAATTTCTCTAGTGACAGGAACTCGCTACCCCTGAAGACAAGATTATTCTATTTCTGAGCAGTTTGAGCTGAGAGAGTTTGTTCTCTACAAGAGCAGAAGTCGACTCTGAGCCATTCACCTGTTGTCCCAGCTGAACATGCCGGAGCCTCCTGCGCATGGCGGGCCTTCTTGGGTCACCAGGCAACCTTCCTGTCTCCTGGGAACTGACATCCATCTCTGATTCCTTCCCTTGGATGACTACTTTCCAATGTCTCTTCTGCTGCCTGTTGCCTTCTGAACTCCGCAAGGGTGAAACGCCAAGACTGCAACTCAAATTCAGACGTGCGTTTATCTCGCTGTTTAGGAAACACTGGCAGAGTGACACAGGATGGGTAGAGGCTAAGGGCCAGGAAGCGACCATCCACTGCTTGGTATCTCCAGCAGATGGCTGGTGCTGCCCTGTAAAACCAGCACTTCCCCCATCCTTTCTCCCCCATGAGGGCTAAGACCAAATGTTACACAAGCACACAGATTTCTTATGCTCTCGGGGAGTCATGAATCATTCTGAAAAGCTGGTCACCCTCTCCAGGAAAAGGAACATGCACATAAAATATTGCATTCAGTTCCATCAGACGCACCCACCCGCCCCCTTAATCCCATTCAGGGACTGCAGCCCGCCCACTGGGTGCAGAGACTCAGGGCACGGACCCTGCTAGAAACAAGACCTACATAGCCCAGCCCCGGGCTCTCCACAGACTTCAAAAGGGTTTTCAACTGAGGGCTGGGGATGAATCACTCCATCCACCCAGCCTCTCAATCAGATATACCAAGTATATGGGATGTGTCACACCCCAGCGGATGCCACTGAACACGACACAGTCCCCATTTTCAGGGAGCTAGTGTCCAGTGGGCAGAAAGCAAGGAGGCAATCGCGCCCCCACAAGTCTGCTGTTACAGCGACACCCTCCCTAGGGACAAGGATATGGTATGCACAGAGGGGAGGCAGCTAAACCAGGGGTTCCAGGAAGATTATTTTTTATATTTTATTTAGAGAGAGGAGAGAGAGAGAGAATGAAAGAGAGCAAGAAAGGGAAAGAGGTGGGGGAGATACAAGAAGCATCAACTCATAGTATATATATATTTGCTTCCTGTATATGCCTTGACTGGGCAAGCCCCGGGTTTCGAACCAGCGACCTCAGCATTCCAGGTCAAAGCTTTATCCACCGTGCCAGCACAGGTCAGGCAATTCCAGGAAGAGTTCTCAAAGGAGAAGCCTGAGTCCTAAAGAAGTTTTATGTTTGGATAATTTGTTTTTTTTTTAATCTCCGCTTTGGCACTAATTCAATAGGCCGAACTGTCAGCACAAACCCCTTTATTCATCTGCTCCGAGGCTGCCCCAACTCACCCCCTTCCCTTCACAACAAATACTCCAAGAACGACTTCTCCCTGCCTGCCTCGCTCTCTCCTCCCGGCACACACGCTGGTGGCTTCCCACAGCTGCTCTTCCTTCCGAACCTCACTGACCCCCCGGGGCAGGGACAACAGGGACGCGACCCCAACTGCTCATGAAGAGAAGATGCTCCTCCTAATGAAAACAGGACATGGTGCTAGCAGCCCACTCTTAATTAAACACGGCCTTTTGTTTCCCACTCATTTATTCAGCAGTAAACGTGAATGAAGTTCGCTTCATGCACGACTCAGCTTTGACACATTCCTACGGCATCACCGAGAAGCTATTTCTCCCCTGGCGCTTATTATACTGCTGGTGTTCTTTTTAAAAATCATGATGTATATATAACCTTTGCAGGCAGCAAATTTCCTTGTAACTCAGACAGTTGATGTGCACGGGAACTTTTTTTCTGAACGAGCCTTTCTCCCAAGTTCTCCTTGGCACGCTCGCCTCCACTGGCTAAATCCATCCCTCAACGCGATAATGACCAACGTTGCTGACTCTTCTTGTCGCTGCAGTCAGAGAGGGGCAGGTGAGAAGAGACCTCCTCAGCCCAGTCCTGAGTAAAGAGCTACGAGGTAATGTGGCCATTCCCTGGCACAGGGTGGGGCTGACTTAGGAGAGTTAAATACACTGTCAAGACCTTGTATGTTATTTCTTCACAGTTCGACTTTATCATCTATTCAGAAGCTTTGTAGTTTCTCCAAATATTAGACATCTTCATCTTTAACTGCATTTCAAAGCTCAGACAGGATTTTTCTGAGCTAAACAGGCTTATCTGGGCAGCTTCCTCTGACGGAGAGCATCAAGAGCTGTCTGTGTTTTGCAGCGATCATGACCCCAAATGGGTAGGAGACAGTGAGGCCGGAGGACAGAGAGGAATTAGGAGTCGTGCAGCCATTAGCTGTGTTTGTCAGGTGCCACTTCTGGGTCTCCTTGTGTTTGGGCCCAGATGATTGGTTTGGGTCAATGACTTGTAAACAAAAGAACCACGTGGTACTTTCAGACTGGAGAATTTAATTGCTGGTCTGAGAACCTGCAGAGCGTTTGAGCTGGTGGAAACTGCGTCACCAAGGGTCCCTGGGCACCTGCACTGAGCAGACCGTCCCCTGCTACCTGGGTTGTTATACAGGCCCTGCCGCAATGAACTCATAGCTCAAGGTCCCAAGGGAGATGTACTTCCCTAATGAAATGAATGTAAACCCAATTCCCAAAAGTGTGTCTGATCATTTCTTCTCTTGCTTCCTTTTCCTTTTTGCCGATGTCTTGTCAGATCACATTAGACCCTCGATGCTCTGCTGCATAAATGCGGCAGATGCAGAACTCTTAACGGGCGCGGGAATGTCGGGTCTGCCTCTTCCTCATGCTCACTCAGGCTTATATTAGTGCCGTTAACTTCAGACCGCAGCATTCCTTTTAAACCATTTGTCTATTTCATGAGGGCTATTTTAGTTCAAACTAGATAACAGACTCTCTAAGTCAATAAAAACTAAAGATTTGGGGAAAACAAAAGAAGCTCATTGACAACTGTCGCTTTTGAGTGGTAGCTGTACAGATTAAGAGCAGTTTGAGTTCACTGGAGTCCGAGGTGTCGGGCCTAACAGACCAGACGGGCCCAGTGCAAAGTAAAAGGAGGGGACAGAGGGGGTGGCCGGGCAGGGGGAGGGAGTCCGGGGCAAAGCGAGAGGGAACAGGCAGTCTGCGCGCCTCCACCCACTGGTGCTTCCGCTCGCTCGTGGGCCTCTCTACTCCAAATTCAGAGTCTGGGAGACAGAGTCTGACCGGCCTACCTTGGGGCCCATGCCCTCCTTGTCTGGGCATAGACAGGTCACCTCCATTTACAATCTTGTCAAAACTGTCCCCAGCATGTAGTTTTTGTGTTTTCCCTAAAGGAAATCCAGTGCCAATAGGAAGGAATAGTCAAAACCAGCACGTGTCTACTGTGGGCAGGTAGTGTCATCTGCATTTCTCAGATGAGAAATTGAGGTTTGGGTTGGTTAGAAAACACTCTCCACCTGACCTGTGGTGGTACAGTGGATAAAGCCTCAACCTGGAAACGCTGAGGTCGCCAGTTCGAAACCCTGGGCTTGCCTGGTCAAGGCCCATATGGGAGTTGACGCTTCCTGTTCCTCCCCCCTTCTCTCTCTCTCTCTCTCATTCTCTCTCTTCCTTCTCTAAAAAATGAATAAATAAAATCTTTAAAAAAACAACAACAAAACACTCTCCATGTCTGCAGAGATAGTGAGTGCTGGGCTGCCGTGGTCTCAGCGGGAGTGCACGCGGTCTCTCTGCCGGAAAGCGTGTGGTCTGGGAGGAGTCTCGTGTCTGGAACTGGGGCATGTGGACAGAACAAGGCCCACAGCAGGGCCAAGGCTGGGGATGGGTCAGGAGTCCCTCTGTCCCCTCTTCCAGGACAGGATCCAGGCTGAGGCTGCATGTGGGAGCTGGAGGGAGGGGGAGGGAAGCAGCAGGGAGGGGCCCGCACAAGACAGAGGACAGTCCTCACTGCCACGTGCTCCGGCTGATCCTAGGAGCCGCTGCCCTCTGCCCCTGGTTAAGCCCCGGTACCAGTGCATGTCCAGGGCTCCATCGCAGAGCACCACAGGCTGGGTGGCTGAAACGACAGAAACTTACTGTCTCGTAGCTTTGGAGGCCAGTGTCCAAAATGAAGGTGTGGCTAGGAGCGGTTCTCTCTACGGGCTGTGAGGGACGGATCTGTCCCAGGCCTCTCCTCTTGGCCAGGCTAGCTTCTTCCTTTGTCCCTCACTCTGTCTTCCCTTTACGAGTATGTCTGTGTCCAGATCTCCCCTTTTTATAGGGACAGCCGTCCTATTGCATTAAGGCCAGAGGCAGAGTAAGGTCAGTTGAGGCCCCAGGTGCAGAAGAAAATATTGGGCCCCTTAAAAAGAGAGAGAGAGAGAAAATAAAGATACATGTTACCATATTTTTAAATAAATAAAAAATATTTTGTACTATTAATATTAAAATTGCACGTATGAAACCAAACTTGGTGTCATTAGAAAAAGTATCAAGTTGGGGTTTTGCGGTGCCTTTCAGAGGTCGGGGCCCAGGGCGTGCACCTGGTGCGCCGTTAAATCCGCCTCTGATTAGGGCCCACACTACTGACCTCATTTTAATTTAATTACCTCTGTAAAGACCTTATTTTCAAATAAGGTCACATTCTGAGGTACTGGGGGTTAAGATCTCAACATATGAATTTGGGGGGACACAATTCAACCCATAACAGTCCCCTTTCTTGGCGCCAGAAGAAAATTACTAGCTGGCGTATGCGCTTCCTTGACTCGGGGCCAGATGCACATAAGTACATTATTCCCAGAAGCTCTGGAACATCGGCTGTGTGCCTGGTGGTAAAACCCAGCCCTCACAGGCTGGTGAGAGAGAGAGACTTGCAAACAGACTTTTTTTCCAAGGTCTCTGGTGGCATGGTAGGTACAGTTTATCAGAGTGGCTAAGAG